>NC_136067.1:1609394041-1610046933 GCF_964261635.1 Lissotriton helveticus | reverse complement strand
AAAACAAAATTGACGCTTTCTCGCCTCTAATTGCTAAAATAGTCCCCAAAACAACAAAAGAGTACCAGAGGGTCTAGAGAAAGGGTAGATATACAGTGTGCGGAAAACAGGCAAACAACAAAAGACCCCTATGCTGACCTATAGAGCATCATATTCAATGACAACCCGATAGATGGTCAAAGATACCCATCAGTCACCACTCGGAACCGCCCTTCATCATTTGGGATTTTTTCAAAACCATCTATGCAGGTGTGTTTTCTTCAGACAGAAAGAGACTAAGATGTGAAAAAAGTCTCTTTCGCTGAATAAACAATACTATGGTTTACCACTCCTCGAGACTGGTGAGTGGTCAAGTGTAGTGTGACTGAGGGGGTGCAGTGCAGAAAAAGCTCACGTGTAAAAAAATGGCAAAATAGTGTAGTTAAAAATTGGATGAGGGAGCATAGAACAAACTTTATTCGGATGATGCTCACTCCGCCAATATTAAAAATGTGTTCAGACAGTTTAAGAAATGCGCTGTCTAGAAGTGGAACTAGGCCGACATGTTTCAGCAATGAGTGGACACAATCGTCCTTGCTTTCTTCAGGACCTTACAACAAATAAACGCTACTGCATATAAAAAGGGAAAATTATAAGTGACAACTAAAACACAAATTTCATAGACAAGTACAGAGATCACCTGCAGTCTCTAGGTGAGAAGTCTTGTCTTTTGCTTACAGCTTATGTCGTTCACTGAAAAGGTCAGAAACACAGGGTCAAATGTCAGACAGACTGACTACACACACAGTAAAAACTACACATAAAAGCTAGGCCTAATATAAGTAGGCCTTAGGCTGAGTCAAACTTATAGTACTGACTGAGGACACTCATATAAGTAGTGTGGTAGGTTAGCCATATCAGGATATATCAATTACATGCCACATATATGAAAGTACATCTTACCATAGCTTGTAAGAAGTGAAGACCTCACCCCACCTGGCAGTGGCTCCGGATTAAAGTGAAGCACCGCTCGTTAGAACACGTAAAAAACGAAAACACGTTTTTCCAAAGTGTACAATAACCCACACAATAAAACCATCAATAGACCAAGTATATACAGAAACTATAAAAATACGGGATATAAGGGATCATCCGACCTAACTCTGCATCAGTATTGCAGGCCTCTCGAAGGAGGTTACAAATGTAGCGTTACAGAGTTACCCCTAGAAGTATGGTCCGTGTCTCAATAGCAAAACACACATTGGTAATAAGCCTGTGTATCAATAACAATGTGCACACTGATAGTCAGCCTGAAAAATATATCTTAATCACTCCCGCATGAGATAATAGCAGGCTTACCTAACCGTCGGTACTCCGTAGCCGGCGTCTGAACCGACTGGGGAGGCACCGACGGGTCGGTTCGTCTCTCGTTAAGAGTTGAAACCTGATTGGAGAAAGGAATCACGTGACCGACTCTTTGCGCTTTGTTATTGGCTGCCGAGCGAGGGTATTACAACGCTTCTCATTGGTGGTAATGCGTTACTCTGGTAACAGGCGATTGTATACCTGTTGTCTCGCCGATCACTTAGGATCAAACGCTCGCCTCTAAAACTGTAAACATGTATAAAAAGTGCCGCATGATTGCTGATTAAATCACCTTTCGAGAAGAATAAAGATTAAAAATTAAATCGTAATGCTCCTCATGGCCACGGTAACAGGAGCGAAATTGACCCACAGGTGTAAGAGCCGCATCAGCACAAAAGCGGATCGGCATGTGTACAGCCTTAACACAATATCGAATAGTGAGCAGTGTTTGTGTAAAATACCACTATTATCATCAAAAAACAGGTGTTATTATTGTAAAAAATGGGTCCTAAAACTTGATACTCATCGCAACGGGCTCAACGACGAAATTCCATGGTCCACTCTGTAAGCAGACCAACTACCATGATTCCTATTTGTCACTCTAGCCTTTGCAAGAGGTTGTGAGTGGGCTATACATCGCCATAATCTAATTATTAATAACACCTGTTTTTCGATGATAATAGTGGTATTTTACACAAACACTGCTCACTATTCGATATTGTGTTACGGCTGTACACATGCCGATCCGCTTTTGTGCTGATGCGGTTCTTACACCTGTGGGTCCATTTCGCTCCCGTTACCGTGGCCATGAGGAGCATTACGATTTAATTTTTAAACTTTATTCTTCTCGAAAGGTGCTTTAATCAGCAATCATGCGGCACTTTTTATACATGTTTACAGTTTTAGAGGCGAGCGTTTGATCCTAAGTGATCGGCGAGACAACAGGTATACAATCGCCTGTTACCAGGGTAACGCATTACCACCAATGAGAAGCGTTGTAATACCCTCGCTCGGCAGCCAATAACAAAGCGCAAAGAGTCGGTCACGTGATTCCTTTCTCCAATCAGGTTTCAACTCTTAACGAGAGACGAACCGACCCGTCAGTGCCTCCCCAGTCGGTTCAGACGCCGGCTACGGAGTACCGACGGTTAGGTAAGCCTGCTATTATCTCATGCGGGAGTGATTAAGATATATTTTTCAGTCTGACTATCAGTGTGTACATTGGTATTGATACACAGGCTTATTACCAATGTGTATTTTGCTATTGAGACACGGACCATACTTCTAGGGGTAACTCTGTAACGCTACATTTGTAACCTCCTTCGAGAGGCCTGCAATACGGATGCAGAGATGGGTCGGATGATCCCTTATATCCCGTATTTTTATAGTCTCTGTATATACTTGGTCTATTGATGGTTTTATTGTGTGGGTTATTGTACACTTTGGAAAAACGTGTTTTTGTTTTTTACGTGTTCTATAGAGCGGTGCTTCACTTTAATCCTGAGCCACTGCCAGGTGGGGTGAGGTCTTCACTTCTTACAAGCTATGGTAAGATGTACTTTCATATATATGGCATGTAATTGATATATCCTGATATGGCTAACCTACCACACTACTTATATGAGTGTCCTCAGTCAGTACTATAAGTTTGACTCAGCCTAAGGCCTACTTATATTAGGCCTAGCTTTTATGTGTAGTTTTTACTGTGTGTGTAGTCAGTCTGTCTGACATTTGACCCTGTGTTTCTGACCTTTTCAGTGAACGACATAAGCTGTAAGCAAAAGACAAGACTTCTCACCTAGAGACTGCAGGTGATCTCTGTACTCGTCTATGAAATTTGTGTTTTAGTTGTCACTTATAATATTCCCTTTTTATATGCAGTAGCGTTTATTTGTTGTAAGGTCCTGAAGAAAGCAAGGACGATTGTGTCCACTCATTGCTGAAACATGTCGGCCTAGTTCCACTTCTAGACAGCGCATTTCTTAAAATGTCTGAAATTTTTTTTAATATTGGCGGATTGAGCATCATCCGAATAAAGTTTGTTCTATGCTCCCTCATCCAATTTTAACTACACTCTTTTGCCATTTTTTTACACGTGAGCTTTTTCTGCACTGCACCCCCTCAGTCACACTACACTTGACCACTCACCAGTCTCGAGGAGTGGTAAACCATAATTTTGTTTATTCAGCGAAAGAGACTTTTTTTCACATCTTAGTCTCTTTCTGTCTGAAGAAAACACACCTGCATAGATGGTTTTGAAAAAATCCCAAATGATGAAGGGCGGTTCCGAGTGGTGACTGATGGGTATCTTTGACCATCTATCGGGTTGTCATTGAATATGATGCTCTATAGGTCAGCATAGGGGTCTTTTGTTGTTTGCCTGTTTTCCGCACACTGTATATCTACCCTTTCTCTAGACCCTCTGGTACTCTTTTGTTGTTTTGAATCTGTGGGGGCTGTTCCCAGAGCTTGGTCTTTAAATATTCCCCCGGGTCCTACCCTACCGTAGTGTTATTGTTGTAAAATAGTCCCCATGCATACTCAGCTGTTGGACATGGAAAATCGCAATAGGCAATACAACCTTCGTATTTTTAATCTGCCTGAAGATGTTGAGGGATCCAATTGTCGTTTGTATCTGGAATCTCTACTTCCTGGTATTTTGAACATCAAATTTCCAGAAAAATTTGAGGCGGATAAGGCACATAGAGTCCCCTCACATCGAAATCCTCGACATACTAAACCCAGTCAAATGATATTCAAGGTCCTGCGTCACCATCATCTGGTACTCATCAGGAAGGCTGCGAGGGAAATTCCATCATTATTAGTGAATGGTACCAAAATATTTATTCATCAGGACTTTGCTAAAGAAACAGTTGCTATCCGTAAAGAGTTTTCTACCTTTCGCCCGCAGCTGAGGAGCCTTGGATTCAAATATGGTCTTTTTGATCCTTCAACGATGCAACTCTGGAAAGACAATTTTTCCAAATCTTTTCAGCGACCTGAAGATCTACGGTTATTTCTTGATCAGCATGCCTCGCCTTCAATGGACACTCATGATCCTAATACTTGAGTTCTTCTTGACTGACTTCTGTTGACACATATCTGCATGATCGTTTATTCACGGGCTTCAACGGTTTCTGGCCATGCTTGTAGTACGGGTGTGCGTTTCCTTTTCTTTATTTATGTTTCTTGTTTGTTCCTTCTTCTCTCTTTTCTGTTTTTCCTTTTCATCTATCATATATAGAGTTACTATCTTAACTTGGAGCTTTCTTCCTTCTTCTTGTTCTGATTCCTTCTTTTCCTTTCTTCTAATTTCTTATGGCTAATATTCATAATATCAAAATTGTTTCTCTTAACATGAAAGGTTTGAGACATCCAATTAAACGCACCAAAATTTTAGATTACCTGGGTAGTTGTAAGGCTGATATTTGTTTTGTACAGGAAACACATGTTGAAGATAAGGTCCTACAATATATGAATAAAAAATGGGTTGATATTATTGTTTACTCACCTGCTAAAGGTAAGAAAAATGGGGTCGCTATTTTCTTTGCGAAGAGATTACATTGTCAAATCCTCAGTAAGGTTTCTGATTCTGAAGGCAGATAGGTTATAGTCAAAATCAAACTTCATGATTCTATTTTCTTTTTGTTTAATATTTATGGCCCTACGGCAGATGATCCAGTATTTTGGTCTACTATTACTACTGAAGTTTAAAGTTGGGTAATGTTCCAATGATCGTTGGGGGAGATTTTAATGTTATTGCTGACCCGTTGTTGGATAGGTTATCTGCTACCAGATTCCGACCTCCCAAGGTTTTCCATGCTTTTAAGGCTTTTACTAATACTACCAAATTAGCTGATATTTGGAGGTTACACTTTCCCACTGACAAATGTTTTTCCTTTTTCTCCAACCCTCATAATTCCCATTCCAGGATTGATTATTTTTTGCTTTCTCCTTCTCTTATTCAATTTGCCACTAACCCTGTTATTGGTAATATTGATGTATCACACCATGCCTTAATATCCTTTGTTTTAAATGTTACTTCCACTTTTACTAAACAAACTAGATGGCGTATGAACACTGGCATTGTCCTCAAAGATACTCACAAACCTAAATTATTACAAGCTATTCAAGATTATTTTTTATTTAATCCGGAACATTCTACTTCTGTAGTCAACAGATGGGACGCATTTAAGGCTTATATTAGAGGCACTACTATCTCTATTATGGCTCATGAGAACAAGAAATTTAACTCTACTATTAAACTCCTCGAGAAACAAATAGCTAAATGTGAGCGTTTATTCATTCCTTCCAATGATCCTCAATATAAACTTAAACTACAAAAACTTAGATATGAATTTAATGCTATCCTTAGTACTAGGGCTGGGGTTCAACTCTCTAAATCCAACGCTAAATTCCGCTTTAACTCTAATAGGTCTGGAAAACTCCTCGCAAAATATTTGCGCATTAAGAGGGATAAAACACAAATAACTTCCATTCATGGTCATAATGGTAAAGTTGCACTTTCCCATAATGAGATTGTCCAAGAATTTTTACATTTTTACTCCAACTTATACAACAAGCCAGATTTTTGTGATGATTCCCTACTTGATACTTTTCTAACCACTTGTGATTTACCTCACATTTCTCCTTCAGACCGCCTTGGGTTAGATTTACCAATCACTAATGATGAGATCCTGAATGCCATTAAATCACTTCCAAAGAATAAATCTCCAGGTCCTGATGGCATTCCTGCTGAATTTTATAAAGAATTCCAACCTCATCTTTTACCCTATTTATCCCAACTTTTTTCACATTTTGGGTCCTCAGGAACCATTTCAGGCTTTAATTATTGTGCTCCCTAAGCCTGATAAAGATCCTACCCTTGTCTCTAATTACCGTCCCATTTCCCTAATAAACCAAGACTGTAAACTCTATGCTAAAATCCTCGCCACTAGATTAGCTCCTGTCCTTCATTCTGTTATTCATCCAGACCAAGCTGGTTTTATGAAAAATAGATATTCTGCTAACAACACTAGAACTTTATTACATGTTATAGAACAGAGCCCTACCCTTATTGTCCCTGCTGGTGTCATGGCTTTGGAAGCAGAAAAAGCCTTCGATAAAATTAATTGGCAGTTTTTATTTAAAACTTTATTGTCATTCAATTTTGGTCCCTCTTTTATTCGTATGGTTTCTGCCTTATATTTTGCTCCTACTGCTCGATTGTTTATTAATGGTCAAATCTCTACTCAATTCTCCCTTTTTAGAGGTACACGACAGGGCTGTCCCCTTTCCCCTCTCCTATTCCTGTTAGGAATAGAGCCTTTTCTTAATTACATACGTCATTGTAAAGACATCCAGGGTATCTCAATTAAAGATGTTACCGTTAAAACTTTAGCGTATGCGGATGATGTTTTATTGTTTCTTAGTAATCCGATTTCTTCTGTTCCATCCTTATTAGATATTATTGCCAAATATTCTGCTGTCTCTGGGTATAAATTAAATGTTACTAAAACGGAATTTTTCCCTTTAAATGTGCTTTGTACCCCTGATATGTTACCTTCACCTGATATTATTTGGCAAAACAGAAAATTGAAATACCTTGGCATTTTATTCTCATCTTCATTACATGCAATGTTAAAATTAAATTGTGATTTTATATATGAGTATGTCAAAAAGACAATTTCTAAATGGTCTTACCTTCATCTCTCCTGGTGGGGGCGAATGGATTCTATAAAAATGAATCTTGCCCCGAAAATCTTCTACTCCCTTGCTATGATCCCCACTCAATTTCCGCTAAAATTTTACAAAGATATTGATAGAATATTGTCCAAATTTCTTTGGAACAATAAACCTCCTCGTATTGCTTACAAAAAATTGAAAATCCCTAAATGTCAAGCAGGATTTGCCCTCCCTGACTTTTACCTGTACCATAAGGCATTCATATCAAAACAGAGTTCGATATGGTTTACTGCTTCTCATGTTGTTAAACCTCCTATTTGGTTTCATATTGAACAATCACTAGTAAATCCTTTCCCTTTACCCTCCCTATTAACCATGTCTCATTCCTCTAAGGTTGTACATTGCTCAGCTATAATCAAATCATCCAGATTATTATTTAATGATTTGGATTCTAATTTTGCCACTCCTTTACTTTCTACTGTACATTTATCCCTATGGCACAGTGCTCTCCTAAAATTAAACAAGAATGTCACTTTCTGGTCCTCCTGGTTTACGAAAGGCACTTTCTATCTTAAAGATATATTTTCTGATGGTGCCTTTATCCCCTTTGATCAGCTCCAATTGCAATTCAATTTACCAGAGTCTGATTTGCGTAAGTACCAATTTTTATGTAACTCTATTTTAGATTCCTTTCCGAATGGTATTCCTTCTATAACAACAACTGATTTTATGATTTACCTCAATGTTGTTTCTATATCCTCTAAAGCAGTTTCTGTCTTTTATAAAAAATTCACCACTTCATTAGGCACTAACATTGATGCAATTTCAACCTTTTGGAATACTGAACTTTCCATTTCTCTCTCTGTTGACTCCTGGTCCTCAGTTTGGACAAATAATGTCTCTGGATGGTTACCAGTGTCTCTTTATCAAACAAATGCTTACATTTTGTTCAACTCCTTATGGACTCCATCAAGACTGTTTCATGCTAAATTGCTTCCATCAGATCTCTGTTGGCACTGTAAACTATCTCCTGGTATACTACGTTACATGTTATTTGATTGCCCTGTTATTCTGAAATTTTGGACTGAAGTTTGGGATATAATATTGAAAATGTTACCTATTAGTGATGTGCTTTCTTATAAATTGTTAATTTGTAAGTCAATTATTTTAACGCACCCTCTCGATAATGCTGAAGCAAAGCTATTTAATTTCCTGGTGTCAGCTGCGTTAAAATCAATCACTTTTTGTTGGAAAGATGCTACTTCTCTTTCAGTTCATGCTTGGTGGTCTTGGATTATTTTTACAAGAAGAGGTGCTCAATTGTCTTTGCAAGGTGTTAATCATAATTCAGTTTCTTATCAATCCTTTTGGTGTCCTATTGATTCATATTTATTGATGTAATTCAAGTTGTTCATTTTTAATGTTTTATTCATTAATTATTCTTTTTTAATGCTGTTACATTGTTGGTAACTCTATTTTTCCAGTATTATTGTACTATGATATGTTGTTTCTCCCCCTTTGCTCTTTCCCCTCCCTCCCTCTTCCATCACTTTAGTTTTTCCTATGATAGACTATTTCTTATTATATTTCGTTCATTAATGATTATCATTTGTAATTCTGCTTATTCAATTTACTTTTAATTTTAATGACATATCGTATATTTTTCTGTTTGTGTCTATTTGTATTACCTTTTGAAAAATTCAATAAAAGTATTTTGAACGTAAATATGGCCCAGAGTAGGCAAGTAAACCACGCACAAATAGTGGGGCAGATAGGAGTTGGGGTTACTAGTAGTGTATTAAAAGAATGCTAATCTATAGGTTGATGCTTGTAGGCAGTAAACACAGTTCCCTCTGTGGGGATTCCGCACACAGAGATATTTTCGGAAAATGAAAGATAGTTCCTTTGTTGTCGACGTCACGTAATTTTTTTGTGCAAGCTCGTAAACGTTTTGCCAAGGCCGTTTTTCTTGTTATTTAAACTGTGGAAGTTAATCAAGGGCTGGGAGGGAAAAGCGGCAGAGCTAGTTTTTTAAAAATGCTTGCAAGGTAAAACCACCTTCACATGTTTTGATTTCTGCACTGTTAGATGCCCTTACTTGCTTGGCTTTCCTTGTAAGGTTTGTCCTCAAAGTAATTTGTTTGTAACAAACAAGAAAATGCATTCTCATGTCGTATTCGTTTCATAATAGACAGTCGGGTCTTTAATCTATTGCTCTTTCCTACTGCAAAAGATACTGCTCTCATTTTTTTATGTTTGCATTTCCTTTATGTTTTTATGTTTTATGTAAAGTTAATTTGCATTCTTTTAAATAATACTAAAGAAAAAAAGAAGTTGCTATTAAGAATAGACAAGTTTCCAGCATAGCCCTTAGGATTAGGTGGGTTATGCTGTCTGTCTGTCTGTCTGTCTGTCTGCCTATCTATCTATCTATATCTATCTATCTATCTATCCTCACTGGTACCCAATCTCCCGCTACGCCAGCATGCCCGGAGTGGGTTTGGTCGCAGGGCCTTTGCCCAACACCCACAGACTGACAATGTGATGTTACAATATTAAGCATGTAATTTTAAGTAAGTCGACTTATTGTCTATGTCAAATGGCCACAACACATGAAAAGTGGACCTATTGGTTTTATCAAAGGTGAGCATATCAACATGTATAAAGCAGATCTATCAACTTTCTCCAAAAATCACCAAAAACATAAGAAAGGCTCAAAACCTTTTTATTAAAAAAGAAAAAACAATTCTACACGTCTTAGGATATTTTATACTATTTTTTAGCCAACCAATGCAGACATAAATACAACCACCAAGGGAACCTGCACTCCAGCATAGAGGTCTAGCTAGGAGTACTTTAGAAACAAGCATTGGCACAGCCAATAGGTCTCGCCTTTGGGACCTTATAAGTGTTTGGTTATCCAGCACAATATCCTTGGTGAAACAACAACTGTTGCATGGCTAAACACTTGTAAGGTCCCAAAGGCGAGACCTATTGGCTATGCCAATGCTTGTTTGTTTTTTTTATCGAAGAAGAAATCTCCCTGAGAAGATATCCAGAAAGCATTTTGTAAGTATTTATCGTCATGAATTTGTACCTAAATACGGTAGACCCTTAACGTTAATGCCACCTTTATTCCTCATTTGCCCCTTTAAATGGAATCTTGGGAAAAAATAACAAACGCATCATTTCCAAAAATATTGTACGCGACGCCGTCCATTTGTAAATGGGTGATTTGTTTAGGTTTAACTAATCCCTACAATTTGTCACAAAAAAGTTAAAAATAAATGAAGTCTGTACTCTGACACAACTGCAATGCATAGCTGCTCGCCTCTCTGTTTTATTCCGCACAGGACTGCAACGTGCCTTTTAGGGCCTCATTAGATCATGTGAATTAAAATAAATGTGGGTTTCAGACCAGACGGGGATCAGGAGATGTCTTCATGCTGCAAGTGCAAGCCTGCTTTTAGCCGTTATTTCCTTTAGATGGCAGTGTTGACAAAGTTTTGTGTTTCAGGCTGCATTCATGCTTCAGAACCTGCTTGTTATTCCGATGCCGGCAGATGTATTTTGTGTGTTTCAGACTTTGCCAATAACAGTTTGGCCTTCTCAAATGAACAGCTGTACACATGCTGACCATGCTGCTTCTCATTCCAGGGCCCCTGTGTGCACGACGACAAGTCCGGGCTCTCGCTGGTAGGAAAGCCCGCTCTTCAGGCCTTGTTACACCACTGCCACTTCTACGAGCACTTGAATCAAATGATTAAACATTGCTTCCTCAGCGCTCATACTTTCGACGCCAGTGTGAACTTTGCTAGTTGCACTCCACAAAATAATTTGTATGGTAAGTTAAGGTCATGTGGTTTCGTTTGACAGAGATGGGTTTGCGTGGCCATTTATGGTGCTGAAGCAACGCTTTGTGTGTTTCTGAAGAGCATGCCCTTTTCACGAGCTCCTCGGTCACAATGGTAGATGGGGCTGCATGCTCGTGTAAAGTCAACGGTGGGAAGAGGGTATCCTTTGGATATTGAACAGATTATTGGGAAAAACTAGTCGTTTTCTCATGGAGAGAGTTCTTGGATCGTTTACCTCCAAATTAAACGGCTGCATCTCCCTTCTGCGAGGTAACGTGTGACGTTTGACTGAAGTGTTCATGTAGGCAAACGCCTTGAGTACTTTTTTTTTAAACAAGTAGGAAGTAGTGCTTGTGAGAGCACAGCGCTCTAAAAAAAACAAGCGATGCACGCTCTGTGCTGGGGGAGGGCCATTAGCCTGTAAGAACTCGCGGCAAGATCAAAGGAAGGGTGGGAGGGACATTGGGGAACAGATGGCCATGAAAGTTTATAGGCCAAATGCGCGTGCCTGTGGCCACGTGCACTTGAAGAAAACTGCACGAAAAAAGCGGTGGAAAAGCGGTGGTTTCACGAGGATTTTGAGCACTTGAATTCTCGCCATTTCCCATTCCTTCAGAATGGAAAAGACGAGACCTAAAAAATGGTAAGGTCTCCTGCGGTCATGGCTGACAAACAAAACATACTGTTTATTTTAATGTTGTTGGGGTCCGCTGCACTCCCGGTGGCCCCCGGCAACATTAAAAAAAGGTTTGGTGGTGCCCCTGTTCTAGAAAGAAAATATTTTCTTCCAAAATGCCCTAGGGCACTATGGGGCTCTCCTTGCCAGAAGTGGCCACTCATTATTAATTCACATTTTGTTTTTTTGTAAAATTTAGATTGGTGTCCCAGTTCCACCCAGTGCACCCACAGCTCCATTCTCAGTTGGAATCTGCAGGGGTAGCACCAGTACCTCCGCGTCCCCAGCTGGCTCTCATGGCGGGAGCCAAACATTTTTTTATTTGGGGCATCCACAAGGTACCTTTCTCTAGGGTCAGCAGGGGGAGTCCCAAGGCCCCCTCAACCCACGCCAGCTTCACAACAAGCACCATACTGGGTACTCCCAGAAGCCGGCAGCATTCCTTTGCTCCCGCCTGTGCAGGAACAGCATCTTTTAATGATCCTGCCGGGTGGGAAAAAACTTCTGTTCCCTCCTTAGGCGAGTGCGGGCGGGGTATGCCCACACTATCCTGGGCAGGGGACCACTGTTTCCCGGGGATACTGCAAATTATTGGGCCCTGTGGGTTGGGGCCTGTGGGGTCGATGTAGGGTAAGGGAAGGGGATTGTGTGTTTCCCTTCCCTAAATTTGAAAACAGGGTCTCCAGAGCCTCACCTGTGTTGCCTCCCTGGGGAGTTGGCCCACCACAGGATGCAGGGTATCCCTAGCCTTCTATTGTTTCTAGTGTTATATATGCATACATTTTGAACCTTCTTTCCCCAAAACTACTAAACAAATTTGCAACAAATTACAAAGAACAGACTTTCTGAAACAAGACCACTCAAGATCTAGCTAGCTGTCAAATTTGGTTTAATTCTGTTAACAGTTTTAGCGGTATAGCTATTCAATTTTCCCTGGGCCTTTTTCTTGGCACTGCCTGATGGATCACCCTGAAACTTTTCAGGAGGAGCTTAGTTGAATGACACTTTTTGGAGAAACCAATAAATACTTTTCTCAGACCTAACTATACAGCTCAGTGGCAACCACCACTACGAGCAAGGCGACAGGGATCGCCGAAACGCGTTTGGTGGAACACACAGCAATGCACATTTAAATTACGAATAAAGTTACCAGCGGCTGCTAAGCAATTGAAGAGTCTGTTTCTCTCGTTCTTTGTTGGCGCGCGGTTGTTGCGTAGAGAGTGGAAACTGGATATATATATATATTACCTACTGGCGGTCGCCAGTAGGTATATATAGTTAGGATTTTTTTCCTATGGGATTTTTCAAAATTCTATGTTGAATAACTTTGGCGTTGATGGACGGAATTGGCTGAAATTTTCCTGAAAAGGGCACATTTACTCTCCGGTCCTTCCCTGAAAGTTTGGGGGGGATTCGTCAAGCAGGGGCCGAGAAAAAAGGGGGTCCCAAAACGTGTTTTCCCCATGCAATTTTCCATAGGGCGGTTGGACTCACTTTTAGCCCGAACGGCTGAATGGATTTCCACCAAACTTGGCAAAATCGTAGGGACTGTTAGCCCGATGTGCCTTTGCTATGTCTCAAGATATATGCTCCAGTGGTTTTTACGAAAATTTACTTTGAAAAATATATATTGGGCTACATTGGGCTATATATATGTTAGAGCCCAAATGTAGCCCAGTGTAGCCCAATGTAGCCCAATGTAGCCCAATGTAGCCCAAAGATGGCCACCAGAGACAAAAAAAATCAAATGTAGCCCAAATATCAGCCAGATGTAGCCCAACTATAGCCCAATGACAGAATGTCCCAGAGTGTTCTAAAGAACAACTAGAGTGCTAACAGTCTTACTTATGACAAAAGTATGGCACACCTGAAGTCATCTTGATTGGAATAAAGTGGTAACACTTAAAACATTTAATTTGCAAAAGAACAAAATGAGGGGGTTCATTTTGCCATAGAAATTATGATTAGTGCTGAAGAAAGAAAAATTAGGGCACATTTTGAGTGACTTCTCAAATCCTCTTATATTTCATTAAAAAAATTCTGATATGCAGTCTCCCAAGATGGCCACCAGAGACAAAAGAGCCCAAACGTAGCCCAAATATCAGCCAGATGTAGCCCAACTATAGCCCAATGACAGAATGTCCCAGAGTGTTCTAAAGAACAACTAGAACGCTAACAGTCTTACTTATGACAAAAGTATGGCACACCTGAAGTCATCTTGATTGGAATAAAGTGGTAACACTTAATACATTTAATTTGAAAAGGAACAAAATGAGGGGTTTCATTTTGCCATAGAAATTTTATATATATATATATATACATATATATACATACATATATATATATATATATATATATATATATATTACCTACTGGCGGTCGCCAGTAGGTATATATAGTTAGGATTTTTTCTCTATGGGTTTTTTGAAAATTCTATGTCTAATAACTTTGGCGTTTGTGGACGGAATTGGCTGAAATTTTCAGGAAAATGGCACATTTTGTTTCTGAGCAGCCCTTGAAAATTTGGGGGGGGTTCGTCCAGTGGGGGCCGAGAAAAAAGGGGGGTCCCAAAACGTGTTTTTAACATTGAGTTTTCCATAGGGCGGTTGGCCTCACTTTTAGCCCGAACGGCTGAATGGATTTGCACGAAACTTGGCAAAATTGTAGGGACTGGTAGCCCGATGTGCCTTTTGTAGGTCTCAATATATGTGCTCCAGTGGATTTTGAGAAATTAACGTTTAAAAAAAGATATATATCTGTAACAGCGGACCGGTTAGCGCTCTGGTTCGCGGACTTTTCGCGCAACGGAGCTTTGTGAAGCGAAGCTGATTGGTTCTCCGGCGTCTGTCAACATTCCAAACAGTCCGTAGCGGCCGCCATCTTGTCTCTCGGTAGGATCGAGAGACAAGAGGAGGTCAAAACAAAGGGGGAAATAACTATAAGGGGGCATAGTAGATCCTCGCTGACCCCCTAGGTTTGATGTGGAGGTTTTAAAAGGGCCCCGCGGGGCAAAAAAAAATAATAAAAATAATAATTGAACGGCTGAATGGATTTGCACGAAACTTGGCAAAATATTAGGGACTGGTAGCCCGATGTGCCTTTGCTAGGTCTCAATATATGTGCTCCAGTGGATTTTGAGAAATTAACGTTCAAAAAAAGATATATATCTGTAACAGCGCTCCGCTTCGCGTAACGGAGGTTTGCGAAGCTGATTGGTCATTCTGTCACTGGGCTATAGTTGGGCTACATCTGGCTGATATTTGGGCTACATTTGTTTTTTTGTGTGTCTGGCGGCCATCTTTGGGCTACATTGGGCTACATTGGGCTTCATTGGGCTACATTCGGCTAATTAGCAAATAGCTCATCGCAAACTAGGAATGGTAAAGAATCGCTATTTATTCCTTAAAGTTCGCTATTTAGGAAATGCAAATAACTTTGATGATACATATGGCGGTTCATCTCTAACAAGATAAGAAGCATAGGGATAGATTTATGATGACTGGCGCATCACCAGGGATGTGTTAGTCATTCTGTGCCGCTGTTCCGTCACCTATGGTGTGCTGCATTTACAATGCGGCGCATCATGGGGCAAAAACAGCACAGATGCGTGATGTATCTGTGCCGTAAAGGTGGCGCATTGCTGGAGTTGTATCGCAAGTGTGATGAAGGTCCAGCAAGGGTCGGGGGTGCCCCTGTCGCAGGGTTTCTGTTCTCACACAGAACTGTGGACAGAGGATTGGAACCTCGGCGAATTAGGGTGTCCCAAAACTCACGTTAGTAATCAAAAACTATTTAGCAAGCTAGGTACAGTGTCACATTGGATATAACAAACTCTCAATGTTTAGACAATCCAGAATATGAACTTATAGTACCTCAGGATACGTGGAACTCATGAACAGTCGGTCGTTATATATTTCTTAGAAACCAGAACATGGAGTTAAGAAGAACACATGTGTATTTGAAATGTTTATTTACTAATGCCGTCTTCTCAGGCGTAGTACCTTAGATAATAAAAGTACACATATTATCAGTAGCAAAATTACCAGCATAGTTACTAGTACATAAAAAGTGAATGGTGATAGTATGTTAACATGCTGTAAATGAATAAGAGTTAGCAACACTTATAAGCAGCCGCGGGCCGTGGAGGGAGTTACGGTGAGGCAGGGAGGCGGGGAGGGGGAGAAGCAGGGTGGAGAATACAAGTACACATATTATCAGTAGCAAAATTACCAGCATAGTTACTAGTACATAAAAAGCGAATGGTGACAGTATGTTAACATGCTGTAAATGAATAAGAGTTAGCAACACTTATAAGCAGCCGCGGGCCGTGGAGGGAGTTACGGTGGGGCAGGGAGGCGGGGAGGGGGAGGGGCAAGGTAGAGAGGGCTCCACCCTGCTTCTCCCCCTCCCCGCCTCCCTGCCTCACCGTAACTCCCTCCACGGCCCGCGGCTGCTTATATCTCACCCTCCCTAATACACATATTATATTATTTGCTAAGAAGGTCTCTTTGTGTTGGTTTAGGGCGTGCCCATACTTTAGTGTCTTAGATTTGAAGGAATCACATCAGCATACACCAGCTCTCTCTTCATGTGAACCGCATCAACTGTTGTGTATGTGTGTTCGGCAAAGCAATATAAAACCCGCCTCATGCCCAGAATTGGCAGAAGTTGCACTTATGTTATGAGTATGAAGTCGTGGAGATCAGACCTCATAACAATTCTGTATCGTGTTGTTCTTGAAACTTTAGCACTCGCTGTACAGATATAGTTTAACAAGTAAAGCAGATAGTAGACCAATAACATATTATTCTCATGTAAACCACGATGAACTACTAGGTGGAAAGCTAAAGCAACAACTAAGTGTCGTGTGCAGAAGTTGCAAAAAAGGAAAAATGGCGTTTAAACCGGTAATGAGCCCATGCTAACTTAACACGGTGTAAAGATATCCAGGACCTAGATGACACCTCCTCATGATCCGGAAACGAACTGAATAAGATAATAGAAGTGCCATCTCATGAGAGCAGATTGCAAGTTTATATGTGGACGGTCCGCAAGGTAAAGCATTAAAAACTAGGAAAATTCAATGCTAAAGAAAAATAAAACAGCCAAGTACTTTATCGAGTCTTAAGCCAATAGGCAAGGTAAATAATAAAAACTTGACAAATAAGTCAATGAATTGTCAATGAAATGCTAGTACTCAGCATATGAAACATGAAAAAGGTCTATGACATAACTGTGTATGCAAAATAAGCTGCAACAGCCTCCAATAGGAAGTCACCGTCTTCATCCGAAAACAGTTCAGCCATCCAATTTAAAAGCGGAAAAGAACATACGTGCTCTCCCAGCACCGGATCCTCTATCACCATCAGAGGACAGCTCGGTGGGTTTTCAAGAAAGCTGTGTTCCAAGAAAGACTGTGCTGCCGCCAGTAAATTCCAGGGACCAAGTAGTCCATGCATCAATGCCACAGCCATAATCCTTTCGCCAGGACAAATCAACTCGTGAGTAATGATAGGAGTCATCAGCTGATTAAAGTCGACGTCAGGAGAAACCGGTCCGCAGAGACACAAATCAATGGCCCAATCGAAATCACAGGTCAGGCAGTGAAATACAGGCTGGACACAGGTGAAGTAGGAGAACCGAAAAGATAATCCATATGCCGTGCTTAATATCGCCAACGGCATTGTGCCATAATATTCTAGCATGCGATTGCGGAACAGTGTCAGCAGCTGCAGGGTCGGAGGTTGCATAGGAGGGACATCCATATTTAAAAATGTAAAAAAGCACAAGAGCGTCCGCTGGTAATGCAAGTAAAAATGCAATCCACGAACCAGAGTGGAGAAAATGGAATGAAAGGGAGCAGGGATGACTCCAAAGATTTTCTCAAATGAAGTCACGAGACCACTGGTAACAACTTTAAAAAAGTGTGCCAGGGATTTTGTGGAGGATGCGTTAAAGATAGTCGGAAACATGTTGCTGAAATTGAAAGGCAAACCTGTGTACGGGTGTTCGCTATGTGAAGTACGAAAGTTTCACGGGCCGAACTCAAGGCCACCTCTCTCTGAGACAAAAGAGCTCTTATTCTTGTCATGCCGTTGAAACGTGTCCCAAGGTTGGTATTTGTGGCCAGATTGAAAACTCCCTATGTTCATGTGTGGGAGGAAATAGAACATTTCTGCAGCAAATAACCCGTTCACTTACTGTTACGATAAAAGGAATACTTTTAATTAACTCAGAACAATCTTCATTATTGAGCATCAAATAACTACCATTTTCCAACAACTTGAACGTGGGGATGATAGCAGGAACTGGCGTGCCTTGCAACACGCAAGCCATATTTGGTCGGTGTTTGTTGCATGAATCGTGTAACTGTATGTGCCTACACATTAGTGAATGATCTGGCGTCTCAGTGCATTCCTCTCCATTCAGATAAACTTCTTGATCATCTTTGAAACATCTGTATGTGTATGGAAGCGACCAGACCTCATGAACAAAAGCACTACCTAAAGGTTCATAAAGACCTATTGGTATATATTTCATACAATTTGAAAACTTATATAAAGCAAAAGGCAGCGTTATTAAACCGTGGATAAGGCATGTTGCCAAAAAACCCGCAATCCTCTGCTGATGATGTCACTGAGCATGTCATGAATGATGTAATATGTGACATCATCAGTAGTGGATTATGGGTAATAGTATCTCTAGTTTACTCCCCTATAGCTGTCTTTCTTTTAACATAAGTGTGTGTTTCCTTCCCTTATACTTACTGTTTTTGGTTCGCTTCCAGTTCGCGTACCAGCGAGCGAACTAGGAAGCGAACTAAGAGAAATAGAGGTTGGCACAGTTCCAAATATTGTACCAATTTTTTAATAACGGGGAGGTAGTTCTGAAAAGAACTTTTTTTTTATTTTTCTGAACATTTTTTTACTGTTTTTGAATTTTTCTGAACAGTTTTATATTTTTTTGGGTTTTTCTTGGAGGGGGCAATGAAAACGATTCATTGTAAAGGGCTCAACAGGAGCAACAAAACAAAAAAAAGAAGTATTTATTATTTTGGGCGTTTCGGACAAACTTGCATATGATAGTCAATAGCTCTGTTGATCAGAGTGATGCTTCTTTCTCCGTAGGAAATGAATCCATCGCAAAATACGCAGGTGTGTTTTACTTCACCAAATCTCATTTGTATATTTGGCACCATCTCCCTGCCCTCTGGTCCCGTTACTTCCGGTACAACAGATCTTCTGGCCATAATAGGGAGATTATCTAGGTCGTTCCGAAACTGTGCAGCACTGTAGTTGTTAGGATGCCACCTAGTCATATGGCGATGCATTGTGTAGTTTCCGAAACTGTATTTTTTGTCGGTCCCTCTGGACAGTCTATCTTGACATATAAGGCAAGTTACGTATCTTGCATTTACTTTTTTCTGACCTTTGGGAATTTAAAAAAATTGCCAAATGAAGTTTTCTTTCCGGTGAGACGTCTTGGGCTGCTCAGGCAAAAACTGCCTCTCTTCGTGCTCGTCCTCCTGTTCCTCTTCTTCTTCTTCTTGTTGAATTACAACTTGAGCAGGTGGTCCACTCTTCCTTGGATGTGGTGGAGGTGGTGGGGAAGCACCAGCTGAAGCTACTAAAGAAGCCATTGCTCAGTGATCACAAAGGGTTTTTCTCTCACAATGATGAAAGTCAGAGTGAGGAAAGAAGGAGGGATTTTCATCATTTGGGAAAAACAAGAGTTCTCAACCAATCAAAAGTGTTCATTTTAGATTATATGACCTAGTCTTACATCATTAGGAAACCAAAAGTGAAATGAACCAATGAAAAGTGTTATTACCAAGTCACATGACTTGCTGTGTTTACGTTAAGCGCTTTGCAGGGCCTCCCTGTTTGCTTCCAGAAACCTGCGCTTTGGCACTCGCTTCGCGTACCAGTTCGCTAACGTAGCACGTCATATGACGTATCAAGCGACAACGTGGAACGTCATGCGGACGGGAGGCGTCACGATGTTGTTTTCTAACGCGGCACTTGCGGTAAAGAAACGTTTACCGGCTCGCGGTCTATTTCGCGGCATCAAGGTCAGCTAACGGGAAGCTTCCTGATTCGCGAAGCGGGAACGAAGAAAAAAAAATATTTAAAAAAAAAAATATTCATAAACATATAAAATATATTTTTGGATTTAAAGAAGAATACATTTTACAGCTACAGATATTAGCTGTTAAAAAACCAATGAAATTCACAGAAAAAACCATAGGTTATAGACCATATATAGTTAGGAATTAGCATTTACAAAACCTTGAAAATTCACTGAAAAAACCATAGGTTATAGACCATATATAGTTAGGAAATAGCATTTAGAAAACCTTATTTTACTCACACAAAACCATTGAAATTCCATATATAGTTAGTTGCACTAACTATATATCGCGCACCTGCAATCCACTGCTGATGATGTCACATATTACATCATTCATGACATGGTCAGTGACATCACTGATGACATCACTGATGACATCTCAAATGACATCACTGATGACATCACTGATGACAACATCCAGTGACTGTATGCTTCTGTAAAGTTAAAATATGTCTTACATATTGAAGAATGAGTGGATGTATAAGTGTCTGGATGAAGGATTTAGTAGGTGCATGACTGACTGTATAAGTGAGTGATTAAATGTGTCTCACTGAGTGCATGGGTTAGTGACTAAACTGTTTTAAATTGTGCATCATTGTGTCTGTTGTTTTGTAATCTGATGCATGTGTTGATCATTAGCTATATGACTAACTATATGGGTTATTGATTAGTTGCCCAAGTATTTGTATGGGAGACTGAGTGTGTGTGTGGGTGTCTGGGAGGTGTATGACTCTGTGCATAGATGTGTGAGCAGTTGATTCACTAGATGTATGGGTTCACAAGTGCATGTGGAAACATCTGTATGGGCGGTTGACTGTGTGCATGAGTGTATTGGTGAGTGAATGGATATCTCAGTGCTACATGTCAAAGTAAGTACATATGTAAAACACAGTACATGTGATAGTTGACATATATAAATAACTGTGCATAAGAGCCAGTGAATGTGTGAGTGGCTGTATGGATTATTGTGAACTTGTATCAGGGATTGTATAACAGAGTAAATATGTGTTATTATATGTTCCAATAAGTAAGGTGTGTATAACTATATAGTTGAGGAAATCGAGGTGTGATTGATTCTTTGCAAGACTGACTAGGTGTGTGAGTAACTCCATGGATGAGTGACAGTCTGTGAGTGTCTGTTTACACTGAGTGTATCTAAGGTTATATTAGAGTCTGAAGAGGTTCATTGTATCATCACATGAATGATGTCATCAGTGATGTGATCAGTAATGTCAAATGAGATGTCATCAGTGATGTCATCAGTGATGTCATTTGAGATGTCATCAGTGATGTCATCAGTGATGTCACTGACCATGTCATGAATGATGTAATATGTGACATCATCAGCAGTGGATTGCAGGTGCGCGATATATAGTTAGTGCAACTAACTATATATGGAATTTCAATGGTTTTGTGTGAGTAAAATAAGGTTTTCTAAATGCTATTTCCTAACTATATATGGTCTATAACCTATGGTTTTTTCAGTGAATATATATATATATATATATATATATATATATATATATATATATATATAGATAGATAGATAGATATATATATATATATATATATATATATATATTACCTACTGGCGGTCGCCAGTAGGTATATATAGTTAGGATTTTTTTCCTATGGGATTTTTCAAAATTCTATGTTGAATAACTTTGGCGTTGATTGACGGAATTGGCGGAAATGTTCCTGAAAATGGCACATTTACACTCCGGTCCTTCCCTGAAAGTTTGGGGGGGATTCGTCAAGCGGGGGCTGAGAAAAAAGGGGGGTCCCAAAATGTGTTTTCCCCATGCAATTTTCCATAGGGCGGTTGGACTCACTTTTAGTCCGAACGGCCGAATGGATTTCCACCAAACTTGGCAAAATTGTAGGGACTGTTAGCCCGATGTGCCTTTGCTAGGTCTCAAGATATGCGGTACAGTGGATTTTGAGAAATTAAGGTTCAAAAACATATATATATCTATAGCAGCTTACCCGTGAGCTTATCGGTGCGCTTACGGTACGCGCACGTACGCGTACGGTAAGCGTACCTCAAGCGCACGAGCTGCATGCTGATTGGCTGCCAATGTCTGTCAACACTCCAAAACAGAAACTGTTGACAGCCATCTTGTGCCTCGGTAGACTGAGGCACAGGAAAGCAGAAAAACAAACGTGTAGAACTCAAAAAGGGGGCAGGGTAGAAGCACCCTGACCCCCTAGACCTGCTCAGGGGGTCCCACAAGGACCCCGAAGGCAAAAATAATTATTATTTTTTTTTTTTTAAGTCGCGGGATACGCGTACCGTACGCGCACGGTACGCTTCCCCCGATTTTTACAAAAAAAAAAATAATGTTTTGCCTTTGGGGTCTTTGTGGGACCCCCTGAGCAGGCCTAGGGGGTCAGGGTGATTCTACTCTGGCCCCTTTGCGAGTTTCACACCTTTGTTTCACTGCTTTCTTGTGCCTTGGTTCTAACAAGGCACAAGATGGCTGCCAACACTTCCTGGTTTTGAGTGTTGACAGACAGTGGCAGCCAATCAGCATGCCTTCCCGAGAAAGCTGCATGGTCATTGGCTGTCAACACTTCTAACCAGGAGGTGTTGGCATCTATCTTGTGCTAGTGTTGACAGACAGTGACAGCCAATCAGCATGCCTTCCCGAGAAAGCTGCATGCTCATTGGCTGTCAACACTTCTAACCAGGAGGTGTTGGCATCCATCTTGGGTCTTAGTAGACTGAGGCACAAGAAAGCAAAAAAAAAACGTGTAGAACACAAAAAGGGCTGCTCAGGTGGTCCCACTAGGATATTAATACATTTAAACGTTATCCGCTAATGGAATTAGCATTTAACAAGCCTTTGAAATTCAAAGAAAAAAACATAGGTTTCAGGCCTTATATTGTTAGGAATTAGCATTTAAAAAACCTTTGAAATTTACTGAAAAAAGCATAGGTTTCAGGCCTTATATAGTTAAGAATTAGTATTTAAAAATCCTTGCGAATTCACTAAAAAAACCATAGGTTTCAGGCCTTATATAGTTAGGAATTAGCATTTAAAAAACCTTTGAAATTCACTGAAAAAACCATAGGTTTCAGGCCTTATATAGTTAGGAATTAGCATAAAAAAACGTTTGAATATATAAAAACGTTATCCGCTAATAGAATTAGCATTTAAAAAACCTTGCAAATTCACTGACAAAAACATAGGTTTCGGGCCTTATATAGTTAGGAATTAGCATTCAAAAAACCTTTGAAATTCACAGAAAAAAACATAGGTTTGAGACCATATATAGTTAGGTATTTGCATTTACAAAACCTTGAAAATTCAATGAAAAAACCATAGGTTTGAGACCGTATATAGTTAGTTGAATATTTTAATCATACAAAACCAATGAAATTCCATATATAGTTAGTTGCACTAACTATATATTTCGCGCACCCGCAATCCACTGCTGATGATGTCACATATTACATCATTCATGACATGGTCAGTGACATCACTGATGACATCACTGATGACATCTCAAATGACATCACTGATGACATCACTGATGACATCTCAAATTACATCACTGATGACATCACCGATGACATCACTGATGACATCACTGATGACATCTCAAATGACATCACTGATGACATCACTGATGACATCACTGATCACATCTCATTTGACATCATTGCTCACATCACTGATGACATCATTCATGTGCTAATACGATGAACCTCTTCAGACTCTAATATAACCTTAGATACACTCAGTGTATACAGACACTCACACACTGTCACTCATCCATGGAGTTACTCACACACCTAGTCAGTCATGCAAAGAATCAATCTCACCTCCATTTCCTCAACTATACAGTTATACACACCTTACTTATTCAAACATATACTAACACATATTTACTCTCTCATACAATCCCTGTTACAAGTTCACAATGATCCATACAGCCACTCACACATTCACTGTCTCCCATGCACAGTTATTTATATATGCCAACTCTCACATGTACTGTGTTTTACATATGTACTTACTATGACATGTAGCATTGAGATATCCATTCACTCATCAATACACTCATGCACACAGTCAACCGCCCATGTAGCTGTTTCCACATGCACTCTTGAACTCATACACCTAGTGAATCAACTGCTCACACATCTATGCACAGAGTCACACACCTCCCAGCCACACCCACACAAACTCAATCTCCCATACAAATACTTGGGCAACCAATCAATAACACATATAGCCTCTCGTATAGCTAATGATCAACACATGCAGCAGTTTACATCACAACAGACATACTGATGCACACATTCAGACAGTTTAGTCACTAACCCATGCATTTAGTACGACACATTTATTCACTCACTCATACAGTCAGTCACGCACCTACTAAATCCTTCATCCAGACACTTATACATCCACTCATTCTTCAATATGTCAAACATATTTAAACTTTACAGAAACACACAGTCACTGGATGATGTCATCAGTGATGTCATCAGTGATGTCATTTGAGATGTCATCAGTGATGTCATCAGTGATGTCATTTGAGATGTCATCAGTGATGTCATCAGTGATGTCACTGACCATGTCATGAATGATGTAATATGTGACATCATCAGCAGTGGATTGCGGGTGCGCGAAATATATAGTTAGTGCACTAACTATATATGGAATTTCATTGGTTTTGTATGATTAAAATATTCACCTAACTATACATGGTCTCAAACCTATGGTTTTTTCATTGAATATATATATATATATATATATATATATATATATATATATTACCTACTGGCAGTCGCCAGTAGGTAGTTATAGTTAGGACATGTATGCAAATTCTATTTGGAATAACATTGGCGCCGGTTGACGAATCTCCGCGAATTTATCAAAGAAGATGGCCCGCTCCGCTCCGCTCCGCTCCTTCCCTGAAAGTATTGGGGGGATTCGTCAAGTGGGGGCTGAGAAAAAAGGGGGGTCCCAAAACATGTTTCCCCCATGTTATTTTCCATAGGACGATTAGACAGGGCTACAGCCCGAACCGCTGAACGGAATTAGACCAAACTTGGCAAAATGGTAGGGACTGGTACGCAGTAGGGCCTTTTGTTTAAATGGTGTAAATCCCTCCAGTAGTTGTTGAGAAAATTGAATTTGAAAAGATTTATATATCTATATAAACTTTCTGTAAGCTTACTGTACTCTGTACCTTCCCGAGTACGAGCTGCATTCTGATTGGCTGCCAATGTCTGTCAACACTCCAAAACAGAAATTGTTGGCAGCCATCTTGTACCTCAGTAGACTGAGGCACAGGAAAGCAGAAAAACAAACGTGTAGAACTCAAAAAGGGGACAGGGTAGAAGCACCCTTACCCCCTAGGCCTGCTCAGGGGGTCCCACAAGGACCCCCCAGGCCCCATTTTTTTTTTTTTTTTTGAAAAATCACCGGGGGAAGGCGTGAGATCTGATTGGCTGTCAGCACTTTATCCAAGAAGTGTTGGCAGCCATCTTGGGACCAATATACATGATAGCACCTCATTAAAAAGCATTGCAGTTAATAGAAGGTTTTAGGACTTTAGTTACATTATAAATCATTTGTTGATGGTACCATACTCCTTTTAGGAATTGTGGTGTGTTCTAAGGTGATTTTACCATGTGAAAAAGCCTTCTGCTGGTATATCATGAATCATGTTTGAAAGAAAACTATTATCTCATGCTTTTCCCACAGTGGTTTGGAAGGGGATCTATAAGCTAAACTGAAAGCATATTTTCTGTAAATTCACATTATCTTTCTCAGTCATGTGAGAATGAAGTCTGACATTCTCAGTAAAACATGCACATCCAACAAGGACAGAGACTGTCAGTTGATTCCTTTGTGTTCTACTGCAGCCTCCTAGAGTGTTCTAAAGAACAACTAGAGCGCTAACAGTCCTACTTATTACAAAGGTATGGCACACCTGAAGCCATCTTGATTGGAATAAAGTGGTAACTCTTAAAACATTTAATTTAAAAAGGAACAACATGATGGGGTATATTTTGCCATAGAAAGTATGATTAGTGCTGCAGAAAGAAAAATTAGGGCACATTTTGAGTGACTTCTCAACTCCTCTTCTATTTCATTAAGAAATTCTGACATGCAGTCTCCCAAGATGGCCACCAGAGACAAAAGAGCACAAATGTAGCCCAAATATCTCCCAGATGTAGCCCAAGTATAGCCCAATGACAGAATTTCCCAGAGTGTTCTAAAGAACAACTAGAGCGCTAACAGTCTTACTTATGACAAACGTATGGCACACCAGAAGCCATCTTGATTGGAATGAAGAGGTAAGTCTGAAAACATTTAATTTAAAAAGGAACAAAATGAGGGGGTTCATTTTGCCATAGAAAGTATGGTTAGTGCTTCAGAAAGAAAAATTAGGGCACATTTTGAGTGACTTCTCAAATCCTCTTCTATTTCATTAAAAAAATTCTGACATGCAGACTGAAACATGCACTTTGAATACCAGCAGCAGACTTCCCTGGTGAGTAGTAGCTTTACTACAGTGATCTAATGAGCAACTAGAGTGCTAACATTCAGAATTTATGGCAAATGTGTGACACATCTGAATGCCTTCTTGAAGGAACCAAAGTAAACAAGCATTGAAAATGCAATAGATCTCGCCCTCGTTTAAGTTAACGATTCAGAAAAGGGGGTGGTGATGAACAGAGTGTCTGAATTAAGCAGACCACTCTTACCCAGTCCAAAGATCAGGGCTTGATCCATCACCGTTATTTATCTCACTGCCCCATCCCAGCTCAGAACATGGCTATATGCAAATTAGTCTGTCCCTGGCCCAGTGCATCATGGGAACAGGGCAGACCAAACTTCCAAGCCAATTCTTCACCAGAAAGGAGACAAGCTACCGGGGACCGGTTTCTGGCATTTCAGCCTCTTCGGCCCGGCTTGCTTGAATCCTGATGGAGCAGTGAGAAAGGGACTCATGTCTGAGTATACCCTGCCACACCTATAGTGGCCAAAAACGATTCAGAAAAGGGGGTGGTGATGAACAGAGTGTCTGAATTAAGCAGACCACTCTTACCCAGTCCAAAGATCAGGGCTTGATCCATCACCGTTATTTATCTCACTGCCCCATCCCAGCTCAGAACCTGGCTATATGCAAATTAGTCTGTCCCTGGCCCAGTGCATCATGGGAACAGGGCAGACCAAACTACCAAGCCAATTCTTCACCAGAAAGGAGACAAGCTACCGGGGACCGGTTTCTGGCATTTCAGCCTCTTCGGCCCGGCTTGCTTGAATCCTGATGGAGCAGTGAGAAAGGGACTCATGTCTGAGTATACCCTGCCACACCTATAGTGGCCACCCTAAGCGTGGAAGGGTATACTCAGATGTGAGTCCCTTGCTCATTGCACCATCAGGATTCAAGCAAGCCGGGCCGAAGACGCCTGAAATGGCAGAAACCGGTCCCCGGAAGCTTGTTTCCTTCCCAGTGTAAGAATTGGCTTTTGTAGTCTGGTCTGCCCTGTTCCCACGATGCACTGGGCCAGGGACAGACTAATTTGCATACAGCCAGGTTCTGAAACTGGGATGGTGCAATGAGCTAAAAAACGGTGTTGGATCTAGCCCTGATCTCTTGACTGGGTGAGAGTACTCTGCTTAATTCAGAGACTCTGTCCATCACCACCCTTTGTTGTAAATAATTTTGTCCACCCTAAGCGTGGAAGGGTATACTCAGATGTGAGTCCCTTGCTCATTGCACCATCAGGATTCAAGCAAGCCGGGCCGAAGACGCCTGAAATGGCAGAAACCGGTCCCCGGAAGCTTGTTTCCTTCCCAGTGTAAGAATTGGCTTTTGTAGTCTGGTCTGCCCTGTTCCCACGATGCACTGGGCCAGGGACAGACTAATTTGCATACAGCCAGGTTCTGAAACTGGGATGGTGCAATGAGCTAAAAAACGGTGTTGGATCTAGCCCTGATCTCTTGACTGGGTGAGAGTACTCTGCTTAATTCAGAGACTCTGTCCATCACCACCCTTTGTTGTAAATAATTTTGTCCACCCTAAGCGTGGAAGGGTATACTCAGATGTGAGTCCCTTGCTCATTGCACCATCAGGATTCAAGCAAGCCGGACCGAAGACGCCTGAAATGGCAGAAACCGGTCCCCGGAAGCTTGTTTCCTTCCCAGTGTAAGAATTGGCTTTTGTAGTCTGGTCTGCCCTGTTCCCACGATGCACTGGGCCAGGGACAGACTAATTTGCATACAGCCAGGTTCTGAAACTGGGATGGTGCAATGAGCTAAAAAACGGTGTTGGATCTAGCCCTGATCTCTTGACTGGGTGAGAGTACTCTGCTTAATTCAGAGACTCTGTCCATCACCACCCTTTGTTGTAAATAATTTTGTCCACCCTAAGCGTGGAAGGGTATACTCAGATGTGAGTCCCTTGCTCATTGCACCATCAGGATTCAAGCAAGCCGGGCCGAAGACGCCTGAAATGGCAGAAACCGGTCCCCGGAAGCTTGTTTCCTTCCCAGTGTAAGAATTGGCTTTTGTAGTCTGGTCTGCCCTGTTCCCACGATGCACTGGGCCAGGGACAGACTAATTTGCATACAGCCAGGTTCTGAAACTGGGATGGTGCAATGAGCTAAAAAACGGTGTTGGATCTAGCCCTGATCTCTTGACTGGGTGAGAGTACTCTGCTTAATTAAGAGACTCTGTCCATCACCACCCTTTGTTGTAAATAATTTTGTCCACCCTAAGCGTGGAAGGGTATACTCAGATGTGAGTCCCTTGCTCATTGCACCATCAGGATTCAAGCAAGCCGGGCCGAAGACGCCTGAAATGGCAGAAACCGGTCCCCGGAAGCTTGTTTCCTTCCCAGTGTAAGAATTGGCTTTTGTAGTCTGGTCTGCCCTGTTCCCACGATGCACTGGGCCAGGGACAGACTAATTTGCATACAGCCAGGTTCTGAAACTGGGATGGTGCAATGAGCTAAAAAACGGTGTTGGATCTAGCCCTGATCTCTTGACTGGGTGAGAGTACTCTGCTTAATTCAGAGACTCTGTCCATCACCACCCTTTGTTGTAAATAATTTTGTCCACCCTAAGCGTGGAAGGGTATACTCAGATGTGAGTCCCTTGCTCATTGCACCATCAGGATTCAAGCAAGCCGGGCCGAAGACGCCTGAAATGGCAGAAACCGGTCCCCGGAAGCTTGTTTCCTTCCCAGTGTAAGAATTGGCTTTTGTAGTCTGGTCTGCCCTGTTCCCACGATGCACTGGGCCAGGGACAGACTAATTTGCATACAGCCAGGTTCTGAAACTGGGATGGTGCAATGAGCTAAAAAACGGTGTTGGATCTAGCCCTGATCTCTTGACTGGGTGAGAGTACTCTGCTTAATTCAGAGACTCTGTCCATCACCACCCTTTGTTGTAAATAATTTTGTCCACCCTAAGCGTGGAAGGGTATACTCAGATGTGAGTCCCTTGCTCATTGCACCATCAGGATTCAAGCAAGCCGGGCCGAAGACGCCTGAAATGGCAGAAACCGGTCCCCGGAAGCTTGTTTCCTTCCCAGTGTAAGAATTGGCTTTTGTAGTCTGGTCTGCCCTGTTCCCACGATGCACTGGGCCAGGGACAGACTAATTTGCATACAGCCAGGTTCTGAAACTGGGATGGTGCAATGAGCTAAAAAACGGTGTTGGATCTAGCCCTGATCTCTTGACTGGGTGAGAGTACTCTGCTTAATTCAGAGACTCTGTCCATCACCACCCTTTGTTGTAAATAATTTTGTCCACCCTAAGCGTGGAAGGGTATACTCAGATGTGAGTCCCTTGCTCATTGCACCATCAGGATTCAAGCAAGCCGGGCCGAAGACGCCTGAAATGGCAGAAACCGGTCCCCGGAAGCTTGTTTCCTTCCCAGTGTAAGAATTGGCTTTTGTAGTCTGGTCTGCCCTGTTCCCACGATGCACTGGGCCAGGGACAGACTAATTTGCATACAGCCAGGTTCTGAAACTGGGATGGTGCAATGAGCTAAAAAACGGTGTTGGATCTAGCCCTGATCTCTTGACTGGGTGAGAGTACTCTGCTTAATTCAGAGACTCTGTCCATCACCACCCTTTGTTGTAAATCATTTTGTCCACCCTAAGCGTGGAAGGGTATACTCAGATGTGAGTCCCTTGCTCATTGCACCATCAGGATTCAAGCAAGCCGGGCCGAAGACGCCTGAAATGGCAGAAACCGGTCCCCGGAAGCTTGTTTCCTTCCCAGTGTAAGAATTGGCTTTTGTAGTCTGGTCTGCCCTGTTCCCACGATGCACTGGGCCAGGGACAGACTAATTTGCATACAGCCAGGTTCTGAAACTGGGATGGTGCAATGAGCTAAAAAACGGTGTTGGATCTAGCCCTGATCTCTTGACTGGGTGAGAGTACTCTGCTTAATTCAGAGACTCTGTCCATCACCACCCTTTGTTGTAAATAATTTTGTCCACCCTAAGCGTGGAAGGGTATACTCAGATGTGAGTCCCTTGCTCATTGCACCATCAGGATTCAAGCAAGCCGGGCCGAAGACGCCTGAAATGGCAGAAACCGGTCCCCGGAAGCTTGTTTCCTTCCCAGTGTAAGAATTGGCTTTTGTAGTCTGGTCTGCCCTGTTCCCACGATGCACTGGGCCAGGGACAGACTAATTTGCATACAGCCAGGTTCTGAAACTGGGATGGTGCAATGAGCTAAAAAACGGTGTTGGATCTAGCCCTGATCTCTTGACTGGGTGAGAGTACTCTGCTTAATTCAGAGACTCTGTCCATCACCACCCTTTGTTGTAAATAATTTTGTCCACCCTAAGCGTGGAAGGGTATACTCAGATGTGAGTCCCTTGCTCATTGCACCATCAGGATTCAAGCAAGCCGGGCCGAAGACGCCTGAAATGGCAGAAACCGGTCCCCGGAAGCTTGTTTCCTTCCCAGTGTAAGAATTGGCTTTTGTAGTCTGGTCTGCCCTGTTCCCACGATGCACTGGGCCAGGGACAGACTAATTTGCATACAGCCAGGTTCTGAAACTGGGATGGTGCAATGAGCTAAAAAACGGTGTTGGATCTAGCCCTGATCTCTTGACTGGGTGAGAGTACTCTGCTTAATTCAGAGACTCTGTCCATCACCACCCTTTGTTGTAAACTCGTTTAAGTTAAAGCCAGTCTGTTTGTAATGAGGTGGCTTTTTAGCTTTGCTTTTATTAGTGTTTTTAAAACTTTCATGTAAATAACATGCATATGTATGCATATATGTATATGTATGCATGCATTTATATTTGTATTTATATAGATATGCAGATTATATATGTTTATATATGTATATATATATATATACACATACTATGTCTTTGTCCTGCAATAGAAGCTGAAAGGGAAATTATCCTTAAGAGACTATTTAATGCCCGTGGAGTAAGGACATGTAGACAAGCATTAATGGCATGCCTAAACCCAAATGACATATTTATGAATTCTGCATTTGTTAATTTTTCATCTATGATTGGTAAAAAACTTGAAGAAAATATTTTTTAATTTACAAATTATGTGATATTAGAATAATTATGTACATGGTCTTTTAAACTTTTTATTCTCTGATGATTTTATAAGTATTTTGGTAAGATTTTAATTAATCAAACAAATAAACTTGACTGACTATATATACACATACATATATATAAATGCATATGCATATATATGCATATATATATGTGTATCTGTGTGCGTGTAGAGAGAGGTAGAGAGGTAGAGGTGTAGAGGTAGAGAGGTAGAGGTAGAGGGGTTGAGACTAGTAGAGAGAGAAGTAGAGAGAGGTAGAGAGGTAGAGAGTAGAGAGTGAGTAGTAGAGAGTAGTAGAGAGCAGTAGAGAGAGTAGCAGAGAGTGAGTAGTAGAGAGTAGTAGAGTGAATAGTAGAGTGAGTAGTAGAGAGTAGTAGAGAGTGAGCAGTAGAAAGTGAGTAGTCGAGAGTAGTAGAGAGTAAGTAGAAGAGGGAGTAGTAGAGAGCTGTAGAGAGTGAGTAATAGAGAGTAGTAAAGAGTGAGTAGTAGAGAGTAGTAGAGAGTGAGTAGTAGAGAGTAGTAAAGAGAGAGTAGTAGAGTGAGTAGTAGAGAGTGAGTAGTAGAGAGTAGTAGAGAGAGAGTAGTAGAGAGTGAGTAGTAGAGAGTAGTAGAGAGTGAGAAGTAGAGAGTGAGTAGTAGAGAGTAGTAGAGAGTGAGTAGTAAAGAGTGAGTAGTAGGGAGAGAGTAGTAGAGAGTGAGTAGTAGAGAGTAGAGAGTAGTAGTGAGTGAGTAGTAGAGAGTAGTAGATAGTGAGTAGTAGGGAGTGAGTAGTAGAGAGAGAGTAGTAGAGAGTAGTAGAGTAGTAGAGAATGAGTAGTAGAGAGTGAGTATTAGAGAGTAGTGGAGTAGTAGAGAGTAAGTAGTAGAGAGTAGTGGAGAATATTCCAAAGTTTGGCGCAGCACCACTTGCACAATAAGTCCAATCAAATCATATCACTTAGAGTCCTTATTGAAGCGCTGAATATTGTTGTATATTCAAATGCTTTTATTTTCCTTAAGTTTATGTACCACAGCCAGCCGACGCATTTCGTTCTGTACAACAGAACTTCTTCAGGGCGTTCTTATTTCCTTCAAGTTATGTCGGTATGCTGTTGTCATATAACTAGATATTTCTTCCAAATGTTAGACGAGACGTAAGTACATTCTTATTCAAAGTGACTAGGTATCAATTTTACCCACACAATTCGGGCAGACTTGAGTAATTTATAGCATCCTCAAAGTCAGTCTTTCAAAAATTCCAAAGCATAGGACATGATAATCCAAATCCATATGTTTCTCAAGAAAAGTCATTTTCAATCGTTCGGAATATCGGCGTTTGGGCAGATATGACCCAGGGACCCCCAGTATGCAAGGGGAATTAGTCCCCCCTCTGCAAACGCGCCAGTGGGCTGCATTGCAGAGAGGTGTAAAAAGGGGCATAGCCTCATTACACCTCTGTGCAATGCAGCCCCCTGGCGCATACTGGAGGTTCCAGGTGGGCTAGTTGGCCCCCAGGGACCCCTAGTATGCAAGGGGAATTAGTTCCCCCTCTTCAAACATGCACAGGGGCTGCGTTGCAGAGAGGTGTAAAAAAGGGTGTGGCCTCATTACACCTCTCTGCAATGCAGCCCCCTGGTGCATACTGGAGGCTCCTGGTGGGCTAGTTGGCCCCCAGGGACCCCCAGTATGCAAGGGGAATTAGTTCCCCCTCTGCAAACGCGCCAGGGGGCTGCGTTGCAGAGAGGTGTAACAAGGGGCATAGCCTCATTACACCTCTGCAATGCAGCCCCCTGGCGCATACTGGAGGTTCCAGGTGGGCTAGTTGGCCCCAGGGGCCCCCAGTATGCAAGGGGAATTAGTTCCCCCTCTTCAAACATGCACGGGGGCTGCATTGCAGAGAGGTGTAAAAAAGGGTGTGGCCTCATTACACCTCTCTGCAATGCAGCTCCCAGGCGCATACTGCAGGTTCAAGGTGGGCTAGTTGGCCCCCAGGGACCCCCAGTATGCAAGGGGAATTAGTTCCCCCTCTGCAAACACGCCCGGGGGCTGCGTTGCAGAGAGGTGTAAAAAGGGGCGTGGCTTCATTACACCTCTCTTCAATGCAGTCCCCTGGCGCATACTGGAGATTCCTGGTGGGCTTTCAGGTCTTATATAGTTAGGAATTAGAATTTAAAAAAAACTTTGAAATTCACTGCAAAAACCATAAGTTTCAGGCCTTATATAGTTAGGAATTAGCATTTAAAAAACCTTGCAAATTCACTGAAAAAAACATAGGTTTCAGGCCTTATATAGTTAGGAATTAGCATTTAAAAAACCTTTGAAATTCACTGAAAAAAACATAGGTTTCAGGCCTTATATAGTTCGGAATTAGCATTTAAAAAACCTTTAAAATTCACTTAAAAAACTATAAGTTTTAGGGGTGTTATAGTTAGCTGGACATTTAACTCATACAAAACCATTGAAATTGCTCCTATATAGTTAGTTGTACTAAATATATTTTGCGCACCCGCAATCCACTGCTGATGATGTCACATATTACATCATTCATGACATGGTCAGTGGCTCCCACTTATTTAAATATCGAAGCAAACCACGTGCACTGGATGATGTCATCAGTGATGTCATTTGAGATGTCATCAGTGATGTCACTGACCATGTCATGAATGATGTAATATGTGACATCATCAGCAGTGGATTGCAGGCGCGCGAGTTATAGTTAGTACAACTAACTATAACGTGGGAATTTCAATGGTTTTGTATGACTGAAATGTCCAGCTAACTATATATATATATGTATAGTTTCCAATCCTAGATCAAAACATACAAAATCAGGTGCTGACACCGTGGGACCAGGTATATCAAAGAAAAGTGTTCTTTATTCCATCAGGATGGTTTGACGCGTTTTGGCGGCCTTGATCACAACAGTTAAACACGAAATAAAAAGTGCCATATATACAAATAGTGGTGATTGGCTTGGTGGTGAGAGTGTGTGTTGCCATGGAAACTTCCTAAGATCTGTTGTCATGGAAGAGTTATCTCTTGCTACATGCGATGAGTCATGTACATTCGTGAAGTCTTTCTTCTGAGATTTACATTTTCCCACATACTGTTTGTATTTTTATACGTAATAATTAAAACAGTTTCTGTATTTTGCGCAAGACTTAAATTGTGATATTGTTATACATGTTATTTGACACATTGTAAAACAACTCTATTGTAAATCCATGGAAGTGAAACACGGTTGTCTGCTTAATTTGAAAAGAAAAGTGCTTTAACAAAACCATTTGTGTGCGGTGTGTATTATATGTGTGCAAATATATATATATATATATATATATATATATATATATATATATATATATATATATATATATATATATTATTTATTTATTTTGATAGTTTTATACAGCGCGGACTAGACCCTTGCGGGTGTCAGAGCGCTTTACAGAGTAGAGTCTTAGTTACATAAAACAATGTAAATAGCATAAAGTTCACTGAAAGACAATGGTAGTGTAGTCAGCCAATCAATGATACACAGTATGTGATACAAAACAAAGCATTCACTGAATAACAAGCATAATATATATACAATATCTAGGATCACTAGCTGGGCAGTGAACATTATAAAGTTCCACGTGGAGGATACATGGGTCGCCAAATGCTACTCGCTGCTGCTCAGGTGAATTTAGCCATGAGGAGTGATTCCACTTCTATTTTTAAGAATGTAATAGATGGATTAAGTCTGGTTTCTGGGGGTAGAGCCTTCCAAATTCTGGACGCCATCCCTGAAAATGTTCAGTTATAAGTTTTTTTCTTGTTGAATCTTTGTCGTTTCAGTAGAAGGTTGGGGCACCAGTTTATGTGCCAGCTAGCTGGGTGTATTGTGATGAATGGCTTTATGAGTCATACATGCTATTTTCAAATACATTCTGGCTTCAAAAGGTAGCCAATTAATGGATTTTAGGTCAGGGGATATGTGGGAACTTCTTTTGAAGCCTGTGATAAGCCTAGCTGCAGTGTTAATTGAAGCTCTTAGGGGGGCCGTTGCCGCTCTGGGCAGGCCACAGAGAGAGACGCTACCGTAATCCACTCTCGGGATGACTAGAGCTTGTACTGCCAGTTTGAAGTCCTTGTCCAGCAGGAAAGGTTTCATATTTCTCAAAGTGTTTATCTGAAAGTTCGCTCCTTTTGTTGCGTTGCTAATGTGTTTTTGCATGTTGAGGTTTCTGTCCAGAGATATTCCCAGTGATTTTGCTGAATAAACTATGAGGAGTTGGCAGTTGAGTGCCGTAAGGTGTCTGATCCAGTCTTGCATTCTGGGTACTTGGGCAGGGGGAGCAATGAGGAGGAATTCGGTTTGAGGGCATTCAATTTTAGATGATATTCTTCCAGCCATGTCTGAGTTTTTCTGAGAATATTGTTGAGCGATCTGATGTCGTCTAGGCTATGGATCTTCATGTATAGTTGTGTTTCGTCAGTGTACATGTGGTATTGCATGTTGGACGAGTGGAGAATTTCAGTGACGGGTTCCATGAAAATTTTGAACAATGTCGGAGATAATGCAGATCCTTGTGGGACTCCTAAAGTGACTAGAACCGGTTTAGACAGGGAGTGATTCAGCTTGAATCGTTGTGATCTGTTTTGGAGGAACAAAGTAAACCAACTTAGAACTGGTCCACCTAAACCCATTTTGTGTTTCAAAAGTTCTATCAAATTATTGTGTTTGACAGTGTAAAAGGCCGAGGAAAGATCTAGCAAGATGAGTAAGCAGGTCCCGTTCTGATCTAGGATTTGTAGGGCATCGTCAATTATATGGGTCATGGCTGTTTCATAGCTGTGCCCTGCACGGAAACCTGATTGGTATTTGTTAAACTGTTCAATATGTCTTAGCAGCTGGAGGAGTACATATTTTTCTAAGAGTTTGGCTAGGGTAGGGATGTTGGATATAGGACGGTAATTGTTTAAATCTGCAGCGTCAGCTTTAGGCTTCTTTAGAATGGGGGATACCTGCCTGGCCTTGAGGGTGTCTGGTATGCAACCTTGAAGTGAAGAGTTATTTATGATCTTAGTCCAGAGAGGTAGCAACAGCGGGGTGAAAACTTTTACAAGGTTTGCTGGTAGAGGATCAACGAAGTGATTGGCAGGATTTAAGGCAGTAAGCATTTTGAGAATAGATTCTTCATTACAGGGGATGAAGGATGACCAAGATGCATTGTTTTTTAGATCAAACTTTGATGAGATCTGGTGTGGGGAAATTAGAAGGGATGTTGAGGAGTTCATGTGTGCAGCAGAATGTGTCATTAGATCGTTGAGAAGGTCCTTCTTTATGGTATTGGTCTTCTGAGAGAAGAAGGAAGCAAATTATTCACCATTGGGTCATGGGCCTCATTTATCCTTGGGTCAGTGTGGTACATCCTTAGATCATGTTTTGATTAACTCGAAAAGTTTTTGGGGTCGGTTTTTTGCCTGGTCTACTTGTTGGCTAAAGAAGTCTGCTTTAGTGTGCTTGATCTTTCTGTAGTATGAGTTTCTTTTCTTTCTTAGTGTCTTGAGGTGATGGGCGGATGGAGCTGATCTCCATCTGCGTTCAAATAATCCTACGGATCGTCTATCCTCTTTGAGTCTTCCATTGTACCCTTGCTAAGAGTCTTTTGTGGAGACTCTCTTTAGTTGATGGGGGCTACCTCATTTAGTATCATGTTCATGGAATTGAGGTAATGGTTGGTGAGATCATGAACGTCAGCTATCCCTATGGGGGGAGAAGTAAGTTGTAGCGGGAAGTTGTGAATGTGTTCGGGTCAATCTTATTCAGGTCTCTCTTCCATATTTTAGGGCTTGTGGGTTGACCCAAATTAAGTTTCACTGTTTCGTTGATGAAGAAGGTGATAATATGATGATCTGACCAATCACATGGGAGGATCGTGTCTAACTGGACGAATCAACTTTAGCGATTACTAAATCAAGGATGGATCCTTTATCGTGTGTCGAGCTGTTCACAATTAAGGTGAGGTCGAGGTCTGTGAGGAAGTTTTTGAGGCTATTGACAACTGCATCATTGGGTTCATTCAAGTGGAGGTTATAGTCTCCAAGAAATATTTGGGTGTTTTGATGTCTGGCATTAGTAGATGCTATGTCCATAAATTGTTCGGTAAAGGTGAGGTTGTCTCTTGGAGGATGATACAAGGTGTGTAAAAAGCATATTGGTTTGCCATTGCTAGTGATGTCAAGGCAAATGTATTCACAGGACGGTAATACGGTGGATATGAATCTGTTTATTGAGATAGTGTTCCGGTGTATGCAGGCGATACCCCCACCTGTCTGTCTGTTCTATCCAGCCTGATGATGTCATAGTTTGTCATAGTTTGGAGGGCACTAGTATGTCAACGATGGGTGTAGATGATTCCTTTAAGCAGGTTTCAGTTAAAATTAGTAACTCCATTTTCTTGTGTGAGAATGAGGTCAGCTATGTCAGCTGCGTGTCTTGAGGCCGATCTACAATTTAGTAGTTTGCACTTAAGACGGGGCGTAAGATGGGCTGTGCTGGGTTCCTGAATGAGGGATACTTGTCTAAGGTTGTTCTCGATGATGCCTCTGGGGTTGTGTTTAGTGGGCCTGTGAGTGTTGGGTGGAATGGTTGAGATTAGAGCCCTTTTGGGTGTGTAATCTGTAGTCACGGTGTTGTAATTTCGGAGTAAGGATTCGTAGGACTGTAATAGAGAGCGTAAGTCATTCCCTAATAGGGGATTAGTACTGTGTATTGGGCGTGTTGAGTTACTGTGAAAAGGAACTGAATTCCATCTTGGGGTTGGACGTTTTGATGTACCAACTGCGTCGGTCTGGTGGGAATTGCGACTTAGTCTATCGTGCAAATCTGTTGCTCCAGGGTTGACTCAGAAGAACGTCAGATCAAACTTGTATTTCTTCTTTGATTTGTCGTAACGAGAGTATGATCTCTTCAAGTCTAGGGTCTGGTGAGGTAGGGAGCAAGATCGGTGGATGTATTATGGGTGGCGTGGGTTGTGTGTTTGCATCCCGAGGTAGGTTAGAGGGAGGCCCTCCTTCAAGGTCATTATGGGGCGTCCTAACTAGTTCCCTCTCCAGATCCAGGAGTGGTGGGCTGGAATGATGAGTGGCTGTAGGGGGCATAGAGGTGTGTGGTGACAATGTGAACGTGGGATTGGTGGGTTCACACGGAGTAGTGTTGACAATGGGGGGAGATATTCGTTCCAGGGGAGGATGCTGAGTCTGATAAGGGTATAAAAGCTGATGTCCTAGTAAGGTAGGAGTGTCTTATGGTAGAGTCTCGTGGGGAGGGGAGCTTAATTGTAGCTATTGGTCTTGATATCGGTATGGTGGTGTGTGTGTCTGTGAGGGATGTAACTGACGGTGTGGTAGGAAGGGGGAGCGTCTTATGTATATGTCAAGCGTGGAGGGCGGGGTAGTTTGAAGCTCGGGTGTAAATATTGGTTGAGGTAATAAGGGGGTGTGGCTAGTGGGAGAGTTTGTTGGTGTGATAAGGTGAGTGCTGGTGTTGGGAGTAGCATGATGCAGGGCTTAGGGTTTTCCCTCTTGTTCCTTGGTGATGAGGAAGATGTTATCCAACAGGTTTAGGCTGCAGTCTGTTGATTGCATGAGAATAGTTCCGTTATTATATATAGTGATGGTTGCTGCCACGTCGAAATTTTGTGAGGGGGAGTATATAGATAAGGAGACCATGCGAGGTTTTTGCGGTCGAGGAGATCGCAAATACATCTAGGAATGCTTTCCTCCATTGCACTCTTCGTTTAGTGTGAAAGATGATATCGATAGTTACATGTCCTTTGTTAGTGGAAAAATAGGGATCCGAGATGGGTGTTTCTGGGTGTAGTTTGATCATGTTGTGTTTGAAGAGCTCGGAAGCTTTTTTTGAGAGATTGGAGGGATAGTTAATGGTGTAAGTACATGCGCCTGTGAGCTCCATGGTGGGGCAGGCACTGTTAGTATAAGATAGGGTGTTCTGGGGCGATATGTGTCCTGAGAGGGGGTGATGGGTTTGGGAAGGAGGGGGGACACTATGGCTGGTGATTGAGCAGCTGTGGTGGTGACTTAGGTTTGTGCAGTAGGAGAAGTAGTACTCACTGGAGTGGGAATAATAATTTTTACCCCTCCGCTATCCAATACTTTTCCTACTGTTGCACGCACTGGAGGGGGAATAGTCATTTTTACCCCTTCGCTATCCAGCAATTTTCTTACTGTTGCACTCACTGGAGTGGGAATAGTAATTTTAACCCCTCCGCTATACAACATTTTCCCTACTGTTGTATTTAGTGTGGTGCGAAATGTTCTTTTTATTTTTGTTTTAATAGTTTAATGTTTTAATTAATTATAGAATGTCTTTTTTATTTTTAAATATTGATATATGTATATATTTTATTTTTATATAATTCAAAAGTTTAAAAATAAATAAAGATAATAGTTAATAAACTAGTTTAACCCCGTGCCTGCGGGGCTAATTCCCCCGCTGTGCTGGGGGGCGGGGGGTGGGGGGGTGGGGGCGTGCACAGTGCCCCGGTGCTCATGAGGAACTCAGCTCGTCATGAGCCACGGTGGCCGTGTGCTCATGACGAGCTGAGCTCGTCATGGCCACACCTGTTTCTTCAGAGTGTTAAGCACAGCAGGGGAATTAGACCCGCGTGTGAGCGTTATGACCGTTATGACAAGCTCAGCTCGTCATGAGCACGCGGCCCCCGTGGCTCATGACGAGCTGAGCTCGTCATGAGAATGGGAGGGGAAAGTAAATATATGTATAAATTATTATGTTTGTGGGTTAATATATTTTTTTATTAAGTTTCTTTTTTATATTTAGTTGAAATGTATATTAAATGTAATCTATTTTGTTAAAGATAATATTATTATTTTATATTTTTAGTATATATTATTTTATTTTATTTATATTTTTAAATTGATATTTTTTACATCTATCGCTCGGTCGTACTGCAGAACTGCGGCTTGGTCGGAAAACACTCCGGATCCGGCTCGGTCGGAGAGCTTTCCGACCCGGATCGGAATCGACCCATATGTGTGTTTTACATTTCTTTCTCTGAAATTTTACTATTTCACTAATCATCTCAGCAATGCCTGCTATATCTGAGTATCGAGGCTCTGTACAAACTGTCCCAAGAAACAAATCACATAGGTGTTAGTGTCTGTTAGTGTCTGTTTGTGGATTTGCAGACATATCACTGTGAGGCAAACATTGACACACTCTCAACACCGTACCTGTTTGCAAAAAGTAAGGCAAGATAGGCAGTTTAAGTTCGGCCTCTAAAGATAATAAAATTGCATTGACAAAAACAGAGAAGGAAGCTAGCAAAAGGAGTTTTGATGCTCATGGATGTTCAAATGTATTTCCATGCATTTCAATTTAAGTACTGTAGGACGTTGCTATCGCACTCTAATCAGGGCCGGACTGACTACCGGGCAGAGTGGAATGCTGCTGAGGTGGGGCTGATTTCCCTGCAGTGGGGGCTGATTTCGTTCATGGAGACATGCGTGTGCTTTGAAATAACGAAAGCAAAACGAATTTTGTTTACTACACGCAGGTCCCCATCAATGAACTCAGCCCCGAGCTCAGCAGCATTCAAAACTGCCCGGTAGCCAGTCCGGCCCTGACTCTAATGACTGAAGTAGAGGGGAACTGTTTTCTGTTATGCTTGGGCATTTGGGAATGGATAATTTTAGACACTCGGGGGGTCCAGCCGCCATCCTATCGGTTATTGGGACCGCCCGCCATAAGGGTGGGGGTCCCGTGGGGGGTATTAGATGCGCCCGCCACTGTAGCGGGCGCATCCTGCATTTTTAGCATTGTGTCGGGCGGTGCTCTTAGCACCGCCCGCCACAATGCTAAAAATGCACGTATGAAATTTGCAAAACAAAGCGGCAGGCACCGCGCGGTGCCTGCCGCTTTGTTTATGCAAATGCAGGGGGTACCACAGGTACCACCCGTGTGCACCCCCACCTCTCCTTCACTCTGGAGGCCCGCAGGGGCCCCCCAAAGTGAAGACAGCATGCCTTTCCAGGACGGCATCGCCGCCACGAAAAGGCATCTTAAAAAGCCCATGCTAATATGGCTGGCGGTGTCTATTAGACACCGCCACCATAATAGACCTTTTCTGCCCGGGTCGCAAGGCGACTGGGCGGAAAAGCGGCGGACGGTCTTTCCGTCTGCCGTGGTCCCCCCCGCCATACTAATATGGCGGGGGGTCATTTAGGTGAGGATGGCGGGCGGATTGCCCCCGCCAGGCCGGCGGTGGCTACCACCAGCCTGGCGGGGGCAATTCGCTCGCCATCCTAATGGGCCCCTAGTTTGGCTCCATAAAAGTACTGAAAAAGATTAAGCTAAAAGTGTGAGATGCTTTCAGTACACATGGTATATAGATTGATAAAAAAATGTGAGCATAAACTATCACATGGCAAATGCTTCAATATGGTACTCTTCTAGTACCCCGGAATACATTTTGAAAGATCATCTTAGTCTTCCATTGACAAAGGCAGGCTTGAAATACTGGGGAGATCTGCGACAGGAATTCATTTCTTGGAAGAACTAACTGGGATCACTAAGGGTTCAATTTCAAAACTCAAGTATCTCAAATTAACTTCATGGTGGTCGGGGCAGAAATGGAGAATGGCGGAGAGGTGGAAATAAGATCATGTGGAAGATCCGTATCATTTAGAAAAGGAGGTATCGATCTGGTGCTGGGAGTTAATTGATGCTGAAGGCAAGAACCTGAGGGAAAATAAACATGGTACAAAGTTTGCATTCCATGTTTATGTTATATATGTGTGAGAGGACATGTCTTTGGGGACACACCTAATGCTGCTCCCTGTACTTTTGCTTGAATTTCATGCATCTGAATGGGCCTTATCTGTGTCAGCTTGCCTGCAATAGCAAAGGCAGTCAGGAGTGAGAAAGCAGTAAGAACAAATAACACGTCTAACAACAGAAAGGAAAAGCGTGTTGCTTAAACTTCCCACATCTATTTCATCAAATGCCAAAGTCTTAGAGGGAGATAAGCACAAAAGGCAGGATGTACTTATGGATTGTCGTGTCTCCAACCCTGCAATTCAGTAAATCGCAGGGATCCTGACAAGAACACATTGTTCTAAAATGTACTAAAACTAATTAGCGAATCAGGGTCATGTTACTGAATTGCTAAATGAGTTTAGGAAATCACAAGAAATTGCTATTGCGAAGGGGCATGTTTAGAACATCCATTCCAGAGAGCAATTCCTTAAGTTATATATTATTATTTTCCTGCCGAAATGCGGTTGCAAAACATTAATATTTTACTGACACCTCAAATGAGGTGGTATTACATTTGCAAACCGGAAAGGGTCCTCGCCGATCGCTTCCCCTTTGTGAATGGCCCAAAAACATGTTATAGGTGTAGGCAGTAGAAACTGTAGGCTATAAATATATATGTCTGAGTAATATGGGCCTATATTGCTGTCAAAGGGTTCTGTGACATTTAGGCCCACATTCACAAAGATGTCACACATCACATGGCTGCACCCAAAGATGGGTTTGTGAAAGACAGGCTTCACCTCTTGCTCTGGGTGTCATGTCTCTCCATGAGGGCTACCCTATCTCATGACAACTTGTGAGATCATACGAGCTCTTTCATTGGCTTCAGAGACACGCCTAGAGAAGCATATCATGTAGAGCATACGACACTTTGGATAAATGCCAATATAACTATGTGAATCGGATCTTTTTTAAGTTCAATGAAGGTTTATTGATCATAATAAGAAGCATAAATACAAATACAATGAAAAAAGAAAAATTGTGGGGGAAAAAAGGGGAGGGGAAGGAAGGGAGAGCATAAAAGGAAAAGCAATGTACATTATGAGGATGTAGAAATAACAATAAACTTTTCGTGAGCAATAAGGATAAAAAGAAGAGATACACCAATAATACAATAAAAGTAAATGCAAATGAGGATATTCAAATAATTATGTTAACAAAGGAAGCGGGATGAAAAAGGGCATCAAGGAGGTTTAGGAACCTCTTGTTGAGCAGGACGTAAACAAGAGGAGCGAGTCGTACAATTATCTAAATACATAGTGACAGGAAGCCATAGGTCTGTACGTTTAGCTGCCATCTGGGCAGGAAAAACAAAAGCAGTATCAAGCTTATGATTGTGGCAGACATTATACCACCAAGCTTGAAAAGTAATGGTAGAGGAGGACTTCCAATTAATAGTAATTTGTTGAAATGCAACAGCCAGTAGTAAATCAACAATACGAACATAAAGATCAGTCATATCCCAACAAGGAGAGAGACTTCCCAAAAAGATGTGGGTGGGAGAAAAGGGGATACATGTGTGAAAGATAACATTAATTTGTGCCCAAACCTGTAACCAAAAGGCATGTACATTATTGCATAGGAACAACATGTGAAATAAAGTAGCATTAGGTGAGGAGCAAGACCAACATACATCTGGGGTGGTAGGAAATCGCTTGTGGAGGGTAGAAGGAGTCTGAAGCAGTCGGTTATATATGAAAAACATAGATTGCGTCAAGGATGCCGCCCTAGAGGTTTTGCGAACTTTTGTCCAAATCTTGTCCCACAGAGATATAGGCCATGATGTGGATAAATCATTTTCCCATTGCTCCTCCACCTTAGATTTGGGTCTAGGGAGTGCATGTGAATGAAGGTGCTTGTAAATAACAGAAGCTTTGGGAAGAGCTTGTAGGATAGAGTGAAGTGGGAGAGTGAGGTTAGGTGAAGCAAGAGGAGAAGTTGTTTGCAAGAGTCTCGTATGAGCCTCCATGACCGCTTCCCTGAGGAGAAGATATTTAGGAGCAAAGGAGGAGGGTAAATCAAAGGTGGAACAGAGGGTGCGGAAAGGCATGAAAGTGGATTGTGAGAAAAGCTGCGAAATCCAAAGCAAACCCTTGGATCTCCAAGATTTCCAGTAAAAGGGTTTACCTCGGATTAAGAGGTATTTATTGTGCCAAATAGTGGATGAGAGGAAATCGGCAATATTCGCAGGTGGGGGGATTAGAGGATAAAAGAAGTTTGATAGTGAATTTATGAATGAGAGTAGGAATCAAAGAGGGTTTGCGTGAAAAGGAAATATATTCAGCAAAGGAGAAAGGGGAGAGGAAGAGGCGTTCAATCTTGGTCCACAGCGGGCAAGGGGAATCAGGGCTTTGTAACCAAAAGGATGCTTGACGCAACAGAAAAGCCTTATGATAGGCCGGGAAGTCCGGAAAATTAACACCTCCTTCAGAGGCAGGGCGAATGAGCCTAGCAAGGGACATTCTGGGATTTTTGTTGTGCCATAAAAAGGAGGACAAGACTGAGTTAATTTTCTTGGAAAATCTGGCTGGGATAGAAACGGGGATATTGGAGAGTGTATATAAAACAATGGGTGAAAGTATCATCTTAATGTTGTCTAAACGACCCCACCAAGAGAGGTAGAGAGGATGCCACCTGGCTGTAAGCACAGATATTTTCTGAGTACATTTAGTAAGGCAAATGGAAAAAGTGTCAGGGATGGAAGGAGTGATGTATAAACCTAAATACTTAATGTGGGAAGGGCTCCAGGTAAAATTGGAGGCGCTAAAGTCAGGTTTAAAAGTGAATTTTGTCAGGGGAAGGAACTCACATTTATCATTATTAAGCTTATAGCCAGAGATTAAGGAATACTGCTGTACTTCCTCCAAGAAAGCAGGGATGGAGACTGTGGGATTCGAAATAAAGAGCAAAATATCATCTTCGTAAGCAGCTAGTTTAATGGAGTAATCTGCTGTCTGAAATCCATGAATGTCGGGGTTCTGGCGTAATCTGGACAAGAAAGGTTTTAAAGCAAGATTGAAAAGAAAGGGTGAGAGAGGGCATCCTTGGCGAACTCCTCTACCAAGGTCAAAGTAGGGGGAAATCTGACCATTAGCATAAACTGCAGCCCTTGGGTGAGTATATAACAGTGAGATTAGGGAAATAAATTTAGGGCCAAACCCAAACCATCCAAGAGTATGGAAGAGGTAAGGCCATTCAACCCTGTCGAAAGCCTTTTCGGCATCTAAGGCAATAGCCGCGAGGGAATGCTGGAGGTGGGATGATTTTGACAGTATGTTAAATAAAAGCCTTGTGTTGTCAGAAATATAACGGCCTTTAACAAAGCCGGATTGTTCTTCTCCTAAGAGGTCAGGAAGCAGATGATCCAACCTCAACGCCAATGTTTTGGCGTAGATTTTATAGTCAATATTAACAAGGGATATGGGTCTGTAATTCTTGCAATATTGCACGTCTTTTCCGGGTTTGGGTATTAGACAGATGTGTGCATCTGAAAAGGACCCCGAGGAGGCACCTAAATCAGCAAAGGAATGGAGAAGAGAATGTAGCTTCGGAAGCAATAATTTGGAGAAATGAAGGTAAAACTCAACGGTAAAACCGTCTGGACCAGGGGCTTTGTTGAGTTTAAGATGCTGAAGCGCAGTGAGCAGCTCTTTCTGGAAATGTCAGTCTCCAAAGAGGAGAGATCAAGAGGGAAATGAGCAGGTGGTTGAATAGTGGAGAAGAATTGTGAAAGAGAATGGGGAGAAGGTTGTGTGTCGGATGTGTATAGGGACTCGTAGAAGCGGGAGAATGTAGCAAGAATGTCGGCATCTTTGTGTTGTAAGTGTGCATCGGTGTCATATACGGATTCAATAGTCATCTTGTTGTGTTTGACCTTCAGGTAATTGGCAAGGATTTTTCCAGCTTTGTTCTTACCACCATAGAACTTAGCACTTGACTTGAGTAAATATAAGGAGGCATCTTCAGTAGACTGTTCATTAAATTTAGGCTTGGCAGCGATCAAAGTTGTCAGACTATCATTAGAATGTGAGGTGAAATAGGCGTGTTCCAATCGCTTAATGTCAAGAAGAAGGGTTTTAGTGAATTGGCGAGCAGTCTTACGTTTCTTTGCGACATAATTAATAATGAAGTCGTGCGCAGCTGCTTTGAAAGCGTCCCAAACAGTATGTTTCGAAATGGGCGGAATGTCGTTAAACTGAAAAAATTCATCGAAAAAGGCGGTGAATGATGTGGAGAATTTGGGATCCAAGAGGAGAGTATTGTTAAAACGCCATCTCCTGGGCCCATCAACTTTAGGAAGCACATCAAGGCTGACTATGACAGGGGCATGATCGGAGAGCAAAATCGGACCAATTTCCGCTGAATTAAGTGTTTGGGCAAGATCATGGGAAACAGAAATGTAGTCAATCCGTGACTGTGAGCGATGGTATGGGGAGTAAAAGGTATATTCCTGCAAGGTCGGGTTGCAGAGTCGCCAAGAGTCAACAAGCTTATGTTGGGAAATAACTTGAGTAAAAAGTTTGTGCGATTTAGTAGGGACATAGGTGGCATCAGATTTCCTATCTATAAATGGATCAAAGGTTGATTGCAATCTCCCGCAAGGATGAAATTTTCATCCATGAAATGGGTGATGCGTGGAGAAAACTCAGCCCAAAATAGGGGTTCAACATTAGTGGGGCCATAAACATTAAGGAGAGAGATTGGACCACCTCTAAGTGATAGTCTGACATGTATCCATCGGCCATTAGTATCAGAGTCTTGGGAAATAACAGTGAAAGGGAGAGACCTGCGACATAGAATTGCAGCACCATTGCGTTTACCATCACCTTGAGAATAAAAAACTTCACCTACCCAACCCCTTTTAAGCTTAGCAGACTCCGTGTCAGAAAGGTGAGTTTCCTGGAGAAACGCAATGTCAACATTCAATTTGGCTAGGTGAGATAAAATGCGTTGACGCTTAATTGGGGAGTTGACACCCTTAACATTCCAAGAAGTTAGATTCAAGGACATAGCATGTGCATTAAGGTAATGAAATCGTAATAGATGCAAAGATATTGTAGAAAAAATATGCAATAGAGTATAACGTATACAAAAGTAAGAGAAAAACCCATGAAGAAGGAAGAGTAAAAAGGAAATAAAGAAAAGATAGTAACGGAGAAAGGAAAAAGAGAGAAAAAATTGGTGAGATCAAAAGAATGTACAACAAGAGAGAACAAAGTAAAAACAGGAAGGAAGTTCAGGTATATTAGAGGAAGAGGAAAGAGAAAGCAGAAATATCTACATCCTGAAAATAAAGAGGTTATGACTTCTACACAAACATGGAAGTGAAAAGGGAATAAAACTATCAAGCAATAGGGAAAAGTGATAATGAAAAGAGAAGAAGAAGAGAAATGTCCTAGGGAAAATATGCAGAAGAGACAAAAATAAAACCAGAGGAGGGGGGGAGAACAATTAAGAGATTCAGGGTGTTGAAGTAAGAGAAGGTATGAGAAAAGAAGAGCAGGTGGGCAGGAAACCAAAAATAGAACAAGAAGCAAATGGTAAAAAACACTAGGAAGAAGGGAAAGATATGAAACTTACATAACATCTGGAATGTGAATCGGATCTTATCTCTACATCTGTCACTTTTGCGGACCCTCCTTTGCATGATTCATACATATATTCAGAAACTTAGTTTCTTAAAAAGTACTAAAAGGATTTACACCAATTCACAAAAAGTGCACTTTCTGGACCATGATCCTGCTTTCTGTCAAATGTGATGTAATTCTGTTCAGCAGTTTTTGCTGTATTGCATTCAATTTTCCTCTGGAAAAATTAATGGGGATAATGTGGGAAGATTCATCAAATTACGCCAAAGTTCTAAGCAAATCATGCCCCTTCCCCTTTAATAGTGTATCACCCCTTGAGGTTGGGGTACCCAGGGCTCAAAGGAGGCTCGGGGAAGGGGGCTGCATGCCCCTCTCCCCTTATTGATTTCCTAAGGCATGGGATTCCCAGGGACCTGAAGAAGACCTAGGAAGAGGGTCACATGCTCTCCTTCCCCTTTTCCGGGTCACAGCTGCGCCATATGTGAGGCGTACGTATGCAAACTTCTGCTTAAAAGAGCTGTCGCACTTCAACTATCCCAAGGAAATCAAAGTGGTCAGTGAGTAAAGCCTCTTCAGATTTTTGCCATTCTACATTTATCTTCCGTACACCACAGGCTTCATAAATAGCACAGTTCAAATGTCATCATCTAAAGAGAAGAGATCAGATGATCACGGAAAATATTTGTCTTTCAAAACGAGCTCTAACACTGTACAAAATCACTTTTCATGTAAAAAGTTTAATTGATTGGCATATGCCATGAACGCAGTATGATGGAGACTCACTGGGGGTAGTAATCATCACTTGGTAACAGAGGTAAACTTAATGGCCCATATGTCTGGATAGCTTTTATGTTTTTGTGTTATTATTAATTAATTCAGAGCTTAAACTATAGAATATAACAGTCATCACATTTCCAATTCATACCAGGGCGCACACCATCAATTGCTTTTTTTTGTCTGAATTTGCTGTTTTATTTTATCTGTCCTCTGACAACAATCCCTGCATAAAATCAAACTTTATATTTCATTTCCTCCTTCTGTTATGATTGCAACACTCATAAAAACGCACTCTCTTTGCTGTGCTAGTAATATCATAGATCAGGGGAAGCTGTGGCATAAGAAATCAAAAACACAAAAATGTCTCTGGGTTCTGCATTTTAAATACAACTTTCATTGCCGGGCTGCGAATACAGATCCCTTCCCAGACATTACCGAAATTCCCCTCAGTAATGCCTGTTTCATTGTACTTTGATATCAAATAATGCACACCATAAATCATCAGAGCGAATACCATTAGAGGGAAAAGCAGCTTCTTGAGATATCTAACAATTTGCTTTTCTAAATTGCAGAGGATCCTGGGTTTTTAATTATATGAGGTGAGAAGCGTTTGTGGGTGTTATTAGATTTCACGCAGAGCCCCAATCTTCACACAGCTGCAATGTAAGAAATGCAGCCGCGGTGAGCATTAAAATAGTCCGCGTACTCATGCTTCAATGGGGCAGCTCACTTAAATTCCTTCTATCACTCCCACTGTAACACTTCTCTGCCTGACCTGTAGATAATGGATGCAGCCTCATTAAACGTGTGATCATTTACGTCTAACGTGCCCTCTTTTAGCCGCCGGCAAAGACTGCCTCAGTCACTGACTGATGGTTTACGACCAATATCTGTAATATACACATTCGAGACATTATTAAGCACAACAGATGGTTTTGTGGATGCATGGCTCAGATGGTAATTGACTTGCTAGCCTATTCAAGGCACCATTTAACTGATTGTGAAATAGTCTTATATTTCTGATATACTTCAATAACGTTTATTCTTCAAGAGCACTCATTATATCAGTGTTCATGTAGAAGTGGGAATGGAACCAATGAGGCCGAATTAACACTTAAAAAAGGGTACACGAGGTTGGCTATTGTACTGAAGCAACAATTTGAAAATATTTATTCAAGAAACTTTTTGTAGAAATGCCAAAGGTAATAAAGGCAGAGATTGCCAGAAGTTAAAGTGCGATGCAGTCTACACTTAAGAAACTTCGGGAAGAAGTTTCAATCAATCAATCAGGGATTTGTAAAGCGTGCTACTCATCCGGGAGGGTCTCAAGACGTGGGGGGTGGTGGCTCCAGATCAGTCAGCCAGGTCTTGAAGTCCTTCCTGAAAGCGTGCAGGGTCGAGGAGCATCTGATGTTCACAGGGAGTATGTTCCAGGTCTTGGCCGCAATGTAGGAGAAAGCTCTTCCACTGGTTCTGTTTCTGCGGATGCGGGGGACCTCAGCCAGGGTGAGGTCTACGGAGCGGAGGTTCCTCTTGGGTACGTGGAAGGATAATCTCTCGTTGAGGTATTTGGGTCCGATGTTGTTAAGGGATTTGTAGTCGTGGGTGAGGAGCTTGAAGGTGACCCTTTTTTTGACGGGGAGCCAGTGGGGGCCTTGTAAGTGATGGGTCATGTGCTCTTGACGTGGAGTCCCAAGGACGAGTCTGGCTGCGGCGTTCTGGATGTTTTGGAGTTTTCGTAGGAGAGTCCTGGTGATTCCGGCGTAGCGGCCGTTGCCACAGTTGAGTCTGCGGATTATGCGTGCGTGGATGACGGTCCTTCTGCATTCGGGGGGGATCCACTTGATGGTCTTAGGGAGGATGCGAAGGCAGTTGAAACTAGTGGCAGCGACGGCGTTGATCTGGCAGCTCATGGAGAGGGAGGAGTCCAGGATGATGCAGAGGTTCCGAGCGTGGTCTGTAGGGGTGGGAGGATTCCCAAGGGTGGAGGGCCACCAGTTGTTGTCCCATTTGAGAAGCTGAAGTGTGGGCCAGCGCTCCTGTGGCAAACAGAAGTTAAAGGACTATGCAGTCTAGATTCTAAATGTGCTGCAGGCAATTTTAAGATAATGTGCCATGCAGTTTACCTTTAGCATTCTTGTAGGAGACATTCAGAAGTTAAGTTACCATGCAGCCCAGATGCAGAACCCGTGTTGCAGGCAGCCAGAAGCTAAAAGTGTTATTCAGCCTACATTCATGCCCATTGCTGCAGCCAGGCAGACGTTTAACTGCCATACAGGCTAGAGTTAAACCTTTGAGGCAGGCAGGATATAAAATGAAAACAGTCTGGACTCAAAATCCTCCCAGCAGGCAGTGAGAAGACAGTAACCATGGAGCCTACACTTAGCACGCTTGTGGCAAACAGTCAGAAGATAAAGGATCATGCTGCCTAGATTCAAATTGTGCTGCTGCCATATAGAAGATAAGGTGACATAGCCTAGGTCTTTCATACTTGCAGCAGACGTCCAAAATTAAGGCCATGTGCAGCGTAGCTTTAGAACCCTTGTAGCAGACAGTCTTAAGGAATAGTTCCATGAGGCCTTCAGTGAAATCCCTTGCTGCAGGTACTCCCCAGAAATTCCCTGCAGCAAGCACCTAGATTCAATACCCACTTGGTAGACAGGCTTTATAATTCTAAATCCTTTCTGATGGCAGTCATAAGACAACCCTGTCTGTGCATAACCATGTCTGGCCATGGGCCAGAACCCCTACCCATTCAACTACACCTCGGAAACCTTGAAACTTCTCGATCAACCAATCGGGAATGACTGCCACCACTCGATGGGCACCTTTAACTTGTCCACCAAGTGCCCCATCTGTAGAAAATAAATAGAGCATTAAAAATCTAAGTTGACAACAGATTTGACTACACACCAAAGTAACAGTGATCAGAAGGGGGTGTGGCTTGGTACCTACGGAAGATGGCCGCCCTCCACAGAGCTCTGTGACGGCGGTGATGGGGAGACAGGCCGCATTCCTTTGTTTTTGTTTCTTGTAGTGTGGGCTTGATGAGACCTGGCGAGGGGACTCTGTCTGCAGCAAATGCAAATAAGGGGGTGCTGCATTTCCATGTCATAGGTCACGCCCACCATTTTGTTTTTATTTACTGGAGCATTTGTGAACATGTATGCTGTGCCGTTCAGTTTTGAATGCTGCCACTTCTTGTTTTGGCACTGAGTTGAATTGACTATCACTTTTGACATTCTTTTTATTCATTATTCCTTGGTGTGGTAATAAATCAGTCTATTTATTGATAGCAAGTGTTTACATTTTGTCTTGCTTGCTGTGGTGTTGTTTCTTCTTTATTGGATATTATTGAATGCTTACGGGCAGAACCAGGAACCTGCAAATGTGTGTAAGCAAAACCATAACTTCCAAGCCTGGTACCATAACAATATTATCTAACTCTTTCTCTGTATTGGGGGATATTGATGATTGTGGTGACACCAGTCACGACTCTCTCCCTCACCTGTCAGATGTCCTATCCCCCTCTATGAATAGATTTCCTTCCAAACCGCTGGCTGCTTCTAGCGCTGCTGCAAATAACAGAGTTAAAAAAGATCCTCCTTCACCCATCAAGTTTACCACCATGGTCTCTATGGAGCTTCTACTTGAGGAAATTTCAGCCCTCAAACTTTATATGGAGGACACCAACAGGAAACCTCAAACATTAGCTGACAAATAGTCTTACGTGGAAGATAGGGTAACTCAGCTGGAACAAAGGGTCGAAGTGCATGAAGATACTGCGCACACTATACAGTCATTACAATCAGAACTGTCACTTTTAAAAAACATGCTTAGGACGTAGAAAATCGAAACAGGAGGAACAACCTTCCTATTTATGTCTTGTCTGAAGGAGTAGAAGGTTCTGACCCCACATCCTTCTTCCAATCATTAGAGCCTAAAACTTTGGACCTACCTACTTCCCCTCTGTTGAGCACACAAAGCGCACATAGATTTGGTAATTCCCCTGCATCTGCTTCCACTTCACAGAAACCTAGAGGAGTGTTTTTTTTATTTTTTAGAATACTTGGATCTTTGTAAAGTAATCAAATCAGCTAAAGCCAAGGGTCGTATTTCACGGTCCGGATTTGAACTCTTTTTTATGCAAGATTTGTCCAGGGCTACGGTGGACAGATGAAAAGATCTTTGGATGTGCGCCCAGCTCTTATTTCAACTTTGCTAGTTCAAAGTAACTTATAATAATAAGACAACTACCTATGAGCATCCCTCCCCTCTGCAAAAATGTATTTTCACGGTTAGGGGAGAGGCAATGGACATTTCCAAATTTAATGACACTTCATTTTAATATTACCTCATATATGTTTCTACAGTCTTGAAGTCACTTTTTAATGCATCAGTAGACATTAAGGTCATGTTTTATGCATCTGCTTTGTTCTAATTTGTTTTATCTCCTTATTGTAGGTTTTGTCCTATGACTCATCAAAATGCTCTGGATATAGTTTTGTGTGATGTGGTCTTCCCTTCTTTCTTTACGACCGTTTGGAATTTTGGTTGTGTCATGTCCTTTCATGGTCCCACCACCCTCATCTTATTTGTATGCTATGTAGGTGTGTTCTCTCTCGTATTTTTTCTGTTTGATACTGTCCTATCTCCCACTATTACCTTTATTTCCTCTTTCATACTTCTCCTTTTGTACCTTTTCTATCACGTACTCCTATTTCTCTCACATTTTTCTTAATTTCTTTCAATATTATCCTTTTCCATTGTTCTCTCATTGGTTAATTTCTGATTCAATTTGTCATTTAAATATTCTCATGGTTATTCTCTTGTTATTGATATGCTTTCAAGGTCATAATGTTCTTGAATCTTTTAAATGGTTTTGAGAATTGTTTCATAGAATGTTAAAGGTTTCCTTATAAAGCGTCAGAGGGTCCTAACCCATATTTCCAAATAAAAGGCGATATTGTTTTATTACAAGAAACTCATGTACCTGACAAAGAAGTCCTTAAACTTAAACAACAGTGGGTTCGACAAATTATTTCTTCCCTAGGGAAATGCAATGGAGCGCCCATTTTATGTCATAAATCTTTAGATATTCTAGTTCTATCCCACAATTTTGATCCCATGGGAAGGTGGATATCTGCATTCTCGACCATTAATGAAATTCCTTTAACTTTCTTTAATGTCTATGCTCCCACTAACTCTGATAAAGCTTTTTGGCCCAAGATGTTGTCTAAGCTGATGTCTTTGAGTGAAGATAATTTAACTATGGGTGGTTAATGCAACATTGTTATTGACCTTTTTATTGATCATCATTCTAAGTCTAAATTGAATCCAACGCACATGCACTCTCAATTTACATCTGTTATATCTCAAAGATTCCTTATTAATGCTTGAAGGCTATGTAACCCTACTCTTCCAGAATACAACTATTTCCCCTGCACACGCTTCTTAACCGCTTCCGCGCTACCGCGTTTTCCCGCTGTGCGCTGGAATTTAAAAAATGCGCTGTTTATGACAAAGCCAGCTCGTCATCCGCGTAGCGCAGGTAACGCCCATGACGAGCTGGCTTTGTCATTAGCGCGGAAGGGGTTAATTGATAATTTGTTTGTGTCCCAATCACTTGCACTACACTTTATACATTCAGATCTCCCATCATGCCCCTGTTATTTTAAGTTTAGATCTTCCACCAGTTACTCCTGGTACTAAACAATGGAGATTTGATGATTCTTTTCTTTTGGACCCAAATTTTACACAACAGTTTGAAAATGTTGTGGAAAATCTTTCTTCTTAGAAAACAAGACTTTTGATGTCTCCCCTCAGACTATTCGGAAAACTTCTAAAGCTGATTCTGGAGATTTCCTTATTTCCTTTGTTGCTCACAGAGAGAAATCCACCTCCAATAACTTGAATATACTTTTAAATCGTACCAAATAATTAAAGCACTCTTATTACCTGTCAAACTCTAAAGCTTTTGTGGATGAATAATTAAAAATAAATGTGCTTTTATTATGATTTCCACCGAAAATGCTGATTTATATCTCCTCAAAGCCACTGCCAAATACTACGGAGGACAAAATAAATCTCGGAAACTTCTTGCTAATGACCTCATATTCTCCCATTCAATAAGCTGCCTTTTCATACCTTCTTCATTTCATGGGAACACAGACAAGATTACAAATTTTGGATTATGGGTTAAGGCTTCAAAAAAAGACACAGGGGCTGATTACAATGTTGGTCAGAACGGATCAGAATGGCATTCGGTTAATCCGAATCCGATTCGGAACCCGCATTTCCGACCGATTTGGAAACCCTTCAGACTGACCGATTATGATAGTCGGAAAGCGTTTGGCCTTTCCGACTCGATTCCAAATGGCACTCGTACAGGTCTACGGACCACGTTTACAACCAAGCGATTATGATGTCAGATTCTGACAGTCTTTCTGAATCGATTATTCTAACACAGATCGGCTGTCAGAATCTGACTTTGGAGGCCCATAGCAGGCCCACCTTCACCCGGGGTTCCCCAAATGGGGCCAGTGGAGGTACCCATGGGTCCACCCGTACAACCATGCACAGTGTGTCAGGTACCATGGGGTACCCGCCAAAGTGTGTACAATTTTCCCCAGCCACCCCTTTTTTCAATGGGAGCCTGTGTTGTCGTTCATAACACAGACTCCCATGGAAGTCATGCGAGTTCGACCGAAAGATGTTCGAAAGCATCGTAACCGGTCAGTCGGACTCGCAGAACCTGATTCAGTAAGAAACATCGTAATCAGTCCCACAGTATCTCTTAACATGAATGAAGTTCACACAACACTCATGTCTCTTACTTATAGGGGGAATCCTTTGTTTTTTTCTTGGTGAGGACACTTAGATACTATTATTTTATCTCTCCAATATTCCTATAGAAATCACCAATTTTCGTTTTAAGAGAACATATTCTACTTTATCTATGTTTTTGAGGAACAATAAAAAAAATGCATGTTCCCCTTCAAAAACTTAAACCACCCAAACATATGGCGGGAGTTAACTTCCCAGATTTCTGCGAATACCATTCCGCATTTTTCTTAAACAATCATCCTACTTACAGGTACAAGATGACTGTACTCTTCCTCCCCTATGGGTAAATATAGAGAAATCTTTTCTCTATCCCTTTTCTTTACAGAATATTTTTGTCATTTACTCAAAGGCCTTTTTCCTTATTTCTCCCCATTCAAAAAAATGCATGTAAACTTCTTCAACCAATTTGTAATCGTCAACAAAATATAAATGATAATTTCCTGCAGTCATCAATATGGCATAACAAATATATAAAAATAAATATATACTTTTTTTAAAGATTGGCATGATAGAGGCCTTATTTGGATTTATCAGATTTATCAGCTTTCTGATAATGATTCTTGTCTCCCTTTTGTGCAAGCTCAAGCATGTTTTTCACTCCCTCAGTCCTATCAAGGAATTCTATGTATTTAATATACATTTTTTGGCGTTCAACGTGCATATGAAAGTCTTCCACTTAATGATATTAATACTTTGTCTGCCTCTCTTATAGACCCTCTTCTGCTCACATCTTCTTCAGCGTCCCAAATATATCAGACCCTTTCCAACTTACCAGCTGATCTTGACAAAACAGCTGTGGAACTACAATGGCAATCTGATTTAAAGACCTCCTTTTCCATTCATACTTGATATATGCCACTCAAACATTATTTTCGTTCCACAATAGACTTTTGATCACCCCGTCTACTCTGCATAATTTTAATTTTATGCTTCCTGCCTCCTGTTGGTCCTGTACTAATACTAATTGGGATCTTAAACATGATATTTGATTGCCCCTCTACATATAGATTCTCGATACAAGTATATAAGCTCATAAATTAGATTTTCCACACACATATACCCTTCACCTTTGCTAATATTTGTCTTGGGAGTATTTCCAAGGATTGGTGTTCTTATTCACATACCGTTCAGGTACTTCATTTACTTTTGGCAGCCACATTTCAACAGACTACGAAAACATGGAACAATTCTGCTAACTTTTCTTTTCAAGCGTGTTTGTATGGTGTATGCTACATTCACAGACTGGACAGAGCATACATTAATCCAATTGCTTTGGCCATCAGGATAGATGTGCTCTGGTTACCAGTTTCTTGGATTCCTAGGCTAAATCCACTTAACCCTAGGATTAAGTAAGTTCCTAAACCTCCATGACTTTTGACAACAATTCTGGGCACTAGATTTAACCTTTTTTTATTATATGCTTACATTACTGATATTCTTTTCTAGCAATGATAGTGTGTTCTTGCAATTTGTTCTGAGTACGATACAGTGAGATTCTTTTTCCCTCTTTCTTTTTCTTCTTTTTATTTTTCCATTCAACTTATTGCATTAATGTGATTATAGTTCATATTTTGTATTATATCAATTACTTAGTCAGTAAGTCAAAATAACTTTATCCGATTCTTAAGAATCATTAAAGTTTACATGTCTACATAGTATAGTTCTTAAGAGAAAACCTATACAAAAAGACTGTCACAAAATACATGATCAAGCTTTAAAAATGTAAGATTTCAACGCATTTATTATCCTCCAGCATCATTTTAACTTCCCCTGCAAAAATGTCATAATTAATAAAATGAATTCATCATATTAGTGTTCCACACATGAATATTAAATAGATAATGCTATAAACTCATTTAAAAGCTTAATTTCATATTACGATTCATACCGTTTCCTAATTGATAAGGCAGTTCAAGTAAAGTTAAGCATGGCAATATAAAGAGCAGCAGTAGATAAAGAATGTAAGAAATTAGAACCCTCTTGATAGGAACAGGGTCTAATATCATGCAAAACAGGTTTGATAAAACGTGTCCTTGGATCTTTGTAGAGATTGCAGAACAATACAAAGTGCATTGTGCTTTGTTGGGCTAAATTGTTGCACGGACAGGGAGTTAGTCTCTCACATCAACTCACCTGTTTAGGGAAAACCACAAGAAAGTGCAATGTTCAGTCGAAATCTGGTCAAAATCAATTACTCAATAAATGTTATCTTTAAAACTTAAAAAAAGAACACACAAAGCAAGACGGATCATCACTGGCATATTTTCCTAATCAACATCAACATAAATTAATCTTCATTTGTTTTACCAGAAGTTTTATTCTTCAAAGAAAGCTGACTAAAAGATGACTGCCTGCCTGACACTACAGCCTTATTACCTCATGGATACTGCATTGCAAGATGTGATAGAGTAGCTAAGGTTAGCAGGGGAGTAGTGGTGATATGTAAAAATCTTCTGAAAGCAGACTTCATCTGCCTCACGATTCCAGGATGTCAAAGCCTCTCTTTTTCAGCTGAACTTTCACACACCTATACATTTTCCAGGCTGTTCATCTATCATCCTCCTGAGCCAACCACCGAGTTCCAACAGACTTTGCCCCGATGTATTCGCTTCCAAAAGCTTACAGAAATCTAATTTCATGCTGTTGGGGACTTAAGCATGCACCTTGAGGAGAAAGTATGCGTACAGCAAATTTCATACACAACCTCTCAGCTATAAAGCTTCCTCAATTGGTTGCATTTCCCATGCACAACAAAGGTCATTTGCTCGATTCAATTTTTACAAGTATTCCTCACATGACAGTGAAAGCTTCCCATCCTTTCTGTTGGTCAGATCATTTTATTATCCCTTTCCCTACCAATAGCCGGAAATAAAATCTCCATAGTGTTGCAATCAAGGATTACCCAACAGTTGGCTAAACTAGGCACAATAAGCTGGAAAATCACCTTGCATAATTCAGTGTCTGACCTATCTGGTGATGTCTCTACATCATTCTCAGCATTTAAGGACTTGGTAAATATCTCCCTGGGTGTTAATTCCTCTAAGACTGAGTAAGAATTCCCGGCCATGGGCAAAAGCCCAATAGCTATAAGCAGAATTAACTGAATTACAGAAAAAATGTGAAAGAAGGGAAAGGAAGTAGAGGGTAAGCTACGATTAAACCGGCAAACTCATCTACAAAAAAGCTTCAAAAATCAGCATGCCATTAGGAAAGCCCGTATGAATGATTTCTCTGAAATGATCGAAAACTCCTCGAAGTCCCAGAAGGAACTGTATAAAATTGTTCATTCTTTTTTTTAAATCTGCTATCTCAGGAGCAGTTCTTTATTAGCCAATTACTCTTTCAGGAAAGCAAGACTTGTAGGGGTTTTGGATCAAAATAACATTACCAACGAGAAGTCTAATCCGACAGTCCAAAGGTTGAACTTTCCACTTTCCCACAGGTTAGCCAGGATGATTTTTTTAACCATAGCAAAAATTGTAAAATATGGCTTCCTACTGGATCCTGTATCCCTAGATATCCTTCTTAAAGGGTTGATGCCATTGTTTCAGTGCTCACTGAGATATATATAATTTATCCTTGGATAGCAGCAGTGTGCCAGGTGCATGGAAGCACACCATCATCAGATTTGTACTACAGAAACCTTCCTTGGACCCAGAGATGTCATGCTGGACAGGAAACTCAGTATGGCTCCCCCAGCACAGATGCTCACATCGAGCTGCTTTGGCCTCCTAGGAGCCGCTAAGAAGACGCTTAGCTGGCTACCAGTTGTGGTCTGGAGAACAGTGGTTCAAGGTTTAATACTATCCCTTCCTGACTACGGGAACTCTCTCTAGCTGTGTAGTCAACTCACTGTTACAAAAAATGTCATGTCATACAGAAGGTTGCAACACGAATCCTTTTGGGTATTCCAAAATTTCAAGCATTGGCTTCCCATAACCAAGAGGATTCAATTTAAAGTGCTCAGCACAGTTCACTGTGCGAGGCACAAGGAAGGTCTCCATAGTCTTCTTCACCTGATTGTACCAAAAGAGAGATAAGATCTACTAATCTGAGTCTTCTTTCCATTCCCAGGGTGAAAAGTCTTGCAGAAGAAAGTAAGAAGATAAACTGCAAAGAAGCCTAGACTTAGCACACTTGTGCCAGGTATCCAGAAGCTAAAGTACCATGCAGCCTTAATTCAAAGTACTTGCTTCATGCAGTGAAAATGTAAGGTGTCAAGCAGCCTTTACTTGCTTGTGTCAGACATTCCTAAGTTAAGCTACCTTGCAGCCTAGGTTCACTACCTTGTTTCAGGCAGTCCGAAGATAGGGTCTATGTAGCATACATTTAGAGCCCTTGCTAAAGGCAGTCAGAAGATAACGTGCAATACAGACTAGACTTAGCATGCTTGTGGCAGTTATTTAGAAGTGAAAGTGCCATCGATGCATCCTAAATTCAAACACTTGATGGATGCAGGCAAATAAGGTACCATGCAACATATTTATTTATTTTATTTATTCATTTATAAAGTTTTATATAGCGCAAACATGATCACGAAGGATACCAGAGCACTTTACAATTTGAGGGGAGAGGAAGGTAATAGTTGCAGTACAGTCATCAAAAGGAATACCAACCCAAACAAATCAAATATGCATATCAAACAAAAGGTTACAAACAAAAGGGACAACAAAGGGAAATATATTAATTGGACCATAGAGAACTGGGAGGGGAGCAAGTGACTAGTAAAGCAGAATAATACCAAAGGCAGGATTTAGGGTGTAAGTCCAGAGCATTAGAGCAGACAACCCGAGACCCTTTTAAGGTAGGTACTTGTTCATGAGGAATCTTTTTACTTCCAATTTGAAGGCAACCTTCGAGGAGATTCTGCGTATTTCTGGTGGGAGAGAGTTCCAGATCTTCGGCGCAGAGCCGGTGAAAGCTCGTTGACACGTTCTCTTTTTGTGAAAGATCTGTGGTTTCAGGAGGAGAGAGTTAGCAGTCCTAGAAGGTCTACCCCCTCCGGATAATTCCAGCTTTTGTGCTAGATAACTGGGGGTTTTGAAATGGAGGGCTTTGTGAGACAGACATTTTAAGACTGGGAAGATGTGCTTGTTTCTTTTGGTACTCGTGACCAATCTGGCTGCCACATTCAGAGAAGCCCTTAGTGGGGCCAAGTTATTTTTGGGAGAAGCTCAGAAGTGAAAGTACCAAGCTGCCCAAACTCAAATTACCTGCTGCAGGCAGTCAGAAATATGGTGCCATGCAGCCTAGGCTTTGCAAGCCTGTGGCAGACATTTTAAAGCTAAGATACCTTCCAGCCTAGATTCACCAGCCTTGTAGCAGGCAGTCAGATGTTAAAACACCCTAGATAGAAAAGTATTGCTGTTGGCAGTAGAAGATAAGGAGCATTGCAGCCTAGACTTTGACATTTAGTTAAAGTGCAATGGAGCCTCGACTTAAAGTAATTGCTGCAAACAGTCAGAAGATAAGGTTTTATGCAGCTTAGATTTAGCACGCTTGAAGGAGACAGTCCGAAGTCAAAGTGGCATGCAGCATAGATTCAAACCTCTTGGTGCAGACAGTCAGCAGATAAAGACTTAGAACACAAGCAACTGGCAGATGTTTATGTCTGATGAAGCCGTGAGTCACTACCCAGGCTATATGTAGTCTGAACCCAGCTCTTCATGTTTATTGATTTATTACAACCATCACGATAAAAACATCATAAAATCATAACAGCCAGTCCAAACTGAGGAGGCATACGTGTGCAAAATAATTATTGGACTGGGAATGAACAAAGTGATTAACAGCGGCTAAGATTTATTCAACCATTCCATCCATCACTTTTTTGTATAACTCATTTGTTCATCTGAGCGGCTAATGTAGTTACTGAATCAGAGTGGTTGGACAGTGTTGAGTTAATGATGAAAGGTGTATTTTGACAATGAAAGTATAGTCCAGTGCTCCCTGAATTGGTGTCCCCAGATTGGGTCACACTAGAAAGCAGCCTAAATGGGTGGCAGAAAGGGGTCACATGAATTTTATAAGCTCCAAATAACGAATAGAGGCTAGGCTAAACAGTTATAATGAGCTCCATAACGATATAATCCGATAATCACAAATAATTTGGGCAAAAGACTTCGTAAATCTACATGCTCCTATATGGAATAATGCAAAGCTGGATATTGGAGGTCAAATGCTCTGTTGGCCTATAAGGTAACACAAGGGAACATTTGCTCCTAAATGGATATTGTAGATATGTAGAACTGCAGGCAGAATTGCTACTTGACCCTAATTCAAATTGTAATTTCCTACAACATAACAACTGTTTGGGTGTAGTAAATAGACATTCAACATAACTGAATCCACTTTGCACATCTATCTGGTTCGTACAAAACGTTAGTCTCAGGTCTCTATGAAAATTCTATTGAAAATGTGTAGTCTAACGAACATTAGGGTACGATTGCTGACAAGCAACGGAGCGAAGCAAGATGGCGGCTGCGTAGTTGTGGCCATTGCAGTGGAGCAGTGAGGACAAGGAAAGAGCCCAATGGAGAAGTAGTAAGCACAGCCTTGAATTTCCTGACACCGTGAACAGTGATGAAGTAATGTCGGGAACGGGATGCTGACTGCACTTACCTGCTGCGGGTCTGCCAAACAACTCTTACGGGCGTTGTTGCTTACGGTGGCTGCTCTCTCCCCCAGCCGTAAACACCTCGGGAGCTTAGGAGGGCGGAGCCAGGTGCTAAGGCGGCGGAGCGTAGCGGAGATCAGAGCGGAGCTCAGAGGAGAAAGCGGACGCCGAGGAGTTCAGAGCCTACCTTGTCAGATGAGCGAGGCACGGAAGGAAGCTATGACCCCTAAAGTTAATGCGGGATCGAAAGCGGCGTCCCTGAAGAAAAAAGCCCTGCGTGAAGGAGCTGAGGTGGAGGGAAATGAGGACCCTCGCAGAGACCAAACGCCCCCGGTGGAGCAATCAAAAAAGAGGCAGCAGGTCGCTACAAGGACTCGTCAGGCTGCAGGTTCAATCGCTGATCTGTTCTCCAAGGCGGGTAAGGAGAAGGAGGCCAAGGAAGTGGGGGGAAGCATACCTGCTGAGGTGGAGGTACGAGATGAGGTGCCAATCGACGATAGCATGGTGGGGGGGCTCCCCCCCGATAACTTCAAGGAAGCCCCAGCCCGGCCCTACCCCCCGGCTAAGGACACCCCGCTGATAGGAGAAAATCCTCAGGGTCCAGCCGATGGGGTGATCTTAGAAAAAGCAACGCTAAGTATGGAAAAAGAAGGATAAAAATTCCTCAGTGCTCTTGGAAACGGAATCGGGTGATCTCCAAACGTCCTTGCAGGTTTGCATTATGGTTAATACGGTGGAGCTTACGGAGGTGGGGGCCACGGTTAATATTGATACCCCGAGTATAGAGACTGTTCTGGCTGCGGGAGGGTCTTGCAACGAAAAGGAGAAAGCTCCAAGTGAATGCTTCTTCTCGGTATCAGATGGGGTTGGTTGGTCTGAGGAGGACGATGAACATAGTTCCTATCTGGACTCTGAGTGTGACCCCGAGCTTGATCATCCTGCAACTGCGCTAAGGCCTGTGGCGGTAGCAAAGGGTAAGGCCCATCCCCAACGTGAATTGAGCTGGGATCATTCCTCCGCCATGCCTCTGCAGGGAAGCCCCTGGGTGGAACCTACCCATATGTCGCTTTTGGAGACAATCCATCAAGAGATAATCGCGCATAGGGAAGAAACACGCCAGGACAATCGTAAATCCCAGGCTGCAATGAGGAAGATGCAGGGCGTGGTCAGGAAGCCTGTACCAATACCGGCGACAGAGTATCAAATCTGGAAGAGAGAGTGGTATCAACTGAGGCCGAGGTGGCCGCGGCCACTAGTAAGGTCAATGCTCACTGTTCTCAGGTGGTGGATCTACAGTGGAAGCTGGAAGAGATGGAGAACAGCCTCCGTCGGAACAACCTGAGGGTCCTGGGAATTCCGGAAGTGGTCGAGGGCTCCGACATTAGGGCATATATCATCAAGCTCTTCGAGCAAGCATTTCCCGAGCTTTCCAGCTGGAATTGGTCCATTGAACTACAGCGGGTGCACCGCACCCCCTTCAAAATACGAAGAAATGCTAAGGAAGGGGACAAACCCAGGGCAGTACTGGTATTTCTTGGCAATTTTATTCTGAGGCAGTCTATCGCAGAAAAGGCTAGACCAGATGCTAGGAGAAGCAGCGATGGGGTCTCATTCTTCGTTCGCCCGGAATACTGCCATTCGACCGTCGAGCGACGTTGGCGATTGAGGGAAATGATTAAGCCTTTTCAGGATAAGAAGATCCAAGCCTTCCTGATAAATCCAGCTCAGCTAAAAATAATAAATGAGGGGAGGACATTATATTTCACTTCAGAAATCAAAGCGAAGGAGTACCTTGACTCTTTAGGCAAATAGGAGTCATATGTAATTGCAGGTTGTAGGTATCCTCCTAGAATTTAAAGGTCTGATGTGTTGTTTAAAAACTGGTGGGGATAATGTTTGGTTGTGAATTTTTGTATTGGGGCAAAGGGCTTCATCTGAACTTTAGGTTTTTGTTCTTAGTATTAGTCCTCACTGTCAACACTGCAAGACCATCATGTGCACAGACTAGGTCTGAGCGCTTCACAGAGTGGGGTTCCGGGAGGGTTTCAGGGGAGGTTGGGGTCAAAGCGGGTGGGTGGGTGGGTCAGAAGGGTGGGAGTGGGGGATGGGGGTGGTTGGGGGGAAAACAAGAAAAGGGGAAAAATGGTGCATTTTGGAATATTTTGGCTCTCTTTCTGGACAATTTATAGGCCCAGCAAAGGACAGGTTGTATAAGGTTCAGGTCAATGTAGGTGGTCAATTAGACCTTCAGGATGGTGAACATTTGAATATGTACAATTAATATAGGTGGGATAAATAACTGGAGGAAACATCAAAGATTGGCTCATTTTGTGAAATATAATAGAATTGACGTTCTCTGTCTCCAGGAGACCCATCTCCCTTGGGCTAAAAGGAATCTTTTGTTCCTTAGTGGTTTTGAGCTGATTGCATGTTCAACGCAATCGTCTACAATCAGGGGAGTCGCAATTTTAGCAAGAACGTCCCTGGGAGGGGCTAAACGGATTAAAGCGGATAGCTATGGAAGATGGGTAATAGCGGAGCTTGAAATGGGCTATACATTGTGCGTAGTTTACGGGTCAAATAAAGATGATCCAGAGATGTATGATCTCCTAGAAGTAGAGCTAGCAAGTTGGTCAATCCCCACAATATTCTGTGGAGATCTAAACATCTCAGCTGACTAGGGTAACAAAGCAACATTTGCAGGACGGAAACCAAGAGTTTTCCGGGCAGTAAAGGCTCTCATCACCTCGCATGGGCTGAAGGATGTTTGGGGGGTTAATTAGCCACAAAATCCAGGCTTTACATACTTCTCAAACCCCTTCCAGAAATACACCAAGTTAGACTATTTCTTTATCTCTTCTCCAGAAATAAATAGGGTAGAAATACATAAACTCCCGAAAATAATTTCAGACCATAATCCGCTGGTACTAACCTACGAATTGGATAAGGTAGAAAGGAAAAGGACTAGCTGGACCTTTGAAAGGAGGCTACTGGCGGACGACAGATTCGTAGAGCATCTTACGAAGTGGTCTGGTGAATTTTTTGCTGCTAATAGATATAGTACATCACAAAAGGGTGTTTGGGAGGCATTTAAAGCGGCCTTAAGGGGCGAATCCATAAGCTGCTCTGCTAGGCTAAGAAGGGAGGATAGGAGTGAGGTGGAGGGATTAATAGGGAAATTAGCTGTCGCAGAAGAACAGCACATTACGGATATTGCCCATGGTGGGGATGGCAGTGAGAGCAAAGGGAATTGTTGACTGTTAAAGCAGAGCTGCAGAAGGTGGTAACGCAGAAGGCGATTGGCGAATATCAAACATCTAGGGCCAAGCGCTACGAAACGGGCGAACAGGCAGGTAGAGCTTTAGCGTTACGACTAAGACAGGACAAAGCCAAGAATATAATCTCCAGTATAGAAGAAAATGGTAAAGAACATACTGAGGCTAAGGAGATACTACAGGTTTTTAAGAATTTTTATCAAAGCTTGTATGACGAGGAAGATCGTGATGGATACCAGGGGGAGGAGTGCGGGGACAATGGTCCCCGACTAGATGATCTAGCGAGAGAAGAGCTGGATAGGGATATTACTGGGAGTGAGATGTCAACCGCATTACAGGAGTTAACCTCGGGCAAGGCGGCGAGCCCAGATGGGATTCCCCTGGAGGTATACAAATGTATTGAATCTGAGATCACCCCAATGTTTGTGGACCTATTTAATGGTGTATTGTGCTCAGGAGAGATCCCAGATTCTTGGAGGGAAACCAACATAGTAATCTTCCATAAGAAGGGGAAACCCAGGGAGAAACCGGGGTCTTACTGCCCTATTTCGCTGATCAATGCGGATACCAAATTGTACTCTAATATATGGGCTAAAAGGTTGGGCAGGATCATTGGCGGTCCCGTCTCCCTGTGGCAGCATGGGTTTGTCCCTGGGCGCAGTATGACGGATCATACAAGCAGAGCAGTAGCTCTGTTCGACGCCCAGGCTGCCACGGGGGGGGGGGGAGATGGCCATGATCCTGCTCGACGCAGAGAAGGCCTTTGACCGGGTAGTCTGGAATTTTGTTTGGGGTATCCTGGCAGGGAGAGACTTTGGGTATAAAATTATTAGAGCCCTCAAAGCTAGGGATAGAGACCCTGTAGCGCGAGTTGTGGTCATGGGTGAGAGCTCAGATAAGATAGATATTAAGAGAGGTACGCGTCAAGGGTGCCCCTGTTACCCCGATCCTCTTCTCACTCTACATCGACCCCCTCATTCAGAAGATACTAGGGTGCCCAAGGATTAGCCCCGTTGTATTTAATGGTCACGTAAATAAAATACTGGCATATGCTGATGACCTGGCGGTTATCACCACTGATCCCCAGCAGGCGATGCCAATTTTGGCTCAAATGGCAAAGGTCTTCGGTAGTCGATCTGGGTATCTATTAAATGAATCGAAAACACAAATAATCTGTACTAAAAACATTGTTAAAACTGACCCGAGATTCGTGGACTCCGCAATGTATTTAGGGGTGAGAATCAATGCCTCTATCGATAAAATTGGAGCCGAAAATTATCTCCCACTCACTAAATCTATAGAAGCAGATTTGAAAAGAATTGATGTGTTACACCTCTCATTGATTGGGAGGGTAAATGTCTTAAAAATGACAATGTTTCCCAAAGTGCTGTATTTGTTTCGGGACATACCTTTGTTAATTGAGGAGAAAATAATCAAAAGTTTGGAATCCATTTTTATAAGGTTTATCTGGCAGTATGGCAAGGTCAGGCGTTCCACTAACTTTTTGTCACTTCTAAGGGAAAGGGGTGGGATGGCCCTCCCAAACCTGAGATGGCCCTCCCAAACCTGAGCTTATACCGCTGGACCTGTCTTCTGACACAAATGTCTATCCTCTTTCAGTTTGACTTGAATCCTGTCATGGAAAATATCGATATTCAGAGTCCACCATCTATCTTTGAGCTTTTGCTGGGGAGAAAGGCAATTGGTTTATTGATGTGCGAAGTCGACCGTAGATATTATAAGCGGGCCCGGCTTAAGATTTTGGAAGGGGCATGGAGGGTTTGGAAGTCTACCCTAAAGTTTTTTAATGTTCCGAAGGTAAACTCATACCTTCATTTATGCAACTCTAGCCTTTTCCCTCAATTGGGCCCAGATAGGAACCTTCAGGTCTGGAAGGGGCTGGGAATTAAGACTCTAGGGGATATTATGGGGGGAGATGGGATATTGGGGTTGATGCCCTGCAGCGTAGGTTCAGTATTTCATCCAATCATTGGTTTCTGTATGGTTAAATAGCACGAACCCTGAAGTCACTAAGGCCTAAGCCGCCGCCTCCAGTAGATATCCCCTTGATGGACTCATTAGTTAAAGGGTGCAAGAAGATAAAAGTAGTTTATAATCTTTTCCTGAGCGGAATTCAAGATGATATGGAGAAGACCGAATATGCTCTGGCCACGAAACTGGGAAATCCGGATGCTGATCTGGATCTCGCCCAATGTTTGAATAAAAAAATATTCCGGTCTTCAAACCTGAGGGCCCAGCATTACAAAACATTGTTTAATCTTTACTATACGCCCGCAAAGTTATTTGCTTGGGGGGTTAGGGAGGACGATAGATGCCCTAGATGTAATGCGGGACAAGCAGATCTATTGCATATATTTTTCCATTGTGGTTTGCTAGCCCCAATCCGGGATGAGATTGAAAAATTTTGGGAGGGGCTGCTAGGTCACAAGATCGATCTATCCCCTACCCTGATGTTATTGGGCATAGACGATAAGCTGAAATTGGGAAAAGACCAGGAAGCTCTGGTCTTTATCTCAGTGGTGGTACTTCGGATTCTAATCTCGTCGGGGTGGAAAGATACTACTGCTCCCTCATTCCAAATGCTCTCCAGATTACTGGGCATGCATAATATAGAGTCCTGCCTATATGAACAAAAGGGTAAAAAAACTCGGGATATGGGAAGACGCATATGGGCTCCTTTCATAAAATGGAGGGAGGCAAGTTTGCCATGTCTAAACCTGTATTACATGTTGGAATCCTTTCTTTAATCATTGTTAGGCTGGCTCTGACAAAGGATTTATTGTTATGGTTTTAAAATGCTTTTACCATTAGCTCTGTGCTTTTTAATACTGTAAACTGTCCTGAACCTGTATTTTCTTTCTGTATGTTTGAACCGCTTGGCCTTAGCCTCCTCTACTCTGTTTTGGAATAATGAATTGTATGTCTTTTTTATAATGCATCAGAAATCCTCAATAAAAATATTTTAAAAAAAAGAAATTGTGTAGTCTAACTTTAACCCAACATCTATTTTTAATAAAGGACACCGACACTTTGGGAAATGTTTGCTGAGATTGACTCACGACAGGGACCTCTGAAAAACCCATTTGGATTACAAGATCATTCAGAATTGGCACAGGTCACTATATTAACTCCACAGAGCAAAACGTGTATATACTTCGCAATTCTGGAAACATAATCTAACAGGAGGGGGCATGATGCATATCCCTTAGTTGTGCCTAATTAAACAAGCATTGGAAATTCAATAGGTCACGTATTTATTTGAGTTTGAGCTAATGGCATTGTAAATGGCAATGTCTTTTCGCCATGTGTTATGGAGTGTACGCATGTGGTGTGTAGTGGAATTATGTGGGTTGGATTTGAATTGTAGCAATGGTGGCATGCTGCGCTTTAGATGAATATGTTTAAAAGTAAAGTGTGCCATACTGTGATTGTTACAATAGTTAATTGTGGATGCGTTAACACTTGATGTGTGTACTGATGGCTGGTGGTGTGTGTGCCTGTAGAAATTGTGCACTGATGGCTGGTGGTGTGTGTGCCTCGTGAAAGCGTGTACTGCCGCCTGGAGGTGTGTGTGCCTGGTGGAAGTGTGCACTGACAACTGGTGGTGTGTGTGCCTGGTGAAAGCGTGCACAGATGGCTGGTGGTGTGTGTGCCTGGTGAAAGCGTGCACAGACGGCTGGTGGTGTGTATGTGTGTTCCTGGTGAAAGCGTGCAGTGACGGCTGGTGTTGTGTGTGCCTGTTGAAAGTGTGCACCGACGGCTGGTGGTGTGTGTGTGGTGGTGAGTGTGTGGTGGTGAGTGTGTGGTGGTGAGTGTGTGTGTGTGTGTGTGTGTGGTGTTGAGTGGGTGGTGGTGTGTGTATGCGCTGTTGTGTGGTGTTGTGTGTATGTGTGTGTGGTGTTGTGTGTGTGTGGTGTGTGTGTGGTGTTATGTGTGTGGTCTTATGTATGTAGTGTTATGTGTGTGGTGTTGTGTGTGTGTGGTGTTGTGTGTGTGTACCCCGTTAATCCGGGCACCTTCTGTGCACTCCGGAACGGAAAGACCTCGCTCAGGTGCTCTCTGGAACCCTTCTTGAAGAGTATCATATATTTCAATTAGATTTGTTGCGTTATTTACATGCCAAAAATATTGATGGGCAGTTGGAGCAAAACACAGCAAATATCACTGTTCAACAGGCTACTCATGGTTCTGGACCCCAGTGCCACTGCACCTGATGCACCAACGGTAGCTGTGCCCTTGTTGATGCCTTGGCTCCGGTCATGACTCTTAAAACGATGCCAGTCCCATGATTCATCTCTAGCTCTCCCTATTAATCTGGTGGCTTGTACCCCCTTCAATTAAAACATCATACACTCCAAAATATACTGTGCAGTCAGGCGCGGTCCGAACATTCAAGGTGCAAAACGGAGTGTGAGGTGAGGTGGGGTGGAGGTGGTTGGGGGGGTTCTGGGTGGGTTGCAGTGCGGACGATAAAAGACATAGCAGGCGGAGGGGATGGCGGGGCAGCTGGCATGCAGGGGTTTGCTGGGGCCGGGAGTTCGGAAGGGGGCTCAAGGAGGGGGGTGTCTTGATTGAGGAAATAATTGCATGGAATAGTAGATGGATGGGATGCGGGCAGAGGGGAGAAGGCTGGGACAAGGACTCAGCAAACGGTAATGAGTGGGGCGGGCATTCACCACAAGCGCAGGATGGCATACAAAGGCTAAATACATTTAAGGAGACTCCCGTCCCTGTGCAGCGTCCAGCAGACGAACACCGGTGTGGGAGTCTCCAAGGCCGCAGCAGCAGAGAGGGTGGGGGCGTCTGGGGAGGAAGTGCAGACTCTGCAGTACAAAGTGTGCAAGAAAACTTCATGCGGAAAGTGTGGTTGTGGCCCTCCATGCACCACAATGGGTGCGAACTTGGTGCAGGGTGCTAGAGGGCACGTGGTGTGGAGGTGATCAGTGTACCGTGGCAGGCAACAATGTGCACAAAAAGCGTGGACGGAGTCCTTTGTTAAAAGTGCTGGATGGACTCTTTGTACAAGGCGCTACACCTGTGGGTAGAAGTGCTGGATGTGGTTGTGCTGTCGTGGTGCAACATGTTGGAGGTGACAATTGTGCAGGTACAGTCTGCGTGCTCTTGGCCTTTCGTCCGACTGAGGCCGGAAGGGGATCAAGGGCAGTGCGGGGTCGGACGCGGTGCTTGCGGCCGCTTGGGGTGGTCAGAATAGGGTGCGTTGGGGTGGACTGTGTGGGTCGGGCATGGCAATGGGCGAGTGCGGGGAGATGGCAGCTTGGGCGGCATGGATAGAGGACTGGCATTGCTCATAAGGGAGTTTGGCGCACCCTCTTCCTAGGTGGGGATTGGATGGGTTTGGACAGCCAAAGCGGGGCCCTAGCGTGTTGATGGCTGTGGCATTTTGAATTTTGGGGGGGCTCATTCGGGTCCCGTTTGTTGACCTAGTTGGTGGGGCAGAGGGGCGTGTGCTGGGGATTTCTCGGGAGGCGGCCTGCAGAGCATGGAGCATTGCAAGTTATGCCAGGGTCGGAGCCCGCGGGGTGCCAGGCGGCCGCACATGCATGGCCACCATTTAAGTAAGAGTGGGAGGGGTATTAGGGAGGATTTTCACGGGGGCAGGGCTCTGGGAGGCAGATGGAGGCAGGAAGGAAGCGAAGTGTGCGAGACGAGGTAGAAAAATCTACAGCAAAGGGGAGAATGGCAAGAAGCAGAGCAAAAGAGGGACGGAAAAGAAGGAGAAGAGGAGGTAAGTGAGCACTTAAGAGTGTGAAACTTGAAAAAAGTGCAAAAAGGCTGAGACTAAAAGAGGAGAAATGGCAACAAGAATCGAGTGAAAAAGTCAAGAAGATATGCTAAAGAAAGAAGGGCAATGCCGCAGAAGGATAAATATTGGCAAAGAATGATAGGTACACAGAAAATGCCAAAGAAAGGGTGAAAAATGCTTAAGAAAGTGGCACAAAATAAACGAACAAGCATTGGCAAAGCCATTAAGTCTCAGCAATGCCCAAGCTATTGGCCTTGTAATGTGAATGTCTTTTGGCCATGTTGTCTAGCAGCACATTTGCTGTTCAGCTTGGCTAAAAGTCACTGAAAGCCCAGAATCACAGGATGTTAAGCAGACGCCGGGACTCTTCGCCCCACATTTGAGTTTATTGTCCTGCCCCTCCTAACACAACAGAGCTCTATGACATGGTCTGCACTGGCTGCATCGTAACACTTTTTTCAGTGACTCTTAGCCATGCTGAACAGAAGATGTGCTGCTAGACAACATTGAAATACATAAAACATTGGCAAGGAATGAATGTGAAGGAATGAGAGATGCATAGAAAATGGAAAGGAAATGGTGAGAAATTCTCAAGAAAGCTGAAGAGAATAAAAGAGAAAGGTAAGAGAAAACTCTAAGAAAGCAGCGAAGAAGGTCAAAAGGCAAAGAGGCAGCGGAAGTGGTGAAATAAGAATGATGTAAAGAATGCATGAGAAAAAATAAGATATTTACAGAGAAGCAGCAATGAAAAACTTAGAAGAGCACAAACAAGCGGCAACGAATGAATGAGAACGAGAGATGCACAGAAAAGAGCAAGGAAAAGGTGAGAAATGTTCAAGAAAGTATCAGACAATAAAAAGGAAAGGACTGAGAAAAAGTCTAGAAAACAGCAAAGGAGGTCCCAGAGCACAGAGGCAGAGAAAGTAGTGAAATGGGAGAGAGAACAGGAGAAAAAGAAATAGAAGTGGAGGTTGAGAAGAGAGAGAAGGAGGTTAAGACGGGGTGCCTCGTGACAAAGCAGGAAGTGCACATGAAAGGACTGAGCCTCATTGGAGGACAAGGTACAGGCATAAGTCGGGGGAGAGGCAAAGTAAGTTCAACCATTGATTGTTAATCTGTTTCTACGACCAGAATATATACTCTCTGTATAATTACGTACAATTATTATATTCTATAACGTAATAATAAGACTTCAAACTGGAAGAAAGTTTTGTCCAGTCCCTTGTTTGAATATGTCAATTTTGGCTGTACCATATGTCAGTCTGTAAAATGTTTTATTGAATGGATATATTTATTTCGATTTTAATGTAATATTTTCAAAGAACATGCTAATAATTTGTTAACGATAATTTGGCACGTTGGAACAAGCTTCTATAATACGAGATGTTTAAGTAACCATTGTCATATTGCCTTAGAACAAAAATAAACTAATATTTTAAGCATGAGCTGCCCATAGCATTTATGATGTTTTGATTTAGATCATGTTAGAAACAGATCTTGCATTGCGGACTACAAGTATCTGAGACTCATTGGTATACTTGAACAAACAAAATGGCAATTATCAAGTGTTTTACATACAATGATCACTATAGTAGTCCATCTTCACATGTCCTGAAACTAGCCATGTACATTTCACCCATCAGTCAGCATCGTTTGACCATTGCCTAAATTCCTGTTTTGTCATAAGCAAATGTAACCCGGACATTGCACACGTTAGTTAAGATAGTCCATCTGCAATGGTGTAATTTTTCTATGTCTAATGTAGACAAATAATAATGTTTGAGGGTAAAGTAAAATGTTGTTCAGCAACTTATTGTTTAGTCATAGACATGTAAGGTTGCAGAGGCCATTTAGTTGCTTTGGCATTTCCCTGGTAGGTAGCAGGCTAAAGAGCTGAAAGGGTTGCAATGCCCATTCGTACTCTCATCTACTTAGGGCATCCTGCTCTGTGGGGATGGTTTGAATTGTAATCCAGGCTGGTGTTCATTTCAATTTCTGCCCATTAAACAACCACTGTTAAAAGTGGAAGATGTAAAAGTTACATAGCAAAGGGAAGTGGAATAAGTGACGATGTCACTCTGTGCAGCATTTACTGTTATATTTTTCTGAAGACTTTTTTAAATGTACATGAATTCTTGGCATAAGCATCTTTCCATTATTTTGTCACACTTCCTATTTAGTGGGAAGTCTTGGCAAATTAAAAGATGAGCAGGACTCTGGGCGAAGAGGAAAAATGACCTTGGCTGCTAGGTGGAATGTCAATTGATTCCCATTAGGGAGGAGGGAGAGTGAACCCATCCGGAGTGTCACTCAATCACTCCAAAAGATAACAGTTAGAAAATATTGAGCTCTCTGAGGGGGCGAGAAAGTTCGATACAGGAGGCCAGGAGTTAGATGATGGGGCTCTTCCTGAGTTCAAAAGAAGACATATCAGTGGTATCCGAGGGGCATAGCCCACCATCCTCTGGGCCTGTGGCCACCCCTTGCATTGGTCTAGAGGTGGGCTTCAGCTGCATCCCCTGCTACACTTCCTTCTACAAGTGCCCATCTTTTAGAACAGCGGCTGAGTGAAGCCTTTTCCGCAAAAAGCACTGATATATCATATGTGCCCTCCCCTTCCACCCACATAATATTTCACCATGGGTGCTTTCAGGTAGACTATGTTTAGGGCTATACAACCTCCCACCCCCTTGACAACAGTCATAGTGTCTTGTCTTCCAATCCATTCTCATCTGCTATTGTAGTGCCTCAAAGTATGTCTGTATAAGGCATTTCCAACAACACCCCAATGTGTTCAGAACCTCAATGGGTATCCAGTCCTGTCTTGCGAGGACACCTGTCTCCATCTGAGTAGGAGTTTATGTGGTGGTAAAATCAAAGCCTGATGTTGGTCATTAACTTTACCCTCTCACAAGCTAAGGAGAAAACCAGAATATCAAAATTGAGGGACGGATGGTGACCTTTACCATCTCAAACGCATTCAAGAGAATGCCTGGCTATCTGTGCCATCAATCTAATTTGGTTCAGTCAGTGCTTAATTTAAGCCAGTGGTTTCCGTTCCTCAGCCCTGGCACTTAACTGTCAACACCTGCACTTATGGCAGCTGCCACATGGTGACACTGTTTGTGTAATACAGAGATGAGAACAACACCAGTAGTTTATTAATCAAATAGACATGAAAACAACTATTTCCTGGCTCCCAAGTCATTCTTATAGTTTTGGGGGTCTCGAACAGTCTGAATTGTTACACATGTAACAGTGTGCTGGGTAGTACTTGTGTATGTACTGTAATTGGCAGCGCTGTCATGGACAATGGGTAGTACAAGCTAGGGTGACCTCCTGACGAGGTCGCTGGCACTTATGATTTTTAGAAAGTAAGCACTGGGTTTGTTTAAAAAAGATTTTTTTAAATTTACCCATTTGATCTTAAAATCTAATTAAGTATCTGCTTTTAACTAGATCTCCTTCTTAGTGTTGTGCACAGTGCTTTGAGCACTTAGGGCCAGATGTACAACTATCAGTGATTGTGACTCACAGTTTGCATTTTTTTGTGACTCGAAAATTGTGAGTCGTAAACACAGACATTACTGATGACATCTCAAATTATATCATTGATGACAAAACTGATTACATCATCCAGTGATCGTGAGTGTTTTCTTAATGTTTCTGAGTGTTAAACATATATACTAAGGTACTACAAAAGTTAAATTACTATACTTTATGTACTAATATTGAGTGATACGATTTCTAACATATATTATGGGCGGCTGTGTGAGTGTGTGTGTAACTATAACTGCTAAGTTTTACTGGTTTTGTAATAGTGAAACCTGAGCCTAACTATAACGTCCCTGTAACCTCTAGCTTTTTCAGTGAATTTCTAAGTTTTTTTAAGTTCTACTTCCAAACAATAACTCCCCTGAAACCTTTGTTTTTTTCAGTGAATTTCAAAGTTTTTTAAATGATAAGTAGGAGGCCCATCTAAATGCACAGTGGGGTGGTTGAATCCAGGGCCTGGCCTGGCATTGTGCTGTCCCCACCCAAGTTTCCTACTGCTGCCCTTCCCCTTGCCATCCATTGTCCAACTTCTTTACCCTGCTCCCTCATTACAGCCATGTGGGGCCATTGTTCTGCCACCACCCTTCCCTAAACAGTTAGCTTGCTGCCCATCCACCTTCTCCCTATCCTCTGCTGTCTGAGTCCATGCACCAGCCGCTTCCCTCCTGCCCTTCATGGTCTGATATACTACTATTAAACTCCATTTAGCTTGATATCCCTTCCCACTCCTCCTGCGCTCCATTGCCCACTTCTATGCCCCATCATTGCCCTCCTTCTTAGCCTCAGTGCTTAGCTTGCTTACCCTACTCTCTATCCCCCTGCCATCCGATGCCTCTATGCATGCCCCTGCTCCCTCCTTTTTGCTTACTATATTCCATGGACCTGCCATCGTTATCTACTCTGAGTCTTCTGTTGAGCTACCACTGCCCCTCCCACCTGCCTAACACGGTCAGATGGCTATCGCCTTCCCTGCCACCTCCCACACTGTTGCTCTTCATGGTGTGTTGTGCTTCGAGTGCCCATCCTGACTACCCTCCATGGTAAGCTTGTTTCTCCTGTCCTGCCCCCTTTCCGCTGCCCTTATTTTTCTATGTGCAGACCCCTATCCCGTCCCTCCTGCCTTGTTTGGTCCAATGTCATGCATCTGCCCCCTCTCTCCTGCCCTTCATGGTACATTACGCTGCAACTGTCCCTCTTGTCTGTCCACTATGGTTAGCTTCCTGCCATTGCCTCTTTCCCCTGTGCTCTCTGTTGTCTACGTGCATAGCCTTTCGCCTCCCTTTTGCCTTCCATGGTCCATTGGTCTGTACTGCCATCCTGCTTGCCCTTTTTGGTGTACTCTGCTGCTTCAACCCCGCACCTGCCCTGTAAGGTCAGTTTGGTGCCCCTGCCCATCTCCATCCTGCCCTCCTTTATCCGAGTCCTTGTCCCTACCCTATTCCTCCTGCCCTTCTTGATTCAATGTACCTTACCTGCCAACATTTTGAACTTGGTAAGAGGGAGATTTTTGAAAAACAAACTGTGGAATTGATTTTCCCTATTGACTTACAATGAAAAAGAGGATATTTTAGGCAGGAGACATGAAATAAAGCCCTTTTCAGCATAAAAACACCATGAGTCTGCTGCCTGAATCATGTCTGTTGGCATACATGGTTGTACTGCCACTGCCTCTCCCTTCTGCCCTCAATGGTTTTTATATTGCCATAGCCTCTATTGCCTGCACTACATGGTTGGTTTGCTGCCTCTACTCCCTTTCCCCTCCCCTCCATGGTCCATTGTGCTGCCACTGCCCCTCCTGCCTGCCGAGCATTGTCAGCTTGTTGCCTCTGCACCTTCCTCCATGAGAGGGTTTATTCCCATAAAGCTTATGGTTAGTGCTCTTAACAACTAAAATGAGGACATGTTTTCTGAGTTCTCAAATAGCAACAAGCACTTTTAAATAATTTGCTATCTTTACGTTTTTCTTATCCACTTGATTATACGTTACACTTAAGGGAGAGGATGTGGCATTACAGCCAGAGCTGCATACTTTGCAACTGGGGATCCAGTATTGAGTTTTGCCATCAGCTCAATATCCTGTGATTTACTGCAAATCACTCAATCTCCCCATGGCTAAAACCAAAATGAATGTGTCTTTGTGTAATGTAACTGAGACTCATGTAAAGCACTTAAATACCTTCTGGCCAAGTCTGTGCTATATAAAACAGCAAACAAAAACAAAAAAAAGTATTTTGCATACTTCTGTTATTAGGCCATACCTGGGCTGCATTTGGGTGATGTTTGTGCAATATTTGGGCTCTTTTTTCTCTGGTGGACATCTTGGGAAACTTATTTGTTATACGCTCCCTAATCTCCTCATTTACTGCAGTATCCTTAATAGAAAATGCTTTCAGTTTTACACTTCGATTCCATCTAGATGGCGTTCAGATGTGCCACACTTTTGGTATGAATTCAGAATGTTAGCACTCTAGTTGCTCATTCCTACACTGCAGTAAAGCTGCTGATCACCAGGGAGTTAAATGGCAGTGTGATGCTGGTTTTGAAAGTACACGTTTCAGTCTGCATGTCCGAATGTTTTAATGAAATAGAAGAGGAAGATATTTAAAAACTCATTTCAAATGTATCCACATTTTTCTCTCTACTGCACTAACAGATGCTGAATGGATATAGGGTAGAAATGTGTAGTCATCTGAACATGAAATAAACAGAAACATGTGCCATGTGTGTGTTGACTACTGTCTTACACTGTTTGTATGCCCACAACAAAGTTCAGCAACACAGTAATTCATCATGTACATTTCATCATATCTAATGGATACATGCCAGAGGTAATACAAAACATGAAATGTGTAAAAAATCTAAAAGTTAAAAAAGTGGAAAATATGTAATGAAAAAAAAAACAATTTGCCAGATCTTATCTGATATGTCCAACTGCACCATGCAGATAGATGAAGAAAATGGTAGGAGTCTCGCTCCTAAAAGTCGTGCAGTATGTCTTGGAGCACCCCTTCCTTTCCTCATGTAAAAACACACACATAGGCAGTCATTAGACACATTATAGCACTGATCCAGTTCACACTAGTGTAAACAAATGCAATAAAATAATTATGGAACTAATGATAAAAAAATTAATGATAACAAATCGAAACAGAGCGTGCAACGCACAGCAAGTTACTGGTTATGCAGATGAATGTTCACTTCCTTGTCAAGCCCATTGGGATGCATCATATTCAGCTCAATGATCAGTCGTGGATTTCCTTTCCTCATTATCACAACAAGATCACCAACCATGGGCACATGGGCAAACCAAGGCATATATGATTGGTACTGCATAGGAGAAACTGACATATCTGTTGTGTGTTTCCTTTGACAGTGGAATATGATTCAATCATGAGACTACCTTTGCAGGCATTGCACCGTCCGCATGGGTGGAAACCTTTGAGATTGTGTTCACTGATACTGTTGTAGGGAGTAATGTCACTTTGACAAGAATATCCCTGAAAGATCTAGTCTTATGAAAAGTGAGACTGGGAAGTTGTACGATCCTATGAACAATTATGGGATCGTTTAACAGAATGGGCCAATGTTTAAACAGGATGCATTTAACTTTCTTAGAACTATTGTTGCAGGTGACAATAAGTCTGGTGATAGGTTCATCGCTTTCAGTGTCTGTGTTGTCAAACAGTAAACGGTCCCTATTCACTGAGCTGGCCCTTTGGGTGGCTTTTACATATAGTTGTGCATAAACAGTGAAAAAAGACTGTCTTCAAATGGGAATCCTTGCAGTTAAGGAAATTGCTGACCATTTTCAAGAGTGCACAATAATCAAACTTGCTGAAAGAACATCTTGTCAATACACTGTCATAAATTCATGCAATCATAACAGAAAAAAATGAAATATACACAATATAATAGGTATACTTCTGAATTGATTGCATTTGTGTATATCAAATAATTCATTCACATGTGTATTAGTCAATCCACTGTGTAATCAATGGACTAAGTCTGTTCATAGTATACTAAAATCTAGTATGTATACTGGTGGCTCACGCCTACTGCAATTGTCAGATTTGGCTACTTGGCTGAGGACGAAAGACAACTAAGTAATCCAATATGCTATAAAGTATCCAGCGGTACTGAGGTAACGACAGCCAACTAAAGAAATGGGGAAATGCTAGTGGCCGGGAGGGATAGAGGACTCCTGGACTGGGAGTAATACATCTTCCTTAAGTGTGATCACCCTAGAATCCCTACCTTGTAACTCCTGTCCAAACTTCATAAAAATTCAGAAAATCCTTGAGTCGAACCTTTAGTGCCATCAATAGGATCACTGTTAGAAAATACATCAAAATACATAGATCACTACCTCAGGCTGTTTGTATATGGACTTTCAGGCTTCCTGAAAGACACCACTCACTTTTTGACGATCATAGTTGGCTCATATTGGGAGGATGAATATACGCTAGTGAGACTTGATGCCAGCAGCCTGTACACCACTATCAAGCATGATCTAGGTATCCAAGTATGCAGACAATTTATGAGAGCTAGGTCTACCTCCCTTCTTTTACACTCAGAAAAGTTGCTTGATATTATACACTGTTATTAGAGTCACACGCTTTCCTTTTTAATAATCAACTGTACAGTCAATCCCAGAGAACTGCAATAGGCACCTGCTTTGCTCCCAGCTAAGTGAATTTGTTCATTGGCTGGTAGGAGGAGCAGGTGTAACTATGGGCCTCATTTTGACAGCAGGCAGCAGTCTGACTGCCGCATTAGGATGCGACCGCCGGGCTGGCGGTTGCAAAGTACTCCCTATCATGGAGGCATGTGCTCCATCCAAGCAAAGGGGCTGTAACACAAGCCACCATGATGAGGAGCACCACCAGCACATTCATGGACCATAGCATATGGTGCATGGAGGTGAGCGGCAGCACTACATGTGTCCCCAGGGCCACGGTGCAATGGCCCAGGATGGACGGGCCCAGTTTGGGGCCCCCAATATCCCTTTCCAACAGCCTGTACATGGTGGTGTTACCTCAATGAACAGGCTGTCAGAAAGTGTTAGCCAAATCCCAATAGCGGTGCCTGGCTCAGCACCATCACCATTCTGGGTCGCGGCACTGACTGCCCCCTGTCGGCATTTGACAGCTTTAAAATGCGGCAGTCAGGCCAAACAGCTGTTGGGAGTTGAACTGCCAAATAAACAAGGAGAATCCTACTTCCAGTGTGCACCACAAGGATGGGGAACACTCAGTGTTGTGTAAAATACCCCTCACACACCAACAGGCCCCTTGGTGTCATGCTTCATCATTGGGGTCTTCGCACCCCGCTAAGGGGATGCGGCACGCTACGACCTGCGACTACGCGGGAGCGTTAACAAGTAATGACTATGTGTGGTGTGTGTTGAGTGCACGTGAGGGGATTAATGTGAGTGAAGGGTGTAGTGAAAAATTTAAAAAGTACCTGGCTAGTGGGTGTCACGAAAAAACTTTATTCCATACCCCTAGCTGGTGCTATTAAAAAGGTGTGCAAAAAACGAGGTTCAATGTCTTAATTAAGGGCATAACCTCTGGTGTGCGTCGACATGTTTCGGAACTGGTGTTCCTTCTTCAGGACGGGGCACAACTTCCCAACCCTACTCACGTATTTCTATTTAAAAAGTGATAATAATCTCACGAAGGCTAACAATGTGCCTACAGCGGTATGTTCGGTTCATGCAATTGCATGCCCTGAAAAAAAGAAAAATTTACTTTTAGTTTGGTTGTCAAGTAGGACTGGCTCAGACAGGTGCAGTCACCTGGAGCCCCAAACAGTCAAATTGACCTGTAAAAAAGAGGGACATACATAACACACAACATATAAGACACACTAGAAGGTTTTTAGTATATATTTTTTCTTTCTTTTGGACATACTCATAGTCACTGTTGTGAATTGCGTCATGAGCATATCCAGAAACATCAGGGTAGGTAGGTGGATCCACAATCTGTGAGGGTAAAGAAGTGGTTTCAGTACTGTTACTCCTATTACTCACTGTTGGACTCCACACTAGATCTGGATATCTGAGATTTGTTTTCGTGTTTCAATTGTATACTCACGAAATCCGCCTAAATTAGCCTCCTTCTACCACCCTGTGCTGCTCCGCCGTGAATGCGATAGCGAGCAACATTGCGGTATATATTGGGTATTTAGGTGGTGTCTCATTCGTTAATTAGCGGAAATAGGAAGATGGCCTTAAAAGGCACATCCGTGTACCCGCCTATCATGTTCCTTTACACGCTCTCAGTGTGACATGTATCCTTGTATCATTGGATGATTGCCGGGTTTCTTTGCAGACCAAATATGGAGTGTCCGCTTCCCTACCTATTGCGAGCCCGGACATCAGTACTTGTCGACCAAGGTCCTACTACGCATGCCTCGTTGTTGAACTGGTTTTAAACCGGACGCGCATGCGCCTTTAGTTGTTGTTGTGCCCTTGATTTGCTAATTACCAGCGCATGCGCGGATGCGTCCCACTGATCGTGTGATGTATCGGAAACACTGTTGCTTTCCACCAACTAGGAATATTGTTTTTACCTCCATTCCGGGTCATTCCATCGGGCCATCATTTTGCAAACGGCATGCGCATGCGTATCTCGTGTTTAGTGCACCTTGGTTTACTAGTTACCAGCGCATGCGCAGATGTGTGAATCGCACTGATCTTGTGCGATGCATCTGGATAAATGTTGCTTTACTCGAACTTTGAGTGTTATTTATTACTTATTTACTTCAGATCCGGGGCATCATTTAATCTGTTTGTCATGACAGAAAAATTGAAAAAAAGGGGGCATGTACCCAAAAATATATTAGTACTGTCCTGGTCCATTTGTGTGCGTGTTTTTATTCCTTTTCCATGACTATTTATACCATTCTAAGGGTAAAAGACATATCAGAATCATATTGGTTTTATAGGTTCTTATTTACCCAACCCAAAGGAATGGTAAAATGAAATAATGAAATGTTTTCAATTATGGTCCAGTGATTTGGCTCCACGGAATGTCATCATTAAGACCTGCGACATGGGTTCCCAAGCGAAATACCCACCGTTGTTCTTTCTGGAACAGGCCTGTGTCAGATGTTAGACGTTCAATAACCGTCCAACGTAAATCATTGATACAATGCTGAAATTCCAAAAAATGTGACGCCATCTTGGTGGTCATTTTTTTACAACGTATGTTGCTTTTATGTTCACCTATCCTCACTTTGACAGGCCGGGTGGTCATGCCTATATATTCCAAACCGCATGGGCACGTTATCATGTAAACCACGTTCTTCGTATTACAATTAGAGAACTGGCGTTGTTCCCATGATGTGCCATTCCTAAAGGTTAGGGTTTTGCTTTTTTGGGTTTGATGACAGCAACTGCAATTGCCACAGGGGAAATGTCCTTGAACCCCAGTCACATTCTGTCTTCCTGTGGGGTTTTGTCGTGGCCTGGTATGTACCAGCATGTCTTTGATGTTTTTGCCTCTCCGGTGTGCAAGCATTGGTTTCTCAAAATCCAGGTCTCCACAGTTCAGTATTCCCCAATGTTTGTTTATGACTTTCGATACCTGGTTTGATATGGATGTATATGTCGTAACGCAGATTGGTCTTTTGTTTGATCCCTTATCCTTTGGATTGTCTTCTAGAAGTGCCTCCCTGTGGTTGTTCCTTGCGCGCTTCATTGCTTTTTCAATGGTTTTGACAGGGTATTGTCTTTGTATCAGTTTGGTTTTCAAATCTTTTGCCTGATTGTTGAATTGGTTCAATTCTGTGCAGTTTCTTCGGAGTCGTAGGAATTGACCATACGGTAGATTCTCCCTAAGGTGTATGGGATGGAAACTATCGTACCGTAACAAACAGTTTCTGGAGGTGGGTTTAAAATGGGTGGTACTTTTCAGCCTTCCCTCTTCCGTGTATATATTCAAATCCAGGAAGACCATTGATGTGTTGGAGATAGTACTGGTGAATTTCAGGTACTCATTTTGGTTGTTGAGCCAGGTTACAAAACTAGTGGCACTATTTATATCCCCATTCCATATGATGAAGATATCATCTATGTACCGTTTCCAGGTGTCAATCTGGGAACGGTATGGGTTATCTTCATGTAGGATCTTATGCTGTTCCAAATGGTGGACGTATAGTCCCGCTAGACTTGGGGCAAAGGTGCTACCCATGCTTGTTCCATGGGTCTGTAGGTACAGGGTGTCTTTGTATTTGAAAAAATTGTCTTTCAAAGCCATGGCGATGCATTCCAGGACCAGATTCCTTGGTGTCTGGTACTTCCATGCATTGCTGTAGAGGACTTCCTCTATGATCTGTAGTGTCTCCTCATGAGGTAAGCTCGTATATAAGCTCTCCACATCGAGGCTTAGTAGGAGCTGTGTGGATGGATCAAATTCCTTCTCTTCCAGTAGCTGTAGTACCGCTTTGGTGTCTTTCAAATACGTGTTTGTGGATTGTACCATTGGTCTGAGGAAAGCGTCAGAGAATTTGGACAAAGGCTCCAGAATGGACCCGATCCCGGAAACAATGGGTCTTCCCGGTGGACTTTCGATGTTTTTATGTATCTTCGGGATACAATAGAAATATGGTATTTTTGGGGTAGGTTGTTGAAGGAAATCCGCTTCCTTTTTGCTAAGCCAGTCATGGGCTAGGCCTTCCTCTACCATGCCACCGATCCGGATCCGAAGACCTTCCGTTGGATCTCTTTCCAACATTTTGTAGTTCCGTTCATCCGATAGTAAACGCACGCACTCTTTGTCATATGCCTCAAAGGTTTGCAATACTATTGCTCCCCCTTTATCTGCTGGTTTTATAACGAGCTCATTGTTGGTTGACAGTTCTCTGAGGGCTTGTTGTTCATCACCACTTGTGTTATAGAAGACATTCTTCCCTTTTGTATTCAGTTGGTTGACCTCCGTGGTTACTGCCTTTTCAAAGGTTAGGATTTCTACAGGAATTGTAGAATCTGGTGGGGTGAAGGTGGATTTCAACTTCAATCCTGTGTCTGTTTTGTCTTCTGGTAAGGGCTTGTCTTTGAAGAAGGCCTGTAGTTTGAGTTTCCTGAAAAAGTCCTGTAACTCTTTGTTGAGTTTGAAGATATCAGGTTTCTGAGTTGGTACAAACCCCAAGCCTTTGTTTAAAACAGTCTTCTGTGTCGCTGTTAGGGTCATGGGTGTGAGATTCACAACTAAGTCCCTCTCTTGCTGGTTGACGGTTGGTTGGGAAGCGATCCTGTCATGCTCCTGGTTGTCCGGGCGTTGGGCTGCTCCTGGTCTTCCCAAGCAACTGTATTGCCTTTCCGGTTCCTGCCTCGTGCGTTCTGGCGTGCCCCTAAAAAAGGTTGTTGTGGCCCTCCATACTGTTGTTGTTGGCCATAGTAACCATCACTATATTCTTGATTCCATACTGGTCCAAACTGAAAAGGGTTGAATTGTGGTGGGCCCATGAATTGTGGGAATTGATTTTGTGGTTGGTACCCACGCCATCCCCTTTGTCTAGGGAACTGCTGTCTCCTTTGTCTCCAACCTCCTCTGCGTTGTCTGTTTCCTCGATTTCCGCTTGAATTGGAACCTGAGGACCCATTGTCAGAAGTGTCGCTATCCGCGTCGCTGTAGGTGCTCTTGGAGACGTAATCCACCTTAGTGTATGGATATGCATTTTCGGGGGTAAATTTTGCCACATCTTTAGTGAGTTTATTGGTTTTACTCTGTTTCAGAGTGAACTCGAAGTCAGTCATTTGTTGGTTTAGTTCCTCGAGTCTCGTTTTCAACTCCTCTGGTGGAATGTATGTTTTTAGTTGGACCTCTATTTTGTTTATTTCAATTTTCAGTTCCTGTGTGATCCTGGCGGCTGTCTTAATTATGAGAACTAACCAGTCTCTTGAACAGTGCCAAGAAATCAATGACCACTCTTTCTTAAAAATTAGATCGTTTTGGAAGATGAGAGGTTCATTTTTAACAATTAGGCCAGGTGGTGCCATTTTGTTACGAAGGTACTGAGTCATGAACAGCCCATGTAAGGCTGCTTTGATTTGGTTACGTCTAAGGTTCAGCAACTCATTCCAGTCATTTGTTTGTGGGCCTGTTTCCTGGTTACATAGGCCTTCGAAAAGGTTGGTATCAGATAGGATCTTGTCAATTTCGTCCTCTGCGAAAGTGAGGCCGTGTTCATCTTCCATTTTAGATGGACCGCTGGCTTCTTTTATTATACCTGAGTGTGTGTCCCTATGTGTGTGTCAATGTATGTCTGGAGAAAAATAGCTCCCGCAGCTGCGCGCTGCCTAGAGACTAAAATAACAATGAAGGGAGGTAGAGTAAAAAGATAGGATTCCTACTCCACAGGCACTGATAAATAAACAAGGAGAATCCTACTTCCAGTGTGCACCACAAGGATGGGGAACACTCAGTGTTGTGTAAAATACCCCTCACACACCAACAGGCCCCTTGGTGTCATGCTTCATCATCGGGGTCTTCGCACCCCGCTAAGGGGATGCGGCACGCTACGACCTGCGACTACGCGGGAGCGTTAACAAGTAATGACTATGTGTGGTGTGTGTTGAGTGCACGTGAGGGGATTAATGTGAGTGAAGGGTGTAGTGAAAAATTTAAAAAGTACCTGGCTAGTGGGTGTCACGAAAAAACTTTATTCCATACCCCTAGCTGGTGCTATTAAAAAGGTGTGCAAAAAACGAGGTTCAATGTCTTAATTAAGGGCATAACCTCTGGTGTGCGTCGACATGTTTCGGAACTGGTGTTCCTTCTTCAGGACGGGGCACAACTTCCCAACCCTACTCACGTATTTCTATTTAAAAAGTGTTATTCTACTTATCAAAAAGTGATAATAATCTCACGAAGGCTAACAATGTGCCTACAGCGGTATGTTCGGTTCATGCAATTGCATGCCCTGAAAAAAAGAAAAATTTACTTTTAGTTTGGTTGTCAAGTAGGACTGGCTCAGACAGGTGCAGTCACCTGGAGCCATGTTCATCATGTTCATATGAGGAAATTACAATGTAAGCAATGCAGTGACAAAACACCTGTTTCTTTGATGGGGATATCTGATACAGTGTTGTAATCCTGGGAGTATCATTATAATATTGGTCCATGTAGACTATAGCAGGTATTAAAATGTATTCCTTATTAAGACAACCTGAATTTGTAATAAGCTTTGGAGTAAAGATGAGGTGCTTGGTCTAAAAGTGACTGTGATAGAGAATTTGAGTCATATCAAGGTAAATGCCCAGTTAATTGAGCTTTCATTTAAATGGGAAGATAGTCCCATGCTAACTGGGATTGAAGTGGCAGTTGGCATGTCTGCTGCATATTACCAGCTCGGTTTCCATTACAATAAATATGGTGTCCTATTACCCTTCAACACTACTTCACAGATCTCTCAATATCACTGCAGGACAGTTAAATTAATTATATTAGTGAAGATGTTGAAATAGGGATGTTCATATGTTGTGTAATCCACCAATATTCCAACACAGGAAGGATAAGTAGGGCATGGTGTTAGCAGAGATTAACTAGTTGTATGAAATTGAACTTGATATTGCCAGCCCTAAGGTGAATCACAGACAAAAGGCAAGTCAGACATCCAATTTTGGGACTGGTTGTTTCCCTCAAACAAGACAGAATCGTCTAATACACCAAAACCTGAACTCGCATTAAGAGTCCATCAAAGTGTATCACATTTACTTCAGCCTGCTGCTAGGGGATAACAGCCCTTCAAGATAGTATATCAATCTTTTTTCCATCTGTGGGGACAACACGGGGCTCAGTAGGTGATGCATTCTGGCTCCTAGACCCATTCATTTTTGCTTCTTTTTTTCATTGACCTTCTGTGCCTTCTTTTTTGTCTGGAAAACATGAAGAACTAGGAACTGATGCCTCAGGTATACTGTTTGCTCATCTCTCAGTACAGGAGCATGCACAATATCAGCACAACTTAACAGATGTGTTTAGCAGAGACAATACAGCATGACACGTAGTACATAAGCATGGGATAATCATACCAAAGTGCATGCAGGTATGAGGATGGACCCAGTACCTGCCCATCTCATACACATGCAGAATACCAGCACAGAAAGTATTGTGAAGGAGGCCCACATTTGTTATCCAGTTTGTGAGTGAGTAAGACATACATTACATTGGAGATGCGTTGGCTGGACAGACTCACTGTGTCCAACACTGCACACCCCTCAATGGCCTTGCCCTGTGAATGGCTCACTGTGTCATGGAGATCACATTTAGGGACTTGATCTTACCATCTCACACCCTAAAAACAAGGTCTGTCTTGTGCAATCCACAGGCCTGAGATAGCTCTTTGATGGATAGGGTAGCAGACAACCCACATGTCTCACTCTGTCCATTCAGTGATGGGACCATGTCAAATTGGGCAGTGACTGTGCAGGCCAGGGGGGCTTACACTGAGGTTCAACGTGGGGCATCAGAAATGTCACAGGCAGGTACCTTATATGAGAGGGCAAACAGTGCCTACATATGCAAGTCAGAACACATAATGAAAACAATGGAAGTATGATGTAACCAAAGTACAGCAATGTAATGTGTCATATGTGAACTATTCGCAAAGAGTGTCACCCTCAGGTATTTCACTCCTGTGCATAATGATTACACATACATGGTGGCATTATAGAGTCAAAGACACTTCCATCAGTACACTCTGGACGTAAAGTCTGTCTCATTTCACAAATGAGCTTGTGAAAAACCACATGGACTCAAAGATTCATTAGCACAGGCAAAGTGTTTCCTGACTCCCACTTTCCATAATGGCAGTGTCACTGTATGGCTGCAAAAAGACTGCATGTCCCTCTCATACTGAAATGGAGACCGGTAATGTGGAAATAGGCTACAAACCCCATTTCCCTGAAGTCAGCATGCAAGGCAGTGTATCACACAAACCCACACTCTCAGGCACATACTGCAGCAGATCAACTTCATGTGTGCTATCCCTGCACTCTTACCTCCACTATGAAACACTTACCATGACATCTGGAGCACCATATAGCCTCCCATACTGTGTGAGCACCTCGTCCACCAGGACCTCCAGCTCCTCTGTGGTGAAGGGACAGGCCCTGATGTTCTTAGTCCTCACCATCACTGGGTCCAGGAGACAGGAGCAGCAGCAGTTGGTGGTGAGGAGTGTCAGGCAGCAGTGTCTGGGTCGAGGAGACAGGAGCAGCAGCAGTTGGTGGTGAGGAGTGTCAGGCAGCAGCGTCTGGGTCCAGGAGACAGGAGCAGCAGCAGTTGGTGGTGAGGAGTGTCAGGCAGCAGTGTCTGGGTCCAGGAGACAGGATCAGCAGCAGTTGCTGGTGAGGAGTGTCAGGCAGCAGTGTCTGGGTCCAGCAGACAGGAGCAGCAGCAGTTGGTGGTGAAGAGTGTCAGGCAACAGTGTCTGGAAGCAGTTGAAATGTGAGGCTCTCTCCCACACATATATAGTCCCCTGGGGTAGTTTCAGTGGTTCTAAGCTGCTGCAATTGGTGTTCCAGATCTGCTTTTTTCAAATGCACCCAATGAATGGACTGCGGTAACGGAGCACACCTACTGCTATTTTCAAAATTGCATTAGGCTATCACAAATGCGGTTCCCATTGGTTGTAAGGGCTTGGGCATTGGTGGTGACACACAGCAGGGGCCAGGCGGTCGCTACCACAATATGGCTGTTATCCATTGATGCCAATGACCGTGATTTGGTTGGCGGAGCATGGCAACCGCCATTTCCCAATGTGTATATCACTACTGTGATTGCGGGTCCCATTGGCTTGAAGGGCATGGGCATTGGCAGTGATACACCGCAAGGGCCAGGCGTTCGCTACCGCGAAATGGCTGCTATCCATTGGTGCCTATGACCGTGATTTGGGTGGCGCAGCACCTTAACAGCACCTATGGACATATCAAGCTGTGTGAATGGCAATGGCCAGTTCTCAACAGAGCACAGTAGACACCTGATTCGTGCCACAAGATAGTGTACACAATAGCAGTGTAACATTTAGCCCACTGCTGACTATACATGCCATGTCTGTGTACACGATTGCAAACATTGGCATGTACTCCCTCACATGTCACTTGTGATATTGTTGTGCATAGACACAGATCAATGTTGTGATGGACTCTCCAATATGTACACATGTCAATGTATGATCTAACTAAGCAACACACTGTGATGAATGTCTGACTACACAATGTGCATATTTCACTTTGTAGTTTGCTTTGCTCATGTACATACTTGATCTTAATGCACAGACTGTGCTCATTATGTTGCTGATGAGTGCCCTATTCAACTTACACAAGAAGGTGTGGCAGGTACATCTGCTAGGTAGGAGCCAGCAGTGTTGCTGTTTCACACATATGTTGTATGAACTACTCTCAGGGCAGGTTACGCAAGATGTGGGCAAGTACTTTTGGGCATTCACATAGTCAGATTTTGTTTTGAGGGTACTAACTGTGTGAAAAGTGGACAAGTGTATGACTAGTGTAGATGAAGGTGTCCCTACATGTAAGTTGCGCTGTCAGCTGAAATGTGATGCCAGTCATTGTTGGCGTTGTGTCAGTCAAAACGGAAGATGTTGGACACATCTCATGGTGGATTGCAATGACATGTGTCCCTTTTCATGTCACCTAGGAGGTGACCAAATGTGCATCGTCTCTTCACAGTGCTGGCGGACATGGAGGATGAGAACGTCATATGGAAATTCCGTCTGGATCGACCCACCCTCAAGACCTATGTGCTCTTTTGTAGCCCCACCTGTGGCCTCGTAGAACATATCCGACTGCTTTCACAGCAATGTCGCAGGTAATGGCAGCCCTGCATTTTTTTGCTACTGGATCATTTCAGTACATGCTGTCTAGCACAGATGGGATGCCGTAAACTATGTACAGCATGGTGCTACGTGATGTCCTCACTGCTATGATGACCTACAAGGACAGATACATCCATTTCCCCAGGAGGCATGAATTGGCAGCTGTGAAGGGTGATTTCTATGCCCTTGGGCACATCCCTAATGTTGTTGGTGCCATTGACTGCACACATGTTGGCCTGGTTCCACCACAGGCACTTGAGCACATCTACAGGAAAAGAAAACATTTCCATTCCATCAATGTACAAGTGGTGTGCCAGGTGGATATGATAATCTCACATGTCTGTGCCAAATTTCCCGGCTCTGCCCATGACTCGTACATCCTGCGTAACAGCATTGTGCCACAGCTTATTGGCAAATCTGCTTCCGGAGTGTGCATGGATTGTGGGTAAGTACGCAGAGTCAAGAAGTGTGCTGTATGTGTGACATGTTATCCTCTGCCACAGTTATTCCCCAAAATCAGTATGTGTATCTCACACCTATGTGCCTCTGCATACCCCAACCGCCCTTGGTTGCTGAGCCCAATGTGGAATCCCAGGACCCCAGGTGAAGTCTGCTACAATGATGCCCATGCGAGGACACGTCGTGTGGTGGAGCATACTTTGATATCCTAAAGGCCTAGGTGAGCTTTGTGACTGCTGCCTGTTGTTGCCTCTGTGCTGGATGCTAATGTTTCTGGGAGAGGGTAGTTATGCACAGATACAGGATGTCTATGTCGATACTGTTGCTCATTGTAATGTGTACAGATTGGAGTACCTTGATGACTAGTGTTGTGTAATGGCTGCCATTCCATCGTGTGACAAGTGAATATTGTTCTCTTGTGTTTTTCCAGGTCCCTTCAGCCTCTCATTGCCTACAAACAATCCGTGCTCCTGGTATGTTGTAATCATGGCCAACATTGTACATCCTATGATAAACATGGAGCAGACACAAAGACATAGGTGTGTAAGGAGTGTTTGTTTACAATGGGTATATGTGACAGGGAAGTGAATATTTACAAAAAGGTAAATAGGGAATCAATGAGTTGTCAGTGATGGAAGATGAGACAATTGAGTAGTCACCACATTGATGTGGGGACCCAGTTCAACAGACGCATGCCATTTACATGGCAGTGTGAATAAGGACAGTCAACAAAGTCACTGCAATAGTGAAGAGGTGTGCTATCATTGCTAGCTCCTTGACTGGCGTTTGTATGGGGCTTTGCCATGGGATCCTCCCTGGGATTTCTTTGGACGGCCCCTTGATCGTTTGGCAGGGGGGTCTCTGCTGTGGGCTCAGTGGGGTCTGAGGACTTCCCCCACTCTGGCCGCAGGGGAGGTGGGGGAACTGTCATCCTGCGGGCCACTGAAGGGAGTTGGAACTGTTGTTTGGGCTGCAGGCCTGTCTCTCAGAACCGCCACAAGCTGACTCAAGAGGTCCATGATTTGGCCCATGCAGGTGTCTATGGACCTCAGCAGCAGGTGGAGTTCACGGGAATATTCAAGAGCCTGGCTCGTGTGTCCCTGGGCTCGTTCATATGCTCAAGGACTCTGGCAATGTTGGCCAGGGCTTTGGTCCCAGTGTCCGATTGTGCTTGACTCCCAGTTGCCCTCCCACCTGCCCTGTTGTCATGGACCTGTGGCATCACCCACCTACTCTCCCTGCCCTCCTCAGTTGGGGTGGGGTGGTCATCCTCTGTGGCTGGGAGAGTGTTGCAGGCAGCATTGGTGGTGGTCGTGGTGGAGGCCGCATAGGTTGCTACAGCAGGGGTCAGCGTAGTTGCTGTTGCTGATGTGGTGAGGGGGACAGTGGGGTCCTTGGACCTGTTGTACCCTAGCATGCCTGATGGGCCAGCTTCTTGCTCTGCATCCTTGAAATCCAGGGAGTCATCATCAGAGAGTCCATGTTCCGGGGATGGAGACTGGCTCTGCAGGTTGTTGTCATCATCTTCTGCTGTCAGTTCTTGGTCACCTGTGGGATAGAGGGGAAATGGTGATTGAAGTGCACCCCTGAAGCTTGGCATTAGATCTATCTTATTTACAGGTTATGCACCACACAGTTTACTAGTTATCACATTGTATGTCTGCACAGTACTGTTATGTTATGTTATAGGGCATTTGTATAGCTCATTATCACCAAAGAGGTCTCTAAGCACTGTCCGAGATGAGGCCATAAGGAGAGACGGAAAGACCGAGGGGTGCTTTACCTGGAGCTCCAGGCTTCCAGGAAGAGAACATTTTTTTAATTTCTCCCTGGAGGTAAGCAAGTTGGTCTCCTTGCACAAGTTTTCTGGCAGTCTATTCCAGACCGGCGGCATTGTGGTTGAAAAGGCTCTTCCCCCCAGTGATGACCGTTTAAAACGTGGACATACCAGGAGACCTGCTTCTGATGACCGCAGCCTCCTGCTGGGAACGTATAAAGCCAGTCTGTCCTTGATGTAGCTCGGGCTGAGCCATAAATGGCTTTGTGAATGATACAGAGACTTTTGAATTTCGATCTCTGAGATATCGGTAGCCAGTGTAGGTCTTGCAATAATGGGGTGACATGGGTCCTCCTGGGTTTTTTAAAAATAAGTCTGGCTGCGTCGTTCATAACGCCTTGAAGCATGACCAGAGATTTTTTTGGTAGCCGACATATAGGGAATTACCATAATCCAAACGGGCCAGGATCAGGGCTGAAACTACCGTCCGGCAGCAATCCCACACAGGTTCCTACCACTGCCACGACCTGTTGGGACATTGACAGTGTAGAGTCGATTTTGACCCTAGACTTTTTACTATGGACGCTGGTACTGGAGACTGTCCCAGTTCACTAGGCCTGAACAGCTCATTCCTGGGTTTTTTTGCTGTCGGGACCGCCAGCACCTCCGTTTTATCCGGGTTCAATTTTAATGAATTAGCCGACATCCAGTTCACGGTAAATTTCAGGATGTCTTGCATTCTCTCCTGTGATGTAGGCGACTGGTCGATTTGGATCAAAATTTGGGTGTCGTCGGCATAATTATATACCCTACATTCCAGCTGGTTTAGCGCGGCGACTAAGGGCTGTAAATAGACATTAAAAAGTAAGGTGGACAATGCTGATCCCTGCAGTACTCCACATGTCAAGGCTATGGGATGAGATACCAAGTCTGTTAGTTAGACTCTCTGAGAGCGATCCCTGAGGAAGGAAGTTAACCAAGCACTGGCTTTTGAACTAGCCATTATCTCATGTGTACCTTTGTCATGCCATGTGCATTGCTTTAATTGTGCTACAGACCATGCTTATTTTGTTTTCATATGGTCCTTAAAGTTCGGCCCCATGGCACTTACACATAGCATTCAGTGCTGTGCATGATTGTGCACTGAATTTCTTCAACATTTGATTTGGTGAGTCACACTTTGGTTGCTGTAAAAGATACATACGCTTAGCTGTTGGATCTGTGTCAATTTTGGTGGGATGTTAGGGCTGGTGTTGTCATATGGCTCCATGCTTTTTGAGAGGAACGGGGGTGCATGCACTGTCTACTTACCTGTTCTGTTGTCACATTTGGGTGGAATTTCTGACACATCATCTGGGTGTGTGGTGAAGTGCTACATCCTGCTCAGGATTGGGACAAGGGGGCCTGGTGGGAGTTGTAGTGCAGCCTACCACCCACAAACACCCCTCCCTTTGACAGTGGCTACCTACCAGTAAGTTTGGTTGTTGCAAATGGCTTCCACATGCTTTTGGGTGTGGTGGAGTGCTATATTCTGTGCAGGGTTTAGGCAAGGGAGCCTGGTGGGATTTGTAGTACAGGCCTCCCATACCCAAACACCCCTCCCTGGGAAGATGGCTACCTACCTTTCAGGTGAAGGTGAACATTACAATGGCTGCCGCATGCTTCTTGGTGTGGTGGAGTGCTACATCCTGCTCAGGGGTGGGACAAGGGGGCCTGGTGGGAGTTGTAGTGCAGGCCTCCCATCCACAAACACCCATCCCTGTGCTACCTACCTGTAAGTTTGGTTGTTGTAATAGAATGGCTGCCACATGCGTCTGGGTGTGGTGAGTGCTAAATCCTGCTCAGGGTTGGGACAAGGGGGCCCGGTGGGAGTTGTAGTTGCAGGCCTCCAACCCCCAAACATCCCTCGCTGGGAAGATGGCTACCTACCTGTTAGGTGAATATGAACAATACAATGGCTGCCACATGCTTCTGGGTGTGATGAAGTGCTACATCATGCTAAGGGATGTGGCAGGGGGGCCTTGTGGGAGTTGTAGTGCAGGCCTCCCACCCCCAAACACCCCTCCCTTGGGAAGATGGCTACCTACTTGTTAAGTGAAGGTGAATAATACAATGGCTGCCACATACTTCTGGGTGTGGTGGAGTGCTACATCCTGCTCAGGATTGGGACAAGGGGGCCTGGTGAGAGTTGTAGTGCAAGCCTCCCACCCCCAAACACCCTTCCCTCGGAAGATGGCTACCTACCTGTTAGGTGAAAGTGAACAATACAATGGCCGCCACATGCTTCTTGGTGTGGTGGAGTGCTATATCCTGCTCAGGGGTGGGACAGGGAGGCATGGTGGGAGTTGTAGTGCAGGCCTCCCACCCCCAACCACCCTTCCCTGGGAAGATGGCTACCTACCTTTTAGGTGAAGGTGAACAATGGAATGGCTGCCACATGCTTCTGGGTGGGGGGAGTGCTACATTCTGCTCTGGCGTGGGATAGGGGGGCCTGGTGGGAGTTGTAGTGCTGGCTGCCTGTACACATCTAACCCTGGGAATGTTGCTGGCTACCTTTGGGGTGATTCAGATGGAGTGAATGTTCAATCTGTGAGAAATGTGTTGGCTAGTGTGTGCTGCAGATAAATGAAATTGGGCCTAGGAGGTGTAGCTTTGTAGTTGTGCAAGACAGTACATAGCAGTGTAATGGTCAAATTGTGTTTGTACTTACCAGTCTCCGCTCCCCGGGTACTCCTGTGAGACTCTCTGGATGCAGTATGGCAAGCACCTTCTCCTCCCATGCAGTGAGTGTTCTTGGTGGAGTGGGAGGGCCACCGCCAGTCATCTGAGCCAGCTGATGGTTCTTGTAGTTTTTCTATTTCACCAGCCTCTTCAGGTCATGCCACCACTTCATGATTTCTTTCTTGGTGCGTGGGGTGGTCCCTACTGTATTGACCTTGTCGACTATCCTTCTCCACATTTGTGCTCTGGTGGCTAGGGGGGTCTTTTGGACCAGATGACCAAACAATTGTGGTTCTACTCTGATTATCTCATCTGCCATGACTGACAGCTTACTGTCTATGAATTTGGGCATTTTCTTTTGTGCCATGGTGTGTGATGTGCAGTTGTGAGGGTGGTGGTAGTGGTGTAGGTGGTGTGCGGGCGTGTGTGTGTTGTTGTGCTGGTGAGATGTGTGGGGTTTGCCTATCCAATGTGCTACAGGGTTTAGTTCCTTCAGGGCTGGAGTAGTGAAAAGCATTCTGGTCAGGGATGGGGCTGGTTTTATACTCAGCTATGCAGGTGTGTCATAATGGAGTATTTCTGTCAGGTGTGTTGTGTGAGTTGTCCTGGGATTTGTATTTTTTAAGTTGCTATGGGGATGTGTCATTGGGGTGTGTTAGGTGTTTTTGGGGGCTGAGCTAGCTTGATGTGTGCACTTGATGGCCTTGTTGTGTTTTTTTTTGTCAACCGCCATATTTGTCATGGAGCATCTGTGGCGGTAGGTATGCAACAGCTCTTCCTCCGGCTCTCCCATTCATCACTGTCTGCGATTGCGGCGGTCGGAAACAGGGGATCGTCCCGCTGTCACCTCAATAGAATCCTAATTTTTCGTGCGGTCACTCCGCTGGCCTAGCGACGGTTTTGTGTGTTTCCGCCGTGAAACCGACTGCCGCAGTCGGATTTTCACCTGCTCCGCTCTCTACCGGCGGTCTTTGGTGGCATAATTCCGCCGCAGTCGGAGTTTTTGGGTGGTTGATCCTAATCGGACCGCCGGTTTTGCCGCGGTACCAGCAGACGGTTAATTTCTGCTACCATGGCGGTCGGGATGGTTTTCCGACTGCCATCCTAAAAGACCCCTAAGCTTTTTTATTTTATTGCATTTTTGGTGTTAAAGGCTGTTTTATGATGTTTGTGCATGTATTATGTGATTGTTATGTGGCATTGTTTGGTTTATGGGTTAAAATTAATTCATGCCATGGACTTAGTTGTTTTCTTAATTTCTTTGTTGGTGATGAAAACATTTTAAATATTTTATATATAGTTTAATTATATCAGTCTTTATTTTGACTGATGTAATCAAATATTATATTTATTATTTAAAAAATGCAAGGTTTGATATGTTGGTTAAGAAAAGAGTTATTGATGACTATGGTAGGTTACTATTCATTTTATAATATGCATTGGGCTATCTGTTTTAAGTAATCTACTCCTTTGTTTTTATGAAGAGTTTTACTTTGAATTGTATCATATCCAATGTTCTCTTGATAAGTTTAGGGCCAATTTGGGTAACAGGTTGTTTCATTCTTAGATGTTGGTAACTTTAATTTTTTTTTTAAAACATCTATAAATGTATACATTGCAGGTGGTTCTGTCTAATGTGGATTGGAAAGCATTGTGACATCCTTCCACTGCATTGTTTGTATTGACTTCCTGGGCCAAGGTGCTGTCATAGACATAGACATTCCAGCATGGTATTTGGAATTTGGGTTGGAATCTGTGTCCCTAGCAGTACAGTCTGCCAGGCAATGTATCTTCAAAATAGTCGGTTAGGAGGCTTATTCTGTGCACATTTTGTTGGTAGACAGGGCTTTCTATAGTACATTGTAGTGGTTGGCTACCTCTATAACAGAGACATAGGCTAGTGCTATCATTTGTTTGATTTCAAAGGCAAATTGGCTGTTTGCATAACATACTACTCAGAGCAGGCTTTTGGAGGTGCCTCCATATACTTTTATTGAAATGATAGTCGCAGTCTTGTAGGGCTGTGGTAGGGTAGGTTTTTAGCATGGCTTGAATCATGGCTCGCTCAAAGTCTATGTTTATTTTTTGGGGATAGTAATTATTTGTTTATGTTTGATATGGTTTAGGGGCTTGTAGGTAGTGCTGTTTGTATATTTGGTAATAGATAGGCCTGGGCTGTGAACTCCTCTCCGCTCATGGAGTATGCAGAGTTTTTCCCCACTCCCGCTCTGCATAGAGCAAGGAGATCTGTAAAACTCTGCGTAGTTGTGCAGAGTTTTTCCTCTCTTGCGGCTCGCCAACGTTAAGTTGACGAGCACGAGCGTAGAAAATCCAACGCTAGACCACCTCCAGGTTAAATTTCTCAACACGGGCAATTGCTGAAGGTTGCTACAACTCACATTAAGAAACCTGCAGCTCGCATTGAGGAAGCTGCCACTCAAGTGGTACAACTACTTGAGCGGTAGAAAGAAGCTACACCCTCTTGAGCTGTACGTGGTGCTGTTCATGCTGATTTTACAGCACAGGACAAATACCCGGCGCTTAAAATGAGCACGAGCAGCGTGACTTTCCTCACTTGCAAGATTCCGTTTAGCGCAGCAGAGTTTTTTTGTCACTTCACTGAGAACTGCGTAGCAGAACTCCTCAAACTCTGCCCAGGCCTAGTAATTGAGCATATAAAAGGGATATTTGTGTTTTGATATTCATCATGTATGGTGTATATCTGAGTGAATGGTTTGGGTCACATTTTGAAGGTCCCATTCATCATCCAAGTTTCACATTGTTTCAGTTTTAGTAAGTTATTTGCTACAGAGAATTCAAGATTTAGAGTGTCATGCAAACATAGAAACTTTACTCAATATGTATCTCTGTTAAGTATTCAGGTATGTGTTGTCTGGGCATCTTATAGGGGCAGGTGGTGTATTGCTGGTGGCTCTTTTAGTTCATGCAATTAAATGTTTTAAAGTGGGGACAGGTGATAGTTGGCCTGCTATGTGTTCAGGGAATTTAGGTAGTATCCTATAGATTCATCAAGCATCCATTCTGTGATTCCTTATTAGCGAAAAATAAGGATTCGCTAATAAGGAATAGCAAAAGGCTATGCATGAAGAACTCGCAAAAAAAATAGCGATTTCTAAAAATTCCTTAATTGCGACTCTCAAATTGCGAGTCGCAATTAAGGAATACCTCCCCATTCATTCCTATGGGCCTAAAGGCCCATAGGAATGAACGGGAAGACATTCTCAATTTGCGATTCTCAATTAGAGAAACGCAAATTGAGATTGCAATATCAAGGGTGCCAGGGTGTTGAAAGGACACCCTGTTGCACCCCTGAAATCTGCATATGGGTACATCTTGCACACACACATGCCCTAAGGGCATGTTTGTGTGGAAAATGGAACTTTTAAAAATGCACTTTAGTGCATTTTTCAAAGTTTTTGCAAATTACCATGAAGTTCAGCTTCATGGTAATTTGCTCCCCCTATTAGCGAAATCGCTCATTTTTTTACTTTAATGCATTGCATTTAATGAATCTCAATATGAGATTCCTTAAATGCAATCACAATTTAAGTAATTGCAATTTTGCGATTTCTTAAATTGCGATTTTTTGCATTTGGGATGATGCTTCCCAAACGCAAAAATACCGGTCACAAAGGGGCAGATTCTGAGAATCTACCTGTTTGCGACTGGTTTTTAGCTTGATGCATCTATACCTATATCTGTAAGCGTTATCCTTGCGGGTTCCTGGGACCCAGTGCTTGCTTCGCTTATATCCTGCAATATCTCTCTCACTTCTAATTCTGTTGCATTTTGGGGAAGATTATGCTCTCTTCCATGAATTACAACATCATATTTTATAGTTGCCTTACCATAACATGCATAAGAGCAATATTGAGGGTCTGATTATGAGTTTGGCAGTCTGTCCACCCCACTGTTACGTCTGTGGCCTCCAGGATACCACAGTGCCGGCGGTCTATTGCCCACCGTATTATGAGTTGTGCTGCCTGAAATTCTGACAACAGCAATGTCGCTGTTCCTGCTGTGGCCACGGCAGTCTGCAATGTTGGCGCTGCATCCTCCGATGTATCTGCCACGCGTATTATGACTACACAGTCATACTGGCGGTGTCCCAGCAGCAGCTACCCAACAGCGGTGGACCACTGTGAAAGGCATGCATCTACCCCTTCCTGAAGTCAAAGTCCATCCAGACCATCAACATCTGCCGCAGCCACAGGAAGGGGGGCCCTGTCAGAGGAGTACACGCCTGCAGACACCCCAGTTTCAGTAGCTGTGGCTCCTCCTCTCCCTCATAAAGAGGGAACGTCCACGCAAATGTCCAGGAAGTGGGGATGGCAAGACACCCACCACCGCCAGTAAGAAACCTTGCACTTAATTTCCTCCTGTTTGTGCTGCACATTCACTTTGTGGACTATTCCTGCCCACTTTTTGAAATCTGATGGAAGTAGTATGTTAGACTTTGGACTCCAGGCAATTTGGACTCTACAATGATGGTTTCATCCACTATGACTGAATACTACACTTTTGGTTTCAGTGTACTTGATAGTAAATTTCTTGGTCTTATCCTTGTTCACTTCCTTTAAATACACACATCACCAAATATGTGTCTCCTGTTGTAATTCTCACATATAACAACAGTGTGAAAATACTACCATGTGAACCTTGCAAAGTCAAAACTAGGTACTTCTGGAATCATGGGTATGTTGTATGTAAAAAATGTTCAACTCACGATAACCACCATGTCACAACAACACATGCATACAAGTGTCTTGTCTGATAAGATCTTTATTCCATTGTTCAAATCATAGACTGACATTATGCAAGAAACATAGCAAATAAAACATGACTCAGTTATTCCATGTCAGTGATCACATAATCAGTTGCAGATGTTCACAACATGGAAGGAGGGGATACATCTGACAAGATCATACACAATAGGCAACAATAAATTCGGTCTACATCATCAGTTGGAGCCATATTGCCTACTTCACAAAAGGAATCCCACATCAAATAAACAAGTAAACAGACACATATCAGTACAAAAGTTACTGGCCAAAGGGTTATTTCAATTCTGTGTTGCTTGACTTTGTTGGAATGTCACAAAAAAATGTTAGTGATGTGCCACAAACACTTTGGCCTACAATGAGGTGACACATCAACAGCTACATACAATTCATACACAATGAGGAATTAGATTATATGAATGCTCAATAGCATGAATTAGGCCCAACACCACACTGTGTTGGATCACATGATGGCACACATATTGCATTAGGACCACACACCACAAGGAACAAGTCCAATGGAAACCACGTAACTTCCATCCTATCGCTGTTCAAGCTCTCTTAGTATCAGCTTTGTACACCCAAACTCTGGACAGACATTCCAGGACCAATCCTTGTCAACTTCGTATGTTACAACTTTGAAATGCCCAAATGAAGATGCCATGTTGAAGGAATCTAAAACAGACTAGCACTGAGAGGGATGAGCTAAGAAAACATACCTATGGCACAAATTACATTGTCAACTCCTAGAGAGTACAGTCCAGGACAACATTTACAGGTACACTTACAATACAAACAACTTTCTCAGATATTGCCATACCTATATATTCTTACTATGTAGCATTAACATCTTCCTCACATCTCACACCATACTTGCACTCCAGAGAAGAAGTTTCGGATGACATCTCAATGCAAGCCCATTCCTTCCCTTTCGCTACTAATGTTATAATCATTTGCCATTTCAGGTTCCTTACCCACTGACTCTTCATGGCCTGCATACTCTGCAATATAAGGGATGTTCTGTTACAGAGCTATGTTGTGGAGCATGCAGCAGGCCACGGTGATCTTACATACATTTCCAGGTGAGTAGAGGAGGGCTCCCCCAGTCTTGTCCAGACATCTGAATCTGGCTTCCAGGAGCCCAAAAGCCCTTTCTAATGGCCACAGTGTTCTTTGCTGGGCCTCATTGAATTGGACTTCCCCTGCTGTAGTAGGATTCCTCATCGTTGCCAACAACCATGGACAGTTGGGATACACAGAGTCTCCTAGTTGGGAGACAGATAGAAGTACAACAATGATTTACCCACTTTCAGATTATACTACCTGACATTACCCACACAAAGTTAGGACAGATCACCTTAATCTACAAGCCAGTCCCTCTCCGGTAGTTGTTGTAACATTATCTGGGGTATGGTGCTGTTCCACAATATGAAGGAATCATGTACAGATCCTAGGAACCGGGCATAGATGTTTGAGATGTACAAATCCGGTAAGCAAACAACATGCATGTTATTGGAATTGAAGTGCTTCCTGTTGCTGTACACTTGTTCCTTGGCTTGCGGTTGTACTAATGCAATATGAGTGCCATCAATGGATCCATTCACATGTGGGATGTGACCAAAAGCATAGAAATCCACCTTCACAGTAGGTAAATCCTCACGTCTGGGTAACTGGGTGTAGCTGTGCTCGTGTCACAACAGTGCTGCTAGCACCTCTTGGGGTACCTAACTGAACATAGGTTGTGACATTCCACCTGAATTTATGGCAGTGAATTGACATGAGTCTGTGGCCAAAAAATGCAATATAGACATGAGTTTCACAAGAGGTGGTATTGATATAGGATACCTGACGTTAGGTTGGAGGTCAGGCTCCAACTGATGACATAAGTCCAGTATTGTTTGATGATTCAAACAAAATTTCTGCAGCACATGTCACTCTGCCATGGTCTGAAGATCTGGAAATGGGTGGTACACTGGAGGCTGGTGTCTCCTACATCTCCCAGGGTACCTATGTGAGGAATAACAATAAAAATGTATATAGGTCACAGTGTCAAGAGTAACATATATGAAGAGTAAAGCAAAAGACATGCCCATGTGTCTGAGCATAAATGCTTCATGAATCAATACAAATTTCACATCATCATTGTCAAATGTTTAACATCCACCAGGCATCCCTAATGTGGCCTTCACATGTCTGTAACAGAACTGTGCACATCATAAAATCAGAAATTGATCATTTTCACTATATTGAGGTTAGCATAACATTTCTTGTGAAATACCGCCAACCGCGGTGTACAGCGCACTGCGCACATTTTGCCTATGTGCACAGTAATGCACTACACAGATGATGTGTTGAACTGTAAATGACATGGGAAAGGAGTTTTTCAAGTGTAAACTTGTTTGCCACATTTTTAGTGGTGGTAACGCACTTAACTGTCACCAATACTGTTTACACAACCGCTAACATGGTGGATGCCTGACCTCGCCAATAGGGCATTACGAGCATCCACCACTGGCGGAATTTGACTGCACAATGGACGGTCACACACACAGCAGACACAACCATAGGCTAACATTAAGGGTGAGCATTAAACTCTGCTCCACCAGCCGAGTTTGCGGAGCTTGTCCTCTGCTGGTGGCACAGAGTTAGACAAAACTCCACCCACCGTTGCGTAGTGGGGTTATCGTCACTCAGCCCCAGAAATCAATGTGCCATACATAATTAACACCATTCACTCTGTACGTCACATCCCAGATACACCGCACAGATGTAATACCCCACTCACAGGGCACACCACCTACCACGCAGGAGAGAGGGTACATGTGCATCCGCAATGGCTGCAGCTCCTGGTAGCTTGAAAGTGGAAGGGAGCTGCAAAGACTATACCCACCTCCCTGTCCTCTAGTCACTGGAAGTTTATTGTTTGTTTAACCACTGCTTCGCTTCCTATGGACAAGGATATCCGATGCACCCCACGATCGACCGACACAGCCTCATTGGCTGCCAGCATCACTGACATCACATTGAGAGGCTGGGCACCATTTCGCTTCTGCACAGCTACACCAAAGTGCACGCTGTCCTCAATGCCAGCCATGGAGTCGAGTCTTGCATGGTTGTGCTACTGCTCTGCCTGCTCATTTCCACCCAGGGCTGCTCGACCCCCTGCCACTGCGAGTGGGATGGGACACTGCACAGGGTTGACTGCTGCTTGCCCTGGGACTGTGCACACCACCCGACAACCCTGGAGAAGTGTGGCTCAATGGTTAGAGGCGGCAGACCCAGAAGCAGAGGTCAGCCCGGGACCAGGGTTCAATTCCCGACGCGGCAGGGTACGGAACCAATGTCAGCGGGCTCGATAAATCTCACCTCGGTGCCTCTCTAACCATGGGTCCCACGCTGCAACTCTGGGCAATAGCTTGCTTAATCTCCACAACGGCCCCCTCGCTGCCGGGGATGCCTGGCTTCACCTTGGGGATGCCCAATAGGGACCATCTCACAGGGAAAGCCAGGACGGGTTCCCCAGCGGCACACAGCGCCAAGAAACCCCAGGGTGAACGTGCGCTCTACAAATTCATACTAACATAACATAACATAACATAACAACCTCAGCACTATCAATCACCACTCACCAGCTACCTGACTGTAAGTGTGCATTTTCATTCATCTTATGATGACCCTTGCAGCACATGCACCCGTTACACCTCTCACCACCTCTATGGCACGGGTGCACATTGGCACAGAGGACAGGGTGTGAGGTATTTTACAGTGTGATCCTGTGGGTCCATGGGCACAATCAGAGGCTCAGAGAACTGTTCCTTTATTTATTTATTTTTTTGTAGGGGTTACGTGGATTACGTGTCCCATTATGCATATTGCATACCAGCAATATTCACAGCGGGAGCTCGTCTGTCTGCCACTGTGTGTAATTTGACGAAATTCCAGAAGATGCAAATAGTCTCCGATTTGAGGCCTTCATTGTTCTTGCTCATACGCCCCTGGCTCTAGATCAGGGGCACTCATAGTACGGCCCGCGGGCCGGTGGCGGCCCGGCAAGCCTTCCTGGGCGGCCCCCGGACATTGCAGACACCTGTGTTCAAAAATAAATAAATTAAATAGTGTTCGCAAATACAGGCGCAGCAGCGCAGACTCGGGGAAGCTGTCTCAGCCCAGGCTGAGGGCTGACACACACACACAGATGAGAGGACAGAGAGGGAGGGAGGGAGACACAGAGGGAGGGAGGGAAACAGAGAGTGGGAGACGGAGGGAGACACAGAGGGAGGGAGGGAGACACAGAAGGAGGGAGGGAGACACATAGAGGGAGTGAGACAGGGAGGGAGGGAGACACAGGGGGAGGGAGGGAGACACAGAGGGTGGGAGGGAAACAGAGAGTGCGAGACAGGGAGGGAGACACAGAGGGAGGGAGAAGGGAGACACAGAGGGAGGGAGGGAGACACAGAGGGAGGGAGGGAGACACAGATGGAGGGAGGGAGACACAGAGGGAGGGAGGGAGACACAGAGGGAGGGAAACAGAGAGTGGGAGACAGGGAGGGAGACACAGAGGGAGAGTGGGAGACTGGGAGGGAGACACAGAGGGAGAGTGGAGGGAGAGTGGGAGACTGGGAGGGAGACACAGAGGGAGAGTGGGAGACAGGGAGGGAGACACAGAGGGAGAGTGGGAGACAGGGAGGGAGACACACCGGGAGGGAGGGAGACACAGAGGGAGGGAGGGAGACACAGAGGGAGGGAGAGAGAGAGGGGGAGACACAGAGGGAGAGGGAGGGAGAGAGAAGGAGGGAGAGAAGGGGGAGAGAGAGAAAGATGTGTGTATGCTGGGTCTGGTGGCTCAGTGGACAAAGGTGTCTGCTGCAGGGACCTGTGTTTAACCTCATGGTCACAATTTTTGTTTGCTTTAGCCCCGCCCCCTCCCCCTCTGACCCCGCCCCCACCGGTGCGGCCCTCAGCCACAAACCACACTGTAAATTTGGCCATCGATAGAAAGTTTTTGAGTACCCATGCTCTAGATCAAGGTATGTGGAGACTGTGCTCCACCGAAACTTTTTAACTTTGATATATTGTGAAGAGCGCAGTATGTGCACTCAGATGTGGAGTGGGATCAAACTGAGGCCAAAAAGAGCCTTCTGAGCAATGCATGTATGCAAAATCCTTTTGTTTAAAGACAGCGGGCACATTTGAAAGCACTAGCCTCTGATTTACCTTTGGCAAGACAATTGGGTGTGCTGATACTTTGGCACTAAGATCGCGTTTTGAGACTGGTCAAAGGTGCTATAAATATAGCAAAATACACTTTGTTGAAGTGATTCAAATGTCTGTATAGCTGTTCTCAACGATTGTTGTCCCAAGGCATGTGATATTCTGTTGGTGAAGTAACCAAGGACATTTAAGGCTCATAATTGACAACACTGTCAGACCCTGCATACCTCAGGATTGTATAATTAAAGTTGCTAATGTACTGAAAGGAGAAGATTTACCACAACAAAGAATATGTTTGCGATATGTATGGGGATTCAGTTCAACCTCTATGGTATGTGTATCGGAAATCCGGGTAATTCATCTGAGTTTTTCGGTCACTATGCAGGGTATGTAACCTTTACAACAAAACTTTTACAACGACCTACCATTACAACGCAACTTTTACCACGCAAACTATTACAACGCATTGCTCTGGGGGGCGCTCTAGGATAGGGAATAGGTTAATTTACTATCCAATAACCTTCCCTACTATCCACGGGGACTGGAGTTGGAATAGTAAATTAAACTATTCACTATCAAGCACCCCAAAGCGCTATGCGTTGTAATGGTATGCGTGGTAAAAACCGCGTTGTAAAGGTAGGCGTTGTAAAAGTATGCGTTGTAACGTCATACATCCCTATGCAGAATTCCCTGGAGTGACACTCCGCAAACTCCGCCCAGGCCTGGCTAACATTGGTGATAGTGACGATTCTCAGTCCAATGCTTGTGTGCGCCGACCCTGATGACTGCCTTTGTGCCGTACATGTATGTTGTTTTTTTTTAAATAACTGACTTACTTCCTGACACTGCTGCTATCAGCACATTCTTTATTTTAGCTGCTGTTTGCCACCTCTGGAACCAATCATGGCACGCCATGCAGGTGAAAGGGCCCGTCCCTTCATTCCAGAGCAGCTGAATACCCTGGTTGATAAGGTCCTTCTCCTGTATGCTCAGCTCTATGGCTCACCAGAGGAATAGGCAATTGCCTCAAATACATATTTAACTGCTTTCTTTATATTCCTATATGCTACAATGTGCCTCTGAGATGCTGAGTGTAGGCATTATGTTGATCGCATATATTGTGTGGTGCCTACAAAGGACACAGATGTAATGTATTTTGGGGCCCTGTACTTTGTTGAGAGAAGACCACCATTGTAATGTGTGATAAAGATGATTTCTACTTGTGTTGCATGCATATATCTATGCAGGGCTCAAGTTCATAGTAACTTCAATAGGTTCTCAAATCACATCATGGTATATCTGCATAGTTAAGTATAGGCTTGACACCAAGAGCCATGTCTATATACAGTTATAAGCATTTGAATATGATGGTTGTCATGTGTACCATCCCACAGATCACTCAGCCCACATCAGACCTTGTATAACAGTTGTCTGGGAGGTAGCTACACCTCGCAGACCCTTACAGAGTTCCGCACAACTGTATGCTCACATATGAGTTGGGCTGAAGATTCACTTATATGTATTGAATTGGGTGAAATGTGAGGTTCATGTGGGATAAGTAGCATCAGTAGCATCAGTCTGCAGAAAGCAAGGCCTGACATTGATTTGTGAGCAGTCTGGGTCATGACCTAGCCAGGGCCAGAGTTACTGTGGCAGTACATACCACACACCTATTCTGACGTACCATGATATCCCAATAAGTAGTCAACATTTACAAGAAGAGGTGTGGTGCCGTGGCCAGGGCAACTGACTCCGGAATCTGGGGATCACGGTTCGATCCCCGGTGCCGGCGGCAGATTAGCACAGCACCATGTGACTCTGGGCAATAGCTTGCTTAATCTTCCCGACGGCCCCCAGCGCCTAGAGAACCTTACGGTTGATTGTTCGTGCTTTACAAAAATGTGGATTATTACATACATCGCCCAGAGAAGTAGCTCTCAGTGACACACATACCAGCTCTTATATTGGGAACTTAGTCTTAGGATGTTGTGCATACTATGGTATTCGCCTCTATGGACCATATGCATCAATGTAATGGGCCTGGTAGGAAAGGTGTCTGTACAGTCATGCACAGGTAGTTGACCTGACAAAAGGTCCCAATGTTGTGCTGTGTGTCATGGTACCTCACATCTCATTCCATGTAGGATGGCCCTGGCCTACATGATGTTTGTGGGCTGCCTCAGTCAGTGTAGATCATGACTAGGGTTGAGGATAGTCATCAGATGACCACAAAAGTGTGTATCCATGCTTTAGTTGTGTTTATCATGTGGCATTCACACATGTATTATGTTGACTCTGTCAGGTTCAAAACTCTTTTTTCTGACCTTAAGGTGTAAGGATGTTTCCCGGTTCCGGATCTTGAGGGTTCTGGTCTGTCCAAGGTAGGGGCATCCCTTTCCGGTAGCGACAGTGCTGCTGTCAATTCAACATCAGGACGAACAGTGCCTTCCTCAAGGAATCCCTGAGAGGAAAAAACTCTGAAGACAAACCTCTGATGAAAATGGTGACCCCAGCAATCCAGGAAACAGGGTATGTCAGTAAGAAATTCCAATAGGAACTAATATCATCAACATGAGTGAAGAGACACCAACAGGAGCGACGAGTCACCAACAGGAGCGAAGAGTGTTGCAACGCAAGGAAAACGAGAAATCCCAAGAACAGGAAGTGACGCAACAGGAAGGACAACCACCATCTCGGATTGGGGAAAGAAAGGTGAAAGGAAAGGGAGAACCCCCCCATCTTGGAATGGTGTACAAAAACCCCATCCCCAAGGTGCTCTGGAAACTGGACAGAAGAATCATGGGAAGGAGACAAGGAAAATGGCAGCAGACAACACACTGTCAAGCCCCTCCTAGTTCAGGTAAGCAGAGGGGAACCAGAAAGTGTGCTAAGAAACTGTGGTTCACTCTTGAACCACAGTCTAGTCAAACAATAGCCTTATTAGTGGACCGCTGCCTAAACTCACGGCATCCCCAGCAAGAAAGGAGAGAGGCCATGGGACGCACCGTGGCGCCCAGAAAAGTAACAGTGGGCTGCCGCACTGAGCCACAGCATGGCAAGCGGTGGTAAAGCAGGGGTACCACGGACCGGCTCATAGACTCTTGACGAATCCTTGTACTAGATGTCAACAAAATGTGTATCAACCCTAGAGTTGACCTCAAACTTTTAGTTACAAGCTGGTTTTACATCTATTGCATCCATAAAGGTCAATGCCCATCAGGAGGAAGGCCATTTGGAGAGCCATTGCCTGGAAGGTGTGGACCCTGTTGGTCTTTAAGAGGCATAGCGTCCACTGCAGAAAGAGGTTGGAGGACCTGCGGTACTGGACCCGCAAGATTGTGGAGGTACAGCTGGGGAAGTCATCCCAACATGGAAGGGGCATTTGCCGGACCCTGACCTCCCTGATGGCCCGCGTATGGCAATGGACTAACCGGAGCTTAATGGGCAGTTGAGGGCCCATTAGCAGATACATGAGGATGAGTCCTGGCCAGAGTCATACATGCTATATTGCCAATTTGAGTGTTACAGGCAGGCATTTACCAAACCATATTGGTGGTGGCCCCTTGTGCCGCACACATTATGGGTCATTGTTACTGTAGGATCTGGTATTAGGCACATGCAGCAGTGCTGTGCTTGGTGTCTTTCTGACCTGGAACACAGCAGAGTACTGTCCACATCCAATTGATTGAGTGAAGTAAGCCCCAGCGCCATTAGGCTCCCAGCACCTTGAGATCCTCATGGATGAGTAGTCACACTTTACAAGTCATTTGATTGATTGATTGATTGAGTAACCATCTCATGTTCTCAGTAAATATGGGTGCCAATTGTACCATACAGTGGTACAAAAGGGGGTGGTGATGGACGGAGCATCTGAATCAATCAAACACTCACACCCAGTCAACAGATTTGGGTTTAATCCATCACCGTTCTTTTGCCCACTCTGGCACCCCAGTTCAGACATGGCCATATGCAAATCAGTCTGACCCTGTGCCTCATGGGAACAGTCCAGCCCGAACTGCCAAGCCAAGCCTTCCCTGGACCGGAAACAAGCTTCCGAGGACCGGTTTCTGGCATTTCAGCCGTTTTCAGCCCGGCTTGCTTGAATCCAGTGGCAAAGTGAGCAAGGGACTCACGTCTGAGCATACTCTGCCAACTTATGGCGAACAAAGTGGTACAAAAGGGGGTGGTGATGGACGGAGCATCTGAACCAATCAAACACTCACACCCAGTCAACAGATCTGGGTTTAATCCATCACCGTTCTTTAGCCCACTCTGCCACCCCAGTTCAGACATGGCCATATGCAAATCAGTCTGACCCTGTGCCTCATGGGAACAGTCCAGCCATACAGGCAACTTGTCTTGCTTGTGTGAGGAGTGATATTCCCTCACTACTGTCTCTCAAGTGATGGTGACCTTATTAATATGTGACATGACCTAGAGTGCACAGTACATGCAGTAACTGTACAACAGTTCCCATTGGTAAATTCTAGTAATATAGTGAAATGAGAGTGAAAACATCACTGGTGCCATCAATATTAGTTTGTACATGTTGCAAAGAGTGCATTTGCCAGTTGATGGTTCATCTGCAATAGTGTTACAAAACATTCATTCACTGACTGGTGACATGTATGAAGGAGTGAACTGTAGAACTGTAGGGATCATATGTGAGTGTCTACGCTGATCCTTACAAGGCAATCTGAGTAACCAATACCAAAGAGTGGTGTAATATGCTTGCCCATTGGGACTCTAGTGATCCAACATCTTCATGTCATCGATAATCAGGTGCTTGAGGCTATACAATCTATAAATGACATCATCGCCTATACCAGGCAGGATTGCGGAGGATCATATGGCTATATAGAGTCCTCTTCTGTGTGAACTCTGAGTATCTATCTCCCAATAGTATGGACCTCAATGTTTTCAGGGAACTTTATATGCTAAGTGTGATACATAGGGAAACTATGTCTGTACAGCTTTCATTTGACTTTTTGGGTAGTGGACATATGATGTAATTTGGAGTGCAAAGTATCATCAGTGTGCAATGAGCATTTGCATGTGACATGATGTCTGTCACAATACGTATTTGCTGGTACATTGGTGTTCAACTTGACCTTCAGCACATCATGATGTGTTATGAGTAATTGTTAGATTTGTTCAACTCAGGGCCTTGTGTGAGCACTGGGTAAATCTCACACTTTAAACCATCCTATTTGGTTACATAATTTTACAATGGTATGCTACAAATGCCTAAGTATGCAAGTTGATCGGCTAGCCTAGTATGGATATAAGGATGGAGTGTAGGCAACTCCAACAATACATTTCGGCCTGTCTAGGGTTATTATATGCATGTAAAGAGTGCTGTGGGAATCATTCAGTAGGTGGGAATCATACCCTTGATGATTGATTCCTTAATGCACTTACTGTTACAATATAGACAATTTCTCATTTATAACACAAAATAAGAGGTCTGACAAGGGTTCCTTTTGCTGATATGTATTCTGAACAAATCTCCTGTGAAACCCAACACCCTGCCAAAATCCCCAAACCCTCTGCCACACCCCAACTCATCCCTCCCACTTTCTACTCCACCCATGAGAAACAGTATCCCCACCCCCAGAACCTAGCCGAAAACAAAACAAGAACATACCTTACAATGACAACCCCATCCCTATCACTTCCAACTCCACCCCTAAGAAAGAGTATCCCCACCCCCCTGAACCCAGCCCCAAGCCCCACAAACTCAAGAGGATGTCTCCCACAACTAAACCCACCCCTCCCTAAACCTCTGCCCCCCAAGTACCATCTTCAAGGTGCCTGCTGTGCCCAATGGATGCCACTTTGTGAGGAGATTCCCTGGCAGTGTCAGTAAGTGCACGTTTGGTGGCACAGCATTGTGCTGTGCCACATGACATTACAATGGACTGGCCATTGGCCTTTAATTTCCCTTGATGGGTTGTTCAAGTTGTAATAAAACATTTCATATTTTGGAAGACGTTGGTGCCGCCATTACTATTCTAACTGTTTGATGTATTGTTAGTTATGTGTTTGTTTGAACCCTGATTGCTGATCCATTTGAAGTTGTTAATATGAAGTGACCTTAGAAAGTGCTGGACTTACACAGAACAAGGGGTAATGTCGGATGGATGGATGTTTGGGATGAACTGCAATTGGTGCAGGCATTGCATTGAACGCTATATGATACTGTAAGCATTTTGGGTTCTCCTGCCCACATTCCACATCATTTAGGGCATAGTTGTCCCTATGATGTATCTTGTATATTTGTTGGTGTGCTCAATTAAGATATTGGTTTATTCGCACATGGAGGGTGTTAAATTGTCATACCTTTGTGGAGTTCTGAATGGACATGTATCCATTTTCCTGTGTGTCCCTTACCCCTCCTTTATCTAGTTGTGTGACACATTCTGTTCTTGTTGTGTTAGCTTTCATGTCTTACACTTACACGCTGCCTACACATGTATGCCACTTGACTACGCTTTTGGTTGTCCCTGACATACTTCAATTCATAGGTCTAGTGCACATTAAGTTCGTCAGGCATGTGCAAAATGTACTGTGCCTCAGGGCCCCAGCCTTTCAGGGTTCCCCCTAATAGAGGCATAACTATTAAACATGTGTAGTTCACGGACCAATTTGGACAGGCAAAGAACAATTAATGACTTGTTGTTCAATTTAATAAAGGTATACAGAACATACAAGTTTAACAATCTTACTCAAAAGCAAAACATTCCAATAACATTATATTTCACAAATGGAGGGTACAAATCAATAATCCTCCAGTAGGGCGTTGGACCACATGTTTAATTATTGAACTGATCAGAGTGCCAAGGTTATCTTTATGTTTGAAATTGACACTTGTTTCTATTAGAACCGTAGTGGTTTGACACTTCAGGTAGTGGGTTGTAGCTATCTAACCTGGAGGGGCAACAATACTAAAAAATTCATATTGAATGCAAACAAAGAATTATGTGCTACCGGTGAGAACACCACTACCATTTGTAAATAATATAGAGGCATAACTATCCACAGGAGTCTTTCCACTTTCCACTGTGCCATTAGAATGCTTCTCACACTGATTCTTTGTAATCCTGTTGACTGTCATTGCCTTTTCATGTGGGTGATGTGTGAGAGTCCAATACAGAGTTGTAGCAGAGAAGGTGTGTTTCACTTTATTGACACATCTATACAGATGTTTCTTTGACATCAAAACTGAACCCGGGATGCATGCAGTGTGAGTGTGTTACATTTGCTATAGCATCTTGGTTTGAGGTGCAGTCACAGGGCCTCACGGTAGTTGTAGTGATTTCTATGAGGACATACCAAGACTTCACAAATGGTAACCGGCATGAAAAGTGACCATCAGTAGTGACATGGCAGACTAGTGTGAAAGGGCAAAAGGACTATAGCATCTTGGTTTGAAGTGCAGTCACATGGCCTCGTGGTAGCTGCAGTGATTTCTATGTGGACTTACCAAGACTTGACCAATGGTAACCTGCATGAAAGTGACATGGCAGACAAGTGAGAAAGGACAAAAGAAGCAGAGTATATTAGTTTGAGGTGCATTCAAATCACGTCTGAGGGCAAAGGGTGTTGTCATCCATGATGCAAAGTAGAAGGGCATAAAAAGGTTACTGGAGGCGGCTAAAGTTTTTTACAGTTTCATTTCATTGGTTGGTTTAGCTTTAGTTTGAATATTTTATATTTGTTTCTTCCTTCCATGGTAAATGCTAATTAAGGTATTATTGTAGATGTATCATACATACTTTGATATATATTTATATATTTATATATATATATATTGTTATATATATATATATAAATATGAAGTGAGCAAGGCGGAGGCTTCCGCCGAAACACGTCTGTAGCAGCTTTATGGATTAAAACTTTTTCTTGAGTTGAATTCACGGTGTCAGTGCCATCCTTGATCGGAGTGAATGCGGATTAGTAACCAATACGAAGAATTTGTTAGTCCTGGAAAATACTACACTGACCCTCCTCGCTTTGGCAGCGCTGTGTCTTCAGGATTACTGGTGGTGAAACCCTCGTGGAGAGAGATACGCAGCGCCCCCAGAAACCCAGTAATGTGAAAAGACTGTATGTACTGCGCACGGACTGGTAGCTGACTTGCTGGTTTCCTGCGAGGGCTGGAGGGCAATTGCAGGCAGTCAGGTAAGACGGCAAAAGTTTGGTGTGATAGTGACAGTAATAGCGCAAGGGTTTATGGGAGAGGTAGTCCCGGATCTGCAAAGCAATAGAAACGGGCAGTGAATTCCCCAAGCAACAGCAAATCCTGAATGAATATGGCTGCTGAGTGGGAAAAGGAGCGGGAGGAGGCTGCGCTGGACATTTTCATGGATGCAGACACAGGCAAGTCTGCTAAAGGCAAACAAGGGGCCATAATTGCAGAATCTGAGAAAGACAACAGCACCAAAAAACTGTGCGGGGAGTTGGAGAAACTCCGCAGAAAAGAGATAGCCAAATGGTGGGAGATCAAATCATTTAAACGATATCTGGACGTGGGCAGAATACCCAGGGGACTGCGAATCCTAGTGGCCCCAACGTATGAAAACCCCGACCATGCTTCAAGACTGGGCCGACAATAGTGCTCAGGCATCACAAAACATGGTTAAAATATTAATCCAGTATGCGGCAAGTGACCGTGATGAACTAATAGCCAGAATCGAAGAAATTTTGAAAGAACTGGATTCGAGGGAAGAACAGGAAGAGATTACCAATGTGTTGAAAGAAATAAAGACCAGACTGTTAAAGCATGAGGAGGAAATTAAAGAGAGAAAAGCCATAAAGTTTCAGAGAGATCGAAACGACTATGTTAATGGGCGAGTGTATACCTTCGCTAGAAAATTTGATAACATCAAGAGACAACAACTCTCCGCAACTGCAAGCGGGGGGGACACGACATCAGTAGCCAGTGGAATGGACTTAAGCACATCCATAGGTTCAGATACAGATAGCAACAGCTCACTTGGGGCAACAGGTCCAATCCCCAAACCAGCGCAAGAACTAGCTTATTTTCGTTTACAGCGCATAACAACACTTCGGCCGCAAACTCGGCAGGCTTGGAACAAGGGCAAAACGAAATCCGAAAAAAAACAAAAAGCAGACGGAGAAATGCCCGACGCTGGGGCAAACGTGGCGGCAAAACAAACAAAGCCACAATACAGAAAGAACAAGAAACAATAATGGCAGACGAGCAATTGGGAAATATGGACAATACTGTTGTGAACCTCACGGATTTAAAACTAACTGAGGAAGAGACTAAAATTCTATCTTTGCGATTAATTTATTGTACAGTGACAAACTTTGATTATGCCCAAACGCTGATAGATCTATTTCAATTCCTACGGAAATTAAAATTGCAGAAGTATTTTTGGAACTGTGCAAAGAAAGACTCCGAGAAGGAGTTGGGTCCAGAAACAGAAAAAACACTAGCTATTGCAGATATGGCTGTTTTGAGTGACATGAATGCACTAGAGTACGATGAATCACTAAGCCAGCTGACAGCAGGGGATATAGCCGCCCAATGGAATTTGAATACCCACCTCACAGTGAAAACCAACTTCAGACCTAAATCTGTGTTTATGCCCATCCTATTGAAAGATGGATTAGATTTATTCTCTGAAAATGTAATCAAAGAACTATGGGCCATATGTATCATAGTTCCGTTTTGCGAATTCTAAATAGTGTTTCTTATTCAATATGGCGAGGTGCTGTGTGTTTTTTTTTAAATAAAAACTTCATAGATCAAAACATTTGTCTAACAGGCCATCAGCGTTTTTTCAAATCGACAGAACAACAGCGGAGTCATACACGCTGTGGTGGTCGAGAGGAGAGAGATTCCAGCAAACAAGGCAGGAATTAAAGAAATAACTATTGGCCGAGTGAACTGCTTTTCTACGACAAGAGGGCCCCCTCCGTTGAGAAGGCAACCTCGCACAATTGACAGTGCTTTGTGGATTGATTATGGAATGACATTCGGTAGTTGACATATGGGTCACAATACAGTGAAATTGGAAGCACAGGATTACGTAGAAGATAAGGACTGATCCCTCAAGGTCCTGATGAGAATCCCCAAGATTTAGGGGTTTCGAAACGCGTCGGCCATCTCCCTTTCTGTTGTTCAGGCCAATCTTAGATTAATAATATTGTTTAATGTCAAGATTTGAAAAAAAACGCTGATGGCCTGTTAGACAAATGTTTTGATCTATGAAGTTTTTATTTAAAAAAAACACACAGCACCTCGCCATATTGAATAAGAAACGGTTCTGATAAAACCTGGCTAGGTGACTCACGTCTCTTTGCTTCATTTTTCTTTTCTATCATCTTTTCACTTTTCCACACGACATGACTTGGTTTGAATGTGAATGAATGAACAGGATATTTGTTCCAATTGGGTAATAGATGATGTATGGGATGTGTGATTGTAGCTCTAACACTTTTTCAACTTAGATTTCTGTTCTTTCCTCCTTTAGTTGTCTAACTACACTTTAAATAATCACAGATGTTTTATATTTCCTCTCTTTCATGTAAATATTTGTAAAAAATTCTAAAAATAAAAGTCCTTCGAATTAATGGAAAATATTGCTAAAATAAAAAAGATTAATACAGTCACAACTAAGAGTGTGGTGTGCGATAATTGTTTCAATCATTATCCAAAAAACTTAGGATAAATAGTGAGCAGTACTGGCTTTTTGTTTTGTTGAGAATCTTGTATGGCGCGGCCTTACTGCGCTATAGCCAAACCCTTATTGTTTCATGCACCCCTGAAAATGACATGTGGGGGCATATGGCGCACATACATGCCCTAAGGGCATGTTCGAGCGTCATATGGCACCTTTGGATTTTAAAATAATTTCTTTTTTAAAAGAATTCGCAACTTACCACCAACTAGAAGTTGGTGGTAATTTGCGAATCCTTATGGGCATTTTTGAAGTATTTTTTCTTTGATACATTGCATTTAAGGAATATTTGCGATTCCTTAAGTGCAATCGCAAAATAAGGAATGGCAAATTTTGCTATTCCTTATTTTGCAGCAAAAATGTTTCATACATACCATTTAGCAAATTAGCATTTGCAAAGGCCGAATTTCGGCCTTTGCGAATGCTTATTTGCTTGATACATATGGCCCTAAAGGAGCTATCTCTTATGAGCACGAAGAATTTCTGTAACAAAGACCACAACAGAAGGGTGGAATACAACAATCTCATGACTAAATTCAAGGCCAGACCAGATATAGTGGTAAGATGGTCTGACAAAGGCGGAAATATAGTACTTTGGCCGCTCAAGATGTACAACGATGAAGCGATGACACAATTGCAAAACCGCGAATGTTACTGCAGAGTAAGCCACACTGTGATTGTGGGAATCCAAGAACGGTATCATGCAGAACTCTACCAGTGGAAAGGCATGAGCTTGATAAACAAGCAGTAATTTGAATTTCTTAAGAATGACTACCCCACCACGCCCCAGCTTTATCTGATACCAAAAATACACAAGAACACAATGCAACCCCCAGGGAGACCAATAATCTTGGCCATAGGTGGTCTTTTTGAGAACACTAGCATCTATGTGGACAGTTTCTTGCAACCATTTGTGAAAGACCTACCTGCCTATGTTCAAGACAGTGGAGATTTTCTCCGTAAAATGTATGACTTAAATTGGAATGAGGAGTATGTATTTATGACTCTTGATGTGCAGTCGCTATATACAAGCATCAGACACATAGATGGGCTCAAAGCACTCCAACATTATCTCAACAAAAGACCCATTACATTGTACCAACACACCTCTATTTTACTACAGATGGTTTAATGGTGCTTAACCAATAACACCTTTATATTTGATCGATTGCATTATAAACAACTACAAGGTTTGGCCATGGATACTTGCTTCTCCCCCAGCTATGCTAATCTGCATATGGGCTGGTGGGAGGAGCAAGTATTGGCGATAACCCAGGCAGCAAGCATGGGTGAAAATGTGATAATTTATAAGCGCTACATAGATTATATTTTTATCCTATGGAAAGGGTCTGAGGAGAGCGCTCAAGCATTTGCAGCTGCCATCAATGAGAATACTCTCAACATGAGATTTACATGCTCCACCAGCACAGAAACAATCCAATTTCTTGATCTGGAACTGTATGTAGATCAAAATAAAATCCAAACTAGAACATACAGAAAGCCAACAGCGGGAAACGCTGTGCTTCATGCACAAAGTTTCCATCCGGTCAAACTAAAAGCATCCATTCCGTACACAGAATGTTTACGTATGACCAGAAATTGCAGCACTCAGGCAGGTGCCAACAAGGCCAAATCCAAATTATTTGAGAGGCTTAGCAAAAGAGGTTATAGCCCTCAAACCTTAGCAAGGGCAGACCATGAATGCAAGAATGTAAACAGGAGGGATCTCCTGTTTGCAGACAAAAAAGATAAGAAGGAGAAACAAAGCAAGTCCTTACCGAACATCCCCAGGATGATAATGGGGTACAACGCTTACGACAACCATGTGAGAAAAATCTTACAGAAGCATTGGCCTTTGGTGCAGAATGATCCTGTAATAGGTTGTTGGAGTGGTAGAAGCCCATCAATCACTTTCAGGAACGCCAAGTCGATGCGCAACCAGCTGGTATGCAATGCACCGACCATAAGCAAGCCACCTATATGGTTGCATAGCCAGAAAGGGTTAAAAAAGTGCGCAAAATGTAAAGCGTGTAAGCAAGGAATCAACACCACACAGGTTAAAGTCCCGATTAGAAATAAGCCCTACATCATCAGAGGCTGCTACTCTTGTAAAACAGAGTATGCAGTTTACGTCCTTGTGTGCAAATGCGGGAAACGCTATGTAGGAAGTACCATTCATCCGGCCCATGTCCGAATCCTACAGCACTTGCGAGCCATAACTAATAACGATGAAACATACCCGGTGGCCAGACACATTAACAAATCACACTCAGGCAACAGCAACGACATCAAATATTTTATCATCGTCAGTATCGCAAAAAACATCAGAGGGGGAAATCGCAGATTGGCCCTACGGCGTTTGGAATCCAGATACATAATCCTTTTGGATTCCAAGATCCCCAATGGGTTAAATGCTGATGAAGCACTGACAGTACACATATAGTCCAGCGTAGCCCACTCCCTTAACCCAACCCACTCCCAAACATCTGCAACTTCACTTATGTAAATACTTTGTTTCGTTTAGGCACAATTTCTTTTATTGAATTCTAGCACATAATGACCTTGCATCATTACTAGGGGAGGCCTACCGTATCTACACTAATGTTTGTAATCAATCAGGGGGTAATGTACATAGAGGACTTATGGGTATATAACTGTGTGAATTCAGCCACATATTGCACTAGATATAGTGTTTCAGACGTCATCTTACTCCACTTGGAGATGAGGCTCGTTTCAGTATCCTTTCTTGTATTTTTTATGTTTGAAACACTTTCCTTCTTACATCTTGCAATAGAGGGCAGGATGAGAAAAGTGGCATGGTTACGAGGTATACGTATTCATCTGCAATTGTAATAAGAATCTCTGTGAACACGCATATATATACCGTATGTTAACTTAATATTACACATTAATCAAACCCCATGTCAAACATAATGTATTATCAACGCGCGTGTTGTACCCGTAAAACAGGGAGTAACACGAATGTGCATTGTTCCACAGTGCGTGTGTTGGATCCGAGGTTCCTCTACCTAGTTAGAGAATGCTGACATAGACACCTTTTTAAAACTGTGCATGTAACCAGTAATACCATTCGGTAGGCATCTACGTTATTTAACTGTATTTTAATGTTCGTTGGTATGGGGCAATATGCACTGAATTGTACATGCACAATCATCGTTTATTTTTGAGTAACATTTTTTGTGTATTTACGTTTATATTCTGTAAGTTTCATGCGCTAGACTCTTCTATGTCTCTTGTCAAAACACCGCCATATCACTGGTAACCAAGGTAACGATTACCCAGTCACAGTAACTGTGTATGTGCTGGAATGTACTTAATTGACAGCGTCATTCATGGCAGATGAAGTGAGCAAGGTGGAGGCTTCCGCCGAAACGCGTCTGTAGCAGCTTTATGGATTAAAACTTTTTCTTGAGTTGAATTCACGGTGTCAGTGCCATCCTTGATCGGAGTGAATGCGGATTGGTAACCAATATATAAATATATGTATCTTTGAATATAAGTTTAATTATATATGCATAAATAGGATACAAACATATACACAAGGGTTGAGGCAATGAAACCTGCACCTGTTGCAGTCTGTGACTTTGTAGTATACCCGGAGTGCCAACCTTAAAGAAATCTTGACAATTAAACATGAGGAGAAAACACCTTAAAGGGGCACCAGGCCGTGTAAAAACTGTGGGAACTGCAACAACATCATCACAGGAACAGTAGTAAACCATCCAATGAGAGGCAACCCTATTAAACTGTTTGTAAATGCCACTTGCGACTCCACTAATGTCGTATATATGATCAAATGTCCTTGTGGAAAAAGCTACATAGGAAAGACTGAAAGAAAGATAAAAACTCGTATCAACGAGCATAAATCTAACATCAGACTCCAGAACACCAAATCCAATGTGGCTACACATTTCAATGAAAACAGACATAACATTTCCCAACTTAAGTTTTTGGTTTTGGAACAAGTGCGAAAAATTGATGGAATAGACAATAACAAGCACTTACTCCAGATGGAAATGGCTTGGATTTTTCGTATGCAGACCATGAAACCAGTCGGTCTTAATGATCGCCTTGAGTTTTCTTGTTTTGTCTAACTTATGATCATTGTTTCCCTAAATGCGATTTATGACTGATATTTCTTGTTACCTTTTGTGCTATTTATGCTTTCACATTACATGCTTCTCCTTGTAAATTTCACCTTTCCAAGATGGCCACCATTTGTTGCACTTTCGTGATAGTCCGTTTTCTATTCCCGCATCCCCACAAAACTAACTACACTTCCTGTTTTACACTGACACCGGCGTTTGAAGCCAGCAACCCTACTATCACGAGTGAGTAGCCCATTCGCCTTTTTTGATCCTTTAGCGAGTTTCATTCTTTTAGCTATTTTATTCGTTGTGGAGACGCTACACGCGTTTTGGTTGAAGATGGCCACAAACGCACCTGCATGTTCCCGTTCCCGCTGTGACCTTTAGGCACTTTGGTATCACTAAAACGCCGTACCGCTAAACTCATCACTATGCACCTTCAGCATGGACCTGCGCGGCACTCCTTTTTCATTCACCCCACCTTTTTGAGTATATTTCGAGTACACAGTTGGTCGCCGAATGACGTTTGTATATAAGCACTAAGTCACCCGTTTCAGCAGCAGATTTGCATGTCTTTATTTCACCAACCACTCGCATGATTCACACGCTAACAATTAGTCTTTACGTTTCAGCTCATTTTAATCTTGTTCTGATAGCTATGTCTGGTTTAATTACAGAAGAGGCTCCCCGATGAAGGGCTGGTAATGCCCGAAATGCATTGGAGCATTTGGATAAATTTCTTTGGATGCATTTTACTCATATGAAAATTTGAAAATTTGAATGATCTAAACTCAAGATGAATGATTAAAATTCTTTTCTTGAACTATATTTGGAGTCTCATTTCCACGAGAACCAAAGGAGTGCCCGATATACAGGGATGTCACTATGGTCACATGGTGACACTTGATTATTGTTTAATAAGACGTGCCTAGGACGGACACGTTACCTGTTGGGAGCACCCAACCTTATAACCCTTGAAAATACAACTTTTCACAAACTTTTTGAATCAGCTGTGCGCCCCCTACTTTTGAACTTTATTGTTAGCCTTTCAGGAGAGCCAAGTGCAATATAACAAATCAACATATGAGTACCATCATACCTCCAGAAAATATGTTCTTTAAGGATCTATTTAGAGCAGGAAATTCTCATGATTCGAGCACAAAGTAGTAAATCTGGAAATATACATAAATAATATTTGGATCTATGATGTTAATTTTCCACTTGAGTAACACGAAGAATATGTGCAGGCAAAATATATCCAGAATTATTCATGCAAAGAGGTCGAACAATTAATGGCTAATATGATTGAAAGTGAAACTGCCCTCCCTGGTGCACAAAGTAATAGCAGCAGACAGAGGACTAATTTCTCTATCTCCCCTAGCGGTTCGGCCATCTTAGACTGCCTATCCCTGGCGACCATCATGGACTAGTCATTCCTCTCGAATAAATGTCTGCCTTACTACAGTGGTACTTTATGTATATGCCTAGTTGTATCTTGCACATCTCACTTTTTCTTCAACTGTAACGCACCGACGTTACCTCATATATTTACATTATATATTTACACATCCCACTTTTTCTTCACCCTATGCACCAATTGCTACCTCATATATTTGGGTTGCTCACTAGGGTCACTTTAGGTCTCATATAATTTTTGGTTGTAATTGTATTTTGCTATTGACTAATATACCTCATTTATTTTTGACTACTCACTATTGTTATATAGCATATAACTTGTGGTGCAACTTTATATTGCTACTGATTCATGAACCTCATCTATTTGGAAACACCCATTTTTGCCTTTTTCGGTGGTATTATATGTCTATATTCCTAATGGTATACTGCACATACCACTTTTTCTTCACCCTATGCACCAATTGCTACCTCATATATTTGGGTTGCTCACTAGTGTCACTTTAGGTCTCATATAATTTTTGGTTGGAATTTGGATTTTGCTACTGACTCATATACCTCATTTATTTTTGACTACTCACTATTGTTATATAGCATATAATTTGTGGTGCAACTCTATCTTGCTACTGATTCATGCACCTCATTTATTTGGAAACACCCATTTTTGACTATTCACTCTTGTCACTTTTGATTCAGGTATTTTATTATCTGCATTGGTATTTCAGTCTAGTATATCATCAGTATTATACCTATATTCTATGCTGTACATGTTTGTAACCCACTACGACTTCACTGTAATGCACTGATTAATTGCTCATATTGACCTGTTACACTTATGTAACCTGCTCCCATTTCAAGTTTCATTCCTTTATACACCAATTACTACCTCATATACTCTGGCTGCTCATTAATGCCACTGTTCTTACATGCAATTGGGTATTAGTGTATGTGTTGGTATTCTGCACCAGTTTATCATTATTGTGCACCCTACATCTGTGCATCTGTTGTTACATGCAATTGGGTATTAGTGTATGTGTTTGTATTCTGCTCCAGTTTATCATTATTGTGCACCCTACATCTGTGCAATACGCACCCACTACAGATCTTATCCCTGTTTGCATTGACTACTACCGCATACACTTTGGCTGCCCACTAGTGTCACTTTCATTCCATGCAACCGGCGATTACTGAGCACCCTCCCACACCTACTGACTCCGTCACCCCAACATGGAGCTCATCGGCAAGCACACATACAGAATCAACTACCCACCCACACTCACCAAAAAAGCCGCTAAACGCTTTAAACACAACTTACTGAGGTCCCACCCTGAAATACCCTTTGCAGACACCTACTACTCACCGGTTAATGGTGCCGTAAACATTGATATCATCTTCCGCACCGCACGCAGAGCTCAATGGGGAAAAACGTTCCTCTCTTTACTCACCGTATCCAATTCCAGGAAATCCGCTCATGGCCAAACACTCTCCATCACACCATCCCAACTCTTCCCAGGCAGAACCTCCATCACTATCTATAACAACGGGATTGTCCTAATCCAGTCCACAGACAGGAACCTGGAACTACTAGACAACCTGTTCCACACTTTCTTACAGCACCTTTCCAATCCGCGGACCCCACTCAGTCCGATCACCCTTGACCTCACAGCCCCCAACCATAACGATGCTAACCCAGCTCAGTCACTAAACGACACGCACCTCTCCTCCACCACCGGCACCGTCGTCATCCACCCACCTACTGCAACCACTTCACACTCCTCAATCACAGACTTAGATCTCTCCCCGACATACACCAGCCGCACCCCCTCCCGTCCCACCAACACCCTGACCTCCATTCATACCACTCCCATTCCTCTCTCCCCTGACACCACAACCCCCAACTACTACGCCTCTAGCATACCTCAGCCCCAAAAGGACACGCACCTCTCCTCTACCACCAGCACCTTAGTCATATACCCACCTACGGTGGATACCTCACACCCCTCAATCACAGACATAGATCTGTCACCCATATACACCAACCGTACCCCCTACCCCCTTTCACCAGCCCACATTCCCATTCTTTTCACCCATGACAACACAGCTTCCACCCACAATCCGCCTAACCGAGTTCAGCACCAGACCGACACGCACACAGACAATCCCCACCCTTTATCCCCCCCACTCGCAGCCCCCACTTCCACACATTAACTAACCACACTGAGCACGCCTCTATCAATTCAACTCCGCCTCCGCAAAAAAGAACCACATACAATCACACTCCCCCCCCGATTCTCACCCCCCATTACCCTACATGCGCCCCCATCACAACTAACATACGCCCATCCTCCACTATGCACTCTCCACCTACCACCAATACCCTCCTCCATACTATGTCATCCTCCCCCAACCCTCCAATACCCACCACCAACACACATCCCACACTAGACTACGTTATGGCCTCCCTCCTCCAGCTCAAAGAAGACATTCACATCATCAAACAACTACTCTGCTCGCATTCCAGTCACTCCTCACCCACCACCCTCCTCAAGCTCAAACAAGACATTCACATCATCAAACAATTACTCTGCACACATCCCAGACACCCCTCACCTGCCTTCACCAGCACCACCCTTCCTAACAGGACCTCCACTTGGGCGGCTGACTCTCGCGCTCAACGCCCCCCGCACTGGACCTCCATCCCTGTTCGCAATCGGGAAAAACGCCCCCATCGCACCTGCAACACACTAAAGGACCTCGACACAGTCACCCTCCTCCGCTCCTACGACCCAGCTCCCCTTAACAACATACCCTCCACCCTCCGCGCCATTCCAACGATTCATCCAAATCCCCTTAGACCCCCCACGCAAAACAACAGAATCTCTATCCTTAGTAACCTGAGAAAAGTCCCCCTCTCTCTCGAACCCCCTTCCACCCTCGACACACCCCGTCTCAAATGCACCCTACTCAACTGCAGATCGGCCTCTAGGCACTCCTCTGCAATCGCTGATCTCATCTTATCACTGGACATCCACCTCATCATCATGACTGAAACCTGGCTAACTGAATCTTCTACACCCATATTGGACATACTGGTTCCCCCCAACTACCACATCACCAGATTAGACAGGGTTGGTCAAAAAGGTGGGGGAATCGCATGTATACACAGGAGTAACCTCTCTGTCATGAAAGTAACCTCTCCCTCCCTACCCTCCCCAACCTCCTGTGAATACATTTGCCTTGATATTATCAGTGAGGGCAAACCGATATGCTCTCTCCATGGCATTTACCATCCACCAGGGGACAACTTTACCTTCGCGCAACAAATTATGGATTTGATCACAACCAATTCGGGGCAACAACTCACACAAATATACCTTGGCGACTTCAACCTCCACTGGAACGATCATAATGACGCGGTGTTAAATAGTCTTAAAAACTTCCTCGACGCCCTTGACCTCACCCAAATATGCAACAGCCCGACCCACGAGAAAGGCTCTATCATTGACCTTATCATCTCCAAAGAAGACTCTATAAAACTCGAATCTATCAAACCCTGTGACTGGTCAGATCATCACATTGTCACGTTCTTCATCAACGAAAAAGTCAAATTTAACCCGGTTCAATCCTTCAAGCCCAAAGTCTGGAAAAGAGACGTGAAAAAACTCAACCCAAACTCTCTACCCCCCAACAGCTGCAATATATTACTCCCTCCCACTGGCGTTGCGGATGTCCAATCCTTGACGGATCACTATCTCAACGCTATGACCTCTTTAGTTAATGAAGCTGCACCTATGCAGCTAAAAAGAGCATCCACAAAAATGTCCAATCCTTCGTACAACGGGAGTCTCAATGACGATAGACGGGCCATGCGAATGGCAGAGCGCACCTGGAGATCAGCTCCCTCCGCACTGCACTTAAAAACGCTGAAGAAAAAGAGAAATGCCTAATTCAGGAAAATAAAACGCACAAAATCAGATTTCTTCAGCCGTCAGCTTGACCAAGCCAAAAATCGTCCGAGAAAGCTGTTTGAGCTAATCAGAACACAATCCAAGGAACAACCCCAACCACTCAGTACTCTGGGTGAAGCACCCTCCTGTGAAGACTTCGCTTCTTTCTTTATCCAAAAAACAGACAACATAAAGAACGATCTCCTCATTGACGTAAGTCTCTACCCCAAACCCCTCTGCACAGCACCCACTGAACCAAAAAACAATGCTACATGGTCATCCTTTGCCACCTACTCGGAAGAAGAAATTGGTAGACTGCTCAGCACTGTGAAACCAGCCAATCACCTCTCGGACCCCCTTCCTGCCAACGCTGTCAAAGACCTTACCCCGTCGCTCCTCCCACTTTGGACTAAAATTATCAACAGCTCTCTTCAACAAGGGACCATTCCCGACTCCCTCAAAGTTGGGCAAGTCACACCTCTACTAAAGAAACCTACAGCCGACCCCTCTGATCTAAATAATTACCGTCCCATTACCAACATTCCGACACTTGCCAAATTACTGGAAAAATGCGCACAAACCCAATTGACTAATCACATTAATCAGTTTGATCTACTCAACCCTCATCAATCAGGCTTCAGAGCGGACCACAGTACAGAAACTGCTATGATACACATAATTGACGACGCCCTCCAAATCCTAGATCAAAACGGTACCTGCCTCCTTATCCTTCTGGATCTCTCCTCTGCATTCGACACCGTCAAACATGAGAACTTACTCGATCTATTAAACACAAGAATGGGTATATCTGGAACTGTGCTCAAGTGGTTCACGTCCTTTCTACACAACAGAACACAGAAATTCAAGAGTAACAACTTGATGTCTTCTCCAATACCGGTATCGCTAGGCGTCCCAAAAGGATCCTCCCTATCCCCAACTTTGTTTAACCTAGTTATGGAACCTCTCACCACCTTGCTACAAGCATCCAATGTTCAATTCCACATGTATGCCGATGACACCCAACTTTATCTCAAAGTACAATCACCCAAAGACATTATGCTCTTGAATTCAACGATCAGAAGCACCCAATCATGGTTGGCCGCTAATCATCTCAAGCTCAATGCTCTTAAAACAGAGTTCCTCTTGATCTCACCTCCTGCGAAGATCACTATCACTCAAATCTGGCTTAAACACCTAACCGCACTCAATGTTCATCCCACCATTGTAGACTCAGCAAAATCTCTAGGCATAACACTTGACACCAACCTCAACATGCAGGAACACATCAACAAAGCAACTAAAGGGGCGAACTACCAGATCAATACCTTAAGGAAACTCAAACCCTTCCTTCCAGCCAAAGATTTCCAAACTGCGGTACAAGCTCTACTCATCCCTCGAATAGATTACGGCAGCATCGCCCTCTGCGGTCTCCCCCTAACTACCACGGCACCCATAAGAGCTTCTCTAAACGCTGCAGCGAGACTCATCACCGGATCAAGAAAACACTCACACATTTCCCCTGACCTGAGAGCCCTGAACTGGCTACCTTTTGAAGCCAGAATTCATCTGAAAATCGCCTGCATCACGCACAAGGCTGTCCACCTGAGCTCACCCGGATACCTCGCCCAAAAGCTGTTGATTTCCGGAAGCTCTAGATTCACTAGAGGCACAAACAATCTCCTGCTAAAGCCCCAAAGATTCCGCAAGGAAAAAACATATAAACGCTCCTTCTCTGGAATGGCACCCAGGATCTGGAACTCACTCTCCCCTAAAATCAGGCTCATCTCCTCTACCATACTTTTTAAAAAAGAAGTAAAAGCTATCCCCATGGCTAAATACACTTGAATTATTACTGGGGATGATATTTACAGACGTTGCACCATTCACTTTTACTGATCTTTTTTGCATTTTTGTATGACTCGTGTTGATGACCTGCCTGAGTGTTTACGCTATCAATTATTTGTACTTGTATCATTATTGATGTATCTGGCTGACTATGCTCCCACATGTACCTTCCCCACCCCAATTGCTATTTACTCACACGTTGTTCCTTTAGTCTGTAAAGCGCTCTGATATCTGCAAAGATCTTGTTCGCGCTATATAAAACTTTCAAAATAAACAAATACATAGATTCTGCCCCACATAGTGAAAATGTTGCTTCAGATGGTACTCACTCCTGATTAAAAAAAAAATATTAAAAAATGTTTTTTACAAAAGATTCAAAAACACCCTCGAGTTTTACACAAGCAGTGATAAAATAATTCAATGTAAGACGATACTGCTTAGATATTATGTATGAACACACTCTCATAGCTATGACAATTCATAGAACACATCTATACATATCTATTTTTGCTCAAATATTGAAGATAGACCTAATAGTCAATCGAAAAAGTGAAATAAAATTGTAATTACAAAACATTTTATAGAGGAAAATACCTGATAGTTCATGTATGTATTTTGAGGAAACTAAAAAGGAAAAGAAAGAGGAAAAGATTTATAGCGTTTTGGGTTCAAAAATGAACTCTCTGTGAAAGAATGTTTTGTTGTTTATGTTTTACATATGAGCCAGTATTTAAGGTAATATGTATTAAATGGGCTAGCATTTTAGTACTATTGTGTTGGTTATTTAAAAAATACCAATTTTATCAAAATTGCCAAAAGCCCAACTGCGCTATCAAATATCTTGTCACTCAAAATAGCATTGTCTGATTGACTGTTATGGAAAATTAAGTCAAAATCCTACAACCAAAATAGAGACTCTGATTAATGGCAAACTCTATGAATGGCATGAATCATGTCTATTGTCTGACCATGAATACCGATACCTACAAGCACATCAATCAAGATTTCCTTGTCTGTATATTTTGCCTAAAATACACAAAGGAGGAATCTTTCCTCCAGGGAGACCTATCATTTCTGGCAATGGTGGTCCCACGGAACATCTTTCCGAATTTGTCGATACATTTATCAAACCATTTGTACAAAATCTTCCTTCCTATCTACGAGATAGTGGTGATCTACTTTGCAAACTGGAAGACTTTGTTTGGCAGGAGACACAGCTATTGTTCGTTACAATGGATGTAGAAAGTTTATATACTTGTATTGAACAAAAACAAGGAATACGTGCCTTAAAACATTTTTTGTTTAAACGTGATTGTAACAGATTAGAACATACTTCCATGCTATTGGACATGGCTGAACTAATCTTAATGAATAATGCTTTCCTATGCAATGGTGACTGGTACATACAAAAACGTGGTACGGCGATGGGCTCCAGGTTTGCTCCGTCTTACGCTAACCTCTTTATGGGGTTGTTTGAGGTGGAGCATGCCTGGGGCCCGGAAGCCAAAAAATCGTGTGATCAGATAATATTCTATGCCCGATATATCGATGATGTCATCCTAATATGGAATGGACCAGTTAACGATCTTATGGCCTACCATCAGTACCTAAATGACAATGTTTTCAATGTCAAACTGACTATCAAATATTCTGCTACTGAAATTGACTTTTTAGATCTAAAGTTATACGCGCATGAAGGCAAAATTCATAGTGACCTTTTTAAGAAGCCCACTGCATGCAACAGTGTGCTGCACGCTACCAGTGCACACCCCCAGTCCACCATTAAGGCAATCCCTTATGGGGAAATGGTACGTGCAAGACGTAATTGCAGTAGTCATTGTGACTTCACAAGGAATCTATCCCAAATAAAACAGAATTTCAAACAAAGGGGATATGACACCAATCATCTCAACAAAGCAGAAGTGCGGGCTCGCACTCTGGATAGAACGCAAACCTTGAGTTCCTCAAAAATAAAAAGGATGAAGACAACACAATCAACATATGTTCCCTTTGTCACCCAATATAATTCCTATAGCAGCCATATATTCAACATTCTTCGTAAGAACTGGCACATTCTCAGGCCAGAGAGCATTCCCAATGATATAGTATCAGTTAGACCTAAGATAGTATACAAGAGAGGAGCCACTTTAAAAGACAAATTATGTCCTAGTTATGTCAAATCCACTCCTCAGATTAACAAAATTTGGTTTCCTGAACGACCAAAAGGCTTTTTTGTATGCGGGGGTTGCTGTGTCTGCAAGTTTGGCATAAATAAGATCACCCATTTTTCATATAATGGCTCAAAAAACTTTGAAATCAGAGATTTCGTTAATTGCAATACTACCTTCACCGTATATATTATACAATGCTCATGTGACAAGACATATGTAGGTAGTAGTATTCGATGTCTAAAGATACGTATACAAGAACACCTAAGAGCTATTAAAAATGGAGATTTAAAATATCCTATGGCCAATCATATTTGTACAGAGCACCCCAATGAAAGGACTTTTAAATTCCATGCAATTGATCATCAGAAAGCCAATATTAGAGGTGAAAATAGGGAATATAATCTCAGGCGATTAGAATCTGTCTGGATTTGTCGGATGAGAAGTGTACAGTATGGAGTGAATCAAAATAATGAATTTCATCATTTCTTGTGAATTTGGTTATGCAATTTGACCTTGGTGTCCATTAACAAATCATATGCCTGAGAATTGTATTTAATGAATTTGAAAACATGTGTTTCAAACTACATGTATTGGCAATTCAGATTCTGTGTATGGCCCATTGCTCATGTATATTTTTTTTGTGTGTTCAAAAATCCTTTTTTCTAGATATATCTGCTAGAGTTAAATCTAAAATGCTGACGTTGTATCTATCTTCATTAAATGCAAAAATGTTGTAATTTTTGGATCAACTCACACCTTTTTAATCTTATTCTTTCTCTGTTCTTCTAAAATTCACATAGCAGTGATTAACTTTCACCCAGTATATCCTGGCTGATCTCAAATATAGTCAGGAAATCAATATCCCCTCGCATACACTGGAAGTCGTTTTACTTCTTAGATGCTCCAAGATGGCGATTATATTCACACGCCCGTTTTCATATTTTCTGTAATTCTTCAATGTGGTAGACAACGTTTCACATGCCCATTTTCACATTATCTTTAATTCTCTTAGGACCGTAACAACTTATATTTCAAGATATAAAATGGATTGAATACTGGCCACATGTGATCGACACACTCTCACAATTATTCCAAATAAGAATTCTATTAAATGATTTTTTTACCTTCTTACTTCTATTATCGTTTAAAATTTCAGAATCGTATACCTAAGACTTAAAAAATAATTTTTTTTCAATAAATATTACGGAGGAGATTTGCTTTATGAGCAAAAAATAGGATATGCCTTTGAGAAAAAAAGACAGTCCAAGATGGCCGCCGAACTAACTAAGGCTTTCGACCTCTCAAAACACACATCCGGCAGCCGATAGACATTCTTGAAAACACAGGTTTTACCAATTATTCAATCTAATAGCATATATAAGCAAGTGGCCCTGATGTCTTTTTCAGTTGCCGCTCCGCGTTTGACGATCGAGGTTATCTGGCTACCATGCCGTTTCTCCGGTAAGTTTAGCCGTAGGCTCTGCCCAAATATTTTAGAACTGACCTGTACTTCTAGTTTTGCTTAGGTCAAACCTAATTTTATATCTCTTCATAACGTTATTTTTTTTTCTTGTATATAATTCGACCTTTTTCACAGAGTCTGCCTAACAGGATCGTGACAATGCTGTTTTGAGTGACAAGATATTTGATAGCGCAGTTGGGCTTTTGGCAATTTTGATAAAATTGGTATTTTTTAAATAACCAACACAATAGTACTAAAATGCTAGCCCATTTAATACATATTACCTTAAATACTGGCTCATATGTAAAACATAAACAACAAAACATTCTTTCACAGAGAGTTGATTTTTGAACCCAAAACGCTATAAACCTTTTCCTCTTTCTTTTCCTTTTTAGTTTCCTCAAAATACATACATGAACTATCAGGTATTTTCCTCTATAAAATGTTTTGTAATCACAATTTTATTTCACTTTTTCGATTGACTATTAGGTCTATCTTCCATATTTGAGCAAAAATAGATATGTATAGATGTGTTCTATGAATTGTCATAGCTATGAGAGTGTGTTCATACATAATATCTAAGCAGTATCGTCTTACATTGAATTATTTTATCACTGCTTGTGTAAAACTCGAGGGTGTTTTTGAATCTTTTGTAAAAAACATTTTTAATTATTTTTTTTTTAATCAGGAGTGAGTACCATCTGAAGCAACATTTTCACTATGTGGGGCAGAATCTATGTATTTGTGTTCTACAAATGAAGCAAAGAGTTGTGTATGCATGGACCATGCTACTACATCCCCACAGGTGGCAACACCAGGTAAAGAATACTTCAATGTATTATCTTTGTAGTTCACTTTATTTAGGCGAGGGTTAAATCTCAACAGCAAGTTGATATTTAATTCATATCAATTATATATCCATGTTCAATCAAATTCATTTTTCAAAATGAGGAACAGTCAAGAAGTGCGACTCCAATGCATTTCGGGCTGGGCCCTTTATCAAGGAGTGCTGTAAAGAAGGAGACGAATCACCATCAGGTCTGGTGTCATAAAAGCAACTAAAACAAACAAAAACAAACAGCGCGCTGAACTAAAATAATATACGGGGGCCAAGATGAGGTAAGTAATTAAGGTGCCGATCAAAAAATAACAAGGATATAACTGTGTGTCGTGGCTCATAGCTAAAGGCTAAATACGGCAGTGTCACTAAAAACTACCAAAGTGCTCGTAGCTTTAACAGGCGTGGGAAGTTATGTGAGCGTTTAGCAGAGTACCGTTCAGAAACTTACTTCGGGTTCAGTGTAACGCCGCGCGTTACTAGCAGGTTCAGGGTTCCATCAAGAACGCTAAGGAACAGTGTCGAAGATCACCGACATAACGCGAGACAAGGGGTGTGAACATAAAAAACGTGTGTTTTCATATGCCTCTTTATTATTCTACATGTTTTCTTTATTATTCTACATGTTTTCTTTATCATCCTGCGCGTTTATTTTCATTTTTAGTTTTCACCCTGACGTTTTTTAACATTGCCTTTATTTGTCTAACTCCTTTGGTGGTGGCTTATTCTCCCCATTCCAGCATGGCGCCCTAATAACTCTCACACCAGTTTAGTCCATTTTTTATGTGGCACTCAGAATCCCTCGCGGTTTACGGATCGCCTTGAAACCCTCATTGTGCAAAAATTCGAAAATATTTAAAGACAAATGGGAAAGAATATTGAACAAATGCAGCCTGGATCTCATCCTGTTGATCGTTGAAGAACTTTCAGACATTCTTAAAGAACTTGAACAAGAAATCAAAGAAATTGATCAAGAACTTAAAGAAATGTTAACCCCAGAAGAACTCTCAAACACTTTGGCTGACTTAAAAATCACATTAGACAAACACCAGAAAGAAATCAATGAGCGGAAGATTCGAAAATTTCGCCGCGATACGCTTGACTACAAGCTTGACGAGGTTTACTCGTGGGCAGACGTGTACGCCCAACGAAGACGCAATAGACCAACCAACACACAGACTGATACATCATCTTCTGGTAGCGACACTTCAACTCGACCGCCCCGTAGCACCCTACCTCCTAGACCATCCCATGACCTTGCAAGTACATCTGCCACCTCACAAATTCAAACCTCTGCGGTTCATTTTTTAGAGGTAGACACGACTCAGGAGGAGCCAGAGCAAAAGAAAAAGATTCAACCACTCCAACTACTCGGAGCAAGGTAACACCGAAAGATCCCAAACCGAGAAAGAACATTTAGTTATTAATATTTCGAGCACTACCATCACCCCACATCAGATGAATCTATTAGAAAAAGGCACTTCGTTTATTCCTACTACCGACACCAACCTGCTGGAACTTGAGGTTAGCACCTTCAAATTCCTAAGGAAACTTAGGTTGCGTTATTTTTTCGAAAAGGTTTTACCATCTACCACTGACAACAAACCCGATGAACTGAAAGGATTGAGACCCACAAGCACATTTCAAGCTCCGTGCAGCCACAAGTCAATTGACTTATTTGAAAAACTGGTACGCAATGACGTGTCAAAAATCAATTTCCAGCGCCACAACCGGCGCCCAAACCTCACAACTAAAGATCGTGATGTTCTTCAATCTTTGGCCAACAATAAGGAAATTAAATGCATGAAAGCCGACAAGGGTGGGGCTCTTGTCATTCTCGACAATTCCATGTACACTCGACGACTACAAGAACATATATGTGATGCTTCCTTGTATATGAAGCTGGATAACAATCCCACAAGAGAATTTTATAATACTCTTCAAGACATTGTCATGAAAGCCTTTCAAAACAATGTTATACAGGAAAGCACCAAGAACTTCCTTTTACCACAACATCCAAGGAGCCCGACTTTGCAAATGAGCCCTAAAATCCACAAAGACCTCAATAATCCACCTTTTCGGCCAATCGTGTCCACCAGAGGTTCAATCCATGAAGCGACAGGGAAACTGTTTGATAAATATTTGCAACCTATTGTCATCAAAGCTCACAGTTACATCAAGGACACAACTGAATTCTTAATCAAACTATCCAACATTCAAATAAATCACGACAATCAGTATATAATGTGCACTGCTGATGTCAGCTCCTTGTATACATCCATCCCTCATCAGGGAGGCATCGAAGCCATCGAACAAGCTTTACTTACCAGTGATATTGACGGTTCCATGCAAGCTTTCCTTATGGAATTGATGGTATATACCCTATACCATAGCTACTTTCAAGTTAACAATGAGTGGTTCCTACAGCTTTCTGGAATGGCTATGGGAAATTGTGTGGCCCCTTCATATGCCAATATTTCGATGGAAAACTTTGAAAAAACATATATATATGGCGACCAAATCAATCATGGAAAAATAAAAATGTACGTCAGGTATATTGACGATTTATTTTTCATCTGGATGGATTCTAAAGAGTCTCTTGAACAATTCCTTTGTCAACTGAATTCTAAGGACGATCGAATCAAACTAACATGGGAGATCAATGACTCGGAAATCACATTTTTAGACGTCAACATAAAAATCACCACCAATGGGCTCATTACTGATCTACATAGGAAAAAGACTGATCGCAACAACACCTTACACTATAAAAGTCATCATCAAGAGTCACTCAAAAGACATTTACCGTCTTCTCAACTTTTGAGAGTCAAACGCATCGTTTCAGATGAACATACCATGGATATGCGCATGGATGAAATGCAGAAACGATTTTTGGAGAGAGGTTACCCTGCACAGGTTGTCAAAGATGCACAATCTCGAGTGGCACAAATCACCAGACAAGAAGCTCTGTCTAAAAAACCGATCTCAGAACAACCACGCAATGTCTTGGTTTCTAAACATTCAACTGTGAGCAAGATCTACAAAAAGATCATATTGAAACATTGGCCCATTCTTCAGATTGAACCAGACTTTGAGGAATTGTTCAGATCTGTACCGTTGTTTGCCCACACTCGAAGTCGAAACATTAAAGAAATATTGTCTAATCCTACAACGTCAGGTCAACAATATAAAGGCACACAACCTTGTCTGAACTGTAGACACTGTAATTCCATCATCAAAGGTAACTTCATTCATCACCCCATGAAAGGCAAGGTCATCAAACTTCGAACCAACGCCACATGCGACTCCTCAAATCTAATCTACGCATTAAAATGCCCGTGTGGCAAATTATATGTGGGGAAGACCGAAAGAAAAATAAAGATTCGCCTAAACGAGCATAAATCGAACATTCGACTTAAAAATGTGAAGTCCAACATTGCCATGCATTTTGATGAAGCCCGTCACTCCATTGCACAATTGCAATACATCATTTTGGAAATTGTTACCAAAAAGGAGGGCACTGACAACAACAAACTCCTTTTGAAAAGAGAACTGGAATGGATATATCGCCTCCAGACCCAAAAGCCTTTTGGGTTAAATGATCGTTGTGAATTTAGTTGCTATCTATAATGTCTGTATCTTGCTACATTGTTTGCTTGCTGCGTGTGTTTTCATATGCCTCTTTATTATTCTACATGTTTTCTTTATTATTCTACATGTTTTCTTTATCATCCTGCGCGTTTATTTTCATTTTTAGTTTTCACCCTGACGTTTTTTAACATTGCCTTTATTTGTCTAACTCCTTTGGTGGTGGCTTATTCTCCCCATTCCAGCATGGCGCCCTAATAACTCTCACACCAGTTTTGTCCGTTTTTTATGTTCACACCCCTTGTCTCGCGTTATGTCGGTGATCTTCGACACTGTTCCTTAGCGTTCTTGATGGAACCCTGAACCTGCTAGTAACGCGCGGCGTTACACTGAACCCGAAGTAAGTTTCTGAACGGTACTCTGCTAAACGCTCACATAACTTCCCACGCCTGTTAAAGCTACGAGCACTTTGGTAGTTTTTAGTGACACTGCCGTATTTAGCCTTTAGCTATGAGCCACGACACACAGTTATATCCTTGTTATTTTTTGATCGGCACCTTAATTACTTACCTCATCTTGGCCCCCGTATATTATTTTAGTTCAGCGCGCTGTTTGTTTTTGTTTGTTTTAGTTGCTTTTATGACACCAGACCTGATGGTGATTCGTCTCCTTCTTTACAGCACTCCTTGATAAAGGGCCCAGCCCGAAATGCATTGGAGTCGCACTTCTTGACTGTTCCTCATTTTGAAAAATGAATTTGATTGAACATGGATATATAATTGATATGAATTAAATATCAACTTGCTGTTGAGATTTAACCCTCGCCTAAATAAAGTGAACTACAAAGATAATACATTGAAGTATTCTTTACCCGGTGTTGCCACCTGTGGGGATGTAGTAGCATGGTCCATGCATACACAACTCTTTGATCATTTCCTTATGTGTTTCGGACGGAGACACTACCCACGTGCGCACCCAAGACTTTCTCCATCTGATAACCAGATCACAACATTGCTGTGCATCGCCTTACACCATTTATTATCTACAAATGAAGCAATCATATTAGCCATTAATTGTTCGACCTCTTTGCATGAATAATTCTGGATATATTTTGCCTGCACATATTCTTCGTGTTACTCAAGTGGAAAATTAACATCATTGATCCAAATATTATTTATGTATATTTCCAGATTTACTACTTTGTGCTCGAATCATGAAAATTTCCTGCTCTAAATAGATCCTTAAAGAACATATTTTCTGGAGGTATGATGGTACTCATATGTTGATTTGTTATATTGCACTTGGCTCTCCTGAAAGGCTGACATTATTTGATTATTGGTCCAAATACTATTTATGTATATTTTCAGATCTTCCACTTTGTGCTTGAATTATGAGAATTTCCTGCCTTAAATAGATCCTCAAAGACAATTTACTAGAGGTATGATGACATTCATGTTATGAAGTTGTTTTGTTGCTTAAGGCTTTTTTCTAAATGTCATTTTTCGCCCACTTTCTATTGAATTCTCTTCTCTGTTGTCCAATGCTCAGCCAAAAATGAAGTTCAGTTTAGGAACTTCTTAAATAAAATTGCTTTCCTTTTAAAATAAAAAATTTTTTAAAATTTAAAAATTTAAAAAAAATTTATATTGACAGTGCTTGGAATAACAGCAGTATGTATTTCATCATGATTATGGAATAACTCGGATTGATCTAAATTGGTTTTAACTTGTCATGTATATATTTTGTCAAATATTTAATTTGATCGTTTTGTTTTTGTAAATAATGTATGTCTGTACATATATATGTGGATTTGTAATATCCTATATGTTTTATTTTTAGCCCTGAAGAAGTCTCATTTTTGAGACGAAACGCGTTGGCTAAAAAAAGAGAAATCTATGGATCATTTTTTCTACTGACTGAATACCACAATAAAGAATTGAAAAACAACTATTCGCAAGTCCGGACCTGTTCATTTGGAGTGAACTCTGTTAAATTTACTAAAGATTGCTAGAACTATTGAAGAGACTTTTTGATGGGTGCTGATTCCACATTTTTTGTTATATATGCATAAATATATATAATTATATATGTGTGTGTGTGTATATATATATAAAAACTTATATTCAAAAGTATCAAAGTATGTTTGATATATCAAAAGTAATACCTAAATTAGCGTTTATAAAGATATATATATTTATATATATATATATATATATTTATATATATATATATATGTATATAGATATATATATATATATATAGATATATATATATGTATATATATATCTATATATATATATATATATATCTCTATATATATATATATATAGATATATATATATATATATATATATATTTTAATATTTATGTTGGAGTTTAAATGGTTTTAGATTATGCTTATATTTTTGGGGGACTGTCATAATTTTTCTTAAATATTTTTGGGGATGAAAACAAAATGTAATATATTCTTGTTTTACTTAAGTATGTGTATTGAAACATTTTATTTTAAGCAATTGTTTTATGTCAAAAGTGTTTTTTAAAATATGTATTAGCTATTATTAGACTATTTGGGCAATATTATTCTTATCACTATTGTGTGTATCAATATTTAGGAGATATTATAATTAAATTTAAAGGTAACAATATTCTTGTATCTAATATTTTTGTTTTTGATCTAGTTAGAAAACAATATTTCTAACAGTGATATTTTTGTTCTCGATATTTGTGATTTACTAGTTAAGTATATGAAGCCAAAATTTTGTTTCTTGATCTTGTATGGACTCATATCATGTCAGTGATCCCAAAGACAGGCAAGAATGCCAAATAAGCACATTGCTTGGTGAGAAATCCCAAAGACCAAAGCTCAGTATAGATGGGAAGGAGCATTAAGAGTCAAATATAGAGAGAAAGAACAAGGACATTTAGCATAGAAGCCCAAATACCAATAAACAAAGCCGCAGAGGCTCACTACATAAAATAATACACTAACACTGAGTGGCAGAGGGGTAGTCATTATGGAGGTGTCAACAGCAAACCAGAGAAGACCACTGGATATTGCGCTCTCTGTATGAAACCACATTGGAGCTGCCTGAATCATTCACCTGTGATCGGCCAACCCTCATCTTTCTCAATTTCCAGCCCCAGAGCACTTAGCACATTTAACATAGGGACTGAAATGCATACTGGCAGTATGCAACATTATGTGCAAATTGGGTTCTAAATTTTTCAACCTGCTTGTCATTTTGCAATGCAACTTGTGCACAGATAGGTTGAGTCACAAAATTCCCATTCACCGAGATTCAGAAAACGCCCCGCCTTATAAATATTAATTAGGCAAGTCACAATGTACGACCTGCTGTGATTGTCTGCAAATGCAGAGCTCTGTCCACGCATTTCCATTACCAAACAGTATTTTTTTTAAGTTCTTGTGATTTAAAGGGACAGGCGCAGCTCTAAAATAATCTGTTTCCTGTTTGCGAAGTCATCAGGGGAGCAGATATCGGTCCTTTGGTCAACAGCCTGCTCTCCACAAGGTCACCCGATACCATTCACAAAGGGGAAGAGGTCCCATCCAACTCAGACAGCATCCCAGCTCGGGTGTCGGTGTCTGATTAATAATTTCCAAGCTCAGTTGCAAACACAAACCACTGATACATGTCTTTGCAAATCACAACCAGGAGGGAATGCCCTTTAATGGCTTTTTATAACTGCAATATATGAAGAGTCACAGAATCCCTTTTCCAGAGTCACGAAAGCTTTTCCACCTTGCAAAAGAGGTTTTGTACACTTCAAAAAGGTATTTTTCAGTTCTGCACTTCACAGGTTTGGCGACTTCTAAATCATTTTGAACAAGTGCTCCTTAGATCCTTCATTTTTTATGATCAGTCATACTCTGTGAAAATAAAGATAATGCAGTATAACAGCAATAAACCTGTAATTTACAGTCATTCACACAATACTGTATAGTATGTGAATATAGTCTTGAAGAGAACATTCCTCAGATTAGAAGGGCTAGACAGGCCTTTTATTCCACCAAGCATTTCTCTGGTAGGCTGGAGCCCTTTAAGGTCAGTTTTGAAAACCAAGGGCTGCTCATAGTACTGCTGTCACTTTCCACAGCTCTCCGAGAAAAACAAGCATTTGCAATGCAATAGGTCTCGCATTAGGAAAGTTTGAGCAGTTGGTATTGTAAATTACACATTTTTTATTTATGTGTTGGTTTTGAAAATAGCGAAATTAATAGCTTTGTCATTTACAATGCCAATAGTTTTAACTTTCGCAAATGTGGCACTTATAGCCTTTGTAATGCAATATGTGTTGTATTTATGTGACTTAGATGTATTGATATTACAATTAACAATGTTTTTTTTCAATAATTAATACTTAAACAAAAGCTATTGTAATTTATAATGGCAATAGCTTAAACTTTTGTAAATAACTTTTGTGAAGATTATGTTCAGTTTATTTTATTGTGACGAAAATCCAAGAACAGAAGTGAAATATTAACATCTTTTTGTGACATTAATAATAAAGCTTGAAACATTGAGAGAACATATTTGAACCAGTTGTTGTTGAATGGTTGCACAGATTGATGCTGTGGTGGCGGTGAGTGATGTTGTAGTGGCGACGAGTGATGCTGTGGCGTTTAGTGATGCTGTGGTAGCGCATAGTGATGTTGTGGTGCCCCTGAGTGATGCTGTGGTGGTGCTGAGTGATGCAGTGGTAATGCGTTTGATAGATAGAGTGCGATAGATAGATAGAGTGAGGTCGATAGATAGAGTGAGTGCGATAGATAGACAGATAGAGTGAGGGCGATAGATAGACAGATAGAGTGAGGGCGATAGGTCGATAGAGTGAGGGCGATAGATACATAGAGTGAGGGTGATAGATAGATAGAGTGAGGGCAATAGATAGAGAGAGGACAATTGATAGAGTGAGGGCAATAGATAGAGTGAGGGCAATAGATAGATAGAGTGAGGGCAATAGATAGATAGTGTGAGGGCGATAGATAGATAGCGTGAAGGCAATAGATAGATAGAGTGAGGGCGATAGAGTGAGGGCGATAGATAGATAGAGTGAGGGCGATAGAGTGAGGGCGATAGATAGAGTGAGGGCGATAGATAGTTCGAGTGAGGGCGAAAGATAGATAGAGTGAGGGCGATAGATAGATAGAGTGAGGGCGATAGATAGATAGAGTGAGGGCTTTAGATAGATAGATAGATAGATAGATAGATAGATAGATAGATAGATAGATAGATAGATAGATAGATAGATAGATAGATAGATAGATAGATAGATAGATAGATAGATAGATAGATAGATAGATAGATAGATAGATAGATAGATAGATAGATAGATAGATAGATAGATAGAGTGAAGGTCGATAGATAGATAGAGTGAAGGCAATAGATAGATAGAGTGAGGGGGATAGATAGATAGAGTGAGGGTGATAGATAGATAGAGGGAGGGCGATAGCTAGATAGAGGGAGGGCGATAGATAGAGTGAGTGCAAAAGATAGACAGATAGAGTGAGGGTGATTAGATAGATAGAGAGAGTGAGGGGCGATAGATAGATAGATTAAGGGCGATAGATAGAGTGAGGGCGATAGATAGATAGAGTGAGGGTGATAGATAGATAGATAGATAGATAGATAGATAGATAGATAGATAAATAGATAGATAGATAGATAGATAGATAGATAGATAGATAGATAGATAGATAGATAGATAGATAGATAGATAGATAGATAGATAGATAGATAGATAGATAGATAGATAGATAGATAGATAGATAGATAGATAGATATATCCATACATAAATATATAGATAGATAGATAGATAGATAGATAGATAGATAGATAGATAGATAGATAGATAGATAGATAGATAGATAGATAGATAGATAGATAGATAGATAGATAGATAGATAGATAGATAGATAGATAGATAGATAGATAGATAGATAGATAGATAGATAGATAGATAGATAGATAGATAGATAGATAGATAGATAGATAGATAGAGAGACAGAAAAATAGAGTGAGGGTGATAGATAGAGTGAGGGCGATAGACAGAGTTAGGGCGATAGATAGATAGAGTGAGGATGACAGATAGATAGAGTGAGGGCGACAGATAGATAGAGTGAGGGCGACAGATAGATAGAGTGAGGGCAACAGATCGATAGAGTGAGGGCGATAGATAGAGTGAAGTGGATTTGTGGTGGACGTGATGGTGGCCGTGGTGCTGGTGGTGGACGTGGTGGAGGTGGGTGTGGTGAAGGTGGGTGTGGTGGTGGTGGACATAGTGGTGGTGGATGTGGTGGATGTGGTGGATGTGGTGGTGGTGGACGTGGTGGTGGATGTGGTTGTGGATGTGGTGGTGGATGTGGTGGTGGTGGACGTGGTGGTGGATGTGGTGGTGGTGGACGTGGTGGTGGATGTAGTGGTGGACTTGGTGATGGACTTGGTGGTGGACTTGGTGGTGGTAGTGGATGTGGTGGTGGTGGTGGTGGAGGTAGATGTGGTGGTGGTGGTGGACGTGGTAGTGGCCTAGTGGTGGATGTGGTGGTGGCTGTGGTGGTGGTGGTAGACATGGTGGTGGTGGTGGTGGACATGGTGGTGGTGGACGTGGTGGTGGATGTGGTGGACATGGTGGTGGTGGACGTGGTGGTGGTGGATGTGGTGGTGGTGGGACGTGGTGGTGGTGGACGTGGTGGTGGTGGACGTAGTGGTGGTGGACATAGTGGTGGTGGTGGACGTGGTGGCTGTGGAGGTGGTGGCTGTGGAGGTGGTGGCTGTAGAGGTGGTGGCTGTGGACTTGGTGGTGGTGGACGTGGTGGTGGTGGATGTGGTGGTGGTGGTGGACGTGGTAGTGGTGGTGGATGTGGTGGTGGTGGTGGATGTGGTGGTGTTGGTGGTGGACATGGTGGTGGTGGATGTGGTGGTGGTGGACGCAGTGGTTGTGGACGTGATGGAGGTGGACGTGGTGGTGGTGGACGTGGTAGTGGTGGACATGGTGGTGGTGGACGTGGTGGTGGTGGTGGACGTGGTGGTGGTGGTGGACATGGAGGTGATGGTGGATGTGGTGGTGGTGGTGGATGTAGTGGTGGATGTGGTGGTGGTGGACTTGGTGGTGGACTTGGGGGTGATGGATGTGGTGGTGGTGGACGTGGTGGTGGTGGACATTGTGGTGGTGGACATAGTGGTGGTGGACGTAGTGGTGGGGGGCGTAGTGGTGGTCAATGTGGTGGATGTGGTGGTGGTGGATGTGGTGGTGGTGGAGGTGGTGGTTGTGGACGTGGTGGTGGACATGGTGGTGAAGGTGGTGGTGTTGGTGGACGACATGGTGGTGGTGGACGTGGTGGTGGACGTGGTGGTGGTCGACGTGGTGGTGGAGGACGTGGTGGTGGTGGACGTAGTGGTGGTGGATGTAGTGGTGGTTGACATAGTGGTGATTGATGTGGTGGATGTGGTGGTGGTGAACGTGGTGGTGGCAGAGGTGGTGGTGGTTGTGGATGTGGTGGTGGTGGACGTGGTGGTGGAGGTGGTGGTGTTGGACATGGTGATGGGGACGTGTTGGTAGTGGACGTGGTGGTGGTGGACGTGGTGGTGGTGGACATGGTGGTGGTGGATGTGGTGGTGGATGTTGTGGTGGTGGTGGGTGTGGTGGTGGTGGACTTGGTGGTGGGGGACGTGGTGGTTGTGGACATGGTGGCGATGGACGTGGTGTTGATGGACGTGGTGGTGTTGGTGGACGTGGTGGTGGTATATGACCACAACTCATCTGTGATAAGAAAATGGCATGGCTACTTTACTGTAATAATGTATTACACTGGTGATGCCGCATTGCCAGCAGGCAGATTGAAAGGCAAGGTTAGCAAGCCAGGCCATTGTTTAAATAATTAAAGATGTAACTAGCATTCCAGCTTTGTCCTGGTCTCTTTTAAAAAAAAATAGTTATTGGTTCACAAGGTGACTTTTATGGAACTCTATTGCACTGCTGAAGTCATTACAAGAACCAAGAATTTTGCAGTTTACCACACGTGGACTTGCACCTACTTTTCAAAGTGACTTACATTAAATTGTTTAAAGTATAGTTTCCAGCCATTTATAATGTGCATATGGGCATTGGCTTTATTTTCACAGCATACATTTTATACTTATTTATATGCCGCTGTGGTGTCTCTTTATAAAGAAGAGCATGGCAATAGGGATTTAAAATAGGGTTTGGGTTGTGACTTTTCAGAAAGAGCACTGCCTTAGCCCAAGTTCCTCTTTGTAATGAGGGAATTCCTTGGTGATTTGCAATATCCTTATACCGTAGTCCATACTTCATTCCATATTTTTTTACATGTCTTACTAATATTATATAAAGGCTGTGTTATCGTCCATGAATGCCATCTTAGGCCTCTAGTGATATTTGCATACCACTGTCGTTGGACTCATTGTTTACCTCGTCAGATTGTTTCTTATGTCATATCAATACCTTAATGGCATTAACAGACTGCAATGCACAGTTAGCTAGTATAAATCCTCTATGTATATATCCATTACAGATAATCAGAACACATTTACGAGCTGTTGGACAACCAATGTGCTAGAGAATATAGTATATAAGTTAAAGCAGTAGTTAGGACATGGACAGGCTAGAATTCACTTGTCGTCACTATAGCGCCTCTCTATAGATCTTTGCAAGCCAGGAGTTTCCTCCAGGTAGCATAGGTTGCATAGACTTGATAAGCCAGTTTATACGACCAAGGCGCATAATTTAGTGTGCCGGCTAAATTTCTGCTTCTGTTTTCTGCGTTTTTGTATGTCTCTAGTTGCTTAACAGTACCCTTACTTCAAATTCAATCATTTCAAGTAAAGTTATAATCTAAAGCCATTTCGGATGTAAAACATCTAGATAACCAGAGCAGTAGCTACAGTCGGTAAGATCACATGCAGTCACCCAGTAAGGAAGCAGCATTCCCGGTGAAGGGGCTGGGGGCGCCTCTCAGCTGACCTTTCGCCTGAGTCTTCATAATTTCAAGGCACTGTGATATATGGTAAAAAGAGTCTGGCGGTGACTCATGCCTCCTAGCCTGAACGTCTGGCCTCATGCAGAAAGTGAGATTGTGCAAAGAAAGTGTATTATGAAAACCTCTGTATTAACTCGTGCGCCCGCAGGATGCCTTCTTTCCTGCAGCAGCCATAGTAGTGAGTGACTTGGCGGAAGTGATTCAAAGGGCAGTTGAGGGATGGGGCTAAATAAGATCTCCTCCACTGCATGCCCCAGAGCCTAACCCTGCTTGGTGTACATTTAAGAACTCACTGCGGTCTCACATGAGGGGGCGTGGTATCTTAAGTTGCGTTGCTTTGGGAGGCAAGATTTAAAACAAGCATTTGCAATGCAAGAGGTCTTGCATTAGGAAAGTTTGAGCTATTGGTATTGTAAATGACACATTTTTTATTTATGTGTTGTTTTTGAAAATAGCTAAATTAATAGCTTTGTCATTTACAATGCCAATAGTTTTAGCAAATATGACACCTATAGCATTTGTAATGCAATATGTGCTCTATTTATGTGACTTAGATGTATTGATATTACAAATAACAATGGCTTTTATTTTTTTTAATAATTAATACTTAAATAAAAGCTATTGTAATTCATAATGGCAATAGCTTAAACGTTTGTAAATAACTTTTGTGAAGATTATGTTCAGTGTAGTGCCCCTGAGTGATGCTGTGGTGGTGCGATAGATAGATAGAGTGAGTGCGATAGATAGATAGAGTGAGGGCGATAGATAGATAGAGGGAGGGCGATAGATAGAGGGAGGGTGGTAGATAGTGTGAGGGAGATAGATAGATAGACTAGATAGATAGACTGAGAGCGATAGATAGAGTGAGGGCGATATATAGATAGACAGATAGATAGAGTGAGGGCGATCAATAGATAGATAGATAGAGTGTTGGCGATAAAGTGAGTGCGATAGATAGACAGATAGCGTGAGGGAGATAGATAGACAGATAGATAGAGTGAAGGCGATAGATTGAGTGAGGGCGATAGATAGATAGATAGATAGATAGATAGATAGATAGATAGATAGATAGATAGATAGATAGATAGATAGATAGATAGATAGATAGATAGAGTGAGAGCAATAGATAGATAGAGTGAGGGCAATAGATAGATAGAGTGAGGGCGATAGACAGAGTGAGGGCGATAGATAGACAGAGTGAGCGCGATAGATAGATAGAGTGAGGGCGATAGATAGATAGAGTGAGGGCAATAGATAGAGTGAGGGCGATAGATAGAGTGAGGGCGATAGATAGAGTGAGGGAGATAGATAGATAGATAGATAGATAGATAGATAGATAGATAGATAGATAGATAGATAGATAGATAGATAGATAGATAGATAGATAGATAGATAGATAGATAGATAGATAGAGTGAGGGCGATATATAGATAGAGTGAGGGCGATAGATAGATAGAGTCAGGGGCGATAGATAGATAGAGCCAGGGGCGATAGATAGTTAGAGTGAGGGCGATAGATAGGGTGAGGGAGATAGATAGATAGAGTGAGGGCAATATATAGAGTGAGGGCGACAGATAGAGGGCGAAATATAGAGTGAGGGGAACAAATAGAGTGAGGGCGAAAGATAGATAGAGTGAGAGCAACAGATAGATAGAGTGAGGGCGATAGATAGATATATAGAGTGCGATAGATATATAGATTGAGGGCGATAGATATATAGAGTGAGGGCGATAGATATATAGAGTGAGGGTGAGAGATAGATAGAGTGAGGGCGGTAGATAGATAAAGTGAGGGCGATAGATAGATAGAGTGAGGTGGCCTCGTGGTGGATGTGGTGGTGGTGGTGGAAGAGGTGGTGGACGTGCTGGTGGTGGATGTGGTGGTGGACATGGTGGTGGTGGAGGTGGGTGTGGTGGTGGTGGACGTGGTGGTGGTGGAGGATGTGGTGGTGGTGGACATGGTGGTGGTGGACATAGTGGTGGTGGATGTAGTGATGGTGGATGTGGCGGTGGTGGACGTGATGGTGGTGGACATGGTGGTGGTTGTGGAGGTGGTGGTGGAGGTGGTGGTGGGTGTGGTGGTGGAGGTGGTGGTGTTGGTGGTGGACATGGTGGTGGTGGTGGACGCGTGGTGGTGGACATCATGGACATGGTGGTGGTGGACATGGTGGTGGTGGACGTGGTGGATGTTGTGGTGGTGGACATGGTGGTGTTGGTGGTGGACGTGGTGGGGACCGTGGTGGTCGTGGTGGACATGGTGGTGGTGGACGTGGTGGTGGATGTGGTGGACATGGTGGTGGTGGATGTGGTGGTGATGGTAGTGGCCTTGTGGTGGAGGTGTTGGTGGTGGATGTGGATGTGGTGGTGGATGTGGTGGTGGTGGATGTGGTGGTGGATATGGTGGTGGTGTATGTGGTGGTGGTGGAGGTGGTAGACATGGTGGATGTGGTTGTGGTGGACGTGGTGGTGGTGGTGGACATGGTGGTGGTGGTGGATGCGGTGGTGGTAGACGTGGTGGTGGTGGACGTGGTAGTGGTGGATGTGGTATTGGTGGTGGACGTGGTGGTTGTGGACATGTAGGGGGACATGGTGGTGGTGGACGTGGTGGTGGTGGACGTGGTGGTGGTGGACGTGGTGGTGGTGGATGTGGTGGACGTGGTTGTGGTGGTGGATGTGGTGGTGGTGGAGGTGAAGGTGGACGTGGTGGTGCTGGACCTGGCGGTGGTGGACGTGGTGGTGAATTTGGTGGTGGACTTGGTGGTGGACATGGTGGTGGACGTGGTGGTGGTAGTGGATGTGGTGGTTGTGGAGGTAGATGTGGTGGTGATGGACGTGGTAGTGGTCTCATGGTGGATGTGGTGGTGACCGTGGTGGTGGACATGGTGTTGGTGGTTAACAAGGTGGTGGTGGATGTGGTGGACATGGTGGTGGTGGACATGGTGGTGGTGGTTGTGGACGTGGTGGAGGTGGGTGTGGTTTTGGACGTGGTGGTGACATGATGTTGGTGGACGTAGTGGTGGTGGATGTGGTGGTGGTGGACGTGGTGGACGTGGCGGTTGTGGACATGGTGGTGATGGACGTGGTGGTGGATGTGGTTGTGGTGGTGGATGTTGTGGTGGTGGGTGTGGTAGTATGGAGGGCTGAATACGAGAGGCAGTGAGAGAAAAAAAGGAGACAGACAAGGGAGAGAGAAGCGAAGCGGTAAGTAGAGAGGGTGGATAGGGAAGTTGTGGAAAGCAGGGGGTGGCGTACAGGGCAGGCGGAGAAGACAAGATGAAGAGGAGGTGGATACATTAAATGCGAGCGAGTCAAGATGAGAGGAAAGTGGACAGGGTGGGGAGAGGTGGCATGGTCCTGGAAGGGAGACGACAAAGCAGAGGAGGGACGAGAGAAGAAAGGTGTATAAGAGAGGGGGCTAGTTGGAAACTAGGGACAGAGATCTGCTCGGCTATATCAGTCCTAAGCTATGTCATCTGAACTCTCAACCTCGCCCCCCACCTTTGAACTCTCTTTCATTTCTCAGAGGTCAAAGAGACGCACGGTTCTTATTTTAGAGAAACTTCAAAAATACACCAAGCCTTGGCCCCCTTTGTCGGGTTAAATGAAAGTAGAGCCCCAAGACTGCACAGTCGAAACAGTTGTGCTGCAGTGGTGACGTGTCCTGGTGAACTGAGCCTGTGCCCCATTTGACTGAAACGTGTGATTCTGGGCAATCTACTTTGTTCTTTTAAGTAGCCACATCTGTCTATATTTGCGCATGCCTAGAAGATGTTTAGGGAACTTCGCTGAATTTTTTCTAATTACCAGGCTTGTTCTAGTCTTTCTCTGACAGAGCTACAGGCTCAGAGTGGCGTCCAGTTGCCAAACTGTGCACCGAAAAAAACGAAAAACCCTATCTGGATCACTTGTTCCCTACTTGGATAAACTGTGTAATCCTGGTCAAATCGATTTAGCTCTATGTCCCTCGATTCCATTATCTGACAACAATATGTACAATGGGAAAAAGCGCAAATCAGCCAGATTTAAATACTATGAAACAAAGTTGTTTGAGCGTTACTGCTGTTCTATTTTGTGATTGAAAGTTGAAAGCTTAACTGGGGGTTGGGGAGAAACAAATCATGCACTAAAGAGCGAAGATAAACGAGAGAGGGAGAGAGAGAGTCGGAGGCATGTTTGATGCTTCAAATAGGGATTAAGGGCCATATGTATGAAGAAAACGATTTGCGATTCTGAAATAGCGATTATTACCGAATCGCAAAATCAGAATCGCAAATCGGGATGTAACAACGCATTCGCAAATATATAGCGATTCGCCCCAAATCGCTAAATATTTGCGCGATGGGTATTAGCGATTCCTTAAACGTCAACAATCGCAAAATAGCGAGATTTCGCACCCCGAAAGTCGCGAAATAGCGCGACCGCACCCCGAAAGTCGCTAAAAAGCGCGACCACACCCCAAAAGTCGCTAAAATGTGATGTTCCCACGCGAAAAATCGCAATTTAGCGAATTTCTGGAAACATCCAATCGGAATCCTGATGCTTTATGATGACATCACCATCCAGGAAGTGAGTGATTTCCCATGGTGCTTCTGGATTGAGACAGAGAGTGTGAGAGTGTTGTTTGGTACTCAGGAGCCATGGCAGAAGTTGGAAACCAGGATGTCCCAGCAAGCCAGCAGGAGCAGCAAGCAGGGGAAGCAGGCAGGAAGAGGAAGCTCAAGTTCTCTGAGGCTGAACTAGAGAACCTCATCACCGAAATGGTGCCACACCATGAGGCATTATTTGGGACGAGTTCCCACAAGGTGCCAGAAGCCAGCAAGAGAAGGATTTGGGAGGGCATCCAAGCCAAAGTGAATGCCCTAGGAGTGACCTACAGGACACTTGAAGTGTTGCGGAAGCGCTGGTACGACCTGCGCCAGCGCTCCAAGGAGAAGTTGGCTGCCAGGCTGGAGCAGTCCCAGCTCACCGGTGGGGGAACCTCCAACGTCCCTGACTCTACACCACTGGAGGAGCTGGAAGAGGGCACACTGCCTCCACAGAGTGTTGCGGGCGTGTCCGTGCTCGACAGCTCAGCACAACCAGCTGCAAGACAAGGTAAGAAGCATGCCTCCCCACCCTAAACCACCCCCAGCACCCCCTGAAGCAGTGACCTAGGGATTAGGGGAACCACATTTCAGGCTAGAGCAAGTACACAGGCAGGCACAGCAATGCATTATGGGAGATGTAGTCACAATAGTCTGTAATGTAAAATCTAGCATCAGAATTTCACAATGTACACATGTGCAGGTCAGGAAAGGTGAATGACACAAGTAAAGTCAGGGAACACTGTGACAAAATTTATTAGAACATCACATGTAATGATAAAATAAGTAATGTGTGCTGTTCTATCCACAGCACCTGCAAGTGGGAAGGCTACAGCCAGTGCAACTGAGACAGGACCCCAAGCCTCAGGAGAAGGCAGCCATGGCCATGATCCAGATGGGGAGGACAGTCCTTTCATCCGACCACAGGGACACAGTAGGAGGAACGTGAGGCCATTCAGAATTATGGATGATGAGGATGAGGAAAATGAAAATGTGCAGTCTGATGCACCAGTACCCCAGCAGCAGGAGTCCAGAACACAGTCCAGAGGCAGGTGTAGACCCCGCACGGCCATCAGCTCCAATGTGCAACAAGATGAATCTGTGTTTGCCGGCCTAGAAATGCACATGCTTCAGGTTCACCGCCTGCAAGCGAAACACATGAAGGCCATTCAGAGAGAGATCAGGGCAGGGAACAGAGGAATATGCGAGGAAATCAGGGGGGCTGTGCAGGAGCTGACTGCAGAGTTGAGAGCTGAACGCCCAGCCAGGCGCAAAGAAATGGCCCGCATGGACCACTACACGCGTGCTATTAATCGCCTGGCCTCCTCCACCAATATGCTGGCAATCCGTGCCATAGAGACCCAGCGAGAGTTCTCGCATGGTATCCAGGACATAGCCACTGTGGTAGTGCAGTCAACTGCCACCCTGGATGAGCTGCGTGCGCTGCGTACTGCTGGACCCGGGGTGCTTACCCCCAGTAAGGAGGACTCACAGTCGGTGCGGAGCTCAAATACACCACCACCCACTGTTGTGAGGCGCCGTAGTGGCCGGAGCAACAGGCCTGCCACACAACAATAGGGACTGCAGCATAATGACTATTCCACACAGGGGGGATATGGGGCCAGCAACAGTGTAGCAATTGCTGTACCAATGACTGATTTTGTTGCACTGTGATTTAAACATGTGCTTTGGTTTAGGAGACTTAATCCAGCTTTTTTGGATGTGTGACATTGTTGGTATTGGAAATTAAACACGTTTGAAGAGCAAGAAGTTGTCATTGTATCATTTTCACTCACCTAGAAGTAGTTCCGCATGATCTCATCACGCCTCTGTCGCCCAGCTGCAGCAGCAGCTATGCCAGCTTCCATGTGTATGGGTCCAGGTCCCTCCACGTCAGAGGATTCTGAGTCACTCAACTCCATAGGTGTCCCTTTCCTGGTTGCAATGTTGTGGAGCATGGCACAAGCTACAACAATTTTGCAGCACGTCTCAAGGCTGTATTGGAGGGCTCCTCCACTTTTGTGGATGCATCTGAATCTGCTCTTCAAAATCCCAAATGTTCGCTCGATGGTGCCTCTTGTTGAAATGTGTGCCCGGTTGTAGCGCCGCTCCCCAGCAGTGGCAGGATTCAGGTAGGGTGTCAGGATGAAGTCCCGGACTGCATAGGCACTGTCCTCTGTGGGTGGAAATGTTTAAAGGTCAGTCACTGTGATGCACATGCTGGCCATGAGAAATATGGGCTGACAGTGTGTGCTGTTACCTAGTAGGTATCCCTCTCCAAATTCCCCTCTTGAGAGTCTACGGTATAGCCCACTGTGACGGAATATGAAGGCGTCATGTGTGCTTCCTGGGTACTTTGCCACTATATCGGTGATTATGTTTTTGGCATCACACACCATCTGTATGTTCAGTGAGTGGTAGCATTTCCTATTCCGGAATACATACTCTATGTTTGAGGGGGGTGAAATGGCAATATGTGTTCCATCTATACATCCTATGACGTGTGGGAATTGGGCTATGTTGTAAAATTCCTGCTTGGTCTGTGCTAGTTCCTGTGGGGTGCTGGGGAAGTGTATGTGATGTTGCATCCTATGTGTCATGGCGTCGAGGAACGCATAGAAAAAGCGCGACAGGGCACTTTGTGACACCCCTCCTGCAGCGGCTATGACCCCCTGGAAACTACCTGAGGACAGCAGGTGTAGTGAACAGAGGACCTGGATGTGTGTGGGTATGGCTTGTGTCCAGCGGGTGGGGTGTTCTAGGTGGGGCCTGAGTTCCTCAATCAATTCAAGTATGCTCTCTTCCTCCAGTCTGTAATGGGTGTGGATATCCTCATCAGTGCGTTGGAAGATGGTGGTGCGCAACCGGAATATCCTCTCCTGCCGTCTCCTCCTCTGTGCCAGAGCTCTCACTCTTCGCCTCCTCACTATCATGTACAACCCGGACATTGTGGTAGGGAGTGTGTTGCATTCTGGGTTTCAAATTATACTTTGCACCTGGTTACCACCTGCTCCCACTTGATGGTAATTGCGATTCCTTATTTTGCGATTTTGCTTAATTCGCTATTTGCGATTGGTTGATACATTCCATTGCGATTTCTGAATAGCGATTTCCACTTTAGCGCTATTCGCTAACGGGTTTCATCGCAAATTTGGAAATCGCTATTGTATTCGCTATTTACCACTTTCGCAACGTTTGGGAATCGCTAATTAGCGATTCCTTATTTGGCATGCGTTTTTGCTTCATACATTGCGATTAGCGATTTTTTAGTCGCAAACTTAACGATTCGCAGCGTTTGCGACTGATTTTTGGCTTCATACATATGGCCCCAAGGCAAGTACCGAGAAAGCACAATAGGGGGCAAAATTTTTCCAGGTTTGTACAGGGAAAAAAAATCTGCATACATTTTGTGGGCTGTGCAGCTAAATTCCTTTGATGTGTGCAAGACGAGGACAGAAAATACCTCGACAAGGAAAAAGTTAGCACTTATATAACCAGCAGTCGCTGAATCGAGCAGCGCGCCCTGCACTGGTACAAGGAATAAAGAGATCGAGCCAGAGTAAATAAGGGGGGGTTTCCCGGGGTAAGGGTAGGGGGGGGTGGTGGTAGATTAGCAAAAAAAAATCCTCATCTGTGCTCCTGTTCTGTTGTTTTAACTACCCAATCTTTACAACTTTTACAAAACCAGGGTTTTTCCATGCCAGGGTTAAGAAATTTCCACATAAATAGCAAAAGAGAACGGGTGATAGGGATTGAAGCTATAATATGACATGTACTAAATTTTTGTCCTGGAACGTGAATGGTCTGCGCGTGAGAGGAAGACGTTAGCGCATATTACAATACTTGAGAGACTCACGGGCGCAGGTCATAGCGTTGCAGGAAACACACCTTCTCAGAACAGAGGCAAACACTATACTAAAAAAACATAGGTGGATTGATAAATTTTGTACCACAGATCACAACGCTAATATAAGAGGGGTAGTGTTCATTTTTAAAAAATCTGCGAAAGCAGAAATATTAGATTGCAGGGAAGACCATACAGGGAGATAGCTTATAGTAAGAGTTTCGCTTGATGGTCAGATTAGAACTTTGGTGGGCTATTATGGACCAAACTCGGACGATCCATCACATCTAGACGCAATAAGGACCCAACTAATAACAGTGCAGGAGCCAATAATCTGGATGGGAGATTTTAACATTGTTCTTGATCCCAAATTAGATAAATCAACAAGGACTAAAACTATTGGCTCTATCAAATCTAGAGAAACACTTAAAGTAATAATGACATATGTGGGTCTAGCAGATTGTTGGAGAGAAAGAGTGGGTAATAAGATGGGGGTGTCTTACAGGAACAGCCGGTTTAAACATAAATCCAGAATAGACTACGCCTTCTTTAGTTACTGTCTAAAAGACACTCTCAAATCAATAGATTATTTACCTTCACATCTATCAGATCATTCGGCGCTAGAATTTACTCTTAAGTCTGACACCACTGCCAAACACCCTTCATGGTCCTTTGACAGGACACTCCTGCTCGAGGAAGAAGAAGTCAACTTCCTAGTAAAAGAATCTATAACCTTTTTAGAAATAAATAGAAACTCTGCAACCCCAACAGTCGTTTGGGAGACATTCAAAGCTTTTTTGAGAGGGCAAATTACTAATAGAGCCTCCTACAGGAGGAAGACATATTTTGACAAGATAAACAGATTAGAACAAGATATGAAAACTTTAGAGTCAAAATTGGTCTCGCCTTCAATAACAGCTGAAGAGCAAGAAAAATTGGCTGAATTGAAAGCTGAATTAGAGAACACTTTGCAGGAGAGAATAAATAAAGAGGTGGGAAGTGAGTAAATCCTCTCAATTTGAGTTTGGAGAAAGTGCAGGAAAAATTCTGGCTTGGAAAATTAAATCTGATAAAGCCTTAAATTATATCAGAGAAATCAAGATAGAAGGTGAGCCAGAGACAAAAACCACCAGTCCTGAGATAGGGAGTGCGTTTCTTGAGTTTTTTTAGGATATCTACAAAGAGGATCTCCCCAACGACCAAAACGCAAGAGACAGATGGCTAGACGCCATTACACTACCTACTCTCTCAATAATCCAGACCAAATCACTAGAGTCAGACATTACAGAAGAGGAGGTGAAAAAAGCTATTAGTCAAACTAAGAAAGGGAAAGCAGCAGGCCCGGATGGATTGCCGGGAGAAATCTTTAGAGCCTTTGGAGAACACTATTACACCGGTGTTAACTGAACTCTTTAATGGCATCTTAATGGAAGAACAGCCAATGCCTAAGTCTTGGGGGGAGGCCACAATTATTCTTGTTCCAAAACCAGGGAAATCCCCATTAGAGTGCGGGTCATACAGACCAATATCGTTACTTAACAACGATTATAACATTTTTACAACTATCATCGCCACAAGACTGGCTAGCGTTATTGGTTCTGTAGTCCATCATGATCAGAAAGGGTTTATAAAGGGGCGACAACTAGCTGAGTTAACGCGGGAGTTAATTGGGGCTATAGATATCGCTACTGCTTTCTCTTTGCCCTTGGCCACTTTGACTCTAGACGCAACTAAGGCGTTTGATAGAGTTAATTGGCTCTACCTAAATGACGTCTTAAAAAATTTAATTGTGGGGAAGTGTTCTGTAGAACCATAAAGCAGTTATATAGTGCACCATCTGCCAGGCTGCTGATTAACGGGTCCCTGACTGAAGCATTTAACATCACACGAGGAACAAGGCAGGGCTGCCCGCTTTCCCCTCTCTTATTCGATTTGTACATCGAGCCTTTTGCCCAGGTGTTAAGGGAAGAGGCTAATATCCAATCTTTTTGTTTCGGAGAGTGGGAAAGACGGGTAGCATTATATGCAGACGATATCTTAGTGTTTACATCTGATCCAGACAGGGCGTTCCCAGTGGTCATACAACGGGCTGAAGAATTCGGCCATGTCTCGGGCTACGACATAAACTCGAGTAAGAGCGAGATCATGGCATGGAATCTACCCAACCTAGATGTTGGGATAAACATCTCATCCTCAATGCGGTATCTGGGAATCAAAATAACCCAAGATGTGGGCACCCTTGCACAAACTAATTTGGAAAGAATACACAGTGAAAGCAAAAGACTTATGAAATCTTGGACAGATTTGCCTCTTTCCATAACAGGAAGGGTAAATCTAATTAAAATGTGTATTCTCCCAAAATTCACCTTTGTTTTTAATACTATCCCAATTGCCATGGAAACAAAAATGTTGGAAAAATGTCAAAGAGAAATTAACTCTTTTATATGGAACTATAACCACAAGAATAGCATGGAAGAAGCTTAGAAGAAGGAGAGAAAAAGGGGGCCTTGCATTGCCGGACCTAATGTACTACTAATGGGCCTTTCAGATGTCCTATTCTAGAATGCTTCTCAAAATGCCATCTAATTTTCCTAATACATCCATGTATGGTGCCATGCTAAGGGGGACGAATCTAGCAGCAGATGGCTTTATGTTTAAATGTGGAAGTCAGACATTTTTCAAAAACATCAAATTGAAAATATTACACTCATGGGCCAAAAATTGGTTTAACATCAGGAAAAAACTGGGTTTATCTTATTACTCAAACTATTCCCCAGTTTGGGACTCTCCCGGTCTACCCCCATGCCTAAGAGACAATCTGTCCACTATATTAGAACAAGCAGGCATTTTTAAATGGGGTCAATTATTTAAATAAAAAAACTGATAACTTGGTATGAGCTACACGATCTAGTTGGCCCGGGGCTTTCCAGATTCAAATATATTCAACTGGATAGTTGGGCAAGATCTGAAACTCGCATAGATGGTAATATTGGGAAGATAAGTGAAACGGAACGACAAATGGTGGAACTACCAACTGGAGGAAGAGAAGTAGCCAAATGGTACTGGCTTCTGTTGGAGGAAAGTGAAGGGGAGTTTTAACTCCCGGATGAGTTATGGGGGGCAGAGATTGGGCTTCCATGTGAGGAGAGGTGGATAAACTCCTTTGGATTATTGCGTAAAATAGTAAAGCCCTCTAGGCTAGTAAGAAATCATATGTTCTCGGTACATCGGGCATATTTAACACCACGAAAACTTTCTAAATACCAACCGGACAAGAAATGTAACAAATGTAATCTAGCGGATGCATGTGATGTACACATGTTTCTAGAATGTCCAAATATAGCAAAATTCTGGGAAGCCGTGAAAAACACTCTAAACTCTATACTAAATACATCCCTGTCAATAACCCTCCCACTTGTCATCTTTGGGATGGAAGACAACATCATAGGCAAGGAGAAGTCATTCCTTTTTTACGCAATTCTATTAGCGAGAAGACAGATCTGCATACAATGGGTAGAGAAGACACCTCCTTTACATTGTTCATGGCTCACATCTTTATACGAGACATCTAAAAGTGACCTAAAAAGATCTGTTAATAAGAGAAACTTGGCTTTCTGGGACCTCCTGACCAACTGGAGATGATCCGGGTTTTTGTTTTTTTTCCCGGGTCCGATGATTATGCCATCTACACTCTTTTGGACCAGGGGCCAGGATAGTTTCGAGTAAGGTCCGGCAGGTTGAAATATACCTAGATGGAGTCAAAAGAAAGCACCCCTAACTTTTAGTGTCGGTATATCTCTCCCACCAATACAACACATCACGTCAGCAATGTCGTGCAAGGTGGGTGGTATTATCCGCCTAAAGGGGAAGGCAGATGAGGACATAAAAAAAAAGGAATAAAGAGATGTTTAAAGCACGCGCCCTCGAGCTCCGAAGAGTTCACTGCAAAGCCGGGGCTGCAGGGGTGTGTCGCCACTCTCCCTTTCAAGACACCCGGGCACATAGTTTTCAGAGCACTTTGCTGAGGTAAAGCTGCCTCTTTAGAAGCTCGAGCCAGCCACACAGTGTGATCTTTTACTGTTTTCTTACAAGAGGCACAAGATGCGATGCCATTGGTGAAAACAAGATATACAGTCATCTGAGCCAAGCAGGCACGGTGTTACCCCAAAACAGAAATCCTGCTCACACGGAAGGCAGGCAAGGGGCAACGTCACCAAAGAGGGGTCGGGGGAGTGAAGTGGGGGCCGTGGGAGGATGTATAGGCTGGGGTGGTGGAGGGGAGTGAGAGTGAGTGGGAGCGAAGCTTCGGCACCATGCAAGGGAGGGAGGGAGGTGCTCATGTCCGAAAGGTGTGAGGACATAATTGGAGGTTGGGGAGAGCAGGGCGCACACCGCAAAGGGGTGAGGCGGCAAAGGAATACGGGACATGGAGGAGTGTGGGTCACAGATCTTTAAATGATGGGCGAATAGAAAGAGAGGAGAAGCCATCCTAAAGATGGATGGGGAAATGGGAACGGGGGGGTAAATATTCTAAAGGGGGAGATGGTAAGGGACTAAGGACATAGGGAGGAGAAGGGGCAGTGTGCGTGGGTGGATCTGCCTCTCCTCAGGAGGGCCGTGTAGGGGAATCACACAGTGCGGCGAGACAGCGTCGACTTCCAGGGGCAGATGAGAAACGGAGAAAACCTGATGGAAGATCAACTGAACGTTGCCGATAGGGAGCAGTGAGAGACAAAATAGAAAGGGAGGAGACACGGGGGGCTTAGAAAAAGCTGAGCAGGACAGCTAAGGGTGGGGGCTGGAGTAAATTAACCTGGGGCAATACAGAGAGCAAGGGAAAGGGATGAGTGCTGAAAGCAAATGAATAAAAAAGCTGTGAAAGTGATCGGACGGAGGCAGTGGGGAAAGCACGGGAAATAACAAGCTATCGGCATTGCTGTGGCGGGGGTGGGGGAGCGGATTCCTTTGAAGTCTGATGTGGGGGGCGGGGGAGCGGATTCCTTTGAAGTCTGATGCCGAGGCTCAGACAAATGGTATGGTGCGCGATGTGGCTGGCGATGTGCACGCGCCTGGCTCACATGAACTGTATCCAATCGCAGTTTGGGTAGACTTTTGAAAGCCTTACTATAATCTCGACAAGCAAGCATCGCTAAAGCAATGCTGTAGTCGAGACCTAAAAAGGGAGGGTAGGGGACGGTAGAGGGAAAGCAATCGATGAGGAAAAAGAAGGAGAGGTGAGAGTGAGAGTGAATGGGTGGAAAGAGAGAGCTTGAGCGAGGAGACAAAGGGAGGGGACCGGTTTGAGCAATTGTGCCAGGGCTGATTTCGTTTCCACAGTTCCGCCTTGCAGATTAGCTAAAATAGTTTTCACTTGTTGAATCCTGTAAAAAAATATCTTAGAAACGGTCTGCACTCTTCTATCTCGGTATGAGACATTTTTATTGTTTTATTTTTGTCATGTCTGGAAGTGTTAACTCAAATGTAATTTTCAGTGTGCATGTATTGCTTATTAATAGAAACCAGACACCAGTTCTAGCACATTTTGTTCATTTGAAGTCTGGATTCCTGAATCTACTTTGATAGATCTGCCAATATTCCCACCGAGGTGGCCAGCAGGGGGAGTATACTTTCAAACATGGTTGGTGAGGTGGTACGATGCTTCTCCTTGTCTTCAATCTTTCCATCTGTGTAATATACAGCACATACTTGGTGCCAAACGTGCCTCACAGCATTCCAGGAATGTTATGTCAGCCACAGAGATGCAACCCGTTGGTCTATAAAGCTGAACTTCAACAAGCAACATCATATTGAATTAGACTAATGACGCCTCAGAACATATAATGTGAAAAGGGTGTCAAAATTCAAACCATGAGCCCAAAAACACAAATCTACGATCTTGGCAGATGTATACTCTTCGGTTCCGTTTAATTTTGTTTCAGGTCAACCATACAAAAAAAAAAGTAATTATTTAGGAATGTATAAGATATGCAAATTGCCTGAACCTCTAGCGCCACCTGCTGCAGGGGAGGGGGGGCTTCAGTGCGGAAGAACATCAAATTGTGCTCAAAAAAAGAAATGAGTAGCTTGCCAAGGCACATGTGTGGAAATATAAATATGTTTTCCGTGCAATGCTTTTATGAAGTTGGAATCCAGCCTGTGCTTTCCGCCAAATGTCATAGAAACTGGTGGACGGCTTGGACTTATTTCAAACTTAGCTCGTTTTTTCTCAGTTTACCAACAACGTTAAACAAAGTTCAGCAAGCCCGGTGAAGCTCGACAATCCGAGCACATATTAAATCTGAGCATAGCACATCTCGCCGCTCAATCAGATTTCTAATGGCAATTGCTAATTAGAAAAAAACGTGTGACGAATAGGAAAACTAAAAAATATAGCCAGCCCTGTCAGGATTCCAAATTGCATTCAAATGCCAAAGTAAGGGACATCCATCTATTGTCTTGCATTTTTTTGCACAGTGCGAACGTGGCTAACGTACTGAGCATCTTCATCAAAATGTAGCCGCCCCATAATCGGTACTAATTAATTCATATTCGTGGGTAAAGAGCAAAATAAGCATTCTAATTGGAACTGCAAGCCTATGCAACCCATTTAGCTCACTTTAATAGCTTAGCTGTTCATGAAAAAAACCTTAATTTTTCTCTCTTGAACAGTTCATCTGTTGATCAAAAAAGCAAATTATTTAAGTGGATGCTGCAACCAAGAAACATGTGTCACATCTGTAGTGTCATGTGTCACAGCGCTAGCCGTTGCCAGCTGGCACCAGCACAAAGATAGACCAAGCCAAACAATTACTGTTATTCATAACAGCAAATGTGCACTGAAAACACACAGTGTATGCTTTATACAATGACTTAGCATTCAGATGTATCTAGACTGTTGAATTGGGTTTTCCCACACGCCAATCTGTGCCAGCAGAGCACGCCAGATATTCCCAACTGCCCAGAAGTCCTTGTCAGTACCCTATTAACAAAATCCCTTTTGGGGCTGTACTGAGCTGCACCAGCTTGCCTGCAAAAACAGCGCTCTGGCTGCCCCTTCCAAACGCAGAGGTGGCCGGGCGGTAATTTTACAATAGAGCGGGTTGGTGGGGCCACTCATACACACTCACTCACACCCATGCGCTCGCACACCCGCACCCACAAACCCATTCACAACACTCACTTAGGAATACAAATACATTTATACACAAACACGCAAACACCACACATAAAAAACACATACAACTTACCTTCACTGTAGAGAGGGAAGCCTCAGAGGTCCTAGGAGAGTTGAGACTGCTGCCTTTTGAAGGTCAGTCAATGAGGGAAGGCAGTAGTCCCTCACTCGTCACTGAGTGGGATGAGGTCAGTGAGACTGGTAACCCCCACCCCACTCTGTGACGAGGTTTCATTGATTGGCATTCGGCCCAGAGCACTTCAGGACTTAAAACAGAAAGACCCATTTCTGAGGTAGTCAGTGACGCTCCCCCTTATCATGAAGAAGAGGGCCATGAAGCACGTTTGCTAGTCTGAGGAGGTCACTCCCACAGTGCTGTGAAATCCTCAGACTGGCACAGTTCAGCTCAGGCAGCCAGGAGCATGTGAATTTAGCATAACATAACATATGTAAAGCACACGTTCACCCAGAAGGGTATCTTGGTGCTGAATAACAGATGTTTATTGTTACCCAACCAATGGTACTCATTTTATCCACCTCGGAAGGATGAAAGGCTGAGTGGGCCCGACGGGATTTGCATCTGTGACCATGAGGTTGAACACAGGCCCTTACAGTGGACGCATTAATCCACTGAGGTACTATACCTGGCCTCAATTCGCACATGGCTAGCTCATGACTGCCTACCTGTACAAGAAGAGTGTCTGTCAGGCTGACCTTTGTTCAGCCTGACAGATACTCTTCTTGCCAGGAAAAAGGAGGAGGGTATGACTCAGTTCATATGGACAGGCTGCTGCTGTCCAAACCCAAACAATGCTCTAGAATCCTTGTGCTCCTGGAGCTTTTCCTGCGCAAGAGCCGGTTAAACACAACTCGCATCTTGATAAATTGTTGTTGTGTGTAAACACGTTTAATGCTTCCAGTACAATGTTCTTTGAAGTACAACTTCTTTAATCTGTTGGGGTTGCTTGTCCCATTCCAACAATGTGATGTGAAAAGTTTTTGGGGGATTGCAGTATGGGGACTGAGTTAGCACGGTCTCAACGCAAAACCCTTTTTGCAATGAGCAAAAGAGTATTTATGAGTCTGACTGGTAAAAGGGCTTTTGAGACAATTTCAGAATGAGAAATGTGAGGGGGTTGGAAAGGGGCATCCTGCTCCTTCTGTTAGTCGCATTGAGCTGTACCAATGGTTTGTGACAACAATTGTTGTCACACACAATTGATCAGCTACTGAGTGCCAAGTTGGGGTGGTAAAAGATTCGTACAGGGGACGCTGTCCCATGGGACAACCTTCCATCTGAGAATCATGCTGAGCAGATAGTGGTCAAGGGGACCACAGCATGCTTCCTCAATATCTTCCCAGAATACTAATATTATTTTAAAGGCAATTCTTGCAGGCCTCCATCCCTTTGTTCACAGCCATATGCACATGGTCACAAAACATGACTTACTTTAATATTATTCTTAAGGCAGAAGGTTTTGCAATCATCATTGTAAATTTCATGATGCCACTTATTAGTACATCAGCTGCATAACAAAATAATGGCAGGTTACCAAAAGTTGGTGTAAGAAATCAGGTTATCAATTGCGAACGATTTGAGTCCTTCAGAAGAAATAAGCCTGTAATTGTCTTTTTACTGGGAGCCAAGTACCTCATTGTAGCGCTTGACTCTCTTAGGGTTGCAATGCGGAGCAGTCCAAGGCCTACTCAGGGGAGGTGAAGTGGGCTAGTAAGCCCAGCTCACTGGTACACAAAAGCAACACTCAATAAACTATTGTCCAGTCAATGCCTTTTCTTTTAGGAAAGGAAATACTTTTAATATACGCAGGCTACTAAATAATGCACTCTAAATTACAAATATGTACATCAGGTTAATAGAAATACCGTTGCTGACAACCTCATATTGCATTACACCCCTAGTGGATCCTGAACCCTATAATCCCAATACCCCCAACTATACCAGGAGCAACATTACAATATAAGGAGGTGTCATTATAAATACGGCATGCTTACTGACTGTCAGGATGGGACCACATCATTAAAAGGAACCACATGTTAGATTCACCATTGCAACAGTAGTGAAATATCAATATTCAATGTTATTCAACATATTATGAAAGATTGCATTTTTCAAATTGTCTTAATCAATAAAAGATTAAAAATCAACACGTGTTTCTACATCTTTCTTTTACTTTTAGTAGGCAAATAATTGCAGCCTTAGAACTAGCCACAAGGGGCCCTTACACAACAGAGCCCATGACAAAATCTGCATCCCTAAAGTGTTTAGAAATAGTGGTAAACCTCTTCTTGAGTCATTTTGCAATTACCCAGAAACTAAACCTGCTGCAACCCTCACAACACTTATCACACCAATGTAAGAACTGCTTTTGGGCCCAATTTATATCTTGGCGAATGTCGAAGAAACTGGAACAAAATTACCACCGACCAGCTCTTCAAATCATCGGACCCAAACCAAGCAGCCACCAACCTCACACAATGGATCACCCACAGCGCCGACGAACTAGCACCCTTGAAAAACCATCAAATCAAGCAAGGTAGCAAAAAAGCCCCCTGGTTCAACGATGACCTTAAGAAATCCAAGAAGTTCTGTTGTACCCTCGAGAAAGCCTGGAGAAAAAACCCAACCACTGACAACCTGACCACCTTCAAGAACGCACCCGCAAACACCACCAACTGATCCGATCCACCAAGAAATCAGCATTCAAGGATCGCCTTGGCAACAACGCCCAAAACACAAGGAACTATTCAACATCGTCAAAGAATTCACCAACCCCACCGCCGGCACCAACGACATCACTCCCTCCCAAGACCTCTGCAACTCCCTAGCCTCATTCTTCCACAACAAAATCGCCGACATACATAACAGCTTTGGAAACCAATCCGAAGACCAGTCCACTCCACCCACCTCCGAACCTAAACCACCCTCTAACATCCTTTGCGACTGGAACCCAATCACCACTGAAGACACCATCCGCCTGATGAACTCCATCCACTCAGGATCGCCAACCGACCCATGCCCCCACCACATTTTCAACAAAGCAAACTCCATTATCGCACCCCATCTCCGTGACGTCATCAACTGCTCCTTCGACTCCGCTACCTTCCCGGAAAGCTGGAAACATGCCGAACTCAGCGCCCTTCTGAATAAACCCACAGCAGACCCCACCGAACTTAAGAACTACCGCCCCGTCTCGCTCCTCCCATTCCCTGCCAAAGTCATTGAGAAAGCCGTCAACAGTCAGCTTGCCGCCTTCCTCGAATCCAACAAATCCCTCGACCCCTCACAGTCCGGCTACCGAGCCAAACACAGCACCGAAACCGCCCTCATCGCAGCAACAGACGACATTCGAACTCTACTGGACAACGGAGAAACAGCTGCCCTCATCCTACTTGACCTCTCCGCAGTCTTCGACACAGTCTGTCATAGCACCCTCATACAACGCCTTCACAACGTCGGAATACAAGGAAAAGCATTGGACTGGATCATCTCGTTCCTCGCCGGAAGAACCCAGAGAGTCCGCCTCCCCCCTTTTAGATCAGAGGCCACCGAAGTCATCTGCGGCGTACCACAAGGATCATCACTCAGTCCCACCCTCTTCAACATATACATGAGTCCCCTCGCATCCATCGCACGCCAACACAACCTCAACATCATCTCTTACGCAGACGACACCCAGCTGATCCTCTCCCTCACCAAAGACCCAAACACCGCCAAAACCAACTTACACGAAGGAATGAAAGAAGTAGCCGAGTGGATGAAGAACAGCCTTTTAAAACTGAACTCGGACAAAACGGAAGTCCTCATCTTAGGTTCATCCCCCGCTGCCTGGGACAACTCATGTAGGCCACCGGCCCTGGGAACTGCCCCCATACCTACGGACCACGCACGTAACCTGGGCTTCATCCTGGACTCCTCCCTCTCGATGACCAGACAAGTCAACGCCGTCTCATCATCATGCTTCAACATCCTACGCATGCTCAAAAAAATCTTCCGCTGGATGCCCACCGAAACAAGAAAGACGGTCCCCCACGCACTGGTCACAAGCCGACTGGATTACGGAAACACCCTTTACGCCGGAACCACAGCCAAACTACAGAAAAAACTCCAACGCATCCAAAACGCCTCAGCCAGACTCATAGTGGACATCCCCCGTCAAGCTCACATTTCCAGTCACCTGAAAGACCTCCACTGGCTCCCCGTCAACAAGAGAATAACGTTCCGTCTCCTCACCCACGCACACAAAGCCCTCTACGACCTAGGACCCGAATGCCTCAACACGCGACTGTCCTTCTACACCCCCACCCGCCAACTACGATCGTCCAACCAAGCCCTCGCCGCAATTCCGCGCATCCATAGATCCACCATGGGTGGAAGATCCTTCTCCTACTTAGCGGCCAAGACTTGGAACACCCTCCCCACCCACCTCCGCCTTACACAGAACCACCTCTCCTTCAGAAAGCAACAAAAAACTTGGATATTCGATAAGTAAAGTACCCCCTCCCTCCAGCGCCTTGAGACCCTCTGGGTGATTAGTGCGCTATACAAATTCTCAAACTTGAACTTGAACTTGACAGGCCATTGACAGCCGCGGCCCGTGGAGGGAGTTACGATGGGGTTGGAAGGCGGAGCAGGGGAGGGGCAGGGTGGGGGATGCTAAAAAACAGAATAAGGATAATTGGAGGTAAGTAAACAATTTAATAAATAAAACGAATTTGGTAGCACGCCCTGCACCGCAAAATGTGATGCAGTGCCCTGCATCGCAAAATGCGATGCAGTGCGCGCTACGAAATTAGTTTTGTTAATTAAATTGTTTACTTACCTCCAATTATCCATATTCCACACTGGTGCCATCATAGGAGGTATGTACAAATAAATGTACGTAATAAGAGCAATCTACATTACTGTGACTTTCAAGATATGAAACAAACTGGACTGCACCCGGTGCCATGGACACTGGTTCTTGGACCATCTACAGCTACGATGCCAGCACCTTCCATGCTCTCAACACTGGATTCCACACCTCCTGCCGGACATTGCCAATGGACACCCAAGGACCTTTTTCTTGCTAACACTGCAGCCGCACCCTCACCTGCTACCGCACACCAGCCCCAACCACACAACCGACAAAAAATGGACCCCACCACCTCAAATGCATCCTGCTCAACACATGCTCCCTGCACAGACACACCCTGTAGTTTTGGGATGTGTTCAATGCCCTCAACCCCAACATCACCTTCCTCATGGAAACCTAGATGAACCCCACATCTGCCCTGGACATCGCCACTTCTGTTATGGATGGATACAAGATTGTCCACAAGAAAGGTATCAACAAACCAGGGGGAGGCATTTCCATCATACACAATAGCACTCTCCGCCTCACCATTCATGCGGATGAAATCTCAGCCAACATGCAGCAACTCCACTGGCAGACCTAGCCCAACCCGAACACCACCCTTCATGGCACCCTCATCTACAGAACCCTCGGACCTTGCCCATCCTTCAGCGTTTCCATCATCAACTTCATCACACCCCACGCTCTCGCCTCCAAACACTACATCCTCCTAGCCGACCTCAACTTTCACCTGGACAACTCCAAAGACAAAAACACCTTGTCCCTGGTGGAGAACCTTCGCACCATTAGACTCAAACAACTGGTCACCTTCCTAACCTACTCAGCAGGACAGACACTTGACCCCATCTTACCCACCAGTGACACCAGCACCTTCAACCACACCACTGCTGCATCCACTTCGCCATCACCAAACCCACTGTGCACTACCTTGCCCACCGCTACCCTTGGAGAAGCTGGAAAAATATCATAGAAGAACAGTTCACGACCGCCCTCAGTGAAAACCCTCCACCGACATCCACATATGCCAACACCACAGCATGCAACCTCCACCAATGGATTTCTGACTGCGCCAACTCCTTGGCACCCCTGAAGAAAGCCATAAGCAAGCAACACTCCAAGAAAGCCAACTGGTTCTCTCCCGGGCCTTCATGAGTCCAGATGCACCTGTAGATAGTTCAAGAAGAGAGAGATGACAGCAAAACCCTGGAAAACTACTCAGCCTTCAAGATCACTGTCACATACCACCACCTCTTGAGCACAACAAAGAAAGCGGCCCTACACGAAAGGATCAACACCAGTGCACTCAACAGCAAGGAACTTTTCCTTGTGGTCAAAGAACTTGCTAGACCCAGCACAGAAACACCAGACGTTCCCCCTCCCAAGACTTCTGCAACAACCTCAGCACCTACTTCCACCGCAAGATCAGGGAGATATATGACAGCTTTGACAGCCTCAATACCCAAGACACTCCCGCTCCACCCGCAACAACCAAAACCTACGATGCTGGACCCCAACAGACCCTACTCAACTGACACCCTCACAGAGCATGACACTCTCAAGATCATGAAGAGCATCCACTCCGGAGCACCCTAGGACCCCTACCGGCACCACATCATCAACAGAGCAGGCATCACCATAACCCCGGAACTCTGTCACACCATCAACTGCTCCATCAACTCTGCCACCCTCCCGGAAGACTGGAAACATGCAGAGATCAACCCATCCTCTGCCGAGCTGACAGACCTCAAGAACTTCAGACCCATCTTGCTTCTTCCCGCCAAGGTCATTGAGAAGGCCATCAATGCACAATTTTCCAAATTCATGATAGCAAACCACATCCTGGACCTCTCCCAATCCCGCTTCTGAAACAACCACAGCACCAAGACCACCCTACCCGCCACCACAGATGACATCCACACTCTCCTCGACCAAGGCAAAACTGCAGCTATCATCCTCATGGACCTCTCCGCTGCCTTTGATATCATCTCTCACTGCACCCTATGAATAAGACTCCACGATGCCGGCATTGACGACAGAGTCCTGGAATGGATGTGCTCCTTTCTCACCGGCCAAACACAGAGAGTCATACTTCATCCGTTCCTCTCGGAAGTCACAGAGATCAGCTGTGGAGTGCCTCAGGGCTCTTTCCTGAGCCCCACTATTTTCAGCATCTACATTGCCCGCTTGCAGCCAACATCAGGAACTACGAAATCAACATCATTTCCTACGCCGATGACACCCAGCTGATTCTCTCCCTCACCAACAAACCAACAGTCGCTAAGAACAGCTTTCACAACGGGATGAAGACTGTCACCACCTCGATGAAGAACAGCTGCCTCAAGATCATCTCAGAGAAGGCCTAAATCCTCATGATGGGTTTCACCCCTCTGCCTGAGACAACTCCTGGTGACCCACAGCACTTGGAACCATTCCCACTCACCCAGACCATGTGTGGAACTTCAGCATCATCCTGGACTCCTCACTCACCATGAGCCACCAGATCAACGCAGTTCATGATCCTGCTCACACATGCTATGCCTGCTCTGAAAGATCTTCAAGTGGATCCCCACCGGGTCCAGAAACACAGTCATCCATGCACTCATCAGCAAGAGAATCGACTCGGGCAACTCATTCTACGCCAGATTCACCCAGAAATGCCTCAATAAACTGCAGAACATCCAGAACACCGCCAGACTCATCCTCAACATCCTCAGCCCCACCCACCACCAGCCACCTAAGAGGCCTCCAGTGGTTCCCAGTTAACAAAAGAATCACCTTCAAGCTCCTCACACATGCCTACAAAGCTCCACATGACACAAGACCTGCATACCTCAACCACTGACTCGCATTCCATGTACCCACCAGAGACCTCCGCTCTGTCCAACTCCCCCTGGTTACTGCCCCACATATCCGCAAGTCCACAGCCGGAGGAAAATCCTTCTCCTATCTCGCAGCAAAGACCTGGAACACCCTACCTATCTACCTCAGGCAAACACTGTCACTGCCTCAATTCAGGAAGGATATCAGGATCTGGCTCTTCTTCTGAACCACGGCCCCTCAACGGACATGCAGCTATCCCCCCTGCACCTTGAGACTCTCACGGGTTAGTAGCCACAATCTAAAAGACATTGATTGATGAAGTCATTGAGTGATTGATTGATTAATTGATTGATTGATTGATTGACTCAGGAAGTCAGACTCGCTAATTGGAAAAGTTCAAAGATAGAATAGTCAAATGTGAAAAATCTAGGGGGACTAAATGGGCAGAACTTATTTGCATCAGTTAGTGTGCAATTTGCTGCCACTATTTGCAACCTGCACCACAAAATATCAGGCCCGCAGTGTATTATAACTATAGATGTTAACAGATAAATAGAGCACTTTTATTCAGCTGTATTTTCTGGATGGAAAAAAGAAAATCTTTCAGAAAATGCAGCAAAACGTAATTGAAAAAACAATGTGAAAATAATATATCTGAAAAAACTGTAAAATAAACACCAGCAGAAAGTTCAAAATGGTAGAGTTCACAAATGCATACATGCACCCAGCCACCACACACATAAGTGACAATGTATTTTAATACCTAGCAACAAAGGCAACACTAACCAAGAAATGGACCGGCAAAACATTAAAATTGGAAAAATCAGACTTACCAAAAACTGTTCCATCCATGCCAAGTGTGAAATAGCATGCATAGACCTACTGAAATGCACCAACACACATACTCCAATACAACCACCAAAATAGTGTATCGATAGCACACGTTGATAAATAAAGTAAATAGAAAATAGACAACACAACTATGAAGCATATTCTCTGGAATATCAAGTAAGTAGAGTAAATTAAAATTGCTGAAATCATGCAAATTACACAAGTGAACACAAATTTCACCCATGGCTGGTTAAGAGTGAAGACTCACCCGAGATGGTGAGTCGGGTCCTTTGCATGCATGCCCTACCAGAACAAAGACCAACATACTAGATGTGATCAAACTTCTCAGGCAACATTCAGAACCATATCTGCCAAAAGGGAAACATCACTTACAACGAAACTTTTACAACGCACTGCCATTACAACGCGGTCATTACAACGCAAACTATTACAACGCATTGCGCTGGGGGGCGCTCTAGGATAGGGAATAGGTTAATTTACTATCCAATAACCTTCCCTAGTGTCCACGGGGACTGGAGTTGGAATAGTAAATTAAACTATTCACTATCCAACACCCAAAAGCGCTATGCGTTGTAATGATATGCGATGTAAAAACCGCGTTGTAAAGGCATGCGATGTAAAAGCATGCGTTGTAACGTCATACATCCCTGCCAAAAGGGATTGGAATAGTCCTTCTGGCAAATGAGGATGCCATTGTCAAATGGCGTGAGTCAGTACACATCTAATTTATGGACTGTTGCATTATAAACCATTATCACCCGTCATGGTTTCAATTACTATTGGGCAAAAGCGTAACAAAGTCAATAACACTATCAAAAATGTAACGTACAAGCTAAAATTGATCAGACTATTAATATCATTACTGTCACAATGCAACCTTGACATACTCATTGGTTCTTTCCAGAGTAGACTACTGTGAAATAATTAAATTCAGACTACCACAAAAAAAGGTCACCAGTCCAGTGTATTTAACATTAAGAGTGCTAGGCTCACCTTAGCCTTTCTGAACAAGATCACATTTCTTCTGACTTATCATCATTTCACTGACTCTGCTTCAATCACAGAAGATTTTACCAGTATAATTTTGCAGAATCCCAGCCCCCAATTTTTCCAAATCATCTGCTCTTCACTGTGTACATTCTTTCAATATAATATAATGTAATTTTGTTTTCCAAAACACAAAAGTAAATCAAGAACAAGAAAATACATACAAAATGATCAGTGGAAGAAGTGTCAAAATGTTGAACTCGCTACATTTTCTGAAGAGCTGCTTGATCTTGTTCACTTCCATAGTCACCGGAGAATTATCCTGTTCAGTCTAATGACGTAATCTGTAAATTCTGGTTTCTCCACATTTCCTTATCCTATGTTTTTTAGTAGTCTCCCATCCTAGGATCTTTTTGTTGGCTACTCTGCCACTACCTTGTTTAATGTACCCAATGTTTAATTGTGCCATGTAGTGCTATACACTAAATTGAACTAACAAGTATATTACAAAAAGATAGACCACTAACCAATGGTTCAACATAAGAAAGAGAAATGAAATAAAATTGAAGAGAAACACAAGATTAGCTTTTACCACTGCCTTAAACACCTGTTTGGAGTCGTATTCTGACAAGGACTCTTTTACATTACTGGGAGATTTTAATTTTCATCTTGAGGCTATGAATAATTCGGATACCTCTAACCTAATGGATATTCTGGCTTGTTTTGGACTACAGCAAATTGTGCGAGAACCTACACATCAGGCAGGACACACTTTGGATGGCATTTTTACTAATAGTACCCATATTGAAGTAATCAGCGTGGTGCCCCTTCTTTGGTCAGATCGATTTGCGGTTAATTTTATCATCAATATTCCCAACAATAAAATGTGTCGTAGGACTTGACCCTCTTTGAGCAAGGTGCGTGCTTGGAAGAAAGTCTCTCACAATGAATTAATTCTGGCCTTGAAACTGAATCGGACCTACAGTGCCGACCCTAACCAGGCCGCTAACGATTACAACAGTTGGATTAGCCAGGCAATCCATCCACTGGCTCCTGTAATTACCAAGACGCCCAAGAAGAGATTGGTATCCTCTCCCTGGTACTCAGCAGAGCTAAAAACTATTAAAATAAAATGTCGGCTTATGGAACGCATTTGGCGATCCTCTTACAGTTTAATGCATAAGACTGAATACGGCCTTGCGCTAAAAGCATATAAGGAAGCGATTCTTTTAGCTAAAACAGCATATTTTACTTCTAAAATTTCAGAGGCCACCAACTCTCCCAAAGAGCTGTTTAAAACAGTTACAGCTCTGACCCGTCGCCGTAGAAACACTGTTTTTACCCCTGACCAAGCTTTTGTTGATAACCTTTCGTTTTTTTCCAATAAAGGTAACAACGGTATATGAAGAGCTTATGAACTCTGTGGAGTCCAACATCATAGACCCATTCCAGAGTTGGGAAATACAGCATGTTCATGGCTGCTTATCTAAATTCTCTTGTCTAGATGAGAATCAAGTGGCAGATTCACTCTCCCTAACCAAATCTGGATCTCCTCTTGACCCCTGTCCTCCTTACATTTTACATTTAGCCACCAATGAGGTTGGGGCATTGTTGACCCTCCTTCTCAATCTTGTCCTTAGTACTGGGACTTTTCCAGAAGGATGGAAAATGGCTTGCATTAGGCCCATTCTAAAAAAGCCCTCACTTGATCCTTCAGAGGCCAAAAACTATCGTCCCATCTCCTGTTTACCTCTGCCCTCGAAGGCTCTTGAAAAAGCCATCAATCAGAACTGACTGCCTATCTTGAAGAGAACAATATACTTGATTCCACCCAGCACGGTTTTAGAGCCCGCCACTCCACTGAGTCGGCCCTAATCATGGCTACCGAGGAGATTAGAAGGGTACTAGATGAGGGCAGTAGGACGGCCTTAATACTGCTAGACCTAACTGCAGCGTTTGACACTGTAAATCATACAGTGTTAATTAATAGGCTGCAGACCGCGGGTAAGGCTCTGGCCCTTCTCTCCTCTTTCCTTGACTCTAGAGAACAAATAATATACTGGGATGACCTAAGATCGGAGCATTTCATTCTTCCGGGTGGAGTCCCTCAGGGCTCGGCATTATCTCCCACCCTGTTCAATATTTATGTTACACCACTGGAAAGATTAATTAAAAGTTATGGTCTGCGGCTTGTGACCTATGCTGACGAGACCCAATTACTGGTGTTGGTCACTCAAAATGACCTTACTTCTGCTGACAGGTTCCGTGACGCTCTCTCCTCTGTGATGTCTTGGATGAAGGTAAATTTCTTAAAACGAAATACCGAAAAAAATTAGATCTTAGAATTTGGCAAACAACACTCATTTTGGAGCCATTCTTGGTGGTCCCCTGAAGCTGGCACCTGTCCATCACCGGTGGGTAAAGCCAGAAACCTCGGCTTTCTCATTGACAAAGGTCTTACATGTGTTCCCCAGATAAATCAAATGGTCTCTACCTGCTTTTTTACGCTTAAGCTCCTACGTAAGATCCTTCCTTTTTTTCCATTTTCCTTTAGGAAAACGGTGGTTGGTGCTCTTATTTTATCAAGAATAGATTACTGCAATGCACTCTATCTGGGTGCAGGAGTGAAACAGCTGAATAAGCTCCAGTCACTTCAAAATGCCGCTGCCAGGGTCCTGCATGGTCTACCTAAACATCACTCCACCTCGGCCAGCATCAAACAACTACATTGGCTACCAGTCAGGCGCAGGGTGGACTTTAAAGCACTCTGCCTTGTGCACAAAGCTCTTTATGGAGGCGGGCAGAAGACATACAACGACTCTTCCCCCGGTATGTTCCATCACGCTGCCTAAGATCTCTGGATTCTGGTTTGGTTCTTCCTCCATTGACAAAGCAAGTCACATGGGGAGGTAAATGTTTCTCCTTCTTAGCAGCTAAGTTCTGGAACGCTCTCCCCGTCTCACTCCGACTCCAGCCTTCGCGGACCATTTTTAGGAAAGCTATCAAAACCAGGCTTTTCTTGCAAGGCTAAAGTTAGTAATGTACCTCGATCTTCTATCCAGCACCAAGACACCTCGGCATAAGAGCGCTTTATAAGTACCTTCAGTCAGTCAGTCATATGTAGTAGCCACTTCTGTAACAAAACAGCATATACAAATAAGAAAAATATAGAACTACGTGAAACAGTATTTAAACATATGCTTCAAATTATACAGTTCTACAAATCCTTTAAAGACCCATGTATCCTAATACCATATGTTATTCAGAGACTCGGTCTCTCTATTTGAAGTGTCCCTACTAACATAATTGGGCCCATGCTAGAGTACCCGATCATAGTGGCAATGTTGTAATGTGTGTTCAGATAGTACAAAAAGCTGACAATATAACTCCCTGTAGTAGCTGGAGGCAATAGATCCTTTACCCCTTATCAAAATCTGTGTCTCTAACCTTACCCTCCTTTTTCCCTCCTCCACTCTCTGTCTACTTCCCCTGCTCCTACCATCCCACTCCCCGAAATATCTCCCCTTGCCTGCTTTCACCAAGTAGCCCCCTGTCCTTTTGTGCCCTTTGACTAAGCACTCCTTCTCCCCTTTTTGGGGAAAGATCCAAGTTATATACACTGGAGTCTCAGCATACCCGCTGAGAGAGTCCACAGCGCCAAAGGAGCCACTCACAATTGAGGTATGGTATGGCACCCTTTGCCAAAGCACTCCCTCTCCCCTTTTTGTGGAAGAATCCAGTAAATAGGCCTTGGTTTCTCACAGACCCCTCTGAGAGAGTCCACTGCGCTTAAGGAGCTTCACGCAACAGAGATGGAGAAATGATACCACTCCCCCTGGGATCACAGCTTCTGGACTTTGGGGGCAGCTTTGACTCGCCTACCGGTTTGTGTCCCTGTCACCCTCCCCCTCCTCTTGCCATGCCGTGTCTCTAACCCTCCCCTCATCTTTCCCTCCTCCACTCTCTGTCTACTTCCCCTACTCTTACCCCACCACTTCCCGGAATATCTCCCCTTGCCAGCTTTTTCCCCGACCTATATGTTCCTTTTTTTTGTCTCAACCTTACTTGTAACTAAAATTGCCATGCTCTAATAACTGTGTACCCTTTGTAAAGCTGTAACCTGCAATTCATTTTCTGATACCCATGTAAAGCGCTCTGATACCTCCGGGTCTAGCCAGCGCTATATAAAACCTTTTAAATAAAATAAATAAATAAATACGATATTCAATGTCAAGGATTACACAGTTTACTGTCTGCCTCCATTGGAGTGTGACTCAGAAGTATTCTATGGATATGAAAGTTCAGTTGTAGGTGGGTGAAAGGTGAGTGGTGAGCTAAACCCTGGTTGTTTTCTAGAACAGTAAATACCTGCTTACAGACTGTAAGAGAGGGGGTGTTAGATGATACCATGATGCCTGAATGAGAGACTTTATACATTTGTTTAAATACATTTTTTATTGGCATTTATTAATTGATACATATATATATATATATATATATATATATAATGAGATGTAAACATTGGATGAAATATATATATATTTATCAATCATACAATTACTATATTCGTGATTTAAAAAAAGAAAAAGAACTAACAACCAAAACTGGTCAGCATGGTAGAATAGCAATTACCATCAAGAGACCTTATAACTTGATACTGAAAGGATCTTGTGAAAGAGTAAATGCATTAACATTTCTTAAAATTGCACTTTAAATATTTAACTGTCAAGCTCAGATGATATACATGGAGATCATTTGATCCTATCACATATCAAAAGGTATGACTTTAATAAAGACAATTTAGGTATACAATTTGCATATTCACTATTCATCTTAACTTTACAATAGAGATTTCGGGCCATATGTAGGTAATCTACATTTACCGATTCTAAAATACCGAATTTTACCGATTCGATATTTTAGAATCGGTAAATGCTATGTAGGAAAAAATTCGGTAAATGTTACCGAATCGGTAACATTCGGTAATTACTGATTCGGTACTTCCTATTCATTCCTACGGGACTTGAGGCCCATAGGAATGAATGAGAAATACCGAATCGGTAATAGGGGGAAGACTTACAAGGGTGACAGGGTGTCACATTGACACCCTGTTGCACCCCTGAATAGTGCATGGGTGCACATGTGGCACACATACATGCCCTGTATGTCTGCCACATGGCACTGTTAAAAATGGCAAAAAATTGCTTTTTTAACGGTTTTCGATATTTACCACCAACTTGTAGTTCGTGGTAAATAATGAATCCTGAAATGAGAAAAGCACTCATGTGAGTGCTCCCTACATTAAGGATTCGGTAATTTACCGAGACGAACCCACGGACCCATCAGCTGCCACGCCTGCAAGTTCACCTGCATCCGGTCCTGCCCCGCACCAGCACCGGCCAAGCCGAACACCAGCAGCAACCACCTGAAGTGCATCCTGCTCAACACCCGCTCCGTCCACAGACACGCCATTGAACTCTGGAACCTCCTCGACACCACAGCTCCTGACGTCGCCTTCCTCACGGAAACCTGGATGAACGACGCCTCAGCGCCCGACATCGCCATCGCCATCCCAGAGGGCTACAAGATCACCCGAAGAGACCGCAACAACCAGACTGGAGGAGGCATCGCCATCATCTACAGGGACACCATCCGCATCAAGACCAACACCGACGACACCCTGACAACCGCCGAACACCTGCACTTCCAGATCCACACGGACCCCAAAACCACCCTCAGAGGCACCCTGATCTACCGACCCCCGGGACCACGCACACAATTCAGCGAGGACTTCGCCGACTTCATCAGCCCGCATGCCCTCCCCTCCGCTGACTACATCCTCCTGGGGGACATCAACTTCCACCTGGAGAACAACAACGACCGCAACACCATCACCCTGCTCGACAACCTCGCCAACCTCGGTCTCAAGCAGCTGGTGTCCACCCCCACCCACCTCGATGGACACACACTCGACGCCATCTTCTCATCCAGCAAAGACATCGCCTTCAGCCACGCCACTGGACTCCACTGGACGGACCACAGCTGCGTCCACTTCACCTTCAGAAGAACGACGATCCACCACCACCAGCCACAAGCTGCTCGAAGAAACTGGAACAAGATCACAGCCGACCAGCTCGCCGCCTCCCTGAGCCAGCACCCTCCCGCCAGCTCAGCGAACCCCAGCCAGGCCGCCGACAACCTCACGAAGTGGATCAGCTACTGCGCGGACGAACTCGCCCCACTGAGAACCCCGCCCAGCAGACCCGGCAGCAAGAAGGCCCCATGGTTCACCGACGAACTCAAGAGCTCCAAGAAGAACTGCCGAGCCCTCGAGAAAGCCTGGAGAAGGGAACCAACACCGGACAACATGACCACCCTCAAGCTTGCCACCCGGAAGCACCACCAACTGATCCGCGCCACCAAGAAAACTGCATTCAAGGACCGTCTGGACAACAACGCACACAACTGCAAGGAACTCTTCAACATCGTGAAAGAGCTCTCCAACCCCAACGCTGGAAACAACGACATCACCCCATCGCAAGACCTCTGCAACTCCCTCGCCTCCTACTTCCACAACAAGATCGCAGACATACACAACAGCTTCAGCACTCAACCGTCGCACGCCACGACCGAACCACCGCCCCCCACCACCACCCTCCGCGCCTGGACTCCGATCAGCACCGAAGACACCGTCCGCGTGATGAACTCCATCCACTCCGGATCTCCGACCGACCCCTGCCCTCACCACGTCTTCAACAAGGCCGACGCTGCCATTGCACCCCACCTGCGGGACATCATCAACACCTCCTTCGACACCGCCACCTTCCCGGAGAGCTGGAAGCACGCCAAACTCAGCGCCCTACTAAAGAAACCTACAGCGGACCCCACCGAACTCAAGAATTACCGCCCCCTCTCGCTCCTCCCGTTTCCAGCCAAAGTCATCGAGAAGACCGTCAACAAACAACTGGCCGCCTTCCTCGAGATGAATGGATCCCTCGACCCCTCACAGTCTGGCTTCCGAGCCAACCACAGCACCGAGACCGCCCTCATCGCTGCCACCGATGACATCCGAGCCCTGATGGACAACGGAGAAACAGCGGCCCTCATCCTCCTAGACCTCTCCGCGGCATTCGACACTGTCTGCCACCGCACCCTAGTGCAGCGCCTCAGCAACGTCGGAATCCAGGAGAAGGCACTGGAGTGGATCATCTCCTTCCTCGACGGAAGAACACAGAGAGTCCGCCTACCACCGTACAAGTCAGAGGCCACCGAAGTCATCTGCGGCGTCCCGCAAGGATCCTCGCTGAGCCCCACCCTCTTCAACGTCTACATGAGCCCCCTCGCGGCCATCGCACGCCAACACAACCTCAACATCATCTCCTTCGCTGACGACACCCAGCTGATCCTCTCCCTGACCAACGACCCCGCCACCGCCAGAGCCAACCTTCACGAAGGGATGAAAGACGTAGCCGAGTGGATGACGACCAGCCGCCTGAAACTGAACTCAGACAAGACGGAAGTCCTCATCCTGGGCTCCTCGCCCTCCGCCTGGGACAACTCCTGGTGGCCCCCCGCCATGGGCACCGCACCCATACCAACAGACCACGCACGCAACCTGGGCTTCATCCTGGACTCCTCCCTCTCCATGACCAGACAAGTCAACGCCGTCTCCTCGTCGTGCTTCAACATCCTGCGCATGCTACGGAAGATCTTCCGGTGGATCCCCACCGAGACCAGGAAGACGGTCACCCAGGCCCTCGTCACCAGCCGACTGGACTACGTCAACGCCCTCTACGCCGGAACCACCGCCAAGCTCCAGAAGAGACTCCAGCGGATCCAGAACACCTCAGCCAGACTCATCCTCGACATCCCCCGACACAGCCACATCTCCGGACATCTGAGAGACCTGCATTGGCTCCCCCTCAACAAAAGAATCACCTTCCGTCTCCTCACCCACGCACACAAAGCCCTACACGATCAAGGCCCGAGCTACCTCAACAACCGCATCAACTTCTACGCTCCCAAACGCCATCTCCGATCAGCCAGTCACGCCCTCGCCGCCGTCCCCCGCATCCGAAGAACGACAACAGGAGAAAGGTCCTTCTCCTACCTGGCCGCCAAGACCTGGAACTCCCTCCCTCCCGACCTGCGCCTGACCCAAGACCACCTCTCCTTCAGGAAGAAGCTCAAGACCTGGCTGTTCGAGCAGTAGCAGCACCCCCCCCCCCCCAAGCGCCTTGAGACCCTCCGGGTAAGTAGTGCGCTCTACAAATGTCTTGATTGATTGATTGACCGAATCGGTATTTTAGGAATTTGGTAATTTACCGATTCCTTAAATTACCGATTCGGTAAATTACTTGGGACTAGATGTAGGTAGGCTATTACTGGTCGGTAACGGCCGAATTCGGCCGTTACCGACCGGTAATAGACTTTTCCTATGTAGGAGGCTTTTTTACCGATTCGGTAAATAACGAATCGGTATTTACCGATTCGGTATTTACCGAATCATCATTTACCGATTCGGTAATTTACAATTACCTACATCTAGCCCCAAATCCTTCAGTTTAACCTCCTACATCTGAAAAGCCTAATACCGGTCGGTAACGGCCGAAATTCGGTAATTTTGGCCGTTACCGACCGGTATTAGGCTACCTACATCTGGCCCTTCATTTCTATGACAAGGAAGTACATGTACATAAAGTACACAGGATGGGGTGGCTCACAGAATACACAACTTTTTTTTGCACTAAGTAGATATTACTTTTATCCGAAATTAAGCCATTGGAACCAAAGCATGAAAAGTAAGTGTCCTTATCAGACTTTAAAGCCACATATTTGGCAATGCTAATACTCTTTCTCAAGCCCTTAAATGCATAACTTTTATACTACTTTCTTTTATAGATTAATTGGGAAGCATTTAGGTATGGCTACAGAGAGCTTCATATGTTCGAAAGACCTCATGCCACCAATTTCGTTTTAAATACAGTAAAAATGATGGAGAAAGAGTGGTCTTTCAGTCAGAACCTTTAAGTCATTGTCTTTAATTTGGCTTTCATGCTACGCTGTTGCAGGGATTCAGTTTTTGAAACAAAACTATGCCTGGGATCACAGACCATCAGTTTGTAGGAGGGGCTGAGTCTCTATACCACATCGGTACCTATGAGCCTGAATCCTTACTAGGTTATAGTGCATTACCTGCCATCCTAACCTTCCCAGAGAAACAGGTAAGTTGGCATCCCAGAACACAGCACTCTAGTCCCATCAGGGAACTGCGGTAACAGTACACTCATACATGTCCATAATAAACAATTGAAAGACATGAGGTACGTTTTCAATATTTATTGAAACTATCGTGCTCTATCATGAAGTGCTTCAATTAGGAAACACATGCAACTTAGTAACGTGATTAGCATTATCAGTAGTCTGTACATAATTAAAATCTATACCATGGTGAGTGATGTATTTGCCTAAGCCAAACCTCACTATATAAGCACAAATGTTTAGAACACAGATCTCTAGGTGTAAAGCAGGGCCCCATACCTGGTGTGTGCCGGTAGCTGGTCTGCATCTCAGACTGCAAGGCTGGTGAGCTCATCCCAGGTTCCTTCTTCTGCAAAAAATGTGCCTCTCTATTTTAACAATGGCCAGTCACTGCTTATGTGATAAGAACAGCAGCAGATGGATCTCTTTGTTATGTCTATGTGTTAGGTGTGTTATTTATAGGGGAAAACAAGGCACAATGTTGTTTGACCTTGTACGAAGTGTGCAGACTATTTCAAGAATAAAAATGTGGCACAAACACACAAACTATAACCTTTCCACTAACACTAATGCTAACATTTTTTAAATATAGTAAAGAACCATTTTCCACCTCAATTGCTATGCACAAACACTACTATATCAAAGAGTTACCACCCTACCACAACTAACATGCTTGCTATACTATTTCATACAGACTTAATATTTCACCCTTTCAGTCTCCGTTTACTAACATACAGAGTTACACACATAGTACATAACCTACATATTACAATTGCTTTGTTGTACATTACTATTATAGCAAACCATTATTTTATCATGACACTTTACCATCACATTTCAGAAACTTCCCTTTTCATTTAGAATTTTTTTGAATACTAAAGCAATACACTCAGAAACATTTAAAATTTCATATCAACGTACAACAGCTCTATCTATAGCATACCAATATCTGCTACAACATAATAAATTAATGGCCAAACCTATCAGCTTTTTTATTTTCTTTCAATTTTCATGACACATTGTATACTACTTATCTGACCGTGCCACTGCAGTTTTTGGTAACGTAGGGCCAGATGTAGGAAGCCTAATACTGGTCGGTAACGGCCGAAATTACCGAATTTTGGCCGTTACCGACCGGTATTAGGCATTTGAGATGTAGGGGCCTAATTTAAGGATTCGGTAATTTACCGAATCGGTAATTTAAGGAATCGGTAAATTACCGAATTCTTAAATACCGATTCAGTAATTTACCAAATCCTTAATGTAGGAAGCACTCAAGTGAGTGCTTTACACTTGTAAGGATTCGTTATTTACGACCAACTAATAGTTGGTTGTAAATATCGAAAACCTTAAAAAAAGCAATGTTGTGCTTTTTTCGACTGTGCCATGTGGCAGACATACATGCCCTTAGGGCATGTATGTGTGCCACATGTGCACCCATGCACTATACAGGGGTGTAACAGGGTATCAATGTGACACCCTGCCACCCTTGTATGTCTACCCCTATTACCGATTCGGTATTTACTGAATCGGTAAATCTCATTCATTAGGAATGAATGGGGAATACCGAATCGGTAAATACCGAATTGGCATTTACCGAATTTACCGAATCATTAGCTACATACGTTTTACCGATTCTAAAATATCGAATCGGTAAAATTCATTATTTTAGAATCGGTAAATGATATTTACCTACATCTGGCCCTAAATAACAATACCTCTGATCATCCACATGTACTTCATAGTATCACTTATCATAATAATACAACCTTTAAGAATCCCCTAATTAAATTTTTTTGGAGATACTCTCTTATGCATTAACTGTTTTATGGCAAGTATGCACTCAATTACCTCTGTTTTACAGTTTTGCATGTTTTTTCTCTTACCATCTGTACCTAGTACAACCATTTACTTTTTAGACACCATTGTATCTTACAAGTCCAACTTCTGTTTAATTTTCCTGAAATACAAAAACACTTAGAACACATAGGGCCAGATGTAGGTAGCCCAATACCGGTCGGTAACGGCCAAAATTACCGAATTTCGTCCGTTACCGACCGGTATTGGGCATTTGAGATGTAGGAGGCAGGTGTAAGGATTCGGTAACTTACCGAACGGTAATTTAAGGAATCGGTAAATGACCGAATTCTTAAATACTGATTCCTTAATATAGGGAGCACTCAAGTGAGTGCATTTTTCATGTAAGGATTTGGTATTTACCACCAACTACAAGTTGGTGGTAAATATCAAAAACCTTTGAAAAAGCAAATTTGTGCTTTTCCAAAAGTACCATGTGGCAGACATACATGCCCTTAGGGTTTGTATGTGTGCCACATGTGCACCCATGCACTATTCAGGGGTGCAACAGGGTGTCAATGTGACACCCTGCCACCCTTGTAATTCTTCCCCCTATTACCGATTCGGTATTTATCGAATTTGTAATTCTCATTCATTCCTATAGGCATTCAGGCCCATTGGAATGAATGGGAATTACCGAATCTGTAAATACCGAATCGGTAATTACCGAATTTTACCGATTCGGTAAAATGTACCGAATTTTTTCCTACATAGCATTTACCGATTCTAAAATACAGAATCGGTAAAATTCGGTATTTTAGAATCGATAAATGTAGATTAACTACATATGGCCCTAAGTCTTGCACATAAATTCAGCATGCTTGGAACAGTATTGGTGCCAGATGCAGAGACACATGGGAACATAGTTTTAGTCCAATCACCAGCATACTGGTTTTTTTTACCACAGTGTTTTGTTTACTGTTTTTGGGTATTTAATTTTCATCAAATACAAAACTGTTAGTTTGAACAAAAGTAGTGAGTATGCTATATTTTGCAATGCATACATTTTAAGTTAATCACTTACAAAGCAAACTTCATCTTCAGACTTATTTTCTTAATTCTTCACGTGATGTACAGCCTACCTTGACTAATGCATATAAAAAAGGAGCTAGAGTCCCAAATTCCATATTCTTGTTGCCCAAAAGGCTGAGTAATTCCCTGATTATCTTTGTAGGGCTACTGTGGGCACAACAACAGAAAGTTGGCCAACTATTACCGAATGCATCCCCTAACAAGAAGCAAAACCAGATAGCTTTGCCAGTGCTTGTTTCTTTATAGTTTTTATTATACTTGAAACTGATTAGAAAATAAGAGGAACCTTGTTTGGTATGTGAGTAGATACATGTTAAGAGATCATGGAAGTGGCAAACAAACTCTGTGAAAATGATATAGAGGGAATCAAATGTTGTGGTACAGAGGTGAAAATCAATTGTCTTCGTCACTGTGATATTTGGATAAGAACCATGCAGTTAGAAGCCTGAAATGTTTCTCCAATGGAAAGATACACCATTGGTTATTGCCCTAAGCCAAATGTTAGTAAAGGTTCTGGCAGGCCCAGGACACTCACAGGGCCTCTGTCCTATGTGCATTCTTTTACTGCTGTGAGGTTATGCGGTACCCACAGTGGCCCTTTGGTATTTATAAGTGTTTTAGATGGCCAAGGTGGTGCAATGGTTTACACATTTTGGTGCTGTTGAAAGGTGAGAACAGCCGTTTTTAGCATGATATCACAGATGCACTGGCTGAGCACTCTGGAGAAATCTCATTCTGCTTTGCTTATAGCATTAAATGGAAGTGGTGTTAGCCTACATAGAATTGTTATGTTTTACATGTTCTTACCAGAAGGCTTCCACTTGCCCCATCCCTGTTCTGGCTCTAGCCAATTACATTGTGCAGTTTGTGCCTCACACCCACACAGCTAACTCCTGGTACGCACCATCCACTAATTGGCATCAAGTGCAAATGAGAAGCACAGGGGTCGGTTTCTGCGATTGGTTGAGTGAGACTTTTATAAGCACCATCTAACAATATTTTTACAGTCAAATGGTGCTTCCTACTCCAAGCTCCACATCATTAATTGTCCTTTCAGCTGATCATGAAAGTTTGAGAAATGCCTGTAATTTGTAAAAGAGTGCTGTAGTATTTAAGTTGACTGAAATCCACTTAGGAAATAAAGGGACTAACCCTTAGCCCTTGTGCCCATGAGCAAAGGTCCACCACAGCCAATGCTAACATTTAGTGGCTTTCTCTTCTAAGAGTATGGCAATCCTATTCAATATTTGGAATCACACCCATAACAGATTTTCTGCTTGAAAGCGGTCTTTTTTGCGTTTGAAATGTTTACCACCATGCATCCAAGGCAGTAGATATTTTGTTCTTGACTTACTCCATTCCACGATGCCAACTATCTGTGCCCAAGGTCCTTGTGATTTACCTTCACTAAGCCAATTTGTTAAGTCATTGGATAGCAGTCTACAGTCATTCCTGTGGTTAACTATAGTAGGGGACTTGGAAGACATAACTTGAGGTAATGCCTGCTTTAACAATATTGGCTATTGATCTAATGTGTATGAAATATGATTGGAAAATACTACAATTCATGGGGAAACTGTCTCAAAGAATTCCTCCTGGTACAAGACAAAGGAAAAATATGTCTGTATATCTTCTCTCTGTCCCTATTTCTCTATTCCCCATGCCTACTATTTCATTCACCCGTTGCCTAAATATAAAGGACTGATTTTCTCAACTGTCCACAACCTTTCGTAAAGTTACTTGCAAATGTTCATTCTCACATATATTTATATGCATTAACCTGCTTAAGCCCTATTGTCAAAAACATCTGGAAAATATTATGCTAATGGCCGGTCGATATTAGCAAGGCTGAAAATAATTTTCACAATGGTTGTATGATAGAATACAGAGAACAGCCATATGTAATTACAATGTAAAGTACAAACATATTTTCTCCAAAATATAATGGAAGAGAATATTGCCAAAAAGACGTAATATTGTCTTTTAATAAATATTGATTTAAGACTATTTTATTTTAAATATTAATGTAAAACTAACAAACATATATCTAACAAACAATAACATCTAAACTACTGTACATATTACAATTAATATTTAAAAATAGTTTTAATACCAGTAGTTAGTTATTGTTAGGACCTAGTTCCCATAGGAAATGTGTTTATGGTTTTGTTAATAACTTTGTCACCGTTTGACGAATCTCCACGAAATCAAAACTAGTTGAAGGTTTTGGGGTGATTCGCTAAGTGGGGGCTGAGAAAAAGGAAGGGGTGGTCCCAAAACACATTTTCCTATAGGGATTTTGAACAAGACTAAAGCCCAAACTGCTGGACAGAATTACACAATTATACTAGCAAGGGAAAATAGAAGGGCACTTAGATAAGACTATTAACTAAAAATACAGTGAGCAGGAAGGGAGAAAAAGGAATTTCTAAACTGATTGTATATCAATTTTGTTATGCTAGTATGAATGAATGCATTTAAAATTGGGGGTGGGTGTTTGCTTATAGTATACACTTTAATAGTATATAATTTGCATATGCTCACACAGTCAGGGAGGCACTTACATGCCCAGTTACACTCTCACAAAAGCAGTTATATAGCCATCACTCATATAGCCAGACAGCGACTACCACACTCACGCATACACCCATAAGACCATTCACACACCCCCTTACTCATGTGTCTGTCCAGGTTTCAGTACAGATTTACCCTGATATCCTAAGGGTAAATCCACTGAATGAAATCTGCACCAGAAGAAGAGTTTATAGAGGACTACATCAGCACTCTTAAAAAGGATGAACCTTGACTGTAGTTGACCTCAGGGTCACGGCCCCAAGGGTTAGTCAGTTTTAGGAGGAGGTAGAGGAGTGGACAAATCAGTGGGTAAAATCTCCAGAGGAGAGAGGGGATCCCCCAGGGAGAGACGTTTTTATTGGATATGGTGCAGGAAGTACTGTCTCCCCAAACCCAGTCCCCTGAGGATCTCAAGGACCGACATGCTGAGTGGGACCTGAGGCTGCAGCTGGCCAGACTGGGTGCAGAGGAGAGAAAATGTGAGGCTAAGAGAGCCAAGGAGGAGAAAAGGTTCTTTCTGGTTGGAGGTTCAAGAAGGTGTACAGAAAGGCCAAATAGCTGTTACAGTGTATCAAAAATGGTGGGAGCATCACTATTGTGTCCAGTGCAGAATAAAGAGTTCATATATTCAGAGACTTGATGCCTGGCTTTAAAGAGGGGGTTGATATAGACAGGGTATTTCTGGCATAAGAAGTAGCTGCCAAGGGAACAAAGGATGTCTGAGGAGGACTGTAGAGGTGCTTTTGGAGTCAAATTTGTGGTGATAGGATGGACAATGTACTGGCTCTAGAGAAGGGGAAGAGGTTGAGGTATCCCACTATAAAGGAGGGCATTTTCAGTAAGCATGAATTAACCCCAGATGTGTGCAAGCTCAAATTCAGGGTTAGTCAGAAACTGTCTCACTACTGCTGGGAGGATTTTGTGGGGTGCTTTTGTAATGTTTGTTAAAAGCACTGATGATTTTTAAGAAGATGTTTCTAACAGTTGTATGCTTTTGTCTTCTTTCACAAAGAGAAAACTGAGAAGAAGCAACCTGTTTCAAACAACAGATAGAATACATATGGAATATAATCTTGTTAACTTGCACTCTGCGGCGGACATCATACCTTCCTCCTAATCCAGTTTGAAATAGTTGAGGAAAATATTGAGCCTCTAAACATTTCTCCAGACACTCATTTGAGTTCTTTTAATTGCTTCATCTGATACAGTTCAATGGCATCCCTAATAACCTCTTTTGAATGTAGTGGATGGATACTGTAAAGCCCATATATTTTTTTCAGATCCACTTCCATCCAGTTTTCTAAAACTATCCACTTGAAGGCAAGATTTGTTCCCCCATGAAACTTTCATGTTAGACAACATCTACATCTTTATAATACACATTATTGTCTTTAAGATTTATTGTAGGTTTCTTCACCTTATTTACATCCACTAGTTCCTGCCATATTATTTTGTTTTGCGTGGGCACACCATTCACTAGAATAACAAGCATTTCTTACAAATCTGTCTCTACACCCACAGTTTCAATATTGTATTTGACATCTAAAGGTAAATACACGGCTGCTCAACTTAAGGCCGCAGGTTGGCTGTAAATTAACAAAATAAGAAAATGGGCTGATTACAAAACAGAATGACAAGGGACTGAACTCCGAACTCTATGCTACGCTGCAACAATCAGCTTCACTGCACCTCGCACCCAGCCAAAAAAGGTTGAGATAAGGAGTTGGAACGGGATTTATCCAAAAAGGAAATTTATTAGAGGGCTAAGCATACAACCCGTAATGTGCCCAGCATCAAGTTGGCTACCAAAATTGCTACATATTGGTACCTTACTCCTGGGCACCTTAATAGGGGCAATCCGGATCGCAGTCCAACGTGCTGGAGGAGTTGCGGGTAAGAGGGCACTCTAGTAATCTTTTGTGAGAATGCCAAGCCTTGACAGATTATTGGACTAGAATTCTGGATGAAATTGACCACCAGTTTAAAACACAGATCCCCAGATTCCCAGCATATGTGGTGCTGAGCTTGCCCAGCCCAATAACATTTCCACAAAAATCCCGCAGAGGCAGGCAAATAAGGCTAGCACTGGGTGCGGCTCTCCAGAATATATTAACACATTGGGGGACACAAAAAATATCCACACACTTAGGTTGGGTGCATAAGTTGTGGTACATTATTGGAATGGAGCGTATTAACGTCACACTGACAAACTCTGCAATGGCATTCAAAGAAGTGCGGAGGCCTATCCTCTCACTCCTTTATGGAAATTACTTGCCCGAAATACCTTCACTTGCTGCAGTTAACAGAGGCGGATCCAATACTCCCAAATACAGAGGGAACTTTGAATGAAAGGCCTGTGAATCCCTAGAGAGCTCATTAATGGAAGAAAATTGAATACTGGTAAGGGAGGGGAGGGGGGACAGTAGTTTGAACCAGTTGTAAATTGTTGTTTTGTATGTTTCTTCTTTTCTGTCTAAAAGAGCGACAGTTTCCTTGAAGATTTTGAATGTACTTAAAGCAAATGTGAAGATGTTGAATTTTAAATGTGCATCAAAAAAATAATAAAAAAGATTTAAACATAAAGGTAAATAGACAACTCTACCTTTAAGCCCGTTTCTGAAGCTCCGTGATGGCACCTTGAATGTTAGAGTTTGCTTCTCTCAGAAAGTAATGTGAGTGATCCCAAGGATTTTCTGCACAACTCAGGGTTAGAAACCAAGTTGCAGTTCCTAAATTTCACAACATGCACTTAAGTTCAACATGACGACAATACCAGTAATAATCATTTGTCCCAATATTTGCAGAGGTAAACATAAATATACAGCAGCACTGAAAGTACATGGGTGGGGTCCTACTGTATCAATTTATGCCTAGCAAATATTACAAATACTACTGCACTCCCATTTATACACAGGAGCATGTCAACACTTTCCTTGTACCTCTTCATCTATCTCTTCTTATACATTGCTAGGCACCATCTCTTCTTTTGCAAAGGAACTATTGCATTTTACTTCAGAACATCAGCCAGTTGTTTCAACTACATACACTAGTTCATTCTCTTGTAAGTAGCTTTCTTTATTAAAGAAAACCTCAGTAGTAGACCTTTACATTTTTTGCTAAAGTTACTTTGATTAATAAGACTTTTTTTGTTTTTGCTTTTCATCATGAGTCAACATTGTTGTAGGAGAGTAGGGTCTGCTATCCTATGGTCACCCCAAATTTTTGCTTTTTGCTTCACTGGTTTTCGACTACTGAGGCTGTGGGCCTGCTAATCAGACCCCCAGCCTGCTGTTCTCTCTCTAAATTATTAATACATGTGCTATAGGTACATACCACAATTTGAAATGGACTCCTTGTTAGCCCCTGTACCATGCACTATAGGTGCTCAGGGCATAGGTGCCACCAAGGCCTACCAGGGGCTGCAGCATATCTTTTGCCACCCCTGGCTGGTTCTTAAATTGACACAACTGGCTGATCACTCAGCTGGGGCAAGATGGTGTAATCACCTCTTGCTTAGATATAGTATACCTATATCTAAACCTATATCTGGACACATATAAACCTGTGAGCCACTCCTATGGAAGGCCTTATCAATTCTGGAGGCAGAGTGCGTGGTTTAATGTGAGATGGAGCTCTAGCATGAGCTGAGCCTGTCTGCAGCTGTCGGGAACAAATCCCTAAGCTGTTTCAGGATAATGCCATACCATATACTATTAAGTGCATTATAATCCTCGCGGTTATATAGCAACTTTGGTTTGGCTTTATCAAAACATGTCGTGTAAGGTGTCATACGATTTGGAATACTATCCCCTCGCCAGTTCTGGTGACGGGGATAGCATTCCACCCCTCTAGAGGGGTAAGACATGTTACTTTACTGAAATGCGGTTAATTTCTAAAAGGGCCTCAGATCCACAACATGGATGCTTCTGCCACAGACACAAGTCTGACCCCCTGAAGCTGACCGAAACTCAGCCAAAGGGGCCTGGACAAAGGGTTTCCTGTCGCAGGGAGGTGTCACACCCCCCCAGACAGGAGATAGTGGATTGTAGCAGGGAGGTTTGAAAGAAACCAGACACTGCATGGGGAGCACAAGGCTGCCCCTTGCATAATCCGGCCAAACCGGTTCTGGGGCACACCAGCCCCAGTCCCAGCGCGGCCTGGATCAAAGGAAAGGGGTGTATCCACCCCCTTCCTGGGTCCCACCCATAGGAGGGGACCTAGCAGGTAATCCAGCCCCCCAGATTCGAATAAGAGTGGGAGCAGTGCCAATGCACTTCAGATTATCCTGATGAAACATAAGAAACGAAACTCTGGACCCTTCGACATCCTACTCAACGTAGAAGACTGAAGAATCTTCCTATGCCTCCCGCGCTTGACGCGGTCCAATGTCAATCTTTAGCTGATTTTTTTATCAAGAAAATTGACATGATTTATGACCTCTTTACCTCGCCACCGGTGGCGACATCCTCTGCATCTGGCCTTAATCAGTTATCTGCTAATGTCGATGCTGTCACCAAACTCTCTGTATGGCAACCATTAGACAATGCTTCTTTTTTTTCTTGTCTAAACAGTGTGCGCTCTGGTTCTCCGTGCGATGCACTTCCGGTTAAAATACTGAAACAACTAGATTCCTCTACCCATCTGATCTTTGTCAAATTGCTAAATGCCTCACTTGCTGAGGCTCATATCCCCCAGCCATGGAAACACGCGATGGTAGTGCCCTTGTTAAAAAAGACTGGTGCTGATATTTTAAACCCCGCAAATTTTCGTCCTATATCTCTGCTGCCCACTTTTTCTAAAGTGTTAGAGAGATACATTAACACCCAACTTACTGAATTGGTGGAAAGTTCTGGTTTTCTACACCCATCCCAGTCAGGTTTTCGGACTCGCTATTCGACCGAGACAGCCCTCCTTGGGGTGACAGAGAGTCTTCGACACGGTGTCGATCAGGGCGAAACTATGGCACTCATCCTGTTGGATTTGAGCGCAGCTTTCGACACCGTGTCACATTCCATCCTTCTTGACTCTCTGCGGTCCCTTGGTGTGACTGGTACGGCCTTAGCTTGGGTGGCCTCCTTTCTTGGGGAGCGAACCTTTCAAGTATTTTCCGCTAAGGCGGCATCAGCGGTCTGTCCATCAGCGCGGGGTGTCCCCCAGGGGTCAATACTCAGCCCCCTATTGTTCAATATATATGTAAAACCCTTGGCTAACATCGTTGAGCAGGCGGGGCTGACTCTGTTTTCTTACGCAGATGACACCCAGATTGTCTTCTCCCTATCAGGGAGAGACGAGAATAATCCCTCCGCACTAAAATCTGGCCTCATTCTTGTGGCTGACTGGATGCAGAGAAACTGTCTCAAACTGAATGGGGAGAAGACAGAGGTGGTCATTCTGGGGAAAAACAAGAACCTCTGGGGCCCTCAACATTGGCCAAATGAGATGGGCTCACTTCCTGTGCCCACACATGCTGTACGTAATTTGGGTGTCCAAATTGACGACAAGCTAACAATGAAGCAGCAGGCCACTAAGGTCGCGGCAACCTGTTTTTCTACCCTCAGGTGGGTACAAAAGATCCTATGGATGCTTCCCATCCCTTCCCATAGAACGGTTGTCCAGGCATTGATAACATTTCGCCTGGACTATGGGAACATATTATATTTGGGGGCTGATGCAGCCACTGTTAAAACATTACAGGTGGTACAAAATGCGGCTGCGCGACTTCTGAAGAATGTTCCTAGAAGAACTTCGGCAGCACCTGCCTTGCATGATCTCCATTGGCTTAAGGTCGCTAGTCGCATAAAGTTTAAGACACTGTGCTACATGTTCAGAATAAAGGAAGGCACTGCACCTACATACCTACAAAAGCTGGTGCAACCTTACAGGCCCAAACGTACTTTGCGATCCTCGGAAATTGGAAATTTCATTGTACCAAGATTTAAGCTGGTAAGAATGGGGGGACGCTCCTTTCCTATCTTGGTCCTAAATATTGGAATGCCCTTCCTACAGCCCTTAAATTAGAAACCAGTCTTCTTCGCTTTCGCAGAACACTGAAAACGCTGTTGTTCACATAAATAGTTGGTTCCTGTATGATGGCTTATCTGACATCTTCTTCTTCAGTCTATCCCTAGCGCCGGGAAACCCACTGTGGGTAGCTGTGCGCGGTAAAAAGTTAAAAAAAATAAATAAATAAATAAATCTCCCTCAGACTGGAACCCAGCTATCTTATTTTTTGAAAAAAATTGAAAACACTTCTATTTCCGAAATAACGTCCCCCCCTTTTCTTCTTTTTTCTCCTCCATCTCATCTGGATATCAAAATCATTACAGCGCGGGGATGCCTTCGGGTCACCAGGCGCTCTACAAGTCGTTAAAATAAATAAATAAATAAAATTGTGGTCAAGGAGTGACCACCCTGTGCAAACAGGCACCATCCAGCCCTCGACGTCTGCTTTGTTGCAGTTCCCGCCGGAACTCGAGCGATAGAGATCGACGAGATCAAGCTTGCCTGCCTTGTAACAGCCCGATCCACAGTCTCTGCAGAGCTGAGACCCGTGGAGGCGACGGGAAGCGTGGTACACGCCATCTTGAAAAGACCATGAGACGCTGACCGTGCAGCTCATGAGTGACCCTCGAAGCTGTACACCGGGGTTTGAGAAGCCCCAACCCTGAGCCACTCTTGCACCGAAGTTCAGCCCTCCACACTCGACGAGTGCTGCGTGGGGCCCTTCTGCTTCTTTTGGCTCAACGCGTTGGCCAGTCCCATGCCAGCTGGCTTGTGTCCCCTGTGCCGACGAAAAACGAAATACGACTTGTGATTCTGGTTGCTCCAGATTTGCACCCACTCCCCTAAAAAAGGAGTACCCACTCTGACCCTCCTGGTCCGAGTGAGAAGCAATCTTCCAGTTCCGCGTGGATTGCTTTTGCCACGTGTTGTTTGCTCCAATCTTGAAGCCGACAGCGCCGACGGCGAGAACCTTTGTGGGACAGATCCTGACCTGCTCCTGGACTTCGTAGATGCCCCAGAGCCCACGTGACAGCGGAGAGAAGCTCATCAACAACCACCTGAGTGCGCCCGACATTGCCTGGTTCCATCCTGGTTCCACCCTGGTCACTGCTGAGTGACCCAGACTCTGTCCCCTCTGCTTTCAGGTACTTTCCGACTTCGATCCACCCTTGGATCCCACCGGACACTTCTCCTTCACAGCGCCTGCAGCCTCTTCAGCTTCAAGCACCAAGAACCAGCGTGACGAAACCCGACACTACTTCGACCCTGTGCACCCGCTTCCTGTGGGTGAGGTAACATTGCAACGCCGGTGTTCCCACACTGGTACACACCTCTAGGGTCTGTGTCTTAAGTTTTGTCTTTCTAGGTTCAGCGGAAGTGTCCTAAAACTCTATTTGCTTAACTTTTACGCACCATTGACTTGCATTGGTGCATGCGTGTGCTTTCAGCACTGCACCCCAATCCCGCGGGCTTTTACCGACTTCAGCATTGCTTGTCCTGACTGCTCCCAGCGATTCCCTAGGCCCTAGGCCTAACCACTGTTCGATTGGTATCTCTTATACCACTTTCTTAGTATATGGTCTGAGTGGCCCCTCACCCTCATCCATAATTGTGCAACTTTGTATGTTATACTGTGCTTTTGATTTAACGCTTGTGCTCCTTTTTTCATAAAGAATACTGGGGATTATTTTAAGTAATAAATACATATATTTTTATAATATATACTTGTGTGGTGTCCTTTCATTTGATATTACAGGACTGTGATTGGTAAAACAGCTCGCTTAACACGACCTCTTGAGTTAAGCCTTTAAGGCTGCTTAGTCTATGCTACCATTAAGATAGCTTGTCTACAAGGTTGACTTACAACCAGACACCATAAGGGAAAGCTTGGACTGATACAAGGTGGTTCCAGAATTGGAAACATCATATATCAGGCCAACTTCTCACAATTGTTGTATCCAGTGTTTTCATTCTGCTTACTATCAAAATAAATAGGTTGCACCTCGGAGGTGTTTGAGTGCTGCTCTTCTCGTCTTCTTGTCCCTCATTTTCATATCAAAATCTATATTACTCTATTTTTAACCATTCTCATTCATATTTCTTTGAATTGCTTCCACCTCCTTGTCAAATTATGTGATTTTTATAAATGTATTTAACTTTAATATGACGTACTCCTTCTCTGTTACAGATTTGGAGAGGTAAACTAAATAGACAGCAGCAGTGAAAGTATATGGGTGAGTTCCAACAGTAGTTAATCAAAAGTTCAAGTTTCAGTGTGTTTCTGTATTTGTAAATAGTTAAATAAGTTATGATATGTTTGTTTGTTATTATTTGGTTAAAATTATATTCGAATATGTTAATAAAATGTACTTGTAAAGTTATAAATATTTTTATTTTTAATTTAACTTAAGGGTCATAAACACACCCATACAGGTACTCCTATATGTACTCACACACCTATACAGTCATTCAAACTGGTACTGACATACCCACACACTGACACACACCCAATCAAAAACCTGTGCAGTCACTGAGAGACCGATTTCCACATGCAAACATCTACTTACGTACACATAGTGTGCAGTTTTTGTTTTTTACTATAATCTTTATGGTTGTTTTTTCATAACTCATCAATTGTGGTGTATGAGTGTACAACCTGAGAACAGTACAAGGGAAACTGGACCCAGAGAACACATTTTTACAGTGACTTTTTACACAGTGAGAAACTATCTCAATCACATCTTTACAGGCTGCTATTATTATGATGACTGCAGCTGATGAAGGTTCTTCCAAGGGTGCTGTAGAAGTGGAATATTCTGCTGCACCTATTATCTCCTGCACCATTCAATTGTACACCCTTTTATGGATTGTTTTTAAGTGATTCCATTGGAACTTATTACATGCGAATACTTCTTGACAGTGCTGCTGTATATTGCAAATATTATACTGCATATATTTACCTGTATCTTTCCTCCCCAAAGGTATTGTAAAATGCTTGCAGACATCACTTTCATTTTCGCTTGCTGGTGTAAAGATATGCCTTCATTTGTTTAAAGTGGTTGTGCACAAAACTGAATTTGTAAATAGTTAAATAAGCTGAGTTATGTTTATTTGTTACTTGTAGTACATGCAATGTACAGTGTTCCTTAGTTGCAATGAGATACTGTGCAGTTTTGTTTTTTTCTACAAACTTTGTTTGTTTTTTCCCAACTGCTCAATGCCACTTATAAAGTTCATCATTTACGGTGTATGAGTAATGATGCTGAGAACAGTAAAAAAGGGAAAATTAAATGCTTATTTATATCAATAAATACCTTTACAGTATGGGGAAATGTCTAGTCATTTCTTAGAAATATGTCTTTTTGCATTGTTGAAATTGAAAGTTGCTTTTGTCATTCTATTAATTGAAAACTAATAAATATTTCTGTTTTGTTTCTTTTTATGCAGATCAATGGCATATGATACTAACTAATTTGTTACTTTACTAATTAGTTCTCGCAGTGCTATTCCATAACTTTCGATTTTGAGGATGCACACCCAAGGACAGATTGCTACAGTTACTAACATGTCAAGGCACACATCAGTACAGCAACTCACACACCCAGCTACACACCGGTAGAGGTACTTACACACAGAGGCTCACACTGATAAAGCCACTGACACACCAAGACACACATTGATTCAGTCACTGATACACACAACTACACACCCATACAGGAACTGACATACCCATCCAAATAATAATGAATCCAATAAGACTCCCAGGCATACACTGTCACATACATTGACACACCCAGGGACATAACAATACAGACATTAGCACACCCAGGCATATAGCAATGAAGACACAGACACATCCAGCCAAACAGTAATGCATCCAATAAAAAACCCACACACACAATGATGCATACACTAACATACCTAGGCATACTGCTGCATCTGTTAACACACCCAGTCGTATACTGATGCATACACTAACACACTTAGACACAGACTAATGCATACACAAGCACACCCAGACACACACTGAAACAAACACTGACACATCCAGGCAAACATTGATGCGTACACTGACACATCCATTGACTTACAGTGCATGCACTGACACACCCAGGCATACAGCAATACAGACACTGAGACACCCAGAGAGTCACTAATGAATCCAATAACCAAACCAGGCGCACACTGATGTATACACTGACACACCCAGGCATGCACCAAAGCAAACCTTGATATACCAAGGGATACACCAATGCAGACACTGATACACCTAATCTAACTATAATGCTTCCACTAACACACCCAGACACGCTCTGACACACACCCAGGGTGATACCATTTCATACACTGACAAACCTGGGCATACATAAATGCAGACACTTACACATACACCAAAGCAGGCAGTGCCAAACTCAATGAAATACTAATGCATCCAATAGCACACCAAGCATACACTTATCCACACACTGACAACCAGACATTCACACAGATACAGTCATTGACACATTAGAAACACAAAGTTAGCTCTTTGTGTGAATAGATGATGGTTCTAACAAGAACCATTTTTTCTAAAACGTTTTTTTAAAAAGATTTTTAATTTCTTTCTTCTTATTTTACCAAAAAGTGTAGAGGGTAGAAAAAAGGGTAAGGATTGGGAAATACAAAGAAGCAACTGGCTTCAATCTTCAACAAACATTATGTAGTCATTGGAAGCAAAAAAACAAATCTAACAGCAATACTTCTTCACTGTATCCAAGAATGCACCCACTGACACTATTTTTACAGTGACAAGCATGTGGCATTTTGCACAGTAAATAACCATGTCACTCAATTACGCTCAGGCACCTGGTATTGTAATGACTGCAGCTGATGATGGTTGTCCCAAGTCTGTTGTAGAGGTCGATAGTCCTGCTGCACCTACTTGCACTTGCATCATTTGGTTGTAGACCCTTTCATAGATTGTTTTCAGGTACTTCCACATAGAACTTGATCCCTGGTGAATACTTCTTTGAAGTGTCTCTTGATAACTACTTGCCGCAAATATTGCACTGCACATATTTAGCTGTTACCTTCTTTTCCTCAGAGGGTATAGTAAAGGGTCTCCATGTATTACTTTCTTTTCTGCTAGGTGGTGTGTCTTCCTCTTCATCCTCAACAGGTTGTGGATGCTCATCTTGGACGGACAATATAGCTTTAGCCATTGTGTAATTGCAAAACAGCACTTGTTTTCAATCTTCCTTCTAGAGACGTCACTGGAGAATTAATTGCTTTTGGGTGTGGTTTTATATGTTCAAGAATAGGGTCTTAGTGTGTCCAATCAGAAGGCAAGGTTTGGGTGTGTATTTGAGTGAGTTCACCAATCCGAACTGTAAATTTGCAGATTTGTGAAACTGGTAAAATCATGAGTAACTTCTTTTAAAACAGAAATAAGATGATTTATATATACTTGTAAATATTTTCACAGTGATTTCATTAATGACAATGGAGTAGTGTACATATGAGGAGTAATTTATAAGACTCTCAGCGAATTCAGAGGCCAGAGGTTACAGGGAAGTTATAGCTATCCGTCCCAGAGGCCTGCTGCCTGTCATAAGCGCCAAGAAGCCTTCGGGCATTCAATGCGCTCTATAAAATGGATAAATCATAGCCAGGCTGGCATTTTAACTGGAAAAAGCATAGATATTCAACAGTTATACTTACCTATAATCTATGCCCTCTAATTGTACTCCGTATGACCTCACATATAACATCACTCATGACATGGTCAGTGACATCACTCATGACATCATTTTGTGACTGTAAGTGATTCGTAAAGGCTTTTGAGATTGCTACACATATAATCATGCACTGGAAAAGTTAAATTACTATTTGTAGTATTGATAGAAATAAGTGATAGTAATTGCAAGATAAGTTATGTGAGTGGCTGTGCAATTGTCTGTATGAGTGTGTGAGTTCATAGCTAAGTGGCTGTATGGGTGAGAAAGTGGGTATCTACGTTCCTTAAAGGCATTTAAAAAACCTTAGAAATTCACTGCAAAAACCACAGGTTTTCTGGGACGTTATTGATAGTCTGACATTCCACTCGTACAAAACTAGAGAAATTCGGCCATTAAATTGTGCCCCCAGAATGCACTGCTGATGATGTCACAAATGACATCACTCATGACATGGTCCGTGACAACACTGATGGATGACATCACTGACGACATCATCCACTTAATATCTGATGTACCTCCTCTCACCCTAATATACCCTTTCATACACCCACTCTAAAATACAGACTATCATACATGAAACCATAGACCCACCAATACCAGTTAGTACATACCCACTTACTGATTCATAGGTCTACAGACATCAGCTCACTCAACCGTCAAGTCACTCATACACGCAGTCTCTCATTAATACAGCCACTGATATATTCACTCATACACCCATTCAGACACACAGATATCACCACTCACCCACAGAGATACTCACACAACTAGTCAGTCACCCAAAGACTGAATCACACTGCCATTTACTCACCTATACAGGTATGCACACACCACCTTACTTATTCATACAGATACTAACTGTTAGATCTGGGGGTCTCTAGTTGGCAATGGTTAGCACCTTTGTCCAAATAGGGACCCTTATGTCTGAGTCAGGATAAGGGGATTACACTCCTTAATAACCCCTCTTGGAAGCTTGGCACGAGCAGACAGGCTTATCTCAGAGGCAGTGTGTTAAGCATTTGTGAATATACACAGTAATACAGTGATAACACTACAGGTGGACACAACACAGGTTTTATAAAAATAAGTATTCTTTATATAGACTTAGCACAAGACCACAAACAACAAAAATCCACAATACTACACTTAAGATTACTTAAACGATGATTAAAGTCTCTTAGTTCAAGTTGTTGGTAAACGCGAAAAAGTTCTCAACAAAGTACCTGGATGCGTGATGCAAAGTGAACAAAAGGCTCGCAAAAGGGGAGATGCGTTGGTTCCGTGACCGGGGGGAACGGTTGCGTCCTGCCTCAATGCTTGTACAGAGTAGGGGACTTGTCGTGCGCCTTACCGGTGCGGAGGTGATGCGTAGATTCTCTGCCTGCGGGCTTGTTGTGGTGCGCAAGATGGCGCCTTGATGCGATGTGATGATCCGGTTGCGATGCGAGAAGATGGCGCCCTTGATGCGGCGATGCGATGACGATGCGATGACGACCTGGCAGCCTTGCGACGACTCTGTACTTTGGAGCCGCGGCAGGCCCTGCGACACGCCTCTCCAGTGATGCGATGGCGACTCTCTCGGTGTCGCCACGCTTCTCCGGTGATGCGACAGCAGGCAGCTTCGATGAACACACGTTTCCAAGGAGATGCGACAAAGACTCGCTTTTACGGCGTTGCGATGATTTCAGCTGCTACGGTGACAGGCTTTTTCTCGATGCGTTGCGCCTCCAGCCCCTAGCGGCATGCAAGTGTCTGGAGTCAGAATTCCCAACAAGGAAATTCAGGAGGGAGCTGGAGGTGAAATCTTTTGTCCCTGAGACTTTAGCAGGAGGCAAGCACAGTTCAAGCCTTTGGAGAATATTCTGTAGATGAATGTCCTTACAAAGTTCCGTCTCCTTTCCATTGGCAATGAAGCAACCACTGCAGGCCAACCCAGCAAACAGACACACTGGCAGAGGGGCAGTCCAAACTCCTGCAGCTCCCTTGGTTCTTCTCCTTGGCAGAAATGTTTCTTGTTCCAGAAGTGATCTAACTGCTTGGGAACAAGGTCCCAATATTTATACCATTACACAACCAATGCCGTAGTTTCTAAGGCAGATATCATTTATTGATCTGTAGACAATACTGGATAAACCATGGGTGCACCAGGAAGTCTCTAATCTTAGAGATTTTCAAATTGTCTCAGTCTGATGCCTTAATAAAAATAGCCCCGCTCTGATCCACATACATTGAAACAGCACAAGACCCACAAACATTTGACAAATTGACAAAAAAAGGTGGGGAAAGCGAGATGGCACCTCACGGGCGCACCACCAATGGGACCCCTGGCTGGTACTCACCAGGTTGGCCCTGTTCTCATCATTGGTCCCATCAAGCCTTAACGGAAACGTGTCTAAACCCAGGGTGAAAAGACAGTGAGTGGTGCAATGGACACAACTTATATGTGACAAAACTTACGACATTGGACATATAACATACAACATATAAGTTACTGCGCAACCAGGACCAAACAATCTTTACTCGTGTTCCCTTCTTTGTTGCGAACAGTATACATTTAAACATAAAAAAGGAGGGTGTGAATACTACCCATCGATTCACATCCTACTTACAGCTGACATGTTTCATTGCCTTGGTTTTTATCAGGCAATTTCCTCAGGGCAAACCAATTAAATGCCACTGCACTAGCCACTGACCATTGTGTGCTGTAATAAAAAACAAATATACCTGAGGTTACCTGCTGTCCACCTATGTATTATATATTTGTTTAGCACTGTCAAAAAGCACCCATGCTGTTATAAAGAATAGTTACCCTTTAGTTAGCCATGCCTCTTATACCAGCCACGAGGAATATAAAAACAGGAATGCAGCCCCCATTGGTGAGCGTGCTCCAATCTCCCTTCGATTAGGATACTGAAATAAAATGCCAGACGGACATAGATTAACTATTCAAAAGGGCTTCCTTATACCTTGTTCGTCTTTGTCCTTACATGGTAGAATTTGCCCCTCATAAAGTTACCGGTGGAGAATGTTCGTCCGGCATCTTCTCAGCACTCGAACGCCGAGGTAATGCTGGGCTGGTCTATTTACTTTTTCCTTTGCCGTTTTTTGAGGTTCGTGATTGGTTGCGGTGTTCACATGACACCCGCGGCCATTTGTAACCAGTCCCCGAACCGTGTAAGGTATATATTATGCGGAGACCTTGCCTCGATTTCATGAGGTTCGAAACTCCGTTAATCTTAAATCCGTTTCTCAATTTAGGTGTCTAATCTATGTGCCCAGAGTGATTGTACACAAATATTTTAATTTATTGTAAGAAAACCCTTTGGCCACGCTTCGAATATTCTCCTGACTTTTAAAAGCTTAACCTGTATTCGAACTCGGGGAGCGTGTATCCACCCGGCCATCTTGGAGCAGTCTGTGTACGTTGCTGCTGATGTAACTTGCGCTAATCAAAACAGAGCCTCTCGTGATTCCCAGAATGCATGGCATAGTGCAAAGAGGACTCTACATAATATCCCTTTACAAGCATTGTTTTGTATAGAGTGGATCATTATTACCAAAGTATTAATAACAGTGTGGTGATCCTGTCTTAATACTTTGTAATGTTTTATGCCAGATAATATATCAAGAAAGGGCTCGATCTAAATTCACTTGTCCCCAAAATGTTTGAGGTTATCAATCATTTGCATGGTGTATACGTTGTTATAGGGATGTATTCAATATCGCAAAAACAGTGGATATGAAGGGTCTATGGTACTGTTTCTATATTATATGTAGATCGTCCCAATCATTCACAGTTATGCTACAGCCCTCATCGGTCAATAGCCCACTGTGCAAAAGAACATCCACAGGCCTATTTCAACGCAACTTGTTCCACTCCAGAAGTTCATTCAGTCCTTTCTGTTCACTTTGTTCCTGATATATCCATCGTGCTTCTTTTGTAATCAGGCGTCTCTCCAAGGTTTGGACATCTCCCATCACTCTTTCCAGGACCACCCACGTAAAAGTGTGTTTATTGCGATGGCAATGTTGCACTAGTTTAGTTGTCAATTTTCCACTCCTTATCGTGCTTACATGTTCCTGGATGCGTAGCTTGATCTTCCGTGTGGTGAGTCCAATGTACTCCAAACCACATTCACATTTCAATCTGTATACTACATTGGTAGTATTACAGTTACTGAAGTGGTTCAATGACCAGTTCTTTCCAGATTGCAAAGATACTGTGGCGGTCTTATTAGTGAGAGGGCACACTGAGCAATTTCCGCATGGAAAATGTCCTTTGGGGACCGTCGTTGTCTCTGTTTCTGACCTTACATTTATCCTAGTGTGTACTAGTTTGTCTTTTAGATTACCAGCTCTTCGAAAACAAAACGCGGCGGTGGCATCTTAAAGTTCGTTGTGGATAGTAAGGACCAATGTTTCCTAATTGACTGCTGGATCTTAGTGGCCATTGGGTCATAGGTCAGAACCACCGGTAAGCATTCTGTCTTCTCCTTTATATGAGACTCTAGCAGGACAAATCTGGGTGTATTCAGGGCCCTTTTCTTGGCCTGTTTGATGACTCTGCGTGGATAGTTACGGGCTTCCAGCTTCTCACTGAGTACATCTGCTTGCTCCTTATATACTTCAGTAGAGGAACAATTTCTCCTGTACCGCAAGAATTGCCCCACAGGGAGATTGTCCCTTAATGCTCTCGGATGGTATGATTGGTAGGAAAGCAGTGAATTCCTATCAGTGGGCTTTTGGTGTACACTTGTTCGAAACACTCCGTCTACGGCTTCAATGTCCAGGTCTAGGTAGACTGCTCTGGTATGATGGTAATTCCAGGTAAAACGTAGACTTGTGTCTTGTGTGTTTAACCAATTCAAGCATTGGATGAGAGATGTTTCTTCTCCTGACCAAATGAGGAGCACATCATCTATATATCTCCTCCATAGCCTAATATGGCTTTTGAAGGGATTGATGTCTGACTCGATGATGTGCTCCTCAAATTGGCCTACATAAATACAAGCCAGGCTGGGAGCCATAGTGGCTCCCATTGATGTACCCGTCACTTGAAGGAACAAGTCGTTCTTATAGCTAAAGAAGTTCCTTGTAAGAGCCAATTCCACACATTGTAGGACAAAGCTCTGGGGAGCATCATAAAACCATTCTTGTGTGGCAAATGCTCGCGATGCTCACCCACGCACACAAGGCCCTCCACGGCACCGGACCAGCATACCTGAACAGCCGACTCAAATTCCACGCACCCCAAAGGACCCTACGATCAGCCCAGCTTTCCTACGCTGTGGTCCCCCGCACCAGAAAGACCAGATCGGGAGGCCGCTCCTTCTCCTTCCTCGCGGCCAAAGCATGGAACGCCCTTCCGCTCCACCTCAGACAGACAACATCGCTGCCCATCTTCGCAAGAAACCTCAAAACCTGGCTCTTCGACAGACCCCCTCCTTGATGGAATGGAACCTGCACCCCCCCAACCCCCCCCACCCCTAGCACCTTGAGACCCTTACGGGTGAGTAGTCGCGCTTTAACAAACTCCTGATTGATTGATTGATGCTGCCACCAACGCGGCATCTTGGGGGATGCATGAGTACATGGACTCAATGTCAATTGTCACAATATACTCTGTTTCGGGGTTGAATGTCATATTCTCTAGGACATTTAAAATGTCCGTTGTGTCCTTAACGAAGGACTTCTGTGTTACCACCGATTCGCGAAGATAAGAATCAGCGAATTGGGATAAAGGTTCCAGTATTGACTGAATGCCAGATACAATTGGCCGACCCGGCAGTGGCCGGGCCGGCTTATGGATCTTAGGGAGAATGTAGAAGGCCGGAGTCCTAGGGTTGGTGTTTATAAGGAACTCCGCCTCCTTTGCACTTATCCATTTCTTCTCTTTTGCATTCCCCACCAATTCTGTTATTATTTTCAACAATTCTGGAGTGGGGTCTTTTCTTAATGGTTGATAATTGGCTCTTACATTCAATAGCCGGAGTACCTCAGCCTCATAATCACAAGTATTTAATATAACAATTGCACCGCCCTTATCCGCGTTTTTAATTGTTATATTATTGTTATTCTGAAGGGTTTTCACAGCATCCCAGTCTCCTTTAGCCATGTTTTTGAATCCATTGCCTTTATTGTTGCTCTCTATTTTGCTGATTTCTTCCAGAACTTTAGCTTCAAAAACTGCTACTTCGGGGCCCAGCGCACCCATTGGGGGACAAAAATTGGATGGTTTCCTCAGATTAGTATTGAACCCTCTGTTTTCTTCAAACGGTTGTTTAGCAAAAAAATGTTTTAGCTTTATTTTTCTCATAGTCTTGTGGAATTCAGTGCGACATTTAAAAGCATCATGGGACGGGGTGGGGACAAAGCCCAACCCCTTATTAGGTACCCTTTCTTCTTCCAATGTTAATTGATGGTCGGATAAGTTAACCACGATACTCTTCACACTGGTCTCTTTCCCCTGTTCCGTGTTTGGCGTGGGGAGAACGTTTGCCATTGTTGTGGCGGGCGATTGCCACGTCCCCTTCCTCTGTTTTGTTGTCCGGGACCCTTGTTGGTACCTTGTCCCTGATCTAAAAAATTCCGCAGTAGTGCACTCAGGTCAGGGTTGGAAACTTCTGGTTGGTTAAATCTCACCCTACTAGTACTTGGTCCCGATTCTGGTTCTTCTTCGCTGGACGTGTTGTCAAATGTCCAGTTTGATGGTGTTAGTCGTTGTTGAAATCTGGCACCTCTACCTCTTCTCCCACCTCCAAATTGTTGTTGTTGTTGTACTTGGGCAGGTTGGTAGTGAGAATCGTTTATATAAGGGAAAGCCCACTCATGTGTATAGCGCTGTAAATTGCGCTGTAGCCCCCTGATTTTCTGAGTTACCATATACTGCTTGTATTCATCTAGGTCCTCTTTTATTTTTTGCAGATGTTCTTTTGCATCAGTAAAGCTACTGTCTCGACTAATGGTCTCCTCAAGATCCACGATTTCTTTTAACACCTCTTCACTCAGTCTCTGTGCTGTGCTAATTATGAGGATCAACCAGTCTCTGGTACACTTATTTGCGATATAGCTCCAATCACGTCGGAACTGTATATCGTCAAGGAAGATGCGTGGTTCTATCCTAACTATTAGGCTAGCAGGTGAGGCTCCGGCTAGATAATACTCAGACATCAGGGCCCCATGCAGAGCAATTCTTATGTGCTTCTTCTTCAAATTGCTCAATTTCTCCCATTCTTCCCTTACTATATTATTGCCTGCTAGTGGATTGTTTTCAAACAATGAAGGACCCGCTAAAATAGCTGCAATTTGCTCGTCCGTGAAAGCTAGACAATTTTTATCCATTCTAAAATTACAGACTTATTGGGGGTTTTTGACAGTGCAGAAGGATGGACAATAGAGTGCAGGACCTACAAACCTCATATAAAAATCAGAGTTTAACAATAGGGCAAGTTAGAAATACTCTCACGGCTGAGCCACCGTACATCCAATGAGCACAAAAAGGAGTCTAGAGGGAAAAACAAAACTAGGGCGCCCTCCACTCAATAAGTCATTACACAACCAATGCCGTAGTTTCTAAGGCAGATATCATTTATTGATCTGTAGACAATACTGGATAAACCATGGGTGCACCAGGAAGTCTCTAATCTTAGAGATTTTCAAATTGTCTCAGTCTGATGCCTTAATAAAAATAGCCCCGCTCTGATCCACATACATTGAAACAGCACAAGACCCACAAACATTTGACAAATTGACAAAAAAAGGTGGGGAAAGCGAGATGGCACCTCACGGGCGCACCACCAATGGGACCCCTGGCTGGTACTCACCAGGTTGGCCCTGTTCTCATCATTGGTGCCATCAAGCCTTAACGGAAACGTGTCTAAACCCAGGGTGAAAAGATAGTGAGTGGTGCAATGGACACAACTTATATGTGACAAAACTTACGACATTGGACATATAACATACAACATATAAGTTACTGCGCAACCAGGACCAAACAATCTTTACTCGTGTTCCCTTCTTTGTTGCGAACAGTGTACATTTAAACATAAAAAAGGAGGCTGTGAATACTACCCATCGATTCACATCCTACTTACAGCCGACATGTTTCATTGCCTTGGTTTTTATCAGGCAATTTCCTCAGGGCAAACCAATTAAATGCCACTGCACTAGCCACTGACCATTGTGTGCTGTAATAAAAAACAAATATACCTGAGGTTACCTGCTGTCCACCTATGTATTATATATTTGTTTAGCACTGTCAAAAAGCACCCATGCTGTTATAAAGAATAGTTACCCTTTAGTTAGCCATGCCTCTTATACCAGCCACGAGGAATATAAAAACAGGAATGCATCCCTCATTGGTGAGCATGCTCCAATCTCCCTTCAATTAGGATACTGAAATAAAATGCCAGACGGACATAGATTAACTATTCAAAAGGGCTTCCTTATACCTTGTTTGTCTTTGTCCTTACATGGTAGAATTTGCCCCTCATAAAGTTACCGGTGGAGAATGTTCGTCCGGCGTCTTCTCAGCACTCGAACGCCGAGGTAATGCTGGGCTGGTCTATTTACTTTTTCCTTTGCCGTTTTTTGAGGTTCGTGATTGGTTGCGGTGTTCACATGACACCCGAGGCCATTTGTAACCAGTCCCCGAACCGTGTAAGGTATATATTATGCGGAGACCTTGCCTGGTGAGTACCAACCAGGGGTCCCATTGGTGGTGCGCCCGTGAGGTGCCATCTCGCTTTCCCCACCTTTTTTTGTCAATTTGTCAAATGTTTGTGGGTCTTGTGCTGTTTCAATGTATGTGGATCAGAGCGGGGCTATTTTTATTAAGGCATCAGACTGAGACAATTTGAAAATCTCTAAGATTAGACACTTCCTGGTGCACCCATGGTTTATCCAGTATTGTCTACAGATCAATAAATGATATCTGCCTTAGAAACTACGGCATTGGTTGTGTAATGACTTATTGAGTGGAGGGCGCCCTAGTTTTGTTTTTCCCTCTAGACTCCTTTTTGTGCTCATTGGATGTACGGCGGCTCAGACGTGAGAGTATTTCTAACTTGCCCTATTGTTAAACTCTAATTTTTATATGAGGTTTGTAAGTCCTGCACTCTATTGTCCATCCTTCTGCACTGTCAAAAACCCCCAATAAGTCTGTAATTTTAGAATGGATAAAAATTGTCTAGCTTTCACGGACGAGCAAATTGCCGCTATTTTAGCGGGTCCTTCATTGTTTGAAAACAATCCACTAGCAGGCAATAATATAGTAAGGGAAGAATGGGAGAAATTGAGCAATTTGAAGAAGAAGCACATAAGAATTGCTCTGCATGGGGCCCTGATGTCTGAGTAGCCGGAGCCTCACCTGCTAGCCTAATGGTTAGGATAGAACCACGCATCTTCCTTGACGATATACAGTTCCGACGTGATTGGAGCTATATCGCAAATAAGTGTACCAGAGACTGGTTGATCCTCATAATTAGCACAGCACAGAGACTGAGTGAAGAGGTGTTAAAAGAAATTGTGGATCTTGAGGAGACCATTAGTCGAGACAGTAGCTTTACTGATGCAAAAGAACATCTGCAAAAAATAAAAGAGGACCTAGATGAATACAAGCAGTATATGGTAACTCAGAAAATCAGGGGGCTACAGCACAATTTACAGCGCTATACACATGAGTGGGCTTTCCCTTATATAAACGATTCTCACTACCAACCTGCCCAAGTACAACAACAACAACAACAATTTGGAGGTGGGAGAAGAGGTAGAGGTGCCAGATTTCAACAACGATGAACACCATCAAACTGGACATTCGACAACACGTCCAGTGAAGAAGAAGCAGAATCGGGACCAAGTACTAGTAGGGTGAGATTTAACCAACCAGAAGTTTCCAACCCTGACCTGAGTGCACTACTGCAGAATTTTTTAGATCAGGGACAAGGAACCAACAAGGGTCCCGGACAACAAAACAGAGGAAGGGGACGTGGCAATCGCCCGCCACAACAATGGCAAACGTTCTCCCCACGCCAAACACGGAACAGGGGAAAGAGACCAGTGTGAAGAGTATCGTGGTTAACTTATCCGACCATCAATTAACATTGGAAGAAGAAAGGGTACTTAATAAGGGGTTGGGCTTTGTCCCCACCCCGTCCCATGATGCTTTTAAATGTCGCACTGAATTCCACGAGACTATGAGAAAAATAAAGCTGAAACATTTTTTTGCTAAACAACCGTTTGAAGAAAACAGAGGGTTCAATACTAATCTGAGGAAACCATCCAATTTTTGTCCCCCAATGGGTGCGCTGGGCCCCGAAGTAGCAGTTTTTTAAGCTAAAGTTCTGGAAGAAATCAGCAAAATAGAGAGCAACAATAAAGGCAATGGATTCAAAAACATGGCTAAAGGAGACTGGGATGCTGTGAAAACCCTTCAGAATAACAATAATATAACAATTAAAAACGCGGATAAGGGCGATGCAATTGTTATATTAAATACTTGTGATTATGAGGCTGAGGTACTCCGGCTATTGAATGTAAGAGCCAATTATCAACCATTAAGAAAAGACCCCACTCCAGAATTGTTGAAAATAATAACAGAATTGGTGGGGAATGCAAAAGAGAAGAAATGGATAAGTGCAAAGGAGGCGGAGTTCCTTATAAACACCAACCCTAGGACTCCGGCCTTCTACATTCTCCCTAAGATCCATAAGCCGGCCCGGCCACCGCCGGGTCGGCCAATTGTATCTGGCATTCAGTCAATACTGGAACCTTTATCCCAATTCGCTGATTATTATCTTCGCGAATCGGTGGTAACACAGAAGTCCTTCGTTAAGGACACAACGGACATTTTAAATGTCCTAGAGAATATGACATTCAACCCCGAAACAGAGTATATTGTGACAATTGACATTGAGTCCTTGTACTCATGCATCCCCCAAGATGCCGCGTTGGTGGCAGCATCGCGAGCATTAGCCACACAAGAATGGTTTTATGATGCTCCCCAGAGCTTTGTCCTACAATGTGTGGAATTGGCTCTTACAAGGAACTTCTTTAGCTATAAGAACGACTTGTTCCTTCAAGTGACGGGTACATCAATGGGAGCCACTATGGCTCCCAGCCTGGCTTGTATTTATGTAGGCCAATTTGAGGAGCACATCATCGAGTCAGACATCAATCCCTTCAAAAGCCATATTAGGCTATGGAGGAGATATATAGATGATGTGCTCCTCATTTGGTCAGGAGAAGAAACATCTCTCATCCAATGCTTGAATTGGTTAAACACACAAGACACAAGTCTACGTTTTACCTGGAATTACCATCATACCAGAGCAGTCTACCTAGACCTGGACATTGAAGCCGTAGACGGAGTGTTTCGAACAAGTGTACACCAAAAGCCCACTGATAGGAATTCACTGCTTTCCTACCAATCATACCATCCGAGAGCATTAAGGGACAATCTCCCTGTGGGGCAATTCTTGCGGTACAGGAGAAATTGTTCCTCTACTGAAGTATATAAGGAGCAAGCAGATGTACTCAGTGAGAAGCTGGAAGCCCGTAACTATCCACGCAGAGTCATCAAACAGGCCAAGAAAAGGGCCCTGAATACACCCAGATCTGTCCTGCTAGAGTCTCATATAAAGGAGAAGACAGAATGCTTACCGGTGGTTCTGACCTATGACCCAATGGCCACTAAGATCCGGCAGTCAATTAGGAAACATTGGTCCTTACTATCCACAACGAACTTTAAGATGCCACCGCCGCGTTTTGCTTTTCGAAGAGCTGGTAATCTAAAAGACAAACTACTACACACTAGGATAAATGTAAGGTCAGAAACAGAGACAACGACGGTCCCCAAAGGACATTTTCCATGTGGAAATTGCTCAGTGTGCCCCCTCACTAATAAGACCGCCACAGTAACTTTGCAATCTGGAAAGAACTGGTCATTGAACCACTTCAGTAACTGTAATACTACCAATGTACTATACAGATTGAAATGTGAATGTGGTTTGGAGTACATTGGACTCACCACACGGAAGATCAAGCTACGCATCCAGGAACATGTAAGCACGATAAGGAGTGGAAAATTGACAACTAAACTAGTGCAACATTGCCATCGCAATAAACACACTTTTACGTGGGTGGTCCTGGAAAGAGTGATGGGAGATGTCCAAACCTTGGAGAGACGCCTGATTACAAAAGAAGCACAATGGATATATCAGGAACAAAGTGAACAGAAAGGACTGAATGAACTTCTGGAGTGGAACAAGTTGCGTTGAAATACGCCTGTGGATGTTCTTTTGCACAGTGGGCTATTGACCGATGAGGGCTGTAGCATAACTGTGAATGATTGGGACGATCTACATATAATATAGAAACAGTACCATAGACCCTTCATATCCACTGTTTTTGCGATATTGAATACATCCCTATAACAACGTATACACCATGCAAATGATTGATAACCTCAAAAATTTTGGGGACAAGTGAATTTAGATTGAGCCCTTTCTTGATATAATATCTGGCATAAAACATTACAAAGTATTAAGACAGGATTACCACACTGTTATTAATACTTTGGTAATAATGATCCACTCTATACAAAACAATGCTTGTAAAGGGATATTATGTAGAGTCCTCTTTGCACCATGCCATGCATTCTGGGAATCACGAGAGGCTCTGTTTTGATTAGCGCAAGTTACATCAGCAGCAACGTACACAGACTGCTCCAAGATGGCCGGGTGGATACACGCTCCCCGAGTTCGAATACAGGTTAAGGTTTTAAAAGTCAGGAGAATATTCGAAGCGTGGCCAAAGGGTTTTCTTACAATAAATTAAAATATTTGTGTACAATCACTCTGGGCACATAGATGAGACACCTAAATTGAGAAACGGATTTAAGATTAACGGAGTTTCGAACCTCATGAAATCGAGGCAAGGTCTCCGCATAATATATACCTTACACGGTTCGGGGACTGGTTACAAATGGCCGCGGGTGTCATGTGAACACCGCAACCAATCACGAACCTCAAAAAACGGCAAAGGAAAAAGTAAATAGACCAGCCCAGCATTACCTCGGCGTTCGAGTGCTGAGAAGACGCCGGACGAACATTCTCCACCGGTAACTTTATGAGGGGCAAATTCTACCATGTAAGGACAAAGACGAACAAGGTATAAGGAAGCCCTTTTGAATAGTTAATCTATGTCCGTCTGGCATTTTATTTCAGTATCCTAATCGAAGGGAGATTGGAGCACGCTCACCAATGGGGGCTGCATTCCTGTTTTTATATTCCTCGTGGCTGGTATAAGAGGCATGGCTAACTAAAGGGTAACTATTCTTTATAACAGCATGGGTGCTTTTTGACAGTGCTAAACAAATATATAATACATAGGTGGACAGCAGGTAACCTCAGGTATATTTGTTTTTTATTACAGCACACAATGGTCAGTGGCTAGTGCAGTGGTATTTAATTGGTTTGCCCTGAGGAAATTGCCTGATAAAAACCAAGGCAATGAAACATGTCGGCTGTAAGTAGGATGTGAATCGATGGGTAGTATTCACAGCCTCCTTTTTTATGTTTAAATGTATACTGTTCGCAACAAAGAAGGGAACACGAGTAAAGATTGTTTGGTCCTGGTTGCGCAGTAACTTATATGTTGTATGTTATATGTCCAATGTCGTAAGTTTTGTCACATATAAGTTGTGTCCATTGCACCACTCACTGTCTTTTCACCCTGGGTTTAGACACTTTTCCGTTAAGGCTTGATGGCACCAATGATGAGAACAGGGCCAACCTGGTCAGTACCAGCCAGGGGTCCCATTGGTGGTGCGCCCGTGAGGTGCCATCTCGCTTTCCCCACCTTTTTTTGTCAATTTGTCAAATGTTTATGGGTCTTGTGCTGTTTCAATGTATGTGGATCAGAGCGGGGCTATTTTTATTAAGGCATCAGACTGAGACAATTTGAAAATCTCTAAGATTAGAGACTTCCTGGTGCACCCATGGTTTATCCAGTATTGTCTACAGATAAAAAAATGATATCTGCCTTAGAAACTACGGCATTGGTTGTGTAATGACTTATTGAGTGGAGGGCGCCCTAGTTTTGTTTTTCCCTCTAGACTCCTTTTTGTGCCCAATATTTATACCCCAAAATCCTTTGTTCTCTGAAGGCAGAGAGGCCTCTGCCTAGTCCAAACCAGTTCCTGAGCAGTTTGTTTACATGACTCTCTTCTCCCTTTCACTGTGCAGGGCAGAGACGTTAGCCGCCCCACTGGAGGTGGAGCCAGCACAGGGGAGGGAAGATACAGCTCTGAAGCACTCTGTTGACATGATTCCTCCTTTCCTTTCACAGTGCAGGGCAGAGACATCAGCCAAGCCACAGGGGGTGGAGCCAGCATTGTAGAGGGAAGGCCCAGCCTTATGCAGGTCCCAGATGCAACTCCTCTCTCCCATCTAGATGCAGATCTCTCTATTCACCACCGGGCTGCCCCAGCCTGTCTCTTGGAATCCCCCAGCCCTGTCACACACAAACCCAGACAAGGAATACACAACCCAGCAGATTCAGACTCAAATGGTTAGGCAAGCAAATACCTACTTTCGAAAAGTGGTATTTGTATTTGCAAACACAGAATATTAAAATAAACTTTACTAAAAGATGTTTATTATTCTGAGTTCAGGCATACTAAATTTGAATTTCTACTGTGTTCCCTGAGTCAGTTAGGATTATAAGAATGTAATAATCTAACTGCCCATTCTGGCCTATGAGAACAGGTAGCCTTCAATAGTGAAAAACGAAAATGGCTGTAATTCACTATTAGAACATGCTACACACATCAGAGCATGCCCTACCTTATACTTACAATGCACCCTGCCCTTGGGCCTACCATAGGGGTGTCTAATATGAAGCAAAGGGAAAGTTTAGGGACTGGCAAGTGGGTGCACTTGGCCACGTCGACATGGCAGTGCTAGACTACACACAGGCCTTGCAAATGGCAGGCCTGAGACACATTTTACAAGCTGCTTCTGTGGGTGGGACAACCATTGCTGCAAGCTCACCAGCATCATTTGATTTACAAGCCCTGGACAGACCTGGTGCACTGTACTAGGGGCTGATAGATAAATCAAATAACCCAATCATGGAATCCAATCAATACATGAATTTAACATAGGGAGCACTTGCACTGTGGCACTGATTAGCAGTGGCACAGTGCCCAAAGCATAAACCCAGCAAAAACATATCAAAACAGAGGAGGCAATCCATCAAAAATGGAAGGGAGACTCACGCCAATGATGTCAGCTCTAACACGTGTCCCCTCCAGATGAATTGTGGGGAGAACTACCCTTCCCCTTGGGAGTTCTCTTCACTAAGGCGGAAAAATCTGGACAGACCATCAGCATTGGCGTGTTCTGTACCAGGGCAGTGTTCCACCGTAAAGTCCATACCCTGTAGGGAAATGGACTACCTCAACAACTTTGGGTTCTCACCCCTCATCTGCATCAGCCATCTGAGGGGCCTGTGGTCTGTTTGAACCCGGAAGTGAGTCCCAAACAAGTATGGTCTCATCTTCTTCAGTGCCCAGACCACAGCGAATGCCTCACGCTCAATTGCACTCCACCTCCCTTCCCGTGGAAGTAACCTCCTACTGATGAAAGCTACAGGTTGGTCTAGGCCCTCTTCATTAATCTGTGATAGAACAGCCCCCACACCATGCTCTGAAGCGTCTGTCTGTACAATAAATTATTTTGAGAAGTTGGGTGCCTGAAGCACGGGTGCTGTGCACATGACAGTCTTCAGGGCGTCAAAAGCCTTCTGACAGGTGCCAGTCCAGTTCACTTTCTTGGGCTGCTTCCTGGAAGTCTGCTCAGTCAAGGGTGCAACAATGTTGCCATACCCCTTGACAAACCTCCTGTAGTACCCCGTGAGTCCTAATAAGGCTCTCACCTGTGTCTGAGTCTTTGGGGTTCCCATGCCAGGATGGTATCAATCTTGGGTTGTAGGTGCACCACCTGGCCACTTCCTACCTGGTGACCCAAGTACAAAACGGAACTCTGCCCGATCTGGCACTTCCTTGCTTTGATCATGAGGCCTGCCTTTCGCAGTGTTATCAACACTTCCCAGAGGTGCTGCAAGTGTTCTTCCCAACTAGCGCTGAACACTGCAATGTCATCCAGGTAGGCGGCACTGAAATCCTCCAGCCCAGCCAACACCTGGTTGACCAACCTCTGAGAGGTGGCAGGTGCATTCTTCATCCCAAAGGGCATAACCCGGAATTGGTAGTGCCCATCTGGTGTAGAGAATGCTGACCTCTCCTTAGCCCCATCAGTAAAGGCGATCTGCCAGTACCCAGACATCAAATTAAACATGCTGAGGGACCGTGCAGCCCCTAACCAATCTATGAGCTCATCAGCTCTGGGGATGGGGTGTGCATCAGTCCTGGTGACTGAATTGAGCCCTCTGTAGTCCACACAGAACCGGAGTTCAGGTGTGGCACCCGGCGAGGCAGCCTTTGGGACCAAGACCACTGGGCTGGCCCAAGGACTGTTGGAGGACTCAATGACCCCTAAAGCAAACATCTTGGAGATTTCCTCCTTAATGTAAGCCCTAACCTTGTCAGTCACTCTGTAAGCCTTGTGCTTGACAGGAGGACTGTCACTAGTGTCCACATCATGGACGCACCACTCTGTCACACCAGGAACCAAGGAAAATAGATCAGAGAATGGCCCCAACAGTTGGCGACAATCTTGCTGCTGATCAGGGGTCAGTGTGGCAGAGAGGCTGACACCATCCACTGACCCATCTTGCTCTGTTGCAGACAGGAGGTCAGGAAGAGGCTCGGTCTCCTCCTCCATTCCATAATCTGTTGCTAGGAGCATGCCCACTTTGGACCTTTCTAAGTGGGGCTTTAGGCGGTTGACATGCAGGACCCGCTAGGGGTTCCTGGGAGACCATAAGTTCACCAGATAGGTGACATCACTCTTGCGCTCCACCACCTCATATGGATCGGTCCACCTGTCCTGGAGCGCACAAGGCTCCACAGGGGCCATGACCCAAACTTTCTGTCTAGGCTGAAGCTCAATCAGAGTGGCATTCTTATCGTACCACCGCTTCATTTCCTCCTGTCTAGCTTCCAGATTCTCCTGGGCGAGATCTCTGAAATCCAGAGCCTGGTTCCGGAAGGCCAGCATGTAGCTAAATACATCCTGGGGAGGTTTCCGGGGGGATTGCTCCCAGCCTTCCTTGACCAAACTCAAAGGTCCTCTACCGGGTGACCATACAAAAGCTCAAAGGGGCTGAACCCTGGAGACTTTTGCGGCACCTCATGGGAGGCAAACAGAAGGCATGGCAAGAGGACATCCCACTTACCCCTCATTGGTTCCTCAAGACCCATGATCATGCCTTTAAGGGTCCGGTTGAATCTTTCAACCAGCCCATTACCTAGTGTGTGGTAATGAGTGGTGAATTTGTAGGTAACGCCACACTCCTTCCACAGAGACTTCATATAATTGGAAATGAAGTTGGTACTTCGGTCAGACACAACCTCTCTGGGGAACCCCACACAGGAGAAGATCCCCATCAGTGCACGTCCCACCACGAGGCCATCACTGTCCTGAGCGGGATGGCTTCTGGGTACCGGGTAGCATGGACCATCAAGACCGGGATAAACCTGTTGCCCATGGCTGTCTTGGGGTCCAGTGGCCCCACAATGTCAATGCCCACCCGTTCAAAGGGGGTACTGACTACAGGGAAAGGTTGGAGAGGGGCCTTGTGCCTCCTCCCACTTTTCCCACTTGCCTGGCATGTTTGACAGGTCCTATAATGAGTATCTGAACTCTTCTACTGGTCACACACCTGTTCAATCACAGGTGTGTCACCCTAGGCACAAGTATTGAATGCTGGATCCCAGCTTTGATAAACAATATCGTTCATACTGTAGTTTGGTTCATTGGTAATGTTTAATTCTTGTGTTCACCAATTCATTCACATTGAATTCCATTCAATTCATATAAGGCGTAAACATAAGTAATTCCAATGCATTTCGGTGCTACTGTGCACCTTCATCAGGGAACGCCTGAAAATTAAACACATAACATTTTTTGAAACATTCATATCTATCTCAGAAATTCATGAAAAATCATATTAAGCCATCATATACACTTTCAGTCTCAAGTTGTGAAATTAAATAGCGCTGTCTGTACTCCTGTGGTTGCACGGCTTTACTTTGTGTGTGACGCTCGTAAATGACTTCGCCTCCCTGTTTTGGCCGTTACCCCGCCTAACATTACGCGCTTGCCGCTGCCTGCCTGGGCGTTTATACGTTACAATGCTCTTACTGTCTACCGTTAAGGGCTATGTCCCGAGTTCGTCTCTCACCTTAATGAAAACAGGATTATTCCCCGTTACGCGAAGCTCCTCCGCTCCGTGTAACTGCTACGCTGTTTGTTCAAACACGCCTTAAAGAAGTTCCGTTTTTTTTTTAAAACGCTACTCTTATGTAACTTTATCTGTTGCAAGGTGTTGTCCTCGAATACTAAACATTCGCTTATCGCGCTCAATCCCACGGGTCCTACGCTGTCCACTTAATTAAATCTGGTGCTGTTTCATGTACTGTATAAAACATGTTACTACGCATATTCAGATAGTATTACACAAGTGATCACATATTATAAGTAACACGTAAATTCCATTCTTTCATTGAGCCCGTTGGGCTTCAAGCTTCTCAAATGATAGATCCAATAATTTTCCCTCTGTAAGAGGATTTTCTTGTTCAAGGGTCCGTCTTTTTTTGGTACGATTTCCAATACGCAAGCCCTCAATTGGCTGATGTTATGTTTTTTGTCCATAAAATGTGCGGCGACTGTGGATTTCAATTGTCCTGTTCTTATATTACTTTTATGTTCATTCAAGCGGGTCTTAAGTTTCCGTTCTGTATGACCCACATACCCCTGTCCGCATGGGCATTTCAGTAAATATATTATGTTGGTTGTGTCACATGTGGCATTGAGTTTTAACGGAGTTTTATAACCTTTCATCGGGTGAGTGATGCTGGCACCCTTCATTGTGTTGTGACAATTTCCACAATTTAGACATGGTACCGTGCCTCTGAATGTTTGTTTGCTTGTTTTCTCTCTGGGGGTTGTTAGTAGTTCTCCTATGTTTTTACCTCTGGTAAATGCGAACAGTGGTTCTTGTTGAAATATTCCCTTGAAATCCGGTTCAAGTTAAACCATTTGCCAATTTTTTCGAATGATTCTTTTGAAGTTTGCGCTTACGTTGGAATATTTACTGACATGTGATTCTTTGTTCTTTGATTTTTGGTGTCACTGTTAACAACTCTGCTCTAGTTTTTGCTTCAGTTCTTCCCCTTGATTCTTTAATTATATTTTGTGGATAACCTCGAGCTTCAAATCTCTCAGCCATGATGTCTAGCTGTCGTTGACATGTATCCTCTTCCGAGACCAGCCTTTTTACTCTAAGAAACTGGGAATATGGTAAATGTGTTTTCAATGATTGAGGCTGGTGACTCTGATATTGCAGTAAGTTATTTCTGTCTGTTGGTTTACGGTGTATATTGGTTGTGAGGGTTGTACCTGTTTTAGAAATCTCCACATCCAGAAATTGTATGACCTTCTTGCTTAAGATCCAAGGGAAACCAATTCTATCATTTTTGGTATCCAAAGCTTCTAGCTTTTGTTTTAATGACTCTTCCAATCCTTTCCATATCAAAAAAATATCATCAATGAACCTCACAAACATGAGGAGGTTCGTAGCCCATTCGTCATCATGGTAGATATGTTGGTCTTCAAATGACGTCATAAATAAGTTGGCATACGCCGGTGCGGCGCAATTCCCCATCGATGTACCATTCAATTGGCTGAACTACTTATCTTTATAGAGAAGTAGCTAATATACAGTGTGAACTGCATTAGTTCCATTAAGAAAACTTGTAACTCATGAGGATATGTGCTCTGGAGCAACGCATTTTCTATGGCTTCCAGGCCTTCTCGGTGTGGAATCGAAGTATACAATGATTTTACATCAACTGTTGCCATTATGCTCTCATCATATATCTCCACTTGTTGTAATTTTATCAAAAAGCCTGTTGTGTCTTTTATGTATGACAAACTTTTAGTTACCAAAGGCTGTAAGTGTTTATCAATGTACTTTCCTATCGGTTCGTGAATGCTCATTTTTGTGGAGACTATTGGACGAAAGGGTGGTTTAAGCAAGTCTTTGTGTATTTTTGGTACCATATACATATATGGGCTCCTGGGGCTGTCCTGTGTAAGGTACTTTCTCACTTTCTCACTGATGATTCCATTATCCACTGCTTTTTTAAGCAAGTCTTGTAAAATCTTTTTCATTTCTTCAGTGGGATTCGCTTGGATTTCCATGTATAAATTTGAATCTTCTAGATGTTCTTTTACTGTGTTTTCGTAGAATGTTGTATTGAGTATCACCATTGCTCCACCCTTATCAGCTTTTTGACACATTATTTTCTGATTAGTTGCTATACTTTGTATTGCTCCAAATTCCTTGTTGGACAAATTCAATTGCTTGCTTTTCTTGTTGGTGTTGATTTTGCTTATGTCTTGTTTGCATAAATTCTCAAACATATCAATAGTCTTGTGTGACGTGGGTGGCATATAGGTACTTTTGGTTTTTATTCCTTTTAATTCGTCTTCCTGTTTTGGTGTTGGGTTTGTAACCACATTTTCAAAGAAGTGTCTTAGTTTCATTTTCCGTGTGAGTTTTAAGAGACTCACTTCAAGTTCAAGTTGATTGGTTCGGGCTGTGGGTACAAAGGACAATCCACGTTGTAGTGTTTCTATTTGGATAGTACTCAGATGTTGATCCAAAATATTTATGACTAGGTTCTCTTGGTCATTTAATGATTTTTCTTTCTGTCCTTCTTTAGAGTCACTTGTCTTGTTTGTGGCTGAGATTTTTCTTTTGTTTTTGCTGCGTCCCCTCCGGGGTCTACTATTTCTTCTGGGCCTTCGCCTAAAAAAGCCTCAGGTGTCGGTTGTACTTCTGTGTTTTGTGGTCTGGATGGTTTAGTTGTTCTTCGTGACTCATTTGTTGGTTTATCACTATCCGTCGAGGAAGTGTCTGTCTGTGAGGTGTATTGTCTAGTTTGACGACGTTTAGCATAAACTTTAGCCCAAGTGTATACCTCTTGAAGTTTATAGTCCAGTGTGTCTCGCATATATTTTCTCAATTTCCTCTCATTTACCTCTTCAGTGTGACGTTGTAGCTGGTTGTTAATGTCTTCAAGTATCTTCTTGAGTTCATCTTCTGACACTCCTTTTTTAAGTTCTTCTGTTGTGGTTTCAATTTCTTGTTTCAGCTCCTCCAGGATTTTTGATAATTCCTCTATTATCAACAGTATAAGATCTAAGCTGCATTTGTTTAAAATTGCGTACCAACGATCGGTAGAGGGTTTGGAGTTTTTACAAAGCGACGGTCTTAGAGCGATCCGGAGGCCCCTGGGAATACGTTGGGCTTTGTGGTATTTAACCATTGTACTAGCGTGGTGCCGTTGATTGATCTCTTTTCTAGTAAGATAAAGTAGATGTTTGATGTGTTGTTCTTTATTTCGGTTGAATGTAGGCTCGGTAGTTTCCGTTTGAATTAAAGAGTAGATTCTTTCACTAGCCTCTGCCGTGAAAGCAAAGGTTTCCGCTCTTATGTCCGTAGAATGGGTTATATCCTCGTACTGCATTTTTTCTGATGGGCGTGCCACTTCCCTGTGGGGATTAGTTTGATAATCACTTCAAGTAAATGGGTTGTGCACCGCTCCTAGGTGGTTTTGTGCTGCTTGAACTGTGCTCTGGGGTATCACCACCCTCCAAGGTGTGTTAGATACTCTACTGGTCGCACACCTGTTCAATCACAGGTGTGTCACCCTAGACACAAGTATTGAATGCTGGATCCCAGCTTTGATAAACAATATCGTTCATACTGTAGTTTGGTTCATTGGTAATGTTTAATTCTTGTTTTCACCAATTCATTCACATTGAATTCCATTTAATTCATATAAGGCGTAAACATAAGTAATTCCAATGCATTTCGGTGCTACTGTGCACCTTCATCAGGGAACGCCTGAAAATTAAACCCATAACATTTTTTGAAACATTCAGGGGTATGTGGGTCATACAGAACAGAAACTTAAGACCCGCTTGAATGAACATAAAAGTAATATAAAAACAGGACAATTGAAATCCACAGCCGCCGCACATTTTATGGACAAAAAACATAACATCAGCCAATTGAGGATTGATTCACTGGATTTGATTTTACTGTTAATTGAAGAACTGGCAAGAGTCATTGCTGAATTAACAAATGAAATTGACGAAATCAAGCAAAACTTGGAGAACAGGATGGACAAGGAAGATTGGGAGAAAGTTTTGAGTGATATAAATATCACTCTGGATAAACACTCAAAAGAAATCCAAGAGGGAAAACTCAGGAAATTTAAAAGGGATACGCTTGATTACAAGCTGAATGAAGTCTATACCTGGGCCGAGGTATATGCCCAGAGAAGAGTATATACCAAGAAGAAAGCACCAACTACATCTGAAGAAAGCCTTGTTTCAGACACAGACCTCAGTGACAATCGACCATCAGCACATACACAGATTCCGGGAACATCCGGATTATCAGAAACAACAGAAATTGCTTCAGCCTCCGGAACTCCTAAGTCTTCTTTTCCCCAGGTTGGGGATTTAAATCAACCTCCAGGAAAACCCAAAACAAAACCAGGAGAGGTAAAAGAAGGAGCAAGAACACGGAGCAACATACAAACTTAATCATAAACATATCTAAAACGGAATTAACAACTGAGGAGTTAAGAGTCTTAAATAGAGGATTAGGCTTTGTTCCTACCTATGACACAAACATCTTGGAAACGGAGGTAGCTCTTTATAAATTCATGAGAGTTTTGAGACTAAGACATTTTTTCACGAATGTACTTCCAAAACAACCCGAAAAAGAACCGGCGGAATTTTTGGAGTTTAAACCTAAGTCTAAATTCCAATCTCCTGTCTCTCATAAGATATTGGATGCATTCGAAAAATCAATTCGTAATGATCTTGAAAAATTGAGCTTTTGGCGATCAAACACCAAAAACATATCAGATTATGACAGAAAGACATTGAAAAATCTACAAAGAAATGAAAAGATATTCATCCAAAAAGCTGATAAAGGAGGTGCAATTATCATCATGGATACAGAATTCTATTTGAACAAAGTCCAAGAACATGTTTCTGATGAACTCACTTATTTGAAACTAGAAGAAGATCCTACTCACGACTTGGAAGTTACACTCAAGACTATACCAGATCAAGCTTCTGTACTTGGATATATTTCCAAAGCCACGAAACAATATCTTACAGTTGAATATCCAAGGCGTCCCCGCCTATACATGCTCCCGAAGGTTCATAAAGACAAATACAATCCACCAATGAGACCCATTGTAACTGGGTGTGGCACCATCTTTGAGCCATTGGGCCAATACATTGATACTTTTTTGCAACAGTTTGTGCAGAATTGACCTTCTTATATCAAAGATACGAACCATTTTCTTCATAAACTCAAAGAAATTCCTGTCACCCAAAATGTATTACTCTGCACAATAGATGTCAAATCACTATATACATCTATTCCCCATCAATCTGGATTGGAAGCAGTAGAATGGGCGTTGCTGAAACAAACAGATATTGGAGCAGAAAAAACATTCATTTTGGAATTACTACATTTTTGCCTGAATCACAGTTATTTTCAATGGGACACCAAGTTTTTCCTACAACAGAGTGGAACGTCAATGGGATTTGCTGGGGCCCCAGCATATGCCAACACATTTATGGCAAAGTTTGAATCCGATTTCATTTATGCAGACGAAGATTGGCAAAACAAAAGCATTTTGTACCAGAGATTCATCGACAACATATTTGTACTATGGGCAGGCAGTAGAGAAATCCTTGAGCACAAAATTGAACTTTTGAATACCCATGTCGAACAAATCAAATTCACTCACACTATCAGTGATCAAGAAATCCCCTTTCTGGATGTAGTAATAAAATTAAAGAAAGGAAAAATAAAAACTGAAGTATTCCGAAAAGAGACAGATGTAAACAATGCACTTCTTTATCAGAGCTTTCATCCGCAAAACCTAAAAGACAACCTACCTATGTCCCAATATATGAGATTAAAACGAATTTGCTCAGAACCTGATGACTTGGAAAAACATCTGACTACACAGTACTCTAAATATATTGAAAGGGGCTATCCTCAAAAAGTCCTAGAGAAAACCAATGATCGAATTAAAACATATGACAGAGATAATCTCCTCAAACAGAAGCCTAAGAAGACCCAGGATAGGCAAGGTTTTGTGTCGAAATTTTCCTCAAGTTCTGCCAAAATAAAAAACATTATTTCACGACATTGGGAACTCTTACAACATGAGCCGGATTTCGAAGGGATCTTCTCGCAGAAACCGATTTTTGCATACACTAGTTCAAAAAACTTGAAAGAATTACTACACTCATCATCTATACAACAGGAGCAAGATCCTAAAGGCATGAAACGTTGCATGAATTGTGTACATTGCAACAACGTCATTACCGGAGCCACTTTACATCATCCACAAACAGGCAAACCAATATCACTTTTTTATATGTGTGACTGCAATTCCAACAATTTAATTTATTACATCAAATGCCCATGTGGAAAACTCTATGTGGGAAAAACTGAGAGGAAACAAAATCTCTGTATATCGGAACACAAAAGTACCATCAGGAATGTCAACATGAAGAGCAATCTTGCAATACACTGGTTTGATAATAAGGACAACATATCCCAGTTGAAATTTTCAGTTCTGGAAAAAATGAATCCACGAGAGGTAGAGGGTCTTACCAGATCCCTCCTTCAAAGAGAAATATTCTGGATGAAAAAATTAGGGACCCAGGAGCCAAAAGGGCTCAATGAAAAAATCGATTATTGATGTTTTTTATACTATACATAAGACATAAAAAAAAGGGGGGGTGCACCCGCAGGTTAATGCATCTGTAGTTCTCAGACTGTAAAGTGTAACAATATCATGTCCGTATTGTAAATATTCTGCATTGCCTCTATTCTTTCTGCTGTCTATTCTTTGTGTTTATTTATTTTTGTATGTCTTCTTTCGTTTTGATCTTAAGTAATTTCTTTGTCACTGACACGCATTGCACAGGAAGGGGTTTCTACCCACAGATTTGAGTATTTGGTAAAGGTCGAGGTATAGAGGAGAGTTCACACACAGAAGTCGTGGTTTCTGTTGCTTGTCACTATCGAGCCTTTGTCCAGGTCAAGATGGTGCTCAGAGTAAGAACGGCGCAGTCCGTTTTTGATGTTGGTTACGGAAGTGAACGGCAGAAGCTTGAGTCACGAAGACAGTATAAGGAGAGAGATTTTCATGAGAGCAGTGTGGCGACTTGCAGCGTATTGCAGGGAAAAGGAGCACGCATTAGAGTGGTGACATTGAAGGTAAATCCGGGCGATTACGAGTGAAACAAACTTTCAAAGGTTTAGATAGAACGTGAGTGTAAAACAGCGTGTTCCGTGTTTTCAGGTGTGTGGAAGGTTGCCGTTTTTGAAGGTAGTGACTGTCTGATCACAGAGAGGAATAATCAAGGTAAGATGGTGTAACGCATTTGTGTATTAGAAATAAAGCTTATTACTGACCAGGTTGAGTTTTTGATAGTATTGGTATTTTTGATAGGTGGAGCATATCCATTTTGGTTTGAAATGTGAGTTTTTTACATTTTTCATACACTGCTTTTCACATTATGGGGTGATGTGGAGGAACGTGCATGTTGTGTTGGAGTCTTTCAATTCATTCATTTTTGTATAGCTTGTTACATACAGAAGATTGTGAATTTGTAAAGCTTTACTTACAGTATGTACATATTCAGTTTCAGGCCCCTGAGGAAGAGTCTCTCAAGACTCGAAATGCATCGGGCTTCAACCATCAGCTTGTCACGCTTTGTTATAATTTCATGGAATGGATAATGGTTCATTAATGTGTATTTCTAAATGAAATGTTACAGATGTATTGTTTGATGACTTGAATCAAATCAATAACAAAAGTAAAAGATTTGTTTATGGTGAAATTTGAACAATGAAACCAGTAAAGTTTTGTTGAAAAACTTGTTTCAGAAGATTAATCAATTGTGAATTATTCACACATATCAACAGTGCGTAGAGGTTGAGTGGCCAGACCACTCAAGTTAGGAATTTTTTTGTTTCCAGACAGTACCACAATAGAGGCTTAGGTGTGGACAGGATGGGCCATCCTGGCGGGATGACTCAGGAGGGGCTCCACCCAACCTAACTTACACTTCAAAGGACTTTGCCTCCTGCACACACAAAGGAACCTGACACCATGCCTTCCCTGCCTTTTGTGACCCTCAGACAGATTGAAGCCTTGTAAGGGGAAGAGGAAGAACTTTTTAGAACCAGATGTGGGTTTAGGAGAGTTAGTCTCCCACCCAATTGCTGGAACCAACTATAAAAATTGGACTTTCAGACCCACTCATCAGAACACTGCTGGAACTGTGGCAGTTCCAGAATAAGGACTGCCCTGTTGCCAGAGGACTGTCCTTCTCCTTTAAGGACTGCCTTGCTATTTGAGAAGGAAGATTACATTTGCATGCCTTCATCCCAGTCTAAAAAGAGTGATTTCAAGGGATCTCTTGTGTTAGCTACAGGGATATAACAAGCTTCAGAGGCCTCCCTGCATCAGCCTAGCTGACCTGCTTCAACTGTATTTGCCAGGACATGCAACTGGAACTACCCGAGCCCTGCTGCTGAAGTTAGTCATGATCCCCAAGAAATTTACCCCAGGTTCTGGTACATTGGCTGGTTCAGAGTGTACTCCTCTTGGCGCAACTGAAGCTGAACCAACGCAGCGTGACCAGGCTGACACAGGACCTTGCGCCACAGCAGCTCACAGCTCCTGACTGGCAGCTTCATCAGTAGTGATTCAACACGACGCAACACATGACGCAACACAATGCAGGACCTCACATTTTAGCACCTGGCAACTCTTGATCCGTCGCTTCTATGGAGCCAAGACAGTGCGACCCATCCCAACGTAGGGCCTCGCATGGCAGCACCTCGCAGCTCCTGATTGGCAGCTTCATCATAACCGATGTAGCGCAACGTAACATATAACGCAACACAATGCAGAATCTCACATTTCAGCATCTCACACTCTTGATCAGTTGCTTCGTTGGATCCAACGTAGCATGACCCAGCCCGACACAGGAAATCGCATCACAGCACCTTCCAGCTCCTGATCTGTGGCCTATTGGAACCCCGACAGTGAAATGCAGCTTAATGCAGGGCCTCGTATTGCAGTTCCTAATCAGCAACTTCATCAGAACCGGTTCAGTGGGACGCAGACCAATGCAAGACCTCGCATCTCGACACAGAGGACAGTAACATACCAATCCCAGTGGGCCAAACTCATTCCTGTACTCAGCCCATGCTCTAACGTGGTTTGCCTGAACTTGTGACTTTACCCCGGTCCAGCACAATCAGACATCCGCAGTTGGTACTTCTTGCTTTTAGGTGTTATCTTCACACAAAAAACCTTAAAATGTTATATCTCCAGTTCTACTGATTGGACTTCTGTCATTCTGGTATAATTTTATTTTTTAACATTTCTATGCAGGAATTCTGTATAAAACACCCTTGATTGTGGGGTGGGGAGGGGGAGGAGGTGCCAGGGAATCTTAGGAGCATTTTTTGATGCTAGGGATACTGTCCATTTTTGTAATGATTTTGCTGCCCATTGGGAATTAGAATATTTTCTGACTTTTACATACTGTGGAGAAGTGTGGCTCAATGGTTAGAGCGGCAGACCCTGATGCAGAGGTCTGGCCCGGGACCAGGGTTCAATTCCCTGCCTCGGCGGGTCTTGGGCTCAATTTCCCCGGACCTGATAATTCTCGCCTCGGTGCCTATTTTAATCATGGGTCCCACCTTGCAACTCTGGGCAATAGTTTGCTTAATCGCCCCAACAGTGCTGGGATGCCTGGCTTCACCTTGGGGGTGCCCAGGAGTGGACATTTCACAGGGAAAAGCCAGGAAGGGTTCCACAGGGGTATGAGTACAGTGCAAGGATGCCCCGTTACTGGGGCAGCAGTGTGCTTTACAAGTACAAAATTCATTCATACTCTGCAGCTAACAACCTTCATGGCATTTACTTACCTCCTTATTTTTGCAATAAAACATTTTAACTTTTATTGATCTAGAATTCACGTATTGAGTGGGTCCAAATAATTATTCTATTTCAATTATTTTAATGGAGTGCATTTTGATTTACTATGATGCTGTGGGAGGTGCCGTAACACAGAGAAGCATTGCCTCGTGAAATTGAGGTTTAACACCGTCTCCAATTCAGTAAATCAGTGGAGATCCGGTTGAGGTAAATCTTGGCGTGTCTAAAATTTGGGATACCATTTTCCTCCTACAGGTGTGCAAAGTATTAGTCTCTTTAATATTTAACAAAAATGAGTCCCTGCTTCAAGCTGACCGGCATGCATGGGCAAACGCATTGCATTAAGACATTGAGTAAGGTGCGACTTCAGTTCAAACTCTGTCGTGACAGAGCAGGAATGGGATGATTTATGGTACGCGCTTTCAAACATGGCCCATCGAGAGTACGTGAAATCGCTCAACGATATTCGGATTGACTGGAATGTTTGCTGCCTCTAGTCTGTTCATCCTCTTGACCACTTTTTTAGTAGCGGAAATAGTAAAGCTTGCATTAAGTGAAAATGGAAAACATTCCTATATTTTATAAGACAAGTAAAACTTCTTAAATTCAGTTTCTGAGAAGAAAATTCAGCTGGTGGATGGTTCCAAATTCTTTAAAAGTTTGTGAAATTCTAACATGAACATGGTTCTGTATTATTTCCTGATTTTTTTATTACTAACTCTAGGAATGTAGTAGTCATTGCCTCTTAAAGAATCATTCACCGGGAGGAAGGCAAGAGCTGACAGCTAGTGAGGTAATTTCGAAGTCTGGCCAAGGTCTGTGTACCATTACAATGAAGTAATAATGTATTTTTAACTCAACTAACCACGGATGGCTTCTATTGCGCTTGCTTTCTTTCCTGCAACTGCACAGATGTTTTCTTGAGAGCTCAAGAGCTGGCCGGAGGAGCAGGCTTGCAGCAAACAAGTTATGTCTGTTGACTCTGGCTGGTTTCATAACTAGGGCTGTTAGCGCACTGGATTTATGGTCCAAATATCATTTTAATTTCTCTGAGTGCATGTTTCGCCCAAAATACTAATTCAATAGCGCACTGTAAATGCAATGACTTGTTTTGAACATAAAACGGGTTTCGAAAAAGTGCTTAGTCTTATTCATAAAATCAACAATGTATGTACACTTTTACATTGGCTCGCCTTATCAAAGCGCATGGATGCCATTCAAGTAACTGATTCACGGTCACGAGCCCATTTTAATTGTACATAATGCCAAATGGGAACCTATCCATTACACAAAATATCGCGGATTAGCCATTTTACTTTCACCAATCTTCTTGCCCTAGTGCTTTATTTTTCAGTAAATATACCCAAAGCAGGAACAGAAAAACTGTTTTCGCTATGTGAAAAAACGGCCATCACTCTTGGGTAATCCTGTATAAGGGCTTACTAGACAGGCCCTTATACAGGACCATGACCAGCGCTGCAATTTGCCTGACAACCTTATTTCGAAAACATGTAGTATTTCACTTTTTCTATAATTTAAGTAATGGCCATTCTCGGTAATGTTCTTTGGATCACCCAACCCCAAACCCAAATACTGTAGCCACCCTATGAAAACTGAGGGATTTAATTTAGCCATAATTTGATATGTGGACGGCAACAGGAATAAGAAAACATGCAGGGATTCATGCAGACAAAGCTAAGCTAGATTTCCTGGGCATCTAGTTTTGGGAAATGTCTGGTATTTATAGGTTACTACAGGCGTCGACTGATCCTGGTCCCTAATGCTGCAGTTTCCCACATCCCGAACAACGACAAAATTCCAAGCATCATTCTCATCCTTTCCAAGGTTTTGTTTTTGGGTCTTTCCTGCTCTTTGAAATAGACTCGCACATCCTTATGGTGTACACCTTTTTATACAGAGAAGTGGTGGAATGTTGGGTGGTGAAACTTTTGCCATTCTCTGCAAAACAAAACCAAAGGGGATGATGGACGGAGTGTTGAACGATGCAAGCACTCACCCCCAGTCAACTGATCTGGGTTTCATCCATCATCATTCTTTAGTTCACTCCGCCACCCCAGTTCAGACATGGTCATATGCAAATCAGTCTGACCCTGTGCCTCATGGGAACAGTCCGGCCCGAACTGCCAAGCCATGTCTTCCCTGGACCGGAAACAAGCATCCTGGGACCGGTTTCTGGCTACTCAGCCGTCATCAGCCAGGCTAGCTTGAATCCAGTGGCAAAGTGAGCAAGGGACCCACGTCTGGACATACCCTGGCAACTTACGGCGAACAAAGCAAAACCAAAAGGGATGATGGACGGAGTGTTGAACAATGCAAGCACTCACTAGCTAAAGAATGATGATGGATTAAACCCAGATCAGTTCACTGGGGGTGAGTGCTTGCAATGTTCAGCACTCCGTCCATCATCTCTTTTGGTTTTGCTTTGTTCGCCCTAAGTTGGCAGGGTATGCCCATACGTGGGTCCCTTGCTCACTTTGCCACTGGTATCAAGCTAGCATGGCTGATGACAGCTGATTAGCCAGAAACCGGTCCCAAGATGCTTGAAGAAATTCTTTTTCACTAAGTCCCATGAAGAATAAAACAAGTGCATCAGAAAAATATTTAATGACTTAACAATTCAGGATATTTTTGATACAACTACACTTCTACCTATGTATTTCTGAGTGTTAAGGAGATCTCATAACTGGGTGTAGGATACTTTCAGATCTTGAGCTGTGTACTAATCTTAGCATTGAAAGTGGGCTCCATCTGAAGTCTAGGTGGATGCTTCAACTTAAGAGTGGCAATACCTTTGATCTTTTCCATAAAGCTATTAATTCAGAGATAGACAAATAGGATAAGGGCATACAGATGCAATACCAATGGTTACACAAGAATAAGTTAACTTTGGCTGGACAAGCTGCTCTGAAACAATTGTAGCAGGATAAGGAATTGATTATCTAGGAGGCAGATAAGGGAGGAAACATAGCAGTTATGAGTAATGTGCATTAAAATAATCAGATTTACCAAATAAGTGACCTAACTTCTTATCTCAAATTAGCTCATTCCCCGGCTATGACCATTACCAAGCAGATCAATACTAACTTGAACCAATGGCTTAGTTTGGGGTTGCTGAATGATGATGAATACTATTATCTGCTTATTGACCATCCAAGTATTTTTGTCTGTATGCTCTACCTAAAAACACAAAGACTTATCATTTCCACCTCGCAGGGCTTATCCATTATTGCAGGTATTGGAGACACTTCTGAGAAGATTTCTCAATTGGTGGGTATCTTTTTAGGCTCCTATGTTTCTAATTTTCCATCATGTACTCATGATGCGAAATATATCTTGAATTTACTTAGGCCCTGATTCTGAGTCTGGGGTGTGGTGATGACAGCCTCCCAACCACGCTATTACAGCAAGGGCAGTCGTACCGCCATTGCCCTGCTGCAGCTGACACTGCCGTTCTCTGGTGGTGTTGCAGCAGTCAGGAAGCAGTATTATGCTTGGCGGGACCACAAGCTTCCTCTCCACCATGGGCTTGATGGTGGTTCCACCGCCATGAATACCACAGGCGTCAGGAAACAAATGGGTCCCTACAGAGCCTCCTTGTGCCTCTGCGCCATTGTGGATGCGCACAGGGGGGGACAACATGTGGCCCCTGTGTGCATGCACACCAATTCCTATATGGCATGGACTTTACAGTCCAAACCGTGCAAGACCGTTTTTGGCTTTCCCATTGCTGTGCCCATTTTCAAGGCACCACTGTGGAAACATCAAACACAAAGCCCACCAGAGTGGAGGAAACTTCTGATCTGGCGGGTAGTCTGACCTTGGCTTGGTGGTGCAGCGGCAGGGAGGACCTGGTGCCGCGCTGCCAAAGTCGTAATCAGGCCCTTAGTGATGTGACATGGGAGGTAGGTATGATTTTGATCACTATGGATGTTGTATCTTTGTATAGGAGTATTACACATGAACATGGCATTGCCACTCTTGCATATTACTTGAGGACAACATCTATTGAGTTGTTGGAACGTATGGAGATGTTACTAGCAATGACTAGACTGTGTCTTGAATATAAAGTTTTATTGCTTAATGGAGAATAGTATAGACAACTATGTGGTACTGCGATAGGCTCCAGATTTGCCCCGCCTCATGCCAATCTGTTTATGGGCTGGTTTGAGGCGAGCCATATCTGGGGCCCTGGTGGTACAGATTGGCGTACGAATATCTATTAAACAGGAAAATATATTGATGATAAAATGATGATTTAGACTGGTGGTTTATCAAGACAGTTTCTTGAATATTTATTTAGATGTGGAATTATACATATGGGATGATTGGATACAGAGCAGAATATGCAGGAAAAGCTCTTCATGTAATGTCTTATTGCATGCCTCGAGTTCCCATCGTAGGTTACTGAAAAATGATGACAAGAACATGAGAAAGATGATAAGAACACGTCATAACTCAATTGAGATATCAGAATTTTGGAAATCTTTGTAAGATTTTAAAAGTCATTTTTTTGCGTGAGGCTATGATAAGGATGTAATAATGAAAGCTAGCAAAAATCACATAAATTGGATGGTAGATCTACATTGTTGAATAAGAAATGAGACACCAGCCGCCAATTGGGACTGATGAGACTAGTGACAGACGTTAATCACTTTGCTGGTAAAATATACAATATGTTACATACATACTGGTATTTACTATTGATGGGTAAGACGCTGAAACTATTTTTTTCTAAGCGCTTTAATGTCACCTTCTGTAAAGGAAGGTCATTACATAACAATATTAGCCCTAGCTATCCCATACCTATTGTCCATAACTCATGGTTGTATAATGTGACAAAAGGTTTCTTTAAATTTGGGCACTTTAAAATGTGTAGATGGGTGGATAACAAAAATAAATTGTTATGGTAATGCTCCTGAATATGTGACCAACACCCATATTGATTGTAGTACATGGTATGTGGTATACATAATAACTTGCAGATACACAAAAGTCTTTGTAGGAAGCACTATTAGAACATTAAGAATGAGTGAGCACTTCAGGGCACTGAAGCAACAGAACCTAAAATACCCTATAGCTGTACATGCAATGGAATGTGAGTCTCAGAACATACATGCGAGCTTGAACGTTTATGGTATATTGACCACATTATGAAAGATATATGGGGTAAAAACCAAGAATTAAAACTAAGGCAATGTGAGGTTGTTTGGATTATGATATTGAAATCAGTGGAAATGGGTTGAAATATGGCCTATGAACTATAATACTATTTGGGTACTTGATTATGTTAAAGTGCGGTTACATGTCAACTTAGTGTCCCATCTACTGTATATATAATGGTTGGATGACACTCTTTTGAGTGTTTTATTCTTTTACTAGGAGGGTATAGAGATAGTTATTTTGCATGAGAGAAACTCAGTAGGCATCAAGTTTATTTGATTTGGTTTTTTGTGACCTGTATGAAATTACATTTAACATTATCAAACACATTTGGATAGTGACATATAGGGTTTGTCTTGGTTTTCTTCTTCTATTGGCATTTGAATATTGAGCAGTTGTAATATGAGGACTATGTTGGATGCTCGATGTTTAGTTACGCTGAGGCAAATTTCGATAGCTGGCTGGGGCTTTGTTATGTTAAAAATTGGCTTAGCTTAACTGTAAATGTATATATACTACATTTTCAATATGGTGTTCAGTTCCATGTGAAAAATGGATATACACAATATAAGCAAAATATGGTGCTTTTATTTTGAAAACACTTGTTATAAAACACAGGCTTGTTAGCTTTGACATTTTATTTACTGAAATTACGAATAGGATTCTGATGAATGGCCGGCCCTAAAACATGATGTGGTTTAACTAATTTGTCAGATGAAACCTGATATAAACAACAATTTCAACATGGAGATTGGTGATGTGTAGTCTGAGAATTAGGTAGGATGATGGCCGGCACTTGATTACATTGTGGCTGGTCTCCTTTCTATTTTCCATGGAGGATATAAATCGGTACTTCAATATGGCGCTTGGCTTAAACGCTGTATTTGTAAGCAGGTATCGACAGGGTACTCTTCATTCTTCGTTTCTTTTTTTTCTGGTAATTTGGTAAGTCACTAGGATTATTTATTTATTTTTAAGGGAGTATTTGTTTTGTTTGAACCATGATAGATTGTAATTTACCGATGTGTATATTATTCATTTATGGTGCTTAGTTACACGTTGGAATGTGGTTATATATTTTGTGCAATAATATGATGACTTTTACATGGAAAACGCTAGTTATAAAATACAGACGTGTTGGGTTTGATCATCTGTTGCAATAAGGGTTCTGAAAAATTCACGATGTGGCTTGACTTATATCTGAACTTATAGTGGATTTATAGAAGAATTTCAACATGGCTTTTCATTACACTAGTGTGAGAGCTAGTCAGGATGTTGGCCAGTGCTTGTTTATGCTTAGGCCGGTCTCATGTTTATTTCTATTGGGGATATAAATCGGAACTTCAATATGGCACTTGACTAAGAGGATGAATTTGCACACAGCTTTCAACGGTCTACTCTCCCTTCTCTATTTCTTCTTCTGTTGATTTGGTAAGTCACTAGGATTGTGTATTTATTTGTTTTATGAGAGTAAATGGTTCATTTGAACGATAACAGATTATAACTTACTGCCATGTATATTGAATAACTGGATATTTTCTGGAATATGCTTAACATGTATATTGGAAAAACGTCGCTCCCTTGCTAATATTGTGCTTCATTTGATTTTTTTAATGTATATTAATGATTGAGGTAGCTCTTGTGATGATTTAATTACACGTCTAATTAAGATAATTACTCTTCTACCTCATGAGAGACACTAATAGACCAACTACTGTTTTTAGACATAGGTAGTATTGTCAATAGTTGTTAAGGATGCACATGTGGCAATCTCATGGTGATTGCTCAGATTAATTTTATTTCTATTTCTCTTTACTCTGACCAGATTTAGTTAATGGACCAGCATCACTGATTTGAACTTTGGTTTTCGGTATGCATGGCACACACAAGAATGTTCATTTATCCAATTTATTTTCTGAGCCTGAGTAGATGGGAACATGAGTTGATGTTTATCTTTAACTGGTGTCATCTCACTAAATAATTACATGAATGGTGTATAAGTTTACTTTTTTACACATACCTTAATTTGAGTCTCCATGGTGGTCAATTGTTAAATATTTACACGTATGTTTGTTCAGCTACAACTACTTCTACTAATTTGAGTTGGTAGTGGTAACATTTAATTTGGTTATAAAACAAATTATTTTTAAAGAGTTTTATGATAGTAGCCCTGATGAATTTGGCATCCTATTTGCCATAAGGATGAAGCACATGTTGACTTAAGGTTTAATGTGGATATGAAGTGACATGGACTAGTGATTCCAAGAGGCCTATAGATCTGTTCTGAAGAATAAATAAATAATTCAAGATCATTATTGTACTTGAATGCTGAACTTTCTACAAATAGGTATGCTTTGAGTTTCTTTTGTTTATGAATATAGTCTTCGTGGTTGGCCTCTTTTCTGCCTCTGAGGGCAATTTCTTATGAGTTACTAATTCTACTGTATACAATTTTGGGTACACAGAGGAGTTCATCTGTAGTGCCTACCCTCCTTCAGTTTGATTTAATGTAATTTATCACATGTCCCTTGGGCATTTATTTGTTTTCCTCACAAATTGCAAGTGGGTACAAAGCACAAAAATAGTAAATATTCTCTGTTTTCCCAGGCGAAGAGAAAATTTAGAGTTTGTCCGGCTTTTTGCTGGGGCACAGACATACATCTATTTCGTCTCACAATACTTCTCATAGAGACGAGCATTATTATTATTATTAATATTAGGATTTGTAATGCGCAACGAATCATCCCCTCGGATCTCTCGGTGCATTTGGCTGCACAGTTTCGGTAACTATGACAGAGTAGCGATTAGAACAGCCAGGTTTTAAGCTGCTTCTTAAACTGCACCAGAGATGTGCAAGCTCGTATCGCATCCAGCAGCCGGTTTCAATAGAGACGGGCAAGATGAGAGAATGAGCGCCCGCCCATTTTGGCTTTCCTAATTTTGCAGGGACAAAGCAAATTCTGGTTGCTAGATCTGAGTAAGTGAGCCAGGATATAAGGAGTTAACTTCATCCTTAAGTACACTGGGCACGTCCTCTGCAGTGCTTTAAACACTATCGTCAAGAGCTTAAACAGTGCTCTCTTCCTCATGGGCAGCCAGTGCAGAAGTTACAAGAGAGGTCATGATGGGGTACGAACTGGTTTGTTAAGGACAATTCGTGCTGCTGTGTTTTGCACAACTTGTAGCCTAGATGCAATATCCTCCCTTATTCCTACTAGTAGTGAATTACCGTAGTCTAGTCTACTAACTAGTAGTGCCTGTACTAAGGTCCTTCTGGCCTCCAAAGGGATCCATGGAAAAATCTTCCTCAGCATCCGCATAATACCATCATCTGATGATGAATCCATTATTATTAAAGGAATAAAGGTCTTTAAGGGGAAGTGTTAGCCTCAACTTCCTTGGAAGAATATAAACAAACCATTGACTGATTGGCTTAACATGGGATTGAAACACAATTTATTCAATACAATGTTTATATTACATTTTTAGTAAGTATATTGGAAATGTAGGGTGCTCCAAATGGTGCTGTGGAACAGTGCAAGTGAAAAGGGGAATATAAAGTGACCAAGTGCTATGCAAAAATGCAAATATATACAAGTGACTGATCAGGATAAAAGAAACTTTGTACAACACTCCGTGTAGGAGTGTTGGTATCCTGAAAACAGTCCACTAAAAACATTTGTTGACGTTTTGACCTGAAACAGGGATTAATTATGCACATGTCATCATCAGGACAGAAGATTTAGGGGCCCATTAGGATGGCGGGCGGTTCGCCCCCGCCAAGCCGGTGGTAGCCACCGCTGGCTTGGCGGGGGGGAACCGCCTACCATCCGTCCCGAAATTACCCCCTGCCATATTTGTGTGGCTGGAGGGTCCGCGGCGGACGGAAAGACCATCCGCCACTTTTCCCTTTCGGAAAAGGGTTTATATGGTGGCGGTGTCTATCAGACACCGCCAGTCATATTAGCATGGGCTGTGGGAGCTGCTTTTCCATGGTGGCAATGCCGCCATGGAAAGGCAGGCGGTCTTCACTTTGGGGGCCCCCTGTGGGCCCCCATGGTGAAGGCGAGGTGGGGGGTGCACATGGGGGGTACCCCCCTGCATTTGCATACACAATGCGGCAGGCACCGCACTGTGCCTGCCGCTTTGTGTATGCAAATGCATCACAAGCATTTTTAGCATTGTGTCAGGCGGTGCTGAGAGCACCGCCCGCCACAATGTTAACCATGCATGATGCCCCCGCCACTGTGGCGGGTGCATCCTAATACCCCCCACGGGACCCCCGCCCTTATGGCAGCGCTCCCTTCCCCTGATGGGATGGCGGGCGCACTAAGTCGGCCCATCATCCTAATGACCCCCTTAGTTGGAAGCACCTAAAAGTGGAAGAATCAGGTTCCGGTAAATGTTATGGACTAAGTACGAAAATATCTATATTTATTTCGGGTATAGATTTAAAAAAATATATTTTTATGTAACTTTTCCAGAGAAACCAACCATGAAAAAACAAAAACCAAGAAGAACAACATTCAGCAAGCACAACATTGCTATTTCATTATGCATTGATAGATGTGAATCCAGCATTTCCAGTGCCATTAGCATCAGCATCAGTGAGACAGAAGTAGACATATTCGAAAGTCTGGGAGGAGGGTAAGTGGGGAGGGAGAGGAGAAATAGAGGTAGCTCAGTCTCTTAGAAGTCCAGAGTCACTACTTCCTAGTATCAGGACAAACAGCTCTTCACATAACTCTCAGCACAAGATCCTTGTCCCCTTTAATCCATTTGCTTCAGGGGCTATTATTATTAACCCTGTGGCAAATATGATACTTAATGCATCAATAGTAGCTGCCTAGGACTCCCTGTGGAAGCAGGCAAAGATTCTACCTTTAGTGAAAGAAAGATCAGCAGATCCTAGTATTCCATCTAACTACATGCTGATCTCCTTGCTGACAGCTTTATCTAAAATACTAGAAACCTGTGAATACACAGTTCTCCAACTATCTGGACGCCAACAATCTGCTACATCCTAGCCAGTCAGGCTTCAGACCCCATTATAGTACTAAGACATCATTATTGAAGGGAGACATCCTTTACAACGCAGGCATTACAACGCAATAAGTGTACAACGCAAACATTACAACACAGATACACTTACATTGCATGATTTTACAACGCATGCCATTACAAAGCATGTACAAGTGCAATGCATGCTTTTACAATGCATTGGTAAGTATTGTATGGTAAGTGTTTGTTTTATTTTTTGATAATGTATGTTTAATAATATAACACATATTAATTAATTAATAAAAATATTTGTATTGAAGGTATTAATTTTTAGGACTTAATATTGTTATTAAATAGCTAATATTTATTTTATGGAATAGGTATATTTTTAGGTAAATTAATACTCGGGTATGAATATTAATACTAATGTGTTATCAAATAGTCAAAAATTAATCGAAAATATTATTTTGATTCAAATAATAATAATAATACTCAGGTATTTGTTTTGTTATTAATTTGTTAATATTTATGATAGTAATGATATTAATTAATGGAATTGGTATGTGTATTGGTTAATTAATATTCAGGTATTAATATTAATGGTAAGCTGTTATTTATTAGTTAAAAATTATTAGAAAATATTATTATTATTTTTCCTTCAAATTAATACTCAGGTATTAATGTTCATATTTTAATTTTAAATTATTAACTGCAAAGTGTATGTTTAATATTTCATATTTAATCTTATTATTTCATATTTAATATGTAATAGAAAATGTTTGTTATTGTGTTAATTTATTTCTAAGTCATTATTTATTTTTTGCTAATGTAAGAGGAAATTAAGTTATTTTAAAAAAATGTACTCAGGTAATAATATTAATATTTATATATTAAAATGATTCTAAATATAAATAATTAGTAATGAAAAAATAAGTATTGTGATGTTTAAATATTATAATGGTTAAGATTTTAATGGGGACCAAATTATGGGGTCGATTAGGATGGCGGACGGACAAAGTCCGTCCGCCATCCTGTCTGGGGCAGGGACCGTCCGCCACAAGGGCGGAGGTACCGTGCCCCGAATTAGGATGCACCCACCACAGTGGCGGGTGCATCCCACATTTTTCACATTGCGGCCCACGGTGCTGAAAGCACCGTCCGCCGCAATGTCAAAGATGCATGTTGTGCGTTTCACAGCATAACATGACAGGCACCGCGCAATGCCTGCCATGTTGTACTGTGAAACGCAGGGGGGTATCATAGGTACCCCCCATGTGCACCCCCATCCCCCCTTCACCCTGGGGGCCCACAACGGGCCCCCAAAGCAAAGCCTGTATGCCTTTCCGTGGCCATCGTAATATGGCTGGTGGTGTCTGGAAGACACCGCCAGCCATATGAACCCTTTTCCGCCCCGGCCGCAAGGCGACCGGGGCGGAAAAACGGCGTACGGTGTTTCTGTCCGTTCGGTCCCCCCTGCCATTGTAATATGGCAGGGGGGAAATTGGTGGCGGACGGGCAGAGATGGCAGACGGATCGTCACCACCTGCATAGCGGTGGTGATCCGTCCGCTATCCTAATCGGCCCTATAGATATAATCTAATGTAAATTAGATATACATTTATATTTATTCATGTTTAAGAAATATTAAATATACACATTTAAATGTGTAAATTAGAAAAAAAATATTTAGCATTTTTACATTTTTTGGGACATAAGTAAACATGGCTAAACAAATACAAGACGTAATGTATTTTTACCAAATTTGTATTAATACATTTACATATTTTACAGTAACATTTCATAATACATTTTTCCACTGTTATTTTTACTCAGGCAATAATATTAATATTTATATATTATAATTATTCTAAATATAAATAATTAGTAATGGAAAAATAAGTATTGTGATGTTTAAATATTATAATGGTTAAGATTTTAATGGGGACCAAATTATGGGGTCGATTAGGATGGCGGACGAACAAAGTCCGTCCGCCATCCTGTCTGGGACAGGGACCGTCCGCAACAAGGGCAGAGGTACCGTGCCCCGAATTAGGATCCACCCGCCACAGTGGCAGGTGCATCCCACAGTTTTTAACATTGCAGCCCTCGGTGCTGAAAGCACCGTCCGCCGCAATGTCAAAGGTGCATGTTGTGCGTTTCACAGCACAACATGACAGGCACCGCGAGTTGCCTGCCATGTTGTACTGTGAAACGCAGGGGGGTATCATAGGTACCCCCCATGTGCACCCCCATCCCCCCTTCACCCTGGGGGCCCACAACGGGCCCCCAAAGCAAAGCCTGTATTCCTTTAATGCCGCCACGGAAAGGCATCTGCATCCGGCCATCGTAATATGGCTGGTGGTGTCTAGAAGACACCGCCAGCCATATGAACCCTTTTTCGCCCCGGCCGCAAGGCGACAGGGGCGGAAAAGCGGCGGACGGTGTTTCTGTCCGACGCGGTCCCCCCCGCCATTGTAATATGGCGGGGGGAAATTGGTGGCGTACGGGCACAGATGGCAATCGGATCGCCACCACCTGCATGGCGATGGTGATCCGTCCGCCATCCTAATCGACCCCATAGATATAATCTAATGTAAATTAGATATACATTTTTTGGGACATAAGTAAACATGTATAAACAAATACAAGACGTAATGTATTTATACCAAATTTGTATTAATACATTTACATATTTTTAATTATTGAAATATATTAAGAAACAATAATTAAAAAATAGAGTAGACATACGTATTTTATAAATATATTTTTGTATTTTATTATGTACAGTAACATTTCATAATACATTTTTCCACTGTTATCAATGAGATAAAATGTCCCTTTTTATCTTTACCAAAAGAAATTATGTTGATGTGTCAACGTAACTTTCATCATTACAGAGATCATCGCTGGAGAGAACAGAAGCAAGTGAGAGCTGTGTTAAGGTAAAACAAATTTACATTATTAAAATACATAGCGTAGTGGTAATGTTTATTGTAAGGAGAGACAAGGGAGGTATATAGATGTAGTAATTGTGTGTTAGGTATTTTTGATGTGTGTTTACCAACTAATTTCCACCATTACATGTTGCAGTAGTAGGCCCACGTCAGGTCTCTTTTTTACACAAACTATTTTTGTTTCATGAAGTGGTTAATGAGCTATCTATATTAAAAACTTCATGAAACAAAAGTGTTTTGAATGCCGTGTTTTTTTACTTTAGCAACACGCTTTTAAAAAAAATAGATGTTTTTATCATCAAAACGGTTAGATGTATTTACAATGTGATTTCAACTTATAGATTTTGGATGTGCTCATCATTATTTTTAAACAGTATTTTTGGGCCAGATGGATTGAATCATTGGAATTTGTTGCGTCTTTTCGAGACAAAAAAAAAGAATTTCTGTATTTTTTTCTTGGGTCTCTTCATTTTGGATTTCTACAGCTATCGACATGGCATTGTCTTTGAATCAGAATTGGATTGCACCTTGTGTTTTTTTAACAATAATTTTATATTTTTCTTTTTTTTTTATTGGGTGCGTTTTTTGAGATATGCACTGTTTTGAGTGTGCATATTAATATCTTTTTTATCGGTTTATGGATTTTTCAAATGGATTCTTTGTTATTTACTATTGATTTTTGAAAGAAATAAAGTACTCTTGGTGAAGTAATGGATGGAATGTAAGCCCAAGAGTTCAAGAAAGAAAACATATGAAAGTAAGGAGACACAACTTTTATTATTAATGTTTAAAAGTTTGGAAATAATCAATTGAATTAGTAGTAGTTGTTTTAGGGTAAAACAGACAAGTGAAAATATTCTGTGTGTTAGAAATGTAGGCTGTGTGCAAGATTATCAAGGTAGTCTGAAGCCACTGTCAACGTAAATTGTTGAGTTACGCCCAATAGTCTTTCAGACATTTCCTTAGTTCTGGTAGAAATATGTGGGTTCAGACTACCCGTTAATGATTGCAACATTCTCATTTCTTGGAAACTTTTCTCCTTCTTCAAAATTTCCAAAAAAGGATAGAAATAAGGATGAGGTTTGGAAATTGATTTGTTGAAGGAGTTGTGCCATCCCTCTATGGCATTGTTTGTTTTTGCTCCTCCCTCTAAGCAGATTGAGTAACAATTCCACCACTCCATATGGAAACGTGGTCTCCTCCTGTGACCTGACCTGCTTAGATGCCCAATCCATGTGTCTTCAAAATAATTTAGTATTTGTTGCAAAATATTCTGATTCTGAAATTGAAGTGTAGTACTCGTCTACACTGTCAGGAGGAACAAAGCAAGGGACAGTTTGTTTTTTTAGTTCAAACTGTAGTTTGCTATCCAATATATAATCCTCAATTAAGGATGTTTTTTGAAGTTTTCGCCAATATGCCTGAGAAAAGTGAAAGAAACATCCTTGAATTTGGGTATTTGGGTATGTTTTGGTTATTGTATTAATCATAGTTAATTCAAAGTCAATTATTACTTTTCTATGACTTTTGTTGTTTGTTTTAGAAATTATCACTGACCATAATTCAGTGTATGTTGAGGATTGTTTATCAGGGAGTAAACTGTAAACTAAGGGAACTGCTGTATTGTTAATGCATGCATGATTAGTCTATATTTGGGTGAATGGATGGGGCGTGCTTTTAAACATTCCATCCATCATCTAAATATCACTGTTTCCTAACCTTACTAGATTATGGGGTGTGCTATAGATTAGTATTCTTTTTTGAGGGTTTTGGCTGTCATGAAAAATGAAAGATTCATTAGAAACAGTAACAGAGAGTTCAGTTAGAAATATTATGTCAGCAGAGGTTTGGGGTGTTACTCTTTGTGGGTTACTTGTCTGTTTTTAGGTATGGTGTGCATACTACTTGCAACATGTGGGGAATGTGTTGGGACACCCCCCTTAAAACTGCCACACAGGGTTCATTGGAGGTTGATGTAATATCTTTAATTTCAATAATTCATTCTCTAACTTCAGTCTCCATTGCAGAGGCAGAGTGGGTATGGACTGTGGTTCTTAAAACAGTGTCACCAAGAGTAACCGCTCTGCCTGTGCAATGGGTTGAGTAATATTGCACACACCTCCAATGACACCTGGGTTCAGATAGTCTTTCCTTACAATAAACATACCCACTATGGTTCAGCAGTCTGTTCCCTCGTTTTGATGTTAAGTATTTGGCTTATTTGGATGGGGTAGACATTTTTTGTTCTGAAAACAGAAAAAAGATGAAAAATAATCTTATTTTTCTAATAATTTGTAGTGTATACCTGTTTAGAGGGAACATGATAGTTTATTTTATATAATCAATTTAATAGTTTACAATTTATGAGTTTTCAATTTCAGCTTAATGTTTTTACTTTGCTGTATTTCTATCTTCGTTGGCTTCTTACAAACAAATCATGCTTTATTGGGAGAAAAAATAGTTAATTTGCTGTATTAAAAATAATTTTAGTTTTTTTAACCTTTGAATTAGATGTTGCTTTATTGTTTTTCTTTGGAAAGTTGATTGATTTATTCGGAGGTTGTGATATGAAAATTTTTTAAATGGGGTTTATTACATATATATAATTTATGTAAAATTTCTTAGGGTGAGAAACATAGTTAATGTTTTGGATTGGCTTTTGCTTTTGAAATCTTACCTTTATTACATTCTTTAGGTTGATTCTTTCTTTGGTTTATGAGTTTGAGTTGTATTGTGGTCTGAAAAAGTAGAAAGAAATGTATTGTTAGTATATTGAAAATATTTTAAAATATTTTTTTGAAGTAGAATGGTATATTTTTGGTTAAGAAACAACAGGTTAATGTTTTATAATTGTACAAAACGTTTTCATTTTTATCTGAAGCAATACATTTGTGTTTGTTTGTCGATATTTCTTAAGTGAAGTTTGAAAAACATATTTGCTTGGTAAATGTGTTTTTCTGTGGGAAAAAAGTGGCACTTAGGGGTCGATTATGATGGCGGTGAATCCGCATCCGCATCCTCCGGGCCGGTGGAAGCCACCGCCGGCCCGAAGGATGCGGATTCACCGCCGCGGTGACAGAAAACACCCACCGCCAGATTAGGATGGCGGTGAGATGACGTTGGGAACAGCGGCGGACGGCAGGTCCGTCCGCCGCTGATGCGCGGGATGATGAGCGCTATTACTTAGTGAGCGTGCCCTTTTTCCCTCACTAAGTAATTTTAAAAGAGGGTCTAGACACCAAGGACTCTATGGTCCAGTGGAAGGCTGCAGAAGCCGAAACGCATAGGCCTCCTATCTTGCACGCAATCTTGCGTATGGTGTGTGAAAAATAAAACGTTTTGTGAAAACTTACTTGCTGCTGTTGTGCCGTGACTTCTGCCAGAAGGGAACTGGAGGGCTGGAAGATTCAAAGCAATATATCTATATATATATATATATATATATATATATATATATATATATATATATATATATATATATATATATATATATATATATATATATATATATATATATAATATGAGATCGCAAACGCCCAAAAGCGGATTTCGAAGGCACTCCACAGCTTGCCTGCCATCCAGCGTGTCCTCGTACCACTTGCTGCCAATCCCGGATGTTTAAGAGGACGTTGCATGAGTAAACTTCATTTTTATTTACTCTATGGCCCCATGGTGGGCGTTACCACATCGAACTGAGCATTCTGGGATGCGTAGTTTCATCTCACAACATGTCATAATCTCCCCTAAGTGGGTGTGTTGCCAATGAAAAATACTTCTATTTATTGTCCTTAAGTAGGAGCCGGTATTGGGAGCAAGTGTTAATTTCGTAGGCTCACTGCGCTGCAAATGGGCCCGATACAGTTCCGGCCCGCAGTCTCACTCATTAGGTTCAGTGGTGGTGCTCTCCATCGTGGCAGGGCTGCCACGCAAGTAATAAGATAGCAAACGCCCAAAAGCGGATTTCGAAGGCACTCCACAGCTTGCCTGCCATCCGGCGTGTCCTCGTACCTCTTGCTGCCAATCCCCGATGTTTAAGAGGGCCGACGCGTTGCAAAGCAGGACGCTTCTTCTTCGGGGCCAGAAATCAGCAGCAGCACAAACACACGTTGCATGAGTAAACTCCATTTTTATTTACTCTATGGCCCCATGGTGGGCGTTACCACTTCGAACTGAGCATTCTGGGATGCGTAGTTCCATCTCACAACATGTCATAATCTCCCCTAAGTGGGTGTGTTGCCAATGAAAAATACTTCTATTTATTGTCCTTAAGTAGGAGCCGGTATTGGGAGCAAATGTTAATTTCGTAGCCTCGCTGCGCTGCAAATGGGCCCGATACAGTTCCGGCCCAAAGTCTCACTCATTAGGTTCAGTGGTGGTGCTCTCCACCGTGGCAGGGCTGCCACACAAGTAAAAAGATAGCAAACACCCAAAAGCGGATTTCGAAGGCACTCCACAGCTTGCCTGTCATCCGGCGAGCTCTCGTACCACTTGCTGCCCATCCCGGATGTTTAAGAGGGCTGAAGCGTTTCAAAGAAGGACGCTTCTTCTTCGGGGCCAGAAATCATCAGCAGCACAAACACACGTTGTATGGGTAAACTCCATTTTTATTTAATCTATGGCCCCATGGTGGGCGTTACCACTTCAAACTGAGCATTCTGGGATGCGTAGTTCCATCTCACAACATGTCATAATCTCCCCTAAGTGGGTGTGTTGCCAATGTAAAATACTTCTATTTATTGTCCATAAGTAGGAGCCGGTATTGGGAGCAAGTGTTAATTTCGTAGGCTCGCTGCGCTGCAAATGGGCCCGATACAGTTCCGGCCCGCAGTCTCACTCATTAGGTTCAGTGGTGGTGCTCTCCATCGTGGCAGGGCTGCCACGCAAGTGATAAGATAGCAAACGCCCAAAAGCGGATTTCGAAGGCACTCCACAGCTTGCCTGCCATCCGGAATGTCCTCGTACCAGTTGCTGCCAATCCCGGGTGTTTAAGAAGGCCGACGCGTTTCAAAGCAGGACGCTTCTTCTTCGGGGCCAGAAATCATCAGCAGCACAAACACACGTTGCATGAGTAAACTCAATTTTTATTTACTCTATGGCCCCTTGGTGGGCGTTACCACATTGAACTGAGCATACTGGGATGCGTAGTTCCATCTCACAACATGTCATAATCTCCCCTAGGTGGGTGTGTTGCCAATGAAAAATACTTCTATTTATTGTCCTTAAGTAGGAGCCGGTATTGGGAGCAAGTGTTAATTTCGTAGGCTCGCTGCGCTGCAAATGGGCCCGATACAGTTCCGGCCCGCAGTCTCACTCATTAGGTTCAGTGGTGGTGCTCTCCATCGTGGCAGGGCTTACATGCAAGTAGTAAGATAGCAAACGCCCTAAAGCGGATTTCGAAGGCACTCCACAGCTTGCCTGCCATCCGGCGTGTCCTCGTACCACTTGCTGCCAATTCCGGATGTTTAAGAGGGCCGACGCGTTTCAAAGCAGGACGCTTCTTCTTCGGGGCCAGAAATCATCAGCAGCACAAACACACGTTGCATGAGTAAACTCCATTTTTATTTACTCTATGACCCCATGGTGGGCGTTACCACATTGAACTGAGCATACTGGGATGCGTAGTTCCATCTCACAACATGTCATAATCTCCCCTAAGTGGGTGTGTTGTCAATGAAAAATACTTCTATTTATTGTCCTTAAGTAGGAGCCGGTATTGGGAGCAAGTGTTAATTTCGTAGGCTCGCTGCGCTGCAAATGGGCCCGATACAGTTCCGGCCCGCAGTCTCACTCATTAGGTTCAGTGGTGGTCCTCTCCATCGTGGCAGGGCTTACAGGCAAGTAGTAAGATAGCAAACGCCATAAAGCGGTTTTCGAAGGCACTCCACAGCTTGCCTCCCATCCGGCGTGTCCTCGTACCACTTGCTGCCAATTCTGGATGTTTAAGAGGGCCGACGCGATTCAAAGCAGGACGCTTCTTCTTCGGGGCCAGAAATCATCAGCAGCACAAACACACGTTGCATGAGTAAACTCCATTTTTATTTAATCTATGGCCCCATGGTGGGTGTTACCACATCGAACTGAGCATTCTGGGATGTGTAGTTCCATCTCACAACATGTCATATTCTCCCCTAAGTGGGTGTGTTGCTAATGAAAAATACTTCTATTTATTGTCCTTAAGTAGTAGCCAGTATTGGGAGCAAGTGTTAATTTCGTAGGCTTGCTGCGCTGCAAATGGGCCCAATGAAGTACCGGCCAGCAGTCTCCCTCATTAGGTTCAGTGGTGGTGCTCTCCATCGTGGCAGGGCTGCCACGCAAGTAATAAGATAGCAAATGCCCAAAAGCGGATTTCGAAGGCACTCCACAGCTTGCCTGCCATCCAGCTTGCCTGTGTCCTCGTACCACTTGCTGCCAATCCCGGATGTTTAAGAGGGCCGACGGATTTCAAAGCAGGATGCTTCTTCTTCGGGGCCAGAAATCATCAGCAGCACAAACACACGTTGCATGAGTAAACTCAATTTTTATTTACTCTATGGCCCCATGGTGGACGTTACCACATCGAACTGAGCATTCTGGGAAGCGTAGTTCCATTTCACAACATGTCATATTCTCCCCTTAGTGGGTGTGTTGCCAATGAAAAATACTTCTATTTATTGTCCTTAAGTAGGAGCCGGTATTGGGAGCAAGTGTTAAATTTGTAGCCTCGCTGCGCTGCAATTGGGCCCGATAAAAGTCTGGTCAGCGCGGCATCCCGCGGTAATCAGCGAATGCAAACAGCTCCCCACCTACTCAAGGTGTTTACACATAGGACTCATTGTGAGGAATTGACACTGAACTTACTCAAAGGTTAATGCAGAATCGCCGTTAAAGACTACATGCCCCACAATGCAGCGCAACAAATGGTACGCCGTGATTGGCAACTGCAAAATTAAAAAGGAAGTGGTAACCGCAATCTGGTGTTTCATCAGTGCAATCCCTCAAGCCCCGGAAGAAGAGGTGCTCCAGCCTCGAAACGCGTCGGCTTGCTCCACATAAGAAAGGGATCTGTTTGTGCAAGCTGCGCGAGGCAGCAGCCCGGATGGAAGGGGTGCGGTTGATTGACCTTATCAAATCGTCAAGGCGTTTGTTTATAAAATATATATATACATATATATATATCAAAAGAAACATCCAACTCCAATGAAGAAGAGGCATGTACTCGAGGTAGGCAGGAATATGGCTCATTTATTGTATTTCAGGTCTCCCTCGACCCCGCATTAGATGAGATACGCGTTTCGGCTGCACAGCAACCTATATCAATCTGATTGGCGACATCAACAATCCCAGTTAAATACCCCTTCCCCCATTTGAAAATGAATAGGCACAGAAGACAGACTATGTAGTTATAATCAAATGCTAATTACTGCTATTTGACCATTACACCTTAAACAGAAAATGTCACTGGCAAAACATTATTATTGCCTACTAACTAAAATGCTGAATGCAACATGATTATACCTATGAATAAAAGCATAGTGCATTATTCCACATAGTTACAACAAGCATTAAAACATAGTGTGCCTGCTGATATATGCCCAGAAAAGATACAATGTTATCTTTCCTGCTCTCGATAAAAGCTTGTCAAAAATGACTAGCCAGGGTATTTGGGTATTTAACATAGTGGCGCCAACTCTCTGTAAAAACATAAAATGCCCTTTCTTTTTGCATTAGATTAAAAAATGATTTAAAATATGCTTGGATCGCATGAGGTCGTGCTGCATAAATTATGAACAATTCTGTGTCAGGACATCTCAAATTTCAAATGGAGAAAAACGTTCTGGAAACAATATTGAACATGATTTAGATTGTCACTTGCAAATGCGTGTTTGAGTGCACTGAGAAACACCTTCAAATTCATGAAATTAGTGGCAGCACTGCGGGGTTTTATTTACACAAAGTGTGTTTGTGTCCGACTGTAATGTCAGTCACCGGGTGATTGTTATTTCTCAGCCAGACTACAAGGCCCATAATCCATTTGGACGGCAGTGCAGAGTTCAAAAGCCGTAAATACATGACCGGTGCAAGAATTCGAAATGCTCCATATGTGTGCTGGAAAAACCGTTCTGGTAACAGTATCGAATATATTTTGGATTAACACTTCCAAATGCGTGTTTGAGTGCACTGAGAAACACCTTCACATTTGTGAAATTAGTGGCAACACTGCGGGGCTTTATTTACACAAAATGTGTTTGTGTCCGACGCTAATGTCAGCCACCGGGTTATTGATATTTCTCCCAACCAGACTGCAAGGCCCACAATTCATTTGGATGGCAGTGCAAAGTTCAAAAAGCCATAAGTGTATGACCAGTGCCAGAACTCAAATTGTCAATGCTCCATATGTGTGCCAGAACCGTAAACTAAAATCAGTATGTCTTTTATATACTTGAGATTATGGGAAATGTCTCAATGTCATTATCCTTCAGCAGCACGACATGCATCTGTGTAATGGGCACGTAACAAGGTCGAAGGAGACCGATGCACACAAATCAGATATGCCAAAACCGACCTCACCGCTTTAGCATCGGCATCCACGGTGCCCAGTCACCAGAGGAGGCCAGTATCCTGGGCAAGGCATTTCTTGCTTCAGAAATGTAGAACCAAGTGCTGGCAGTCGGTGAGACCGCCCCGCTGCTCGATCCAGGATCCCTGAAGCGGCCATCCTCGTTCCTCTTTCCGGCGCACTCTCTGGGGGCTCCACCGCATAGCACTCCCATGCTGATCCTCCAACAGTTACAGCCAATGGTGGAGCCACAAGACGACTGGTGGTACATGTACAGCGCTGACCTTAAACGCTGAAATTGATCAAAAGAAACATCCAACTCCAATGAAGAAGAGGCATGTACTCGAGGTAGGCAGGAATATGGCTCATTTATTGTATTTCAGGTTTCCCTCGACCCGCATTAGATGAGATACGCGTTTCGGCTGCACAGCAACCTATATCAATCTGATTGGCGACATCAACAATCCCAGTTAAATACCCCTTCCCCCATTTGAAAATGAATAGGCACAGAAGACAGACTATGTAGTTATAATCAAATGCTAATTACTGCTATTTGACCATTACACCTTAAACAGAAAATGTCACTGGCAAAACATTATTATTGCCTACTAACTAAAATGCTGAATGCAACATGATTATACCTATGAATAAAAGCATAGTGCATTATTCCACATAGTTACAACAAGCATTAAAACATAGTGTGCCTGCTGATATATGCCCAGAAAAGATACAATGTTATCTTTCCTGCTCTCGATAAAAGCTTGTCAAAAATGACTAGCCAGGGTATTTGGGTATTTAACATAGTGGCGCCAACTCTCTGTAAAAACATTAAATGCCCTTTCTTTTTGCATTAGATCAAAAAATGATTTAAAATATGCTTGGATCGCATGAGGTCGTGCTGCATAAATTATGAACAATTCTGTGTCAGGACATCTCAAATTTCAAATGGAGAAAAACGTTCTGGAAACAATATTGAACATGATTTAGATTGTCACTTGCAAATGCGTGTTTGAGTGCACTGAGAAACACCTTCAAATTCATGAAATTAGTGGCAGCACTGCGGGGTTTTATTTACACAAAGTGTGTTTGTGTCCGACTGTAATGTCAGTCACCGGGTGATTGTTATTTCTCAGCCAGACTACAAGGCCCATAATCCATTTGGACGGCAGTGCAGAGTTCAAAAGCCGTAAATACATGACCAGTGCAAGAATTCGAAATGCTCCATATGTGTGCTGGAAAAACCGTTCTGGTAACAGTATCGAATATATTTTGGATTAACACTTCCAAATGCGTGTTTGAGTGCACTGAGAAACACCTTCACATTTGTGAAATTAGTGGCAACACTGCGGGGCTTTATTTACACAAAATGTGTTTGTGTCCGACGCTAATGTCAGCCACCGGGTTATTGATATTTCTCCCAACCAGACTGCAAGGCCCACAATTCATTTGGATGGCAGTGCAAAGTTCAAAAAGCCATAAGTGTATGACCAGTGCCAGAACTCAAATTGTCAATGCTCCATATGTGTGCCAGAACCGTAAACTAAAATCAGTATGTCTTTTATATACTTGAGATTATGGGAAATGTCTCAATGTCATTATCCTTCAGCAGCACGACATGCATCTGTGTAATGGGCACGTAACAAGGTCGAAGGAGACCGATGCACACAAATCAGATATGCCAAAACCGACCTCACCGCTTTAGCATCGGCATCCACGGTGCCCAGTCACCAGAGGAGGCCAGTATCCTGGGCAAGGCATTTCTTGCTTCAGAAATGTAGAACCAAGTGCTGGCAGTCGGTGAGACCGCCCCGCTGCTCGATCCAGGATCCCTGAAGCGGCCATCCTCGTTCCTCTTTCCGGCGCACTCTCTGGGGGCTCCACCGCATAGCACTCCCATGCTGATCCTCCAACAGTTACAGCCAATGGTGGAGCCACAAGACGACTGGTGGTACATGTACAGCGCTGACCGTAAACGCTGAAATTGATCAAAAGAAACATCCAACTCCAATGAAGAAGAGGCATGTACTCGAGGTAGGCAGGAATATGGCTCATTTATTGTATTTCAGGTTTCCCTCGACCCGCATTAGATGAGATACGCGTTTCGGCTGCACAGCAACCTTTATCAATCTGATTGGCGACATCAACAATCCCAGTTAAATACCCCTTCCCCCCATTTGAAAATGAATAGGCACAGAAGACAGACTATGTAGTTATAATCAAATGCTAATTACTGCTATTTGACCATTACACCTTAAACAGAAAATGTCACTGGCAAAACATTATTATTGCCTACTAACTAAAATGCTGAATGCAACATGATTATACCTATGAATAAAAGCATAGTGCATTATTCCACATAGTTACAACAAGCATTAAAACATAGTGTGCTTGCTGATATATGCCCAGAAAAGATACAATGTTATCTTTCCTGCTCTCGATAAAAGCTTGTCAAAAATGACTAGCCAGGGTATTTGGGTATTTAACATAGTGGCGCCAACTCTCTGTAAAAACATAAAAGGCCCTTTCTTTTTGCATTAGATCAAAAAATTATTTAAAATATGCTTGGATCGCATGAGGTCGTGCTGCATAAATTATGAACAATTCTGTGTCAGGACATCTCAAATTTCAAATGGAGAAAAACGTTCTGGAAACAATATTGAACATGATTTAGATTGTCACTTGCAAATGCGTGTTTGAGTGCACTGAGAAACACCTTCAAATTCATGAAATTAGTGGCAGCACTGCGGGGCTTTATTTACACAAAGTGTGTTTGTGTCCGACTGTAATGTCAGTAACCGGTGATTGTTATTTCTCAACCAGACTACAAGGCCCATAATCCATTTGGACGGCAGTGCAGAGTTCAAAAGCCGTAAATACATGACCAGTGCAAGAATTCGAAATGCTCCATATGTGTGCTGGAAAAACCGTTCTGGTAACAGTATCGTACATATTTTGGATTAACACTTCCAAATGCGTGTTTGAGTGCACTGAGAAACACCTTCACATTTGTGAGATTAGTGGCAACACTGCGGGGCTTTATTTACACAAAATGTGTTTGTGTCCGACGCTAATGTCAGCCACCGGGTTATTGATATTTCTCCCAACCAGACTGCAAGGCCCACAATTCATTTGGATGGCCGTGCAAAGTTCAAAAAGCCATAAGTGTATGACCAGTGCCAGAACTCAAATTGTCAATGCTCCATATGTGTGCCAGAACCGTAAACTAAAATCAGTTTGTCTTTTATATACTTGAGATTATGGGAAATGTCTCAATGTCATTATCCTTCAGCAGAACAACATGCATCTGTGTAATGGGCACGTAACAAGGTCGAAGGAGACCGATGCACACAAATCAGATATGCCAAAACCGACCTCACCGCTTTTGCATCGGCATCCACGGTGCCCAGTCACCAGAGGAGGCCAGTATCCTGGGCAAGGCATTTCTTGCTTCAGAAATGTAGAACCAAGTGCTGGCAGTCGGTGAGACCGCCCCGCTGCTCGATCCAGGATCCCTGAAGCGGCCATCCTCGTTCCTCTTTCCGGCGCATATATATTTATATATATATATTATATTATTTGTTTTCAGTCCAAATATTGTTCGTATTTTGTTGTTGGATGTAGTAGTAATCTGTTGATATATAAAAAAGAAGAGTCAATATTTTTAGTTTGTGATAACAATTGTAAGGTAGTTAAAAATAAAAAGCATATTTTACTGAGAAAAGTTAATGTTTCAGTAGGATTAGTAATTTAGTTTTTATCAATATATAGCATTTTTACTGAGTCAGGCATCCTTTAGAGTAGGAATAGTAGTTTTATCTTCAGCACTATTTAGTACTATTTTTGATTAATTAAAACCATTACAAAATTACATTCAAGTGAAACATTTTGATAAAAATGACATTTCAATCAATGCTCTATTAAAAGGTTTTGAGTAGATTCAACCTTGTTTCTGACTAATACATCCAATTCCTGTGCAGAATTGCTTTGCTTAAACCATTTGGGCATCCTTGCTGGTCTGAATTCGGAACAAGGTTTCCTGCCTTTTAACAATTCAGATGGTGAAACTCCTGTAGAGAAGTGTGGTTTGATTCTGTAAAACCACAGCATGGTCCTAACTGCTACAGGTATAGCTTTATTGTGTGAAGTTGTCCTTCGTATGCAATCACCAATCACCCTGTTTAAGCGCTCAACCAAATCATAGGATTGTGGGTGATAGAGAGCTCTTGAGATGATTTATGGAAGATTCCTTTAAAAATGTGTCAACTTCAGAAGATGCAAACTGTACACCATTGTCAGACTATGGTTTTAAGAAATCCCTCCCACATAAAAATATATTTCAAAAATTCTACAATTTTCTCTTCGAGTCTGCCTTGGCAACAAATTTAACCTCAGGCCACTTTGAGTAGTAGTCGACTAAGACTGTGGCAAAATGTGACTGGTGAGGCAAAATATGGAACGGTCTTAAAACATCAATTCCCAGTTTTTCCTCTGGATTGTTGGGCAAAGGAATGGGAGTCAAAGGGGGATTAGTAATCTGCAACGCCTTGTCTCTACTTGCACAAATGGCACAATCATGTACCATTGTGTCAATTTCACGGTCCATCTGGGGCCACCAAAAATACTCACATACTCTGCATTTAGTGAGAATAGCTCCCAAATGTCCTTCAAGTGCTTTAGACAAAAGACTATTTCTGAGTTCAATGGGAGAGATAATTGTCTCTTGCCTGATAACAAGGTCATCTTCAACAGACAATTTGTCACACACTTTTACAAAAGGTTGGATGTCACTACTCACATTTTTCTCACTGGGTCACCCTTCGGCAATATATTTCCTAACACATTTCAGGCTTTCACCATGTTGCATGGCTTTTTTCCAATCACATTCATTAATAGCACAAATATGAAGTAATTCCACAGTGGAAACTAAGCATTCTTCAAAGTCACCATCACTACAATGTTTGTCTCCTCCTTCAATTTCTTTATATTCCATAGGAAAATGTGAGAGAGCATCTGCACAGACATTTTTGCCACCAGGAATGTGTTCAATATTGAATTGAAATTGAAGTAGTGTTGAGGATAATCTTGCAATACATGGTGTGTTGTTTCTGTAGGATGTGTTACCCAGGATAGGAACTAAAGGTTTATGGTTGGTTTGTAATGTGAATCTCCTACCCCACTAGTAACATTTGAACTTTGCAATGGCCCTCCAACTTACTAACAATTCTGTTTCAATAACTGAATAATGTGTTTCTGCATCTCTAAACACTCTGGATGCAAACCTAATGGTGTGCTCCTCGTTTCCTTTGTTTTGTGTTAACACAGCACCTAAACCATAACAACTAGCATTGACTGTTAACGTGCAAGGTGCAGACGGATTATATGGTTTTTACTCTTTTAATACACTGAGTTGTGTTTATAACCATTCAAAATCATACAGTCATCCACTCGCACAAAGACTGTACCTTTTTTTAACAAAATTGAAACGGAACGCACCTTTGTTGCATAATACTTGACAAAACGTGAATAAAATTCACTTAAACCCAAGAAAGATGTAATGCCTGTTTTGTCAGAAGGTTTGGCACCTGTAATATGGCTTGTACTAAACCTGGTCTCGGTGTAACTCCAGAGCTTGGAATAGTGTGACCCAGATACTCTACAGAGTTTTTGAAAACTCACATTTTTCACGTTTAAGCACCACCCCTTGATATTGAAAAATCACCAAAACCTTATTTAAAATGTTATCATGAGTCTTACTATGTGGAGCATGTATGAGGACATCATCCCGTAATATTGCCAAATTTTTTAGACCCTTGAGTGTAGTTAACCATAATTCGCTGAAAAACTGATGCCGCTGATGTTCGCCCAAATGGCAGGCGGCAACATTGGAAAATACCAGATGGGGAGTTAAATGCTGTGAGATGGCGTGATTCAGGGTCCAACTCCACTTGGTAGTATGCAGATGCCAGGTGAGGTTTGGTTAAAACATTCGCACCTGCAACCATAGCAGACATTTCAGTAATGTTGGGAAGTGGGTGAGAATCCACCCATATTTCTTAGTTAAGGCAGCGCAAGTCAATGCAGATTCTGAGCTCATTATTTTTCTTGCGAGCTACGACTAATAGAGAAAGCCAATTAGACGGTTTGAGGGGTTCAATTATCCCTCCATTCCACAGTACTGTGAGTTCTTTTTCTAGTTCTTCTCTGATACTGAAAAGACCATTCCTTAATTTGTGTTTAATAGGAACTGCTCCCTCCTTTACCTTGATCTTATGCATTTAACCTTACATTTTTCCTAAGTCTCCTGAAAACATTTTAGGATAATTGTTCAACAAATTTTTCACCTGGGTCGCATGGCAAGATGGCGGCTGCATGAACGCTGATGAAAGCCACTCATTATTGCTCCGTGGCTTTAATGGTTTAAACCCTTGACTTTTTGAATGATTATCCCCCTGAATACAGATGCGGAGGGTGTGTGTACAAAAGGAGGCCATCGGATGAAAGAAGGAGTTTTATTTATCTGCCGGGGCTGCTCCGAGCCATGGGGAAATCACTACTCCGTTTGTGCAGCGCCTGGCTACGAGCGTGCTCTTCATGGAACGGGATGCCTCCTAAATCTCCGAAACTTCAGCGAGACCGAGCGGGGATCGGAGCAGTGGCGGGTAATGCTGTGGGGAATGTGGTCGGGAGTATATGGGGCGCCCTGGCTCCGCGGAAGGCTAGGGCCAGAAGAAAGACAGGAGATGCTACTCCCCTAGTTGTCAGCAAGGAGGCGGAGGCAGGCAAAACTCTAACCAAAGATCAGCACCCAGGGGAAGAGGCGGAACCTGCGAGACAACACAGGATAATTCCTGGAATGTTTGCAGGCCAAGGGAGAGCAAAGAAAAAAGTGACTGTCGTGGAGAAAGGAGAGACGCTCGTTTTGAATGGCGGGAATCCGACAGCAGTGTCTAAGGAGAACACGAGTCTCGCAGTGGCCAGTGTGAGAACCAGTTGTATTGGGGGTATATGATCCTGTGCAGTGGGGTAGCCGGGCACTAGAAGCAGCAACTCCTAATACAGGGGACAATCTATACAGCGGGGAGCTAATAATGGCCAGCAACCCATCAAACATAAAAGACCCCAAGTTTACTGGTATTATGGGGAAGACTGGGGGAACCCCTGAATGCGGAGAACATTTTTTCTCCCTAAATGAGGACTCTGAATTATCTAATCCCAGTGAAGGGGAGACTTCAGAATTCAATAATACAGGCACAGTGACAGAGGATGCCCTCTCTAACCCTAGCACCAAGAAACGCCTGCCCTCACTGACCAAGAGAAGAAGGAGAACTCACAGTGGAAAAAACCTGGAAGTCGGGCCATCAGGTTCAGAAAACAGTTGTTCCAGTCAACTAAAATGGGACTACTCGACTACTCAGATTTTAACTGATGACGCAGACCTGGTAGAAGGCTCCAAGAATCAATCTGACCCCCTTTAAATGGAGGTAGCACCTTCCCTTTCGATGAGTCTGATATATTCAACTCTGAAACAGAAGCAGGGGGAAGCAAGACAAGAACATAAGAGAGCTCACCTTGCCACAAAGAAGCTTCAAGGTGCCATCAGAAAAGGAAATAGATGATGCACCGAGATCGCTGAGAGAACTACGGCTCTGGAAGAGAGGGTGGTGTCTTTAGAAGCTCAAACAGAAAACTCATCCCGACAAGCCACATCAAATGGAACACAGATGGTGGACGTGATATGGAAGTTAGAAGATTTTGAAAACTGCCAGAGGCGTAACACTTTAAGATTACTTGGCATTCCCGAAAATGCAGCGGGGGGATATTCGAGGTTTTGTTTTACGCCTACTGAAGGGTGGTTTTCCCGAACGTTCACATTGGGTCTGGGATACTGAGGTGCAGCGCATACATCATTTTCCTCTTATGCTCAAGAAAAGGAAGGGATGGAATGAGGCAATGGAAAAACCCAGAGCTATACTGATTTTCTTTGGAAATGTTCTCCTCCGACAAGCAGTTTTTGATAAAGCCCGACCTGAATCAAGACGCACGGCGGAAGGCCCCACATTCTTTGTCAGACCAGATTTCTGCCATATTACGGTGGAGAGAAGGTAGAGGCTTTGCCAGTTAATTTCACCATTTCAAAAGAAAGGTTGTGAAGTCTATTTACTCAGCCCAGCATGAAACAAAATCATCTGGAAAGGAACTACCAGAATATTGTCTTCAGAGATACAGGCTGAAGACTTTCTGTGGGAAATCTCAGAAAATGTAGGGCGTAATTGGACTTGAGGGATTACGAGAGATAGTAGCAGGAGGAATAGGGATCTTTAGCGTGTTTGTTTTGGTTTTTATTATCACTTGGGGGTTGGTTTTCATTTTATTTTGTATGGTGGAGCGAGATGAGTGGTGGTGGGAGGCAGCTTTATGTAGGAGGCATCACAATGGTCTATGGACCTTTTTTGCCTAGGGAAAGAGGATAGGGGAGGGGTGGGAGAGGGAGTGGGGTGGGGGAGCTGGGGGGAGGGGGATCCAGCCAAATAAATATGCCGATTCTGTATTAGTAGGTAGCAGGAATTGGAAAAGTCGGGATTTGTTGCGGTCTATGAATGGCACTATGTAACTTGTTAATATATGTGGTTTGAATAATCCCCCCAAAAAATGCAGGATTAATGAGGATATGAAATACCTAAAGGCAGATATAGTTTGTCTCCAAGAGACCCATCTTGAAGCTGATAGACAAAAGATTGCCGAGCTAGAGGGATACCAACTGATTTCTGCTACGACCCAGGGAACACGCACAAGAGGGGCTCGTAAAAAAGGTTTAAGGTTGCCACGCTCAAAGTCAGACCAGTATGGGAGATGGGTTATCACTCACTGCTGTTTGGATAATTACTCCTTCACTTTATGTTCAGTTTTGGATGACCCAGCTTTATTTGACTGGCTGAATGTTGAACTGACTGGCTGGCCGCTACCTATAATCATGTGCAGGGATATGAATGTCAATTAAAATAATGAGAATTTAATACTAGGTCCGCAATTATATCAGGGCCGTAAACCTAAAGTTTTCAGTGCTTTGATTAATGTTTGCAATACACATGGTCCTTCCGATGCTTGGGCTACATTAGAACCTCAAGATGCAGGATACATATTTTTCTCTGCTCCTTACCAAACTCACGCATGGTTAGATTATTGTCTTGTGTCTCAAGAGGTGCTGACGTGATCCAACATTATTAAATTCCCTCGGGTAATGTCGGATCACTATCCGTTCGTTTTAGAGATCTCACTCCATACACCAAAATCCACTATGTCTCATTGGACCTTCAATAGAGCACTTCAATATGAGGAAGATTATGTCCAACATATGACGGAATGGATCCCTAGATTCATAGAGGAGAATAAAGGCAGTGCACCAATAGGGATAATTTGGGACACACTTAAACCGGGGATAAGAGGTGAAACATTGAGATACGGCTGGGCCTCGCAGGCAAAAAAAAAGACACCTCCAAGAAAAATACCTGCCATTGAGCGAAGCAGTAACAAAATAATATAGGCTATTGCAAATGAAGAGGAGGTTGAGCAGGCACAAATTATGGTGGCTTTACTTAAATCAGCAATGATGGATTTTTCGGCCAACAAGGCGGCAGGTGAACACCGCGCGTGGCGATAAAAAATATACGAATGTAATGAGAGGGTGGGCCACATTTTAGTGGTATGGACTAGACAACAAATAACGCAGGGAGGGATATTAGAAATCAACGACCCCGGGCTAGGGTTAGTCAATCAGCCTTCAGAAATTCAAGCTGCTTTTCAGTGCTTTTATCAGATGCTTTATACGGAGGATGTCCCCAGCAGGGAGGAAGCCATACAGAGGTATTTAGCAGGTAATTCGTATGAGAATCTGTCAATAGAGCAGAGGGATGCGCTTGAATTACCTATAACAGGGAATGAAATTAAGGAAGCTATTAGATCATGGCAAATGGCAAGGCGGTGGGTACGGATGCCATACCCTGTGAATTTTACAAAATCTTTGCTTCCCCATTTCAGGAGCTAATAAAAGGGGTGTTTCTGGAACCTAAGGCGGGGAGAGACGCTCCTGGAACTTGGGGTTCAGCGAATATTGTTATTTTCCCTAAAAAAAGTAAACCGTTGAAATAGATGGGGTCCTATCATCCCAACACTTTAATTATTAGCCATGTCAAAATATACACTAAAATTCTGGCTAAGCGACTAACGACAACTATTAAGAAATTGGTCTCCCCAACCCAGCATGGGTTTGTACCCAGTCAAAGTACGATAGATCACATCCAAAGGGTTATCACTCTGTTTGATGAAGCAGGAATTACAGGGGACCCTATAGGGCTCATCCTGCTTGATGCGGAGAAAGCCTTCGATAGGGTCTCCTGGCCGTTTTTAAGGGCAACCCTAAAAAACAGAGGGTTTGGTGAGGGCTTTATCACCGCTATTGAAATAATGTATAGAGACCCTATGGCAAGAATATCAACAATGGGAGAGACGTTGGATCCGGTTTTGATTCGCAGGGGGACTTATCAGGGATGCCCATGCTCCCCCTTATTGTTCGCACTATATATAGATCCACTAGTCAGGAAGATCGAATACAATAATCGGATTCTAGGAGTGCAGAGCATAGGGGGGAGCACCAAGATACTGGCATATGCCGTTGATCTGGCAATTATTACTCCGAATCCCAAGACGGCATTAACGGAGATTGAAAAAGAAGCTGATATATTCGGGAAAATCTCCGGCTACCCCCTGAATTCAACTAAAACCCAAGTTGTGGTTGGTAAAGGTATACAGATGAATGACTTTCGAGTGGTAAGAGTGCAATTTACTTAGGTGTAGAAATTTTGGCCGACGTTGCGAAGATTACAGGAGATAATCTGAATCCGCTGCTCGATAAATTTAAAACGGAGTTCAACAGATTAGAAAGACTCAAACTTACGATGATATGGAGATGCCACGTTATTAAAATGCTTTTTTGCCCAAGATTTTTTATTATTTTAGGGCCATTCCCCTGAATGTGTGTAACTCCTTGTTTGTTCCTATGAATCATTTATTCTCTAGGTTTATCTGGGCTAATTGCCACCCTCGTAGAGCGCTACAAATTTGTACATTACCAAGAGAAAGAGGGGGGTGGGCAGTACCCAATCTTCAGTTTTATCACTGGACTTCTGTTCTGCATAAGGCAGGGATATTACTTAATGAAAAGGCAGAGGCTACACAGACTGGGCCACCCGCATCTTTTTTTGAGTTCTTAATGGGTGATGAGGCTCGGGTGTCTTTTACGACATATAGAACGGAATTATTACAAAAAGGTTAAATTTAAAACTTAACTCTGTGCTTATAAGGTTTGGACCACAGTTCGGAAAAAGTTCGGTCTCGGGCGCATAAATGCCTATATCCCCATATTTAAGAATAGTTATCTCCCAAGCATTTTTATTGACAGGTACATGAGGTATTAGCATGTTAAAGGAGTGAGGGTGGTGGGCGATGTTGCAAATGGGGCCGAGGTAGAGCTTTGTGAGATGATTAGAAATCGATTTGGGTTAGAGAACCGGCAGTTCTTCAAATATCTACAAATAAGAGATTTCTTGGTCAAGAAAACGAGGGGTGCCTGTGGTTTCTCTGGGGTGAGGCTGATGGAGGGATTTTTGAAAGGTTCTATCACATTGTAACGGATATATCATACACTAAATGAACTTACAGTGGATCATCTAAATAAACATGTTGAGTGTTGGCAGAGTCTTCTACAGGCAGAACCGGAAGAAATAGAAGACACATTACACCTAGCCCAGACTTCATATATTGCCGCTAATCTTCAGCTCCAATGTTTTAAAACATGGTTCAATCTTTATATCACAGCTGCCAAATTTTTAAATGGGGTCGGGTAGCAGGATCAGCATGTCCCCGGTGCAATTATCACTCGGCAGATATCATTCATATGTTCGCTGAGTGTCCTGGATTCAATACCTAGAAACAGGATATTAGCAATATGCTGAGCAATGTGATGGGTTGTGAAATTGTTTTATCATCTCAATTGATCGTACTGGGGGTGGGACTTCCTGTATCTCCACATCTAAGCCAGACCTATCTTTTTATTGCCATGACAGTCTTCAGGCTATGTCTGGCCACTTATTGGCTGCATCCCTTTCCTCCATCAGGTCAATACTGGCTTGGAAGATTTCTTGCAGTATATAGAATGGAAAGTGCTGTTTATGCTAGAAGAAGTCATAGGGCGAAAGCTAAAGGGCTTGCTATTTGACCCCTCTAAGGAACTGGTCTCGCTTGAATAGCGAAATGGAATAGCTAATAGGATATCTAAATGTCTGTGAATTATTCTACCTAAAGATAAAATGGACAACATTTGTGGGCTGGACCTGGGGCGGGGAGGGGGATGGGAGGGGCGGGTGGTCAAACAGTTGAAACTTTATGATTTGATTGTGCTTCTTACCATGCTGTACAAAGAAACATTTGAATAAAGAAATATTAAAAAAAAAAAAAAAATTCTTCCACCTGAGAAGAATCACGTATGGTCAACACTTGTTCTTTAGCTCCAGGACATAATATCATATCAAACAGACCTTGGTGAACCCACCCAAGTATGTTCACTCCCTTGATAGCTTCATAGATTTTGCCTTGAATACGTTTGCCCTTAAATTCCATGACATCTTCAAAATATCCGAGCAAATCCATTTTATGCCCTTCTTATGATACTGGTGCATGATCAGAAGGCATCAACTGCCTTTCACCCCAGTTTGTGGCAAAAAGAGATTGAGTGATCATAGTGATATGTGCACCCGAATCTACTAAAAGTCATAATTTGTTTTCTCCAACAAGAATATTAACATAAGGATCCACCCAATCCACTGGATCACCTGTTCTGACTTGCTTTTCTCTAACAACCAGCACCATGTCCTTTATTTCTGACATCATGTCTTCAGCATCACTGTCACTAGTGTCCTTAACGTATACAACCTTGACATCGTCTTTCTTCTGACCTTGGCAGACTTTAGGAAAAAGATCAACTTTGCCACAAGACCTACATAAAACATTCTTTGCAGGACATGGCCTGCCATTTTTGCTGTGAGTAGTGTTACCGCACTGGAAACAAATATCAGTACGTTTGAAAAAACTCTTTTGAAATACAGCTCTTATTTTTGTTAATTACTGAGAAGTACAGGTGTGACTACCACCACTGTTTTGTTTTCTAATTCTTTTACTGACTGTTGGGCCGTTTCAATACTCTTTGCAATTCTAATGGATTAATCCGATGAGGGATTCCCCAAAGACATACGTTTTTGGCGAAGGGTTCTGTCAGTAATTAATAAATTGATTGTGCACCAATTGTTCACTGACATTTTCAAATGTACAATCAGCTATTAATTTCCTCAATGCACTTATGTATGTGTCAACATTCTCTTCACTCTTTTGTATACTTTTGAAGAATTTGTGATGCAAAACTACTAGACTAAGCTGAACGTCATACATACATGCAAGGTTCTTTATAGTTTCTTGATATTCATCTATATCTTCTTCCACACCACCCGCTGGGTCTGGAAGATGTTTTAGAGTTGCTCTACCTTCAAACCCCAATGAGTGCAACAAAAGAAACTTTTTCCTCTCTGGCCTAAATCTATGTGCACCTATTGCCCCTAGATACATTTCAAATGCATCGTGCCAGAGACGCTAAACAATTGGTGGTTCACCTGGTGATTCTAAAAATGGTGGTGGTGGATTCACAGCCTGCATTGTATAGAAGATTAAATGAAAACAAACCAAACTAGGTAGGGGAGGGCCTGAGGGGAGAAGTATTTAAAGACTCTTTTGGTACCTTGTCCCCCAACTAAGCAATAAACAACAAGAGAGATACCAGGAGTCTGTACACGGGAGCCTAAATAGTACTCACTCTGTAAAACAAAACCAACAGGTTAATGTACAAGTCATCAGAAATTGACGTGTAATAGCAGGAGAAGAGAAAAGAACCAGGAAAAAGCCCCAAAGGTGCTAGAGAAAATCCCCATCAGCCCGCTCAGTAGCGGAATATCGTCATCTGGGTAGAATGGTTGACAAAAGTAGTGTCCAGAGTGCCCTTCCTTAGGAACAACCCAAGGCTAGCATGACTTGGACCATTACGTTGACCCTCAACCAACAGAGATGCAGACTGAAAAGGGTTAAGTTGCAGTGCTCATAAAAATGTGAGAAAAGGAAAAGAAACGAAATTCATAATCCAGGTGTTCTAAAAATACCTACCTTGATGTCATGAAAAAACTTTATTGGGTCTGACCATCAAGGTGGTATGGCTAAAAGCAGAGTGAAAAAATAGCATGCAAGGAATTGCTATTCATCATAAATCTTATTCGGTCGACATGTTTCAGCCTTCACAGGCTTTCTTCAGGACCTATGATGTACTACTGCAACAAAGAATAATTGTGAGAAAGAAACTTACTGGGTGAAAAAATCTCAATAAGTGGTTCAATACTCCAAAAGTAAGGAGTCAAAAGTCTTCTCCTGCATGTGAAGCAATCAAACAAAAATTGACAAACATTATTGCTATTGTCAAAAAGGAACCTCCAAGTGTCCAGTACACTATAGATTCCTATGTTAATCAACTCACCCAAATTCTAGGGAGGAAAAACCTCACCTCACCTGGCACTTGCTCACAGTGAAGGAGGCCACGCACTAAAAGAGGAAAGAAGAAAGTGAAAGAACATACGTTTCATTTTACAGTTTAGACTTTGAAGGTCAACAACAGATGGCAATGGTAGGGAGTAAATGGATAGTGATAACACACCCTGACAAAGAGGCATCCCATGGGTAAGAAATGCATTGCAAAGTACCACACACTCCGTCTATATCAAGACCCATGCAGGCACAACCTCCCATCAGGACACGGGGCTCTCGCGTTTTTTGACGTTTTTGAAGTATTTCTAAGGGTTGGACTAGGCGCAGCGACTGGGACAGTTCAGTACCCCTCTCTTTTGCTCGCCTGCATGCAGGACACCACGAGATTATTGGTGTGTTCTGTCTTACATTCTTACAATGCAATTTTTTTCAACTATGTTGAGACTTTGCTCCAGGTACACACCTGGATCTGTGGAGAGTTTGTCCTGATGGGAGGTTGTGCCTGCATGGGTCTTGATATAGACGGAGTGTGTGGTACTTTGCAATGCATTTCTTACCCATGGGATGCCTCTTTGTCAGGGTGTGTTATCACTATCCATTTACTCCCTACCATTGCCATCTGTTGTTGACCTTCAAAGTCTAAACTGTAAAATGAAACGTATGTTCTTTCACTTTCTTCTTTCCTCTTTTAGTGCGTGGCCTCCTTCACTGTGAGCAAGTGCCAGGTGAGGTGAGGTTTTTCCTCCCTAGAATTTGGGTGAGTTGATTAACATAGGAATCTATAGTGTACTGGACACTTGGAGGTTCCTTTTTGACAATAGCAATAATGTTTGTCAATTTTTGTTTGATTGCTTCACATGCAGGAGAAGACTTTTGACTCCTTACTTTTGGAGTATTGAACCACTTATTGAGATTTTTTCACCCAGTAAGTTTCTTTCTCACAATTATTCTTTGTTGCAGTAGTACATCATAGGTCCTGAAGAAAGCCTGTGAAGGCTGAAACATGTCGACCGAATAAGATTTATGATGAATAGCAATTCCTTGCATGCTATTTTTTCACTCTGCTTTTAACCATACCACCTTGATGGTCAGACCCAATAAAGTTTTTTCATGACATCAAGGTAGGTATTTTTAGAACACCTGGATTATGAATTTCGTTTCTTTTCCTTTTCTCACATTTTTATGAGCACTGCAACTTAACCCTTTTCAGTCTGCATCTCTGTTGGTTGAGGGTCAACGTAATGGTCCAAGTCATGCTAGCCTTGGGTTGTTCCTAAGGAAGGGCACTCTGGACACTACTTTTGTCAACCATTCTACCCAGATGACGATATTCCGCTACTGAGCGGGCTGATGGGGATTTTCTCTAGCACCTTTGGGGCTTTTTCCTGGTTCTTTTCTCTTCTCCTGCTATTACACGTCAATTTCTGATGACTTGTACATTAACCTGTTGGTTTTGTTTTACAGAGTGAGTACTATTTAGGCTCCCGTGTACAGACTCCTGGTATCTCTCTTGTTGTTTAGAAGATTAAATGTACTTAACATCAAAATACAATTCCACCCAGCAACAAAAAGATGGAGAAAAAAAATAGTCTATAAAGGTGTGTGCGTCACTGCGCTGTCATGTATTGGAGAAACTGTCTTGTAATGAACATATGGCGTAAAGTGCCCAAAGAAAAACAGAAGGACACGGAAAAGAGTCAGGTTAAAGCTCAAAAATAGACAATCTTACTTTTAATAGTGTCGATGAGACTGTAGTGTCAAATGTAGAATGAACTTGTGGTGCCTCAAATATGTATTACTTCACAAACCTCCTGTTGTTCGCGAAACTGAAGAAATGATTTTTCAAAATACTGTATGTTTTCAATGATACCACCCAGATAATAGGCATGAAACTTTGCCTTCAGCTTTTGAATGGAATTCCTCTGTATGGTCACCAGCCTAAACAAATGAAGAGATGAGATGGCTCCTCTTCGCATTGATCTAATGTGGGCAGCTCCTCCTCACGACAATGCCCTAATGCGGCTAAGATAAGCTGGACCGTGCCAACTCCTTTTCTTCCTCTGTTCTATGATGAGACGTGGCGGGGAAAATACGGAAAGGCACAGCGCTAACTGGAAGCTGATACAGGGCAATCTGTCCTCTGTCCCTTTACAGACATTAATAGTTCCCCGACAAGATGAGCAGAGGCTGAGCGCCCTTGAGGGGTAAGAACGAAGTTCCCTAGCATTCTAGAAAAATCACCACAAGGAAGTTGTGTGTGGGATCAGGATCGTCGCCAAAATGAATATAGTAATGACAGGACGTCGGAATGTAGGCGTCCTGAAGTATTTATTGCGAAAGTACAGCGATGATAACACAGACGGGGAATATGTGCTTCCACGCACAGCACCACAGATATCATGCCCCAACCGCCAAACCTCAACTGTCCTTTCTCCTTGTGTGTGTCACAGCGCAAGCCAAGGATCATTGCGAGCTGTGACATCACAGAGTGTCCACGCGCAAATGACAATTGGATGAGGTCCGCTGCACTCCATAGAAATTAAGGTAGTCTTGGAGGTAATCAATGGAGTTCAATCATTCAAGGTGCTCAGGGTGAACCCCTTCTGTCCGGGAGGGGCAGAGAGTTAATGTGGCAAGAAGAACCTTACAGGCGAAAGGTGAAAAACCTGAGCACTCCTATGTGCTAAGTGAAAGCAAGTTTACACGAAAATATTCCAATGTTCAAAGTTTTATTCACTTTGTAGTTTGGTGCATGTGATTCATCCTTCTGAATCAAAAGTAATCTTTTAGATAGAGATGACTCGAATTAAACAATGTGTAATAATTCCATAAACACGAAGATTCAATACATCTTGATTGTAAATGAAAACATGAGTCAGTGTCCCCGATGCATTTCGAGCTGAAGAGCTCTTCTTCAGGGGGTCAGTATGTTCTAGGAAAAAGGAGGAAATGCGAAATAACTAATCAGGACCCGAGTGATGTAGGAGCAATCAAGAATATAAGAAAACGATGGTGATTTAGTCAGGTGGTTGCGTATAGCAGAAATTATGAAGAATAAATGGGGGACGTGAGGTTAAAGAATAGAAATGGAGAAAGTGACGAAGGATAAATGAGGAACGTGAGGTTGAAGAATACGGTCAAAAAATGGTGCAGGGGAACTATTAATGACTATAAGTGCACCCATTGATTACCGAAATTAGCAAGTGGCGTAGTGGTTAATCCAATGTGAATGGTAGCATCAATGAACAGAAAAACCCAAGTATGTGATGATTATGCCATGCGGGACACGAAAGAAAATCATTAGTATTTTATTTCGACGATAAACAAGTGAGATAACTTCAAGTGCACGTTGGTGACTAGGTGCTCCTTATTTTAAAATCGTATCTTGCCAATGAAAATACTATGCTTACCATACGTGTAACGCGGCGAACGCGGAGATACAAAAACTGCAAACAGGGTGAAACGCCACCCGGGAGTGCGGAAGTGCCGGAAAGCTTTGGGCGTGCGTGAAATATCGTGACCATCTGAAACAGAAAGTGGACTGTGGTGGTGTGTCCGGAAGGAAACTACGAGTGAAACGAGTGAATCAATAAAGTGACTAAGAAAGAAAAAAGCAGTGGGCGATGGTTGCCAAAGGGGAATGCCGTGTATCAATATGAAATGCAATGTGATAAAATTATTAAACGAAAGAGTCCTATACATGAAAAGCAATGTACATATTAACTAAAATGGCAAATAGTGTCGAGGAAAGTGAGAGATAAAAAAGAGGAAAAGAGCAAAGGAGGAAAAGAGCCAAAGGAAAATGATCAATGAATGAAATAATAAAAAGTGTATGTAGAATAGATGGAGAAAAGATGATGAAGAGCTCAAACAAAATCGGTAGATTTAGATAAGATATGGAGGGAAAAAATACAAAGTAGAAAATAGTGATAAAGGGGTGGAAAAATGGTGATGAAGGGGTACATATAAACTGGTGTGGATGGAGAAAAAATGAACAGTAAAACGGGAAAACAGTGTGGGTGGGAACCAAGATGCGGAAAGAAGGGGAAAAGCGTAAAGGTGAAAAGAAAAACAGGGAAAAAGGGAGGCCAAATCAACAATAAAGAAATATCAATGCGGGTAGAATATATGAATGCAGTCAAAAAAGGAAACCAACAGACAAATTTAACAAAGTTAAGAATGCAGGTTAAAGAAAACTGCTAAATTCCAGATGTTCATTGAGTCCTTTGGGGTGGGCCGTGCCCAATTTGAATATCCAATACAGTTCTCTCTGGAGAAGATGTTTTTTAGGGTCTATGCCCTCCAGTTTGTTGGCTACCTCTAGGATGCGGAAGCAAATTTTGCTGATGTTGTGGTGCTGTTGTGTGAAGTGAGCAGAAACGCAAGATTTAAAATTTGTATTCCTGATGTTACTCTGGTGTTCATTGAGTCTGGTTTTGATTTTGCGTTCGGTTTTTACCCTCATAGGGTAGTACGCAAGGGCACTTCAATAAATACACAACGTTCATAGTGTCACATGTAGCATTAACTTGTAACAAAATTTGCGTGCCTTTGCTGGGATGAGTTATACTGTTCCCTGGAATTATGTTGTGACAATTCTGACAGTTATGGCAAGGGATGGTTCCTTTATAAACAGTTGGATGGATGGTATGAGATTTTATCATTGTCCGTAGATTTTTTTTACGTTGGTACGCGAAATTTGGCAACTCATTAAAGATGGTGTTAAAGTCAGGTTCCAGTTGGAGTATCTGCCAATGATTGGTGAGGCACTTTTTAATCAAATGACTTTTGGTTGAAAGTTTGGAAACAAAAACATTACGTTGTTCATTAGAAATTGTTTTGGATTTTGACCTCAGTAAAGTGGATCGATCAATGGTGGTGACTCTGGCTTGAGCAGTTTGGACAACTTGGTAGGGGTAACCTCTGTTAAGGAATTTATCGATGATGATGGTGCTGTCTTGTTTGTAAGCTTCATCTGAGGAAGCAATTCTCTTGGCTCGCATTAATTGAGAATACGGTAGATGTTTCTTAAGACTGGGTTGATGGAAACTTGAAAAGTGGAGGTAGTTATTGCGATCAGTGGGTTTGGTGTATATAGATGTTTCCAGTTTGTTATCTTTGATGGTGATGTCAACATCTAAGAATGAAATTCTGGCCCGATTAATGTTGTGGGTAAATTGAATTCTGTCATTGATGGAGTTGAGGTGACTGATAGCAAAAATGAGTTGTTGTTCAGTGCCAGTCCAGATTAGAAAAATGTCATCTATATACCGGTAGTAGATTTTGAGATGATCTCGCCAGTATATGTTTGGTTTCAAAATCATGCATGAAAAGATTCGCGTACGATGGGGCTGCACAATTCCCCATCGCTACGCCTGAAAGATCAATGAAAAATTTGTCCTGGTGTTTGAAGTAACTGTGTAGCAAGGTGAATTGAATGAATTCCATGAGGAAAACTTGCAAATCAGGTGGTTTGTTGGTTTTGAGTAAAGCCGCTTCTATGGCCTGGATGGCAAGATTATGGGGGATGGATGTGTAAAGAGAATTCACATCAATAGTACAAAGTAGAACGGGTACTTGTGGGTCGATGGTGATGTTGATGAGTTTGGATAAAAAATCTGTGGTGTCCTGTAGGTAACCTTCCATTTGGGTAACCGAAAGTTGAAGGTGTCGATCTATGTAGGTTCCGATGGGTTCGTGGATAGAGTTGCATGTGCTTACAATGGGTCTAAATGGAGGTTTGACTGGATCTTTATGAATTTTTGGAATCATGTAAAGGTATGGGATGTTAGGATGAGTTTTGATGAGGTAACTGCGATCTTTGGTGGTGATGGTTCCAAAAGCTGCTGCTTTGTCAATGAGAGACTGGAGGATAGTAGAATATTCTTTTGTGGGATCAGAGTTTATCTCCATGTAGGTATTGGCATCCAAAAGATGGTTGTTCACGCTGTCTAGATAGAACTGAGTATCCATAATTGACGCGCAAAGGACAGCATGGACAGAACACTACATACTCCTGGATCCCAACATGTGGGGAGGGAGCTAAAGTCCCTCTCCTGGGTATTCTCACATAATTGTCTGGTGACATCTGCCATGTCAAGCCATACCATAAAAGCCACTCGACAGTCCCTGAGACACTACATTTTGTACTCATAAACACTATCTTCTATCATATTCTCCTTGCCCTCCGTCATGGCCCCACATGTATTATCTCCTGTCTCCGTGGTGTAAGCAAAATGAGGGGGTTCCCTTGCAGAATGTGAATAGGGGCCCCTTAGTCTCCCATATCTCACCAAAATGCATTAGTCTTGAGCTAACTGGGTTACCCCTGAAGCGTTGAGATGCCCCTGAAGGGTTGGGGGCCCCGTGCACCGCTAGGGCTGCAGGGGCCTGCACTATACCTCTCCTTCCCTCATACTTTTTGAATACTCACTAACTCATGCACGAGCAGAAGGAACATTTTCTTTTATCGGGTGATGACTTTTAGGTTGCATAATAATTGTATGGGTTACCTCCCACAGCGTCACTGTGATTTGTAATTCGTGAGAAGATATTTACGTTTATGGTGATAATTCGTATAAATAATGGTTATGAAATACACTGAATTACAACGGAATGGTTGATATGGAATACTATTATTATGCATGGTATTTATATTGAATGCACTGGAAACTATGACTCCTGATAAGACATACCTGCGCCATGTGTGACGTTTCGTGAATGCATCCCGCAGTTCACGTTACTCTGCATGGCCAGATGTGTGTAGACAGCATCAACGCCTTCTAGTCAGTGCCTTCCCACTGTTCTGACAATTTCAGTGCCTGTAGTTTCTTTGCTCTTTAAAGACATCGGTCCAGATTCTAGTTAACGATTCAATGTGTTGGTACTTAAGGCCTTAGTCAGACAGCAAAGAAAACGGAACAACCAGCACCGCCAGGAAAGGAATTTAAGGGCAGAGTTAACCCACAGCATTCACGATCAAAATCTTTTTAAATGCATAATTACAAATTAAAAGGGGTATCTCTTCTGGCGCATATCTTATTGGGAAATTTGATATGATGAATCAAAACTACTACAAAGGACGGTGGAATTGTGTTCAAAAGAAGCATTTGGGTATTTTGACTAGCAAAAGGCCTTGAAAGGTTGTCGTTGCTTTCTCGAGGGGTTCCCTCTGACAGTGAACATGTGTTTCCGCCCTTTAATCTGCTCGCCAGTAGCCAAGAAACTGCTTGCTTTCTGCAGAGGTTGTCAAAAATAATTTCAGTCTGGAAGCGATGAATGATAAAAGGGTTTTCCGAACAGAGTTTTGCACTGTAGAGTGTGTAGTCCCTGGGTGGATTGAGTGTGTTACCTTCTCCGAAAACATATCCATGCTTCTAACACAGCAGTAACACTGCACAGAACTATACTAAACCGGTGTGGGGCGATTAACTGATTGTGCCTTCTGAAGAAGTGCAAGTTTCAAAGCAATTAAAAATAAATGCTAGATTATAATGAATGCGTGGTGAATACCACACTTCAGAATATCACAACATCAGAATGTGTGAACAGGAGAGAATGGATCCTATCCTCAAAACAATCTGGGAATCTAAATTAAATTTAGATGCTCAAAACACACCTTTGGAAATGTAAAATTGCTTTCAGATCTGTCAGATTATTACATTCTTAAAGCGAGTTTATGAATTCAGAGTTTACACCAATGTGGTGCATGTTAGACCTGTTAGCCTAATGGTGGTCTTGCCACCAACCTTTTGCCTTCTTCCTCCATTTTTCTGGTCTTATTTTTGCTGGTCGTAGGACTTTGCGCACTTTACCACTGCTAACCAGTGCTCCCTAGGTAAAACATGGCAACATTGGTTGATCGCCAATTGGCGTATTTAATTTACTTGTAGGACCCTAATAAAGTGGCACTACATGTCCAAGGGCCTGTAAATCAAATGCTGCTAGTGGGCCTGCAGCATGGATTGGGCCACCCGCTTAAATAGCACTTTAAACATGTCTCAGGTCTGCCATTGCAGAGCCTGTGTGTGCAGTTTTAAACTGCCAATCTGACCTGGCAACATAAACATTTTGCCAGGCCTGAACCTTCCTTTATAATACATAAAGTCACCCCTCGGGTAGGTACTGGACAACCAAGAAGGCAGGGTGCAATGTATGTAGAAAATAGGAGTTGCACTTTTAAGTTTTAATTTTCCAGGTAGTGAAAAACTCTTACATTATTTTTCACTATTGCAATGTATTTAAAAAGTAGGAGTTGTACTTTTAAGTTTTACTTTACCTGGTAGTGAAAAACTCAAATTCTTTTTCACTACGGCATGGCCTATCTCTCCTATAGGATAACATTGGAGTTGCCTAATTACATTTTATATGTATAATTTCCAAATGGGAAGAGATAACCAGTCCATGATTGATGTCTCTGGAATCACAACTTAAAATCCTAACTTTTGTTTCAGTCGGAGATTAAATTGCAATTCTGAAATTGTCACTTTTAGAAAGTTGGCCCTTTCTTGTCTTAGCCATTGACTGTCTGTAGCCTGTCTCTGGTCACATGACTAGGTGTTAATAACAGTTGGGCTTTGTGTAATCCTCCTTGACGGTCATACACAATAGGGAGCTTATGTCTATCTAGATGGGCCATCACTGTCAGGATGGGAGCTGGGGAAAGCCACACTTGCACCTAAATAGGCTGTGTCCTGCCTCCAAGCAAAGGGCTGCATACCCTGTGTAGGTAGTCTGCAGCCAGGATAGGGAAGGCAGGATGCAAGAGACTTCAAATGGAAGCCTCTAGAAGCTTCTCCCCTACTTCAAATGCACAAAGGGGTATGCATACTGGTGCTCAGACACCACCGCTTCAGTACCTTTCTGGACCTGTGGATACTCTGCCAGGAAGAAGGACTGCTGTGCTGCTAGCAGGACTGCCATTCTGTTGTACTGCTGCACTGAAGGAACTGCTGCCCTGCTGACCTGCTTCCCTCTTGCCTGGGTGAGTGGGACTGGATTTGCATCTCTTAAACCCAGAGGGACTGCAAGCTCTAGTTAGCTAGCCTCCTGATCTGCAGTCTCAGGGACATCACAGGATTAACACAAGCTTGCATCTGCACCTGGACTCTGCCTTCTGTGATTCTGCCCTGCCAGGTGGTGCCACTCCAGTTCTGGGCCTTTGGGTGTGGAATTAAGGTGCATGTGTGGATCCAGCAGAACTGATGCATGTCCTCTGCTCTGCGGCACAACCCGAAGGGAGCAGATAATTATGCTACTCCCTCCAGGCAGGAGCAATTTGTTGTTTTGTTTCCCTTCCCACATCAGTGTGTGCAGGGAAACAGAACACAAGTCTGCTCCAGGCGGCAGGAGCATTTTTAAAGCTCCTCTCAGCTGGGAGAAGAATTTGGGCCTGATTATGAGTTTGTAGGTGTGGGAGCAGGGCCGAATGCCACCGCCTATTCCCACACCGTTAAACCCAAAGGCCACCTGGTTAAATTGTGGTCTGATAGGTGGAGGTCCTGCAGCGGTCCAGTAAAAAGGCTCAAATGTGACTCTTAATGCTGCATCGCCGCAAGACTGCCACAGTGTGTTCCAGCTTGGCATGGACTGGGAAGTCCATGCAATGCTGGAACTGGGGGTGCATTCACAAAGGGATGCACAAAATGTGACCCCCTCCATGCACCAACATGCATGGGGTAGGGGTCCTTTACTGACCTCCAGCATATTCATGGAGGAAGAACCTCTGTAGGAAAGTAGGATCTGCTTCTTATGGTTACCCGCACTTTTTGCTTTATGTGATACTGTTTTTGACTAGCCTGGCTGGAATCTAGCTAATCAGGACCCCAGTATATATGCTTTCTTCCTAAACTGTTATGATATGTACTTAGGTAGACTCCAGATTGGATACTGGGGTACCCGTTTCAGTCCCTAGTATACGGTACCCATTTACCCAGGGCATAGGTACCCCAGAGGCCTCCCATGGGCTGAAGCATGTATTATGCCACCCATGAGAGGCCATGCAAAATGCAACTACAGGCCTACCATTGCAGCCTGTGTAAGTCGTGCATGCACCACTTACTTAAGATATAGGTTTACTATGTCTAAGGGTCGCTACACTTAAAAGTTATAAGTCACCCCTATAGCAGGCCTTAACAATCCTGAAGGCAGGGTGCTTGGCTCTAAGTGAGAGGGTGCCACTGCATGAGCAGAACACCCCTGAAGCCTATGCAGTCCATTCTCCTCGGTTGTCAGTGAGAGAGCCATTTACGACATATATAGTGGCATTATGCAACCGCGTGATGACTACCTCTAAAACGGCTGAAACAAACCCTATCGTGTTTGGTGTCAAACAGGTTGGAATTATACCCCCACACTGGCACACCAGTAACCGGTGTGGGAGGTATAATTCCACCCTCAGAAGCGAGCTTTGTTGGATCCCTGGTGTTCCTGGTACCAGCCTTCTAGTCCCAGGCAGCACAAAATGGTTGCTGCCGACCAGTGACACATTTCTGCATCCTGCTGCTGAGCCAAGATCGAGCAAAGGAAGGCAGAACAATGGGCATCCTGTCAAAGGGAAGTGTGACCACCTCCCAGATTGGAATTAGTGTATTAGGGATGGGTGGGTGCGCTTGCCAGCGACGAAGGTCTGCTTGAGGGGCACATTGGTGTCCCTGTGCATAGTCCAATTCAAACCAGTCCTGGGAGCTGTTGGCTCCTGCTCTGGCCCGAAACTGGACAAAGGACATGGGAGTAACATCCCCACTGTCCAGACCCTCAACTGGGAGGGTCCCCTGAATCTGTCCAACCCTCTCCCGTGGGCACAAAAGGGCTTACCTGGTTGTAGGACCTTAGAATCAACGTGGACAAGATTCTGAACCAGAAACCACTGAACTTTGACCGTCTGTATACTTTGGACTTTGCTAGACTTAGTTTGGGCCCGACTCCATCTCCCTCTCAGTCTGAAGCATTGTCTGTGCCCATGCACCATACAGGATCCATGCAGGACCTGTGGAGCATCAAGGACTACCAAAGATATCTCCCTTGGAGTGAAGCAGTCACTCTCTTGCATTGACAGGCACCGCAAACACTGCTGTTCGGTCTTCTGACCCTGAGCTCCCATGGACTCCGAAGGCTTCAGCAACACAGGAGTTGGGTTACTACATCTTGCAAGGTCCGAGCTGCCCTCTCACTGAGATTGAGGTCAAAATCCTTTGTGGGGCTGCAATCCCTGAACTCCTGTGCACCGCGTACATTTGAAAGTGCATATGCTTGTTAGAGTTTTCTGAACAAGTCCATTGGGCTACAAGTAGCCCCAATCTCTGGCACCATTTCCTACCAAGAACTCTGGCATCCTAACACTGAGTGCTCCGTGGGGTGTTGTTTGGTGAAATGGCTTTAGGTTTTCTCGCGACTCCTGTGCCTCCGGCCTATGAAGCCACTTGAGGGTTAACTTTGCTTTTCTTGGGCTCCTCTGGTTAATCCAAGCCTGCCCTGACTCCCCTTTCTTCAGTGAGTCTTCTGGACCTTGCTGGTCTGAACCGTGCACATCCTTGACTTTCAGCGTGGGTTGCCGTTGCCATGGCTTGTTGGTGCTCCAGCTGGACACGGACCCCCTCAGCACTAGGTATCCTTTGTGGGACAGCCTGTATCTGGCTCCTAGTTGTCCTTGACGTATCATGGTCCCTGTAGCTGCAGAGTCAAGAACTCCATCAACGAACCTGAAGCACCCGACATCGGTGGGCATTCATCTACCGAGCCCCTGGTCACTCCTGAGTGATCCATACTCTGTCCCCTCTGCTTTCAGGTACTCTTCAATAAGAATCCACCTTTGGACTTCAACTGACATTTTTCTTCCTTCCAGCAGTGGCTCTTCTTCGAAGTCCTCCATTGGGTTCAACAGCGGTTTCCGACGCCACTTCAAACCTATGCACCCGCCTTCCCTGGGATAGGTAAATTGGGTACCTCGGTATCCACGGGTGGGATGGCTCTCCAACCTCCTATCTTCCACAAGGTTTCTTCGAAGTCCACTGAGAAGGGTCCTTAAACTCTAAAACTTTAACCGCAACTTTCCCATGGAATTGTATGGAGCACGCGATTGTGTACCCACCCTGCACCCGAACTCCGTGGGGTCCATACTTACTAACCTTGGGTGGTTCCTTGAGATCCAAGCAATTCTACAAGGTAGTCTCTCAAATAGAGTAGGGTAAAGGAAGATTTACTTTCATCATCAGCGTTGCTTGTATGGGGATAAGGAGGACACTTTCTAGACAACTGCCTTCTGGTCTGTCACAAGCTTTCTAGGAAGATCATTGGGATCTGTTCTTGTTGGTCGCTACACTACAGAGTGGAACGTATACATGCTCCAGACCAATTCATTGTGGTGGAGTCAGACCAGTGCACTGTACTTCCAGTCAATAGCGTTGCAGCGCTCACTTGCACATTAACTCTGTACACTGGCACATCACCAGCTGCACCCCATCCACATCTCGGTGACTGCAAAGAGGGTCAACCCCTAATTTCCACTTTGTTTTCTGGTAACAGTAAGGTTACATCTGTGGACCAGAAACCATGCAAGGGGCATTCTCAGCCAGCAGGCTGATGGAGGGAAAAGCAGAGGGAAAGGTGGATGCCCCCTCCCTAGGAGATCAAAAGGACAAGGTGATATTGAACAACTCCAGTCCACCTCAGAGAGGCACACCGCTCCCAATTGACGACCCCCAAATTGACTCCATAATCAGTGTAGGGGCATCCATAGATACAGCTCCAATCCCGGCGACCCAAGAAGGTATCAGCGGGGATGGCCCCAATAAGTAGAATAACAACCTGGACCAGGGTCAGGAAGAGGGCAAACAGACGCAATCATGTGAGGAGTACACAGAAGCTTGATGTTTGACCCAGTCTGTAACTGCAATTCATCAAGTGGCTCACACTAAAGACATTACAAGGCTTTTTTTGAAGCTGATACGAGACCAGGGAGGGTTGCAAACGAGTTGCCTCCAATGTGTACAGCTCGGTCTCCTGACTTTGGAGCCACATTTTTCTCACTGATGGATGAGTAAGATCTCTCTAATATTGGGGAGTCATCATCTTCCCTAAGCGAAGAACCAGCCTCAGATTCTTCCTCCAGTGATGCCCCGGAACAAACCACCTGCGCAACCCAATGTTAATTGTCTGGGAGAGGCTCTCGGAGTAAGAAGAAGAGGGACTAGAAAAGAGGAGCAGGTGGGGAAGCCTCTAAAGTCAGTAGTGGGGATGGCTCCATGGGCAATCTTCACCGGAATTATTCTACAACTCGACTGGTGTTCTCTGGCAAGGAACCTGAAAGATCTTCAAAAGAAGGTATCATGGAAACATCTGGTATGCATCCGCAATCTTCCTCCGTAGAGGGTTTTCTGGCGACAATTCTCCAAACAGTAATGCAGGTTCAAGATGAAGCCAGGAGCTCAAGTCGTCGGGCGAGGCTTGATACCAAAAAACTGCACGGGACCGAGAAAAAAATCAATAAAACCTGCTCAGATATTGCTGGCAGAATGACTATGGTTGAGGAACGAACTGAACACCTGGAATCCGATTTCAAGGCTTTAGAACTGCAATAAGCATCACAGGCAGCAAGATGGGCGATGTCCTTTGGAATCTCGAAGAATACGAAAATAGACAGAGGCGTAAAAACTTGAGAGTCCTGGGAATACCCGAGGGAATGGAAGGCTCTGATATACAAGCATATATCATATCTCTCTTCAAGGGTGCCTTCCCAGAGAAAACCAATTGGGACTGGAGAGCAGAGATACAACGTGCCCACTGGTTCCCCCTAACGATGAAGAAATCTCGATCCAACAAATCCAAAAGACCTAGGGCGATCCTGGTTTATTTCGGGAATTTCCTGCTGCGCCAAGAAATGTATGATCAAGCAAGTCCCAACACATAGAAGGACTTTGGGGATATTTAATTTTTTGTAAGACCTGATTTTGCCCGTGCCACAGTAGAGAGGTGATGGCGGATGCAGCAGTTGTTTAACCCCTACCAGCAACTTGGAGAGGAAGTTTATCTTCTAAACCCTGCTGCCTAAAAGTGATTTATAAAGGGCAAACACATAATTTTACTTTGAAAATTGTAGCTCAGGAGTACTTGAAAGAAATCAGTGGAGGGAAAGTAGATAGATTATAGTGCATCAAAATATTTGTCACCCGGTTAAATATTAACCCTGGGCGGGCGGCTACGTTCCGTGCACGGAGTGTGCGTAGTGCCGGCTTCTACGCATTTTGCGTAGCAGGCGTAGAATTCGGCACTATGCACGCTCCGCAGACGGAGCGTAGCTGGCCGCCACCCGCCTCCCTCCCGCCCTCCCTAAATACTTTAAATTAAAAGCGGAAAAGAATTAAAAGGCACTTACCTTGCCCGCCGCTGCCCGCCGCGTCCCCGGGGCTCGCTATCTTCATGGCTTCCGTCTTGTGTATCTAATGCGCATGCGCGAGCGGCCGCGCATGCGCATTTCTCACGAGAAATGCGCATGCGCGGTCGCCCGCGCATGCGCATTAGATACACAAGACGGAAGCCATGAAGATAGCGAGCCCCGGGGACGCGGCGGGCAGCGGCGGGCAGCGGCGGGCAAGGTAAGTGCCTTTTAATTCTTTTCCACTTTTAATTTAAAGTATTTAGGGAGGGCGGGAGGGAGGCCTGCGGTGCGTAGTGGGGCTACGCGGAGTGCGGAGGTGGGCGTAGTTTCTCGCCCACTTCACGTAGCTCCACGAAGCCCCACTACGCCCACTACGCCCAGGGTTATTAAATATCAGGTGGTAATCTGCCAGTTAGTTGGAATCACTCTTGGGGCTTGAAGGATAGCCTAGTCCCAATACATTTGGGCTGGAATGGGATATTAAGTCTGAGGTTTTTGTTATTTCTTTTCTTTGGGGGGTCAAGGGTTGGGAGCGACTGGAGATGCACACTTGCACAGGCACCATCATTCAGGCTCTCTGCCTGATTGCTTATTTGGTGGGGGAAGTAGGGAGGGGATAAAGGGAGGGGGCTCTTGTGGGAGGACTGGGAGGGTGCTACAGGGGATGGTAAATGGACACAGGAAAGCGCAAGAACAGATAGTGGAGCCAAGGACAGGAAGACATTACCGGGCGCCTAGGAGAAAGTTGTTAAGCATGAGATATGTAAAAGAAAAGTTAGGAAATTGGGCCAATGAGTAAAATAAGAGTTGCCTTGGTGAACATCTGTGGACTTCACAACAAACAAAAGAGAGCTAGGGTAACTTTGGAAATGCAAGATTTGTAAGCGGATATAATATGTCTCCTAGAGACCCACATAGAGGGCGCACAGTTGTTTTTGTAGGACACCCTGAGTTTTAAATTGGTTGTGGGTACACGTCAAAACACGCAGACTTGCGGGGTTGCAGTTCTGGCAAAAAGGGATTTGATTCCGTTTTCTTCACATGTTCGCACAGACAGTCTAGTGAGATGGGTTATTCTGGAATTTTGGTCAAATATTTGTACTTTCAGGCTGTGTTCTATATGTGGACCAATATTAGATGATGCTGGGCTGTATAATTGGTTGAATAGTTAACTGGTGTCCTGGCCGGCTCATATTGTGCTATGCTGAGTCCTAAACAATAATTTATCTAATAGTTAGTCCTGTGAGGAGCAGTATAAATACAACGGCAGGAAACCCAGGGTTTTCCAGTCTATTAAAAGTCTCCGTAAAGATCATACCCTGATGGATGTGTGGCAGATTAGGAGGGCAACCGAACATGGCTTTACCTTTTTCTCTTCACCCCACCAGTCACATGCCGGTATGGACTTTTTTGTTTTGTTTCATATTCTATAATCCAAGACTGCGATATCAAACTTTTCCCCCGGGTCATGTCTGATCATAACCTTCTAGTCTTAGTAATCAAGGAGCGTGGGCCCCGTAGAAAGGGCAGTCAATGGAGCTTCTAGCAGGCATTACTGGTAAATGACGAATATCTTGGTAGCACTTCTCTAAAATTGTTTGGGATACACTAAAAGTTGGGATTCGGGGGGAAACTCTGCAGTTCTCGCTGACGCAGACAAGGAAGGAAAAGCAAATGTTGCGAGAGCTATATCCTTTATTAGCCCTGGAAGAAGAGAAATTAATGACTGCTACACAACAGGGGGCGATAGTAAAGAAGCACAGATAGGGGTTAAGATTGCTAAAGCAACTATAAATAATATCACAATAACAAAGACAGCAGCAACATTTTTAATTCATAGAGAGCAAGCCTACGAATATGGAGAACAAGTTGGGCGTATACTTGCTATCAGGACTAGGCGAAAGATCGGCCAGAATGAAGTTAAGGAGATAAGGGATCCAGTCCTGGGCATGATTTCTGATCCACGTGGTATAAGATTAGCGTTTAAAAGATTCTTCCAGACATTGTATCTGGAAACTGGTATGGGGGAGGAGGATGACATCTATAGTTATCTAGATATAACTGTAACTATGAAATTTGTTGAAGAAGACCAGGCAGGCTTAGAAGGGACCCCCGTGGGAAGAGATTCTAACAGCTATCTCTTCATTGGCGACCTTAAAGGCCGCTGGTGAAGATGGCATTCCGAAAGAATTCTATAGAACAGTTGCCCCAGAACTTAGGGACTGCCAATTGAGACTGTTTACGCATGTATTTAAAGGTAGTAAACCTCCTCCTTCATGATTGTGGTTTTCCCTAAAAAAACAAATCTGTAAGGGAGCTCGGGTCCTATAGACCAATTATGCCTATTAATGGGGACTCTAAAATATTTTCTAAAATCTTAGCTTCCCGTCGGTCCCCTGTCATTAGTAAGGTAGTAAGTGGACGGCAACTTGGCTTTATACCCAGGAGATGTACTATGGAACACATTAGGCGGGTAATCACATTGTTCGATGCTGCCCAGGTAGCAGGAGACCCTATGGCCTTAATTTTGTTAGATGCTGAGAATGCCTTTGATAGGGTTTCCTGGGGCTACCTGTGGAAAGTGCTTGAACTGGTAAACATAGGGCCTGAATTAGGGCAAGCACTTAAGGCGCTACACTATAAGCCAGAGGCCAGCGTGTTTGTTGCTGGGGAACTCTCTGACTCATTTACAATCTTAAGAGGGACTAGACAAGGCTGACCCTGTTCTCCATTACTGTTCTCCCTCTATATCAACCCTTTTATTCATAGGCTAGAGTCCAATGTGAAGATCTCCCCTATGACATATAATGGTTGGGATACCAAAACGCTCGCCCATGCTGATGACATTGCCGTAGTTACGCCCAAGGCTGTTACCGCAATTGTGGAGATCGGGAAAGAAGCAGGGGAATGTGGACGTATCTCGGGCTATTCTTTAAATAGGGCTAAAACTGTAATTCTGGTAAACAATAAGTTATATTGGCAGGATTCACGGGTAGCCACAAATGCAACATACTTGGGAGTTGCTATCAAGCCCGATGTGGATTGTATTATTGGGGATAACTTTGAGCCTTTGATTGAAAAATCCAAGAAAGACCTGCAAAGGTTAAATAATCAGCATTTGTTAGACTTGGCATCTTTTGGCGTGTTTCCCCTGTGTTTTTGCTTTTTGATCTCCCGGTGTTGACCTGTTTTTGCTGGCGTAACGTTTCTGCGCACATTTCGCACTGCTGATCAAAGGTAAAGTGCAGGTGCTCTCTGTTTCAATTGTGTTATGGATTGGTGTTTCCGTGATTGGATATTAGATTTACCTGTTAGACCCTAGTAAAGTGCACTGCGTGTGCCAGGGCCGGTGAATCAAATGCTACCTGGGGGCCTGCAGCACTGGTTGTGCCACCCCTGTGAGTAGCCCTGAAAACGGTAACTCAGACCTGCCATTGCAGAGTCTGCGCACAGTTTGTAACTGCCATGTCGACTAGGCCAGTGCACACACTGGCCGGTCCCTAACCTTCCCTTTTCTTACATGTCAGACATCCCTCAGGGAGCGCCAAGGTACCCCTGTGGGCAGGGTGCAATGTATGTGAAAGGTAGGACATGCCCGGGTGTGTGTGGCATGTCCTAATAGTGAATTACAGCCAATTTTGTTTTTCACTATTGAAAGGCTGCCAGTCCCGCATAGGATAGAATTGGAGGGTTGTTTATAACATCTGATAAACATAACTGGCCGAGGGAATTCGGTAAGAAAATACAATTTTGTATGACTGAACTCAGAATCTAAAGATGCATCTTTCAGTGAAGGTGATTTTTACATTCTGCGTTTAAAATACCACTTTTAGAAAGTGGGTATTTTCTTGCTCAGTCATCCTGTGTGCCTCTACTGGAATGTGGATTGCCTGTCTGGGTTTTGGATGACAGAAGACCGGGGGGCCGGAGGGGCTACAGGCAGTCTAGGTAGGTCAGGAAAGGGCTGAATAGACCTGGGCTACGATGGGGGAAGAGGGAGTTGATTTCCTTGCACCTCAAAGGGCCTGGTCTGCCTCTGACAAATGCCGTCTCCACCTCCTGCCAGGAATTCACACTAGAGAAGGCCCAACTGGTTCTGCTCAGGCACAGATACCATCTGCCTGAAAGATCACAGAATTTTTGGACATAAATACTGGGTCCCAGACCCCTGAACTTTAGAACTCATCTGGAACAAGAAGGCTGCCAAGAAGGAGAGCCGGAGAAGCTGTGAAAAGGAACGACTGCTATGCTGGGTGCTTTGCTGGGCTGACCTGCGGTGACAGCTTCTGCCTTGGGCAGTGAAAGGCCTGGACTGGACTTTCTGCAATCCAACTTGTGAATCTCTTCAAGGGCTTGAGGTAGAGCTTGCCCCCTGTTCACGAAGTCTCAGGAACAACAGAGACTTCAAGCTCTTCTGCCCGCAGCACTGAGGACTGTGTGTTTTGTGCTGCAAACAGAGGAAGAGCAACTCGACGACGTCTACGATGCCGCTGTCGACTCTCTGTCCTGAAGGCACCGCAGAGGGCACCGCTGCACTGAACCTTGGTCTCACGGACGATGCCTGTTGATGCTGCCACCGAGCCGCTGTTTACACCGCGATCTGGGGGCACCGTACTACGCACCACCGTGCTTCATGACAAAGTTTTGGCACCGCAGAGAGCACCGCCGCAACGCAGCACGGCGACCTTGGTCTCACATGCTTGCTTCACGAGGACGCCTTGGTCTGCCTGATGCCACCACTTCCCGGCGGAATCAATGCCACTGCTTGCATCGTGGTTCAAGGGCACCGCTTGTAAGTCACATGACGCAACACCCTCATACCCCACCACAATCTTGGCCCACTGACGCCGGCGCCATCGACTCCAGTTTGTCAGCCGATGACAGTGCTTCAGCAACGACAACGCCACTGCCTGCACCATGGCCTACTAGCACCGAGGCGAGCACCGCCTTCATCTCGCAACGCGACCCTGGTGTCGCAGACAACACCATCTGAAGCCGCCACCGAGCCCCTGGTCGCACTGCGACCTGGGGGCACCGCACGCCGCACCACTGCACTTCACACCACAGCACCGGACGCCTGCCGGCGCCAGCGCTCCTGATTCCACCAGAGAGGAGCTCGACCTGCAATGCGAGTGACTTCTAGGGTCTCAGCACCCTGCATTTCTCACAGGTACTGTTCACGGGTATTCCCGACACCGTACCTGGCCCGCGACCCCACGACCAGCCAGAACGGTCCCCACAAGAAACCCTTTTAATCAGCGTCTTTTTGGAACTGTGAACTTTTAAGTATAGTAGTGCGGATTTTTTTCGTTTTTGGTCTTGTCTTAATTATGTAAAAATTGGATATTTTTCTAAACTGGTGTGGTGTCCTTTTGTAGTGCGTACACTGTTTTACTGTTGGTTATGTGCAAATGCTTTACATACTGCCTCTAAGATAAGCCTGGCTGCTCATGCCAAGCTATCAAGGGAGTGAGCAGGAGTTATTTTAAAAGTGTAACTCCCTTAACCTGACTAGAGTGGTGGTTTATGCCTTGCTTTGGCGCAAGTCTCTCGCTGTTTTGATAAATTGGAAATATAACAACAGCCATTACAGTTTGTCATTGAACGCTAGTAGCCAAGCGTGTCAAAAACATTATTGGGATAGTAGTAACTAGTTATTAGCTGACTTAGTCCCGTTGGCTGCTACTCTATGACCATGTACAGGTGGAGATTAGTAACAAACTGTTACACCTCCTCCCTGTCGATGACAGCGGCGACTCTCTCGCGAGAGTTGGTGCCGCTTTGACGAGAGTTCGAGTGAATCCTCTTGGAAATAAAAACAGAGGGTAACGAAGTGGGTCTGAACGGGCGGAGACAACGCGCTTCTTCCATACTTGGTCGGTAAAGAGAGGGGGGTTGCCAGAGAGTAGACACGGAGGCTTGAGGAGTTCCTAATCACTATGCAACTGGAATCTTGGGCGGTACACTCCAGTTTCTGAACTTTTGGTATACATTTTGTAACTCTCACAATTTTTAACTCGCACTATCCGATGTTTTGCTTTTTTTTTAGATATAGATACCGACCAAGAGCGTAGGGCGACTCACGGGAAGGGGTTGTGCCTATAACAATAATTTTTAACTAATCCTTACGGCCGGTAGGAGACACCTTGGCCCACTAAGGGTAAATATGTGATTTCTGTGCAGTAATTTGTTTTATGAAAAGTAGTGGAAAGAGCTCGCTGTAAATACAAATTATGTATGCTCTGTGTTTTTATCGACAGTCTCGATGATTGGTGTGTTCAGGATTGTTGCAGTGGCAGAAAATTGTAGCCCTGAAGAAATTGCCTAAAACGTTGAGAAGGCAATGAAACATGTCGGCTTGTGGTAACTGGTATGCATGTTTAGCAGCCAACCTTGCTTTTTAACCTGGTAGGTTGCACGAAGTCAAAGAATAAAGAGTCAGTAATTGTGCACACCTATGCATTTTAAATTACACATTTTGATAATTTCTAACCTTTTTTCACTGCACTCATTTCTGTTTGAACACATTTATTTTTGGCTTGATGACTGCCAATGATGAGAACAGGGCTTATCTGGTGAGAACCTATCAGGTATCCCTATGGTGGTTCACCCGTGAGTGGTCATCTCGCCTTTGCACACTTTTTTCACAGTAGTACACACTATTGTTTGGTGTTTTCATATAGACTGTCGCAGTTGGGATGGAGGCTTTTTAAGTTGGCAATAAATGCTGTATTCTCTACCCCGAGTGCAATATAAGAAAGGGGAGACAATTGTAAAATTACAATATAACTTACACGTTTAAATCTATAATAAGTTGCCTATGAGGACCCAGTCATTGTTGTTTGGATAATTATATGAGTGAAGGGCGGCTCGGGTTCTGTCTTTACCCTCTTTGCTCCTGATTGGATATATGGCAAGTCTCAGCTAGCCAGAAATCCCATTTCTAACAGCATTTAACCCTGGCAGGTCAATGTAACATAATTAAAATGACCTTTTTCCCCAAAATTCTTTATTTTTTCTGTGCCATTCATTTAGGGATAGGGAATTTGTGGTTCAAAAAGTTAAATGAAATAATTTCCCAATTTGTTTGGTCCTACGCCAAACCCAGGCGAGCTATGAAATTTTTGACGCTCCTTAACCCCTTCACTGTGGCGTCTATTCCGCCGCAGTGCTAAGGGGGTGGGGCAGCCGCGCGGCGGCCGCATGCTGGTGACGGAACCGCTCCGTCAACAGCCGCGGTTGCACTGTGCTCATGACGGAGCGGTTCCGTCACGGCCCCGCCCGCTCAATGGAACGCTCAGCGCAGGCGCAGAATCCGCGCCGCGCAGGCGTGCCGAGCGGGCCGTGACGGAACCGCTCCGTCATCAGCACAGCGCGACCGCAGCTGATGACGGAGTGGTTCCGTCACCAGCAGGGGAGGGGTTTAAGACCGTGGCGGGTGGGGACCCCCAAATCTAAAGCTGTATTACTGGGCTACGGTCCTATAGAATCTTGGGCACTTATTATAAGAGAAAACATTGTGGCAAGTAGGAGCTGATTATTTTCCTTCCTCATATGCATTACTGATAGGTGAAGGGGCATGGGGGAACCTATAGAGGCAAATTGAGCTAAGCTACTTCAAGCATGTTTGTTTTCAGACCTTACGGAACACCTTTGAAACTTGGTCTACTGTCCGTAAATGAATGGGTCATGATCGACTTAATTTCTACACTCCTCTGAATGACAACATAAACCTCCCAGGAATTTTCTCGGATCAATATATGTCACGCTGGGTTAAAAGTGGCTTAAACAAGGCGGGCCTTTTCTTTTCTGCTAGAGGGATAAAATCATTTCAAGACATTAGGGATGAATTTGGTGTTAGCCATAAGGATTTTTTAAAGTTTTTACAAGTTAGGGATTTTCTTTTTCGCAATGCCAGAGGAGTGATTGAATTCCAACAGTGCGACCTTGTTGATTCGATGCTTGTTGAACACAAACCCTCAATTGGGTTTATCTATTCCCTCCTTAACAAACACATAAAGGATGACTTAGGCAAACATTCACTGAGATGGCAAGAACAACTGGCCATCTCTAACGCATGTTTCCTGGAATCCTTTTCTCTGGCTCAGGCATCATTCATATATTCCAAATTGCACGTTCAATATTATAAAACATGTTTTAATTTATATTATACTCCCAGTAGGATTATTAAATGGGGAGATGGTAAAGGCACTCACTGACCTAGATGTCAACTTAGGGGGCTGATAGAATGCATTTTTTGCGGCTTGTTTGTCCTTATCTCTCATTAAGACCCAGATAACAGATTTATTTTTCTACCAAATAAATATTCAGGTAATTGGGGGGCATGGCCAAGCCACTAATAAGATGGCCGCCTGGCTCTGAAGCTTCGACGGGCACTCCAGCTCCGAAACATATTCCCTGGACATATGCCTGAATAATACCATGAGATATGAAGCGCCGAAGAGATGACCACATCCTGGCCCAGCTGGTCTGAAAACGGGACAGAGAGGTGCCCCTGAACCCAAGATACAGAGCCGAGAGGAGTCAAGGGGTGTGGCTTAAAAAGAAGTGAACTACGCCATCGGCGTACTATCAGGCCTGTGCAGGCTGGGATGTGGTGGACCGAGGTGAGCAGGCCCGGAACTGAGACTGCAGCAAGCGGCCGCTGGCAGTGAGGCAGATATGTCTCTCCCCCCCCGACCCGTAGTGCTTAGAAAGCGGCCTCCTCCACATAGCAGGCTTGCGTCTCTCCCACTCCAGGGCGCAGGCAGGGACAGGGCCCACCTGCTAGCTCCTTCAGTGCCCAACGGGACGAGTTGAGGTGGAAGATGGGGGATAGCCTGATGAGGACCCGCCGCACACTTTGCTGAGCAGTCCAATGTAGAGGGACTGTGCCCACCTGACAATTCTCACACAGCCTCGACGGGGCAATGGTCTCTTCCCATCACCACCAGTGCCTGTACTGCACATGGACAGCAGGGGGGCCAGTGCCTGCACCTCTGGGACGCATTCTCTACCCTCCGCTTGGCCCCCTGAATTATATACTGGCACCGGTCCAAAAACAGCGCCCCTCGCTGCGGGGGCCCCCTTCCTGGCGAACGAGTCTCAGGCTGGAATAACGATCGCAGAAGTTTCACCAAGCAGATGCACGAACTGTCAGCATGGTATGCTCGCACACCCTTGGTCCCAGGTGCCTCATGTGACTCTTGATGCTGCAGAAAGATCGCCATGGTGGTCTGGTACAGTCTTGCCTAGACTTCTGCACCGTAGCACTGTAACACTGCGCTACTATCTGGCTCTTCCCACCTTTTCACATTAGCACCTGCACCTCCACCGGACTGCCTAGGGTCACATCTACTTCCATCCTGGCAGTCCATTCTTGTTTTGTTGCCTTCGCTGCTGGGTGGTAAAGTAGTGATCGTGCGCATCGACCGAGTGACACTGTCTGAAGGGCTGCTATCACATATTGTTATCTGTTCTGCTCCCCCACGGCATGGGCCACCAAGATCCCAAGCAAAAAATGCTTCCATTTGAAAAGCTGGTTGACAGGGCTCCGTTACACAGCTCCAACATGGTGGAAGATGTGCAAAGCACTGACCACGCAGAGGACTCCTCCGAAGTGTACGCCTATCTGCCCCCGGAGATGAGGGCCGGCTTCAAAGCACTGGACATCCGGTTTGATTTGCTGGACAAAAATATTTCCAGCATGGGGTCCAAGGTACAGGTTCATGATAGGATACTCGATGTAGCAGAGGGTCGCATCTCTAACATTGAGGATTGGACAGCCCAATCCATTAAAAGACTGGAGCATGTAGAGCACATCCTCAAAGAAGTGGCTATCAAAAATTAGGACCTCGAAGCACGCAATCGACGCAACAACATACGCATCCTTGGGGTTCCGGAGACAGCCACCACTGGCCGCATGGACCTTTTTGTCGAGACTGTGTTAACTGATCTGTTTGGCAAATAATCATTCACTTCTGGCTTTGTGATAGAGAGAGTGCACAGATTGTTGGGGCCTCGGCCTAAGCCTGGTCTCCCTCCCAGACCCATTGTTGCAAGCATTATGAACTTTCGGGACCATGACTCGGCTCTGAGGCTTGCTAGGAAGCATGGAGACATTGAATGGCAGGGCTCCAAATTGTCATTCTACCCAGACTTCACAGCCATGGTGCAGGATGCCCGCCATAAATACAATGGGGTGAAGGCCACCCTTAGGACCTTGGGTTTAAGATATAGTATGTTGTACCCCACCAGATTGAAAGTTGATGTGGGAGGCAGGGCTCGCATTTTTGACACTCCTACTGAGGCACAGGAATTCTGTCAGGTTTATAAACAGAATAACAATCAGTCCTCGGGGGTCGGAGGGAGGCCTTCTCCCCCACATAGTGGATCAGACGCAAGTACAGACCTCTTCTCCGGCTCAGGCACGAGTTAACATTGTTACAAGGCCCACGTTTCACTGCACAATACAGTACTAGGAATACGTTATCCACCCTGTTATATTGTTTTATATAGCTGGTTGATTGCCTGTGCGTTGCCACCCCCCATGGTGCATCCTTTGGATCTGTTTTTGCTCGCTCTGGGGTACCGTTTATGGGGATCATCATGTAAGCACAAGGTCATAGAGGCCCCTCTGACCTGTCCCTGGTGTCCTGGAATGTAAGAGGTCTCAACGAACCCCCCACCCCCCTTTGTCTTCTTTTGGGACACCATTGCATAAATTATTCAGATATATGCTGTGTTCTGAACATGCCAACAAGTATTCTATATGATTAAAAAAATGTTGAACAGGAAGTGTTTATGAATAATTTAACGTATGCTATTATAAATCATTTTTTATTTTCAACTGTGTTCCACTGGGACCATTTTCTCCTGTACCGAAGTCAATAAAACAGCGGAAGAGTGGTAGTCTTTTCTTCTTCGCCGCCTGAGCTGACAAGTGAGCAAGAGCTATGATGTTGTCCAAAGTCGACGACTGTGACCTGAAGCCGGATTGGTAGAAGGGGATGATGCCTTTTTCTTGTACCCCCGACTCAAGCTCCTTCAGAAGTAGTCTAGCATAGGCCTTTGCTTCAAGGTCGAGAAGGGCGATAAGCCTGTAATCAAATGCCTTCAGGTGGTCGCTGTTTTGAAGATGGGGACGAGTATAGAGCCCCTCCAAGAAACTGGAGTCTTTGCTGTGGAAAAGACATTGATAAAGGGTGTAGTTAAGACTGATGCCAAAAAGTCCAGAGCTATTTTGAATACAGGTGCTGGCAATCCATTTGGCCCTGGGGCTCCGTCATTCCTCAATTTCTTGAAGGTTGTGATCACCATATTGATGTTAGTTAAACCTGGTGACCTACAGTGCTCCTCTTCCCAAGTGGTCTGAACTATGGTAACACTTTCGCAGAGGACGCTCGGATCTTGGAGATTTGTACTGTCTGTCTGGCTCTGCCCCACTCCCCAACACCTAACTTCAGGGCTGCCTTTATTGGAGGAGGCGGGCGAGTATAGTTGTGTGGCCTGCTTTATTCAGTCATGCTCTCACACCTCATCATCTCTTAAAGCTCCTCAACTACTCAACTGGTTAATGTGCCTCCCCAACCTAGAGCGATTCTTGTCCTTCAGCAGGGAGAACACCTTGAGCCATTCATTCTCTCTATATATATATTCCTTGTTATGCTCCCACTGTTTCTTTCTTAAGGCTGCCTTTAATGCTGTAACCGACAGACCCACAGCTGGTCTGCCCCCTCTCTTCCTTGCTTCTAGGGCCTTGCGGAGTGCTTGTTTGCCTTCGAGTATATCTTTTGGAGAACATTTGCTTACTGCTGTTGATAGTTCCTTGATATGTGGGCATTGGTGTTGGGGGTTTCCCAGGTTTAATTGGAGGTCTTCAGCAATATTCTCCCAATCTTTTACTGAGGTTACTTGGGGTGGTGAGGTGCCTTCCTTCTTTGATTCCAGCCAGGCTTGCATCTTCTCTCATAGATTCGGACCATTTTATCCTCTCGAGGACTTTATACTTTTCTTCCCCTCTTGACTCACCTATTGGTAGAAAAATGGTCGCTGTTGTACTTCTAGCTGAATCACAGCTCTCAGGGGCCTATAATCACTTTTGGCCTAATACTCAACTTCAAAGTCGTTTAGTCTGGCTGCAATTGTCTCCCTGAATAAGATGTAGTCAATGGTCAAGATGTTCCGAAAAGTTGGTTTTGGGTGCCAAGCTGTCAGACATGCTTCCTTTTATGCATGAGTTGAACTTAATTGCCCAGCCCTTACACCGGGGAGGGGAATTCACTTTGTCTAAGTCCCTCAGGTTGAAGTCCCTTACTATGATTGCCTAATGCTATTTGTACTTGGTTAGTAAATCCTCAAGAGTCCGTATCAGCGTACCCATATGGTCTTTCATAATGGTCTGAGTTAGATTGATGTAGCAGTTTATTAGCAGGAGACGGAGTGGATGTGAATTTAAGTTCAGGCCTCCAATTAATAGGACTTGTATCCCTGGGGTGGTAGATTGAATCTCTATGACCACAAGTCTGCAGGCATGTTTTATAAAGATTGACAATGCGCATGATGGACAACCAAAGATGTTCCCTTTGGTTGCTGCTACGTGGTGTTCGTAGTACTCTGCCAATGGGGTGCCAGACAGAGCCCATGTCTCTTGGAAGCATAATATGTCGCCCTTCTCTAGGAACTCCTTCGTTTTCTCCCCTTTTGTGATTTTAGCGATCCCTGCGATGTTCCAGGAGATTATGGTCAGTTGCTGCTTCGCCAGATTTGCACCCCTGAGCTCAGCTCTACCACGCCAAGTTAGGAATAGTACAGCCTCATTCTTGAAGTTCCGGTTTGATCTGGAGTAAGGTGGCTTGAGTGGACAGCCTGATGGGTATTACGGTATGAGATCCTGATGCCTGTTGGATAACTCTGGGTGGAGTTGCACTACGCGGAATTCCGCGAAGTGCAAAAAAAAATCCGCTGCGCTAGGCGGAGCTCCGCAAGCAGCAGAATATGATAGAAAAATGCTGTTTGCAGAGATTGCACAGTGCCAGATGCATGTCCTCACTGTGCAATCATCGCAATCGGCACCATGCAAAGCACAAGTGGTCCCTGCTTTCCTTTTCTACCGCTCAAGTAGATTTTTACTTGAGTGGAACCTTTCTCAAAGCGAACAGGCTATTTCTCAATGCGAGCGGTCGCGAGCATACGCGACCACTCGCAATGAGAAATCTGATCCCCCTGTTGAGGTTGATTTTCCACCCTTCGAGCTCCCCAATTTGATGTTGGCGATCGCAAATGAGGAAAAATCTCGCCGGGAGGTTGATTTTTCTCGCTCGCAGTTGCCAACTTGACGTTGACGAACTAGAGTGATGTAAAAACACCGTTCCGCTACGCGGGGCAGACTTTTTTGGAACTCCACGAGCTCCGCTTAATGCAGAGTGCGGAAAACACTGCAAACTCCGTGAGTAGAGTGGAATTTACCGCCCAGGGTTACTGTTGGAGCCTTGAAGCCAATCCAACTGCTGCCGTGGGCCCCCTGGCTATTGGTCCCTCGCAAGACGGATCATGTGTCTTTAACCCTATTGTTCTCTGATAGGATACGCGGACATTTTAGTGTTGGCGGAAGCTGGACATCTATCCCCACTCAGGGAGCTGTCGCGATTCATCCAGAACTGCTTGCTGGAGACACTTTTGCATCAGACTCACCACAGTGGATTCCACATAAATGTCCCCCTGGAGTCTCAAAAATCCGGCCCAAACCAGATCTTCCATTTGGATTTGTTCCAGGGTGGCCACGTGTTTGGAGAGTCGTAGAATATTACTCCTGTTCAAGATATCGTGCTGTCCCGTAATATGATATCTAGAGGTAAGAGCCACCTCATGGATGTTTATTGTGGAGTCTATACTTGAAGCATCTGCTGTTCCTGGGGAACTGGCTTCCGATCTTAGCACTGGGCTTGTACTCCCAGGGTGTTTTAGGGGATTGCCGGCTTGCTTGCTGGTTTTCCATCCCTGTGTGCTCCCTGCACTTACCTGCATCACAGTGCCTGAGTGAGAATGCGGTGAAACATCCATGTATGGTTGTGAAATAGCTGTCATTGCCTGGGTGATTTTGTTGCATGGTATAGGACATGTTCCAGCTGCTGTTTCGTGCTCTAAAGTAGAGCTTGGTATGACAGGAGTCAAGCGAATTCTAGCAGTAGATTGTCTTTGTGGTATTGTCTGGTCTTGGTGGTATTCATGTGTTAGGCCAGACGTGGCGTCTGACTTGCAGCCCAGGTTGCCTGTGAATATTGGAAAAATCTGTCTTTTTGTATTTTCGCTTTGTGAAGGGGGATGGTTTGCATTCAGTAACTGCGATTGTCTCTATTTTATTTTGGTCTTTTGAGTTCTTCAGCTTTTTTTTGCTCTCCTTGATAGAGGGCTGAGCTTGAGGTGCCAAGATCGTAGGTGATTCTTGGCGGGACATCACATGCCCTGCCATTGATCCTGTGTTTGCCTGGAATTGCATTGACCCCTTTATCCGGGATCCCTGGTCCCTGCTTGCTTTAGTTCATCCCCGTCTGTTAACTACAGGCTTGATAGAGCTGCCTCCTTCCTACTTAGGGTACAATGATGTTTGTTTAAAACTACACATCCATCTGTTGTACTGGTCGTTGATGAGCCCCTGCTTCCTCAACAGTCTCAACTATATCCGCTAGCACCCCCAGAAGATAGGCCCACTTGTCAATGAGTGCTGGGCAGGAGCATGCACCGGGTTTAGTGTCGAGGTACTGAGCGATTCTGTTTTCAAGGTCTTCCACCATGGTGGTTAAACTAACTAGGCATACTGCTATCGATAATGATTGCCACAGTAGTGCTATGTTTAAGGAGCTTATAGAGCTGTTGGTTTCATTTGAGAGCAGTGCTTGTGAGTCTTCATTAACGTTGTCATAGGATTAATTAAGGTCCACCTTGGCGTCCCGTGGACGCTCCAGTGGGAGCTCTAATAGCCCCAGCATTTTTGGGGTTAGCTCCAAAGTTCTTTCAATCTTTTGCCCCAGTTTCTGGAGAAAAGAGGCAGTAAAGTCCCCGGCCACTGGAGATTCTGAAGGAAAATTGGCTAAGGGGGAGACAGAATTTGAAACATTTGAGGCTGATGGGAGAGGTGATGTAATAGGCTCTGTTTTCTGGCTTTCCTGGTCATGGTTTTCAGTCCAATGGATTTGTGCCACTGTCACTGGTGCATGCTCCACATTTATCGTTATTGCCTCCTGATTCCAGTTGATTGGGGAATAGAGCGCCTTTTGGATATAGTGTCACCAGTGGATGCATCAGTGGCAAGAAGAGAGCATTCCACTTCTACACCCCCTCCTCCCCAACTTTCTGAGTTTAGAGATGATCCTCTTTTAAGGGTATGCGAATAGTGATGGTGGGAGGCCATTATGTTCTCTTTTGTATCACTAATTGCCTGAAGTATTGGTGTATCAGAACCGGTAGGTGAATTGTCCTGAGATATATCCATTTGACAGCCTTGACTAATGACCTGAGTAGTACTGGGCTCCCACTTTTTTTAAGGTAATGCAGAGTTAACCCCCTTTGGAAGCGGAATGTAGAGTTTTATTGGAGCTCCGGGGCAGGGTGGAGCTCCTTGTGACCCTTTTGGTAGGTGACTGTAGGCTATCTTTCCCATCTGAGGCAGTTGTTGAACGACCAGTGTCCTTTTTCTTTGGCCCCCATCTGCTGACTGTCTGTGGGAAGGAGCGCTGTTGCTGCCTTTTATTCCGCCAATTCCGTCTGGTTCATTGGTATGCATTTAATAAGCTGTTTATATGAAGCTCCTTGCTAATGCTGCTAGGGCTGCTGCCCAGGACTGCCAGCACCTTTCGGGTTCTTCTCTGCTTCTTTCTCCTTTGCTTGGGGCTCAGGGGGCTCAGACGTCGTGCTCTGGATCAAGGGTCGACTCAGAGGTCGGTCTGTCTCACCTCTCAGCTTGAGTCACCCAGCTGCCACCCTTCGGTGTTGTGCAGTGTTGTAGGTCAAGATGGCAGGAGGGAAGGAAGGAGAGGGTTATTGCTGGCTATGGTGGAAGGAGAGCAGGAGCGCTGAAAATGCTACTTGCTCACAGCCCACAGCTTCCGCAGCTTTCACTGCCCCCACACAATAAAGTGATCAATATGTCTGCCCCTAAAGCTTGCTGGATATACCTGGTTGCTGAGTGGTATCAGACCTCAATGGTCATTGGTCTAATCCAGCTGGTGTTGTGCATGTGGATATGCTGATGATGATGGGGGCTGTCTGGTTACCTGGTGCCTGAGTGCAAGGGGCCGATGTTTTTGTCTTGCCAGTAGGGTGAGTGGGACCTAATTGGAGGCAGCAGGCTGCACCCTGGAACTAGCCTGGACCGCTGCGCGGACCCCCTCCGGTACACTCTCAGTGACCACTGATTGATGGTGGCCACACTCGCCAAAAGCAGGCAAAGCAGGGGGGGCACGAAGAGCTTTTACAAACTGTGTCTGAGCTGATTGCGCTTCTTACGCCAAAATGTCTGTTTTCGAAATTGTGTCTCTACTTTAGCGATGGCGGCTGTTCATAAGGCAATCAATGCTTAGATAATCATCCTGCAATATGGAGTTTTCATGCTTCAGCCCTTCAACTAGTGCTACAATGCAATGCTCGGGTGACTTCATCCAAAGTAATATCTAATTAGAGATGGTCCCAGCTACCCCTCCCTACACATGCGTCTGGACCACTAGTCTCACTGCTCTGTGTAAAGATTGAAGAGAAATGTGTCACCCATGCTTTACAAGAAGTAAAGGAGTAAGCTCAGGGATGGTATAATTTTTTAAGAAAGGTACTTTGACCGTATCCCAAAATAACTTGTGGTCTTTAGATTCCGTTGCTAAAGTTATTTTAGCACACGTCTCCTCCTGCAATACCTTCTTCCTTACTGGAAGGGCTTGCCTATATTCGATGCGAAGAAGCTTAGTTAAGGCATCATCCCAGGGGAAGCAATGTAAAGCCGCTTTCCATCATTGGGAAGCTTGTGTGCATGAATGATCACACCATCCCCTGTTCTAGACTCAGGAGGAAGTCGAATTCTGTGTCTAGAGTGTATTGATGGAAATGATAATATGTTTAAAACTAGACAGCACCATGTTGGGGTTCACCTCGTCCTTTAAACAGTAACCAATATCAGGAAAGTTCCTAATTACTAATTCTTGGAGTAGTCTATTAGCTCTGTTCCTGCCCATTTAAATCGCTCACAGTTGAACCTAGTATGAATGATGTTATTGACTGTCGGGAATGCTACACATTTCCTTCCTCAGAAAAAAAGGACACATTTCCTTCCTCAGAAAAAAAGGACAAGGACAACTTACAAAAGCACAAAACAGATTGTAAGAGGTTGGAGAGGGCATGGAGGAAAGGGTACAACATTAAAAAGAAAGAAGAGTATAAAGAAAACCTCAACAGTTATAAAAAATTACTCTTAGAAACTAAAAAAGCATACTTCGCGGAGCTAATAAAAGAGGCAAAATCATCGTCCAGAGAACTGTTTAGGACCATCACCAACCTTACAAATCCAACTAAACCCAACTTGCATAGTAGCTCTGCACTGAGTGAATAGCTAGCTTCCTTTTTCCTGCATAAGATGGAAGTTATCTTCTCCTCCTTTTCCAAAGCTCAAGGGGAGTTGGGTGATGCGGCAGCCAGCCCCAAGTCAAGGGTGACATCAGCGTCAGATAGGCTAGAGGGTTTTAAACCATTACAAACTTCAGAGGTCATAAACCTATTGCTGGTTTATCGGTCAGGGTCGCCTAATGACCCTTGTCCAGTTGCTGTGTTTTAAAACATTGCTGAGGTTGTTGCTACCATCCTGACACCCTTGTTTAACACCTTATGCTCAGTACAATGAAGAGGGCAACAGGTACAATATAAACTCTACAAGCCCTACTGGGACCTTCCACCACTCACCACAGGAAAGGCAGGATGCACAGGACCGCCCCAAATGATCAGTGAGCTAGAACTAAGCCACCTCCACCAAGGAAAATTTGACCCACATGATGAGCATCTTACCTCCAGGACCAGACTGAACACGATTTCTGCAACAACAAATTACAGATTAGCGTCTGTCGACCACTCACCACCTGGATCCGAAAATCCACAGCCCGGCCGCATGGTAAGGGAGCGATCAGTAGCTCAGGAAGCCCCCACCCTACACCTCTCCTACACACAAGAAACAAAGAGAAATGGCCCCCAACATCCCTTACCCCCAAAGTACTCCCTCACCGACCTACCTGAAACCATATGGCACAAACTCATACGGGATCAACTCCCCCCCAACCTCTCACCCAAGCGAAATGAAACCTCAAACATAGACTCATCAGACAACCCCCTGAAACCCTTTTCGTGGACACTTACCACTGCTCCTCCAAAGGGCAAATAACAATGGATCTAATCTTCCATACAAAAAGACCAGACAACTGGATCATGATCATTCGTCGCCAACTGAACAACCCTAGGGGTATCACACACATGGCTAGCAGAGGCAAATACCAACACAGGGTATATAACAGATGACATATATCTACTTCTGAAGGATGGGATTTGTTCCCCATTATCGCCACATTTACACTTCAGCAACAGTAAGTCATACATAGAAATAATTGGGTTTAAAGCATTCCCATACAGAAATGTGTAAAACCCACCCCATCCGAGTTAGTATAGCCAAACACACATTTAGCTGGAAGAGGGCAGGACTGGATATTAAAATTGCCTGGCCATAATAGTAGTATGCATAGAACGTAGAAAAACATCCAGACCATAATCAAGTGCATAGACCACTCGTTGTAATGACTTGCGTTGTAAAAACCGCAATGTAAAGTATAACGATCAAAATGATCGCGTTGTATTGTCATACATCCATTACTGGTCGCTTATTAGAAATAAGGATCTGTAACCCTCCTTTAGCCCACCCAGTGTGTGAAGGTATAGAACCTAAAAAGTGCGAATAGAAGCCCTCAATGTGTTTTGGGGTCGCACATCATGTTTCCTGTAAACAGATAACATCAAAACCAGAAATGGTTAGAGCACACTCTGCAGTTCCCGGCTTATTCGATAGCCCTCCCACAATCAATGTGCACATTTGTACCTCCCACCCAGATCTAGAGGAATCTTGATGCAATTAATGAGCGGAGGTGTTCTAGAACAACGGGTAGTTGGTCCTTCTCATGTTGCGTGGCGCACTCTGGACAGCATATTTTCCAACAACACTGGTCTTGCCATATCGGAAACATTGCCTCTTCCTTGGTAGGACCATGCGGCCATTATTTTCACACTATTACAAACTCCTCCCAACCAGGCTAATCCCAAGCCTAGACAGCACTGATATGGGAAACTTTTTTACCTTAACTACTCCTAATTTCTCAGCAAATGGAGATGAGGCCGCTGCGCTGTACTCAAGGTGGATCGCCTGTGACAAATTTGCGTTGGTTAAGTTAAATTCACCCAAACGTGCACAGCCCTCAGCACCCTGGTTTTCAACCAACTTGCAAAAGCACAAAACAGATTGTAAGAGGTTGGAGAGGGCATGGAGGAAAGGGTACAACATTAAAAAGAAAGAAGAGTATAAAGAAAACCTCAACAGTTATAAAAAATTACTCTTAGAAACTAAAAAAGCATACTTCGCGGAGCTAATAAAAGAGGCAAAATCATCGTCCAGAGAACTGTTTAGGACCATCACCAACCTTACAAATCCAACTAAACCCAACTTGCATAGTAGCTCTGCACTGAGTGAATAGCTAGCTTCCTTTTTCCTGCATAAGATGGAAGTTATCTTCTCCTCCTTTTCCAAAGCTCAAGGGGAGTTGGGTGATGCGGCAGCCAGCCCCAAGTCAAGGGTGACATCAGCGTCAGATAGGCTAGAGGGTTTTAAACCATTACAAACTTCAGAGGTCATAAACCTATTGCTGGCTTATCGGTCAGGGTCGCCTAATGACCCTTGTCCAGTTGCTGTGTTTTAAAACATTGCTGAGGTTGTTGCCACCATCCTGACACCCTTGTTTAACACCTTATGCTCAGTACAATGAAGAGGGCAACAGGTACAATATAAACTCTACAAGCCCTACTGGGACCTTCCACCACTCACCACAGGAAAGGCAGGATGCACAGGACCGCCCCAAATGATCAGTGAGCTAGAACTAAGCCACCTCCACCAAGGAAAATTTGACCCACATGATGAGCATCTTACCTCCAGGACCAGACTGAACACGATTTCTGCAACAACAAATTACAGATTAGCGTCTGTCTGACCACTCACCACCTGGATCCGAAAATCCACAGCCCAGCCGCATGGTAAGGGAGCGATCAGTAGCTCAGGAAGCCCCCACCCTACACCTCTCCTACACACAAGAAACAAAGAGAAATGGCCCCCAACATCCCTTACCCCCAAAGTACTCCCTCACCGACCTACCTGAAACCATATGGCACAAACTCATACGGGATCAACTCCCCCCCAACCTCTCACCCAAGCGAAATGAAACCTCAAACATAGACTCATCAGACAACCCCCTGAAACCCTTTTCGTGGACACTTACCACTGCTCCTCCAAAGGGCAAATAACAATGGATCTAATCTTCCATACAAAAAGACCAGACAACTGGATCACCATGCTCAAATCACAGCTACCTATCACCAAAACTACGACCACCCAGCACAGCTGCAAACTGACAACCACAATTACCAACCTTTCGACGCGAAACAGCAACACCTATATAACCATCTACATGAACGGCACAATCCTAATCCAATCAAGCAACGAGAATCTAGAAACCTTTGACTCTCTCTTCCCCTCACTGAAGATCGCCCCTGTTCACACGCCACGTCCCCTCTTGCCCTACTCCGTACCTCTAACCAACCAACCAAATTTGGAGAAACGATCATCCTTCTCCACTCCATCTACCAGAACAACCTCCTTCCCCTCACGAACCATCACCCGCACTTGTGCTCCCTCGACCCAAGAGCAACTACCCCCCCCGCTGAGTCATACCCTCCTCCTCTCATTCTATCCAACCTACAAACCAGGAACGGCTCCCAAACGCTTACACAGCCCCCTAGTCACTCCACTCATGCTGTGAACAACAGGATGATGAAAGTCCAACCCGACCAACTGCTCTCTGTACTTATGATCCCTAATAGGGTCAGCTCCTACATCAACAGGCCCCTCAACACAGATGGGCCCATCCTCCTCCCAGACACACCTGACCAACCCTCCCCCTCCCGAGACACTACTACCCAAGCGGCCTCTAACCTATCCTCAGTTAACTTGGAACAGCGGCTAGTCCTCCTAGAAAGCCAACTAGAACTGATAATCCTGGGCCTGAGCGAAATTTTAACCAACCTTGAATCGGCCCGTAAGACTAGATTGCCTCCGCCTCAGTCTCAAACCTCGACTAGCTCCCCCTATCCAAGATCGAACAAATCACTACACCTAAATGAGCTGCCACCCACCTTGGCGAGCTTGAAACATAGACAGAAAGAAACCAATAATAAGTATCAAATCCAGAGACCCAGTGAACCCCCAACCAACCATACATCACTGTCACAAAGATCCAGAGAAGCTGATACTGAATATCAAACGCAGAGACCCAGGGAACCCTCACCCACCCTAGTGATCCTAACACAAAGACCCAGAACATAGAAATCAGAGACCTAGAAGAACCAAAGCAGCCATGTCCTCTAAGGAGGCGACGGAGCAATCCCTAACCTACAACACTCCCCTCACAGATACCCCTACAACCAAGATTCAAGTGATCACCGGTTTCGAAGAGACCACCGCTCCTCGAATTCTCTAAGACCTCCGTACCTCCTCACTCCCATTCCCAGAGCCTCCCCCACAAAGAAGCACACCAAAGGGGAACGCACTACCAAATCGGTGTCGTGTCGGTTATCCGGCAACTTCAGGTTGTCCAGAATTCCGCAGCACGGCTACTTACGGGCACCAACCATCGTACATCAGCCAAGCCCGCACTCTGCACCTTGCACTGGCTCCCCATAAAGGAGCGAATCCATTTTAAGACACTCTGCACGGTCCATAAAACACTCTATGGGAGTGGCCCCCCCATCCTAGATGACATGATCAGACCATACAAACCCACCAGGAATCTCCGCTCGAACCAACAAAACCTGCTGATAGCTCCCAGGATCAGCAGAGCCCGCACAGGAGGTCGTCTGTTCTCCCACAATGCGGCTGGGCTGTGGAATGCTCTTCCTCCACCTCTTCGTCAGGAGCCTAACCTTCTTGTCTTTCGGAAAAAGTTAAAAACTCTTCTGTTTCCAAAAACTAGATAATTCAGATCTCCTTTTTTTATTTATCCCTGTCTGGTCAGTTTTAAGCGCTGGGATGCTCCCGAGTGGCCATGCGCTATAAAAGAACCTTTTAATAATAATAATTTAATAAAATGCATGCTCATAAATTGTAGATCAGCAGTGAAACACGCAACAGAACTTGCGGAAACCATCCTCTCGCATGACATAGACATTGCGTTTATAACTGAGACTTGGCTAAACAAACTCTCCACACCAATCCTAGAGATGTTGGTGCCCCCAGGCTTCACTATCATCAACAAGGACAGAAATGACAAGGACAGAAATGACCAAAGAGGCAGAGGCATAGCAATCATACATAAGAATACCATTGCCATCTCAGAATAGGACTCCTTCAAGTACAGCTCCATCGAATGTCTCACCACCAACATCAAGACTAATGACAATAGAACAATTCTCTGCCATCTCCTATACCATCCCCCAGGCAACACGTCCACTTTCGGGGAACACCTGTCAGATATGATTGCCCACTGCGATGCAATAACTTAATTCTCGGTAACCTCAACGTAAACTGGAATGAGGCAAACAATCCACTAATTCTGACCCTCAACAATCTTCTTCTGGACAACAATTTGACTCAATTCTGCTCCGAATAAACGCACAAGAATGGGGCACCCTTGGATGCCATTATCGCTCAAAATGACACAGTGACGATTGACCACGTCCTCCCTGTAGACTGGTCCGTCGATCACAAAATCCTATTTCACATCAACCAAAAAACTCTTCTCCAGCCCCCCTTGCTAGACCCCCCCCCAAAATGGTCCAGAAATCTAACTCAGATTCCTTTAACAGACCTAGATACAAAGATATATGCACTCCTCCCTAGCTTCTCTGATCACATTTCAACATCGAAACTTACCTCGCACTACACCTCAAAGATGACATCCATCCTCGATCAAATAGCTCTTCTAAAATTAAAAAAAAGCAGGAGTACTCCATCCAGATCTTGGTTTAACTCTGACATTAACTCAGAAATGAGACAACTAAGAGCTACAGAGAGACTATGGAGACACAACCCCTCGGTCACACACCGCGAACAACTCAAAGAAGCTTGTGGGAAGTACAAAAAACACATTGAGAACGAAAAATCCTCATTTTTTTGCACTGCACTAGATAACGCAAAAACAGGCCTAGAGAACTCTTTAGCATCATTAGACAACAAACCTCCAAGCCTGCTACCTCCGCAATGCAAGCTTCCAAAGAATTATGTGATAACTTTGCAATCTTCTTTGAGGAAAAAATCAACAAGATCGAACTTTCACTTGAGATCAACATCAATACCCTCAGCAAGATCCCCCAGCCCGAGATCAAGGACACCCCATACAAACCTCCTTCAAAATCATGGAAATCTTTCAGCCCTATACATGAAGACGAGATAGTCAACCTGATCTCCACATCTAAGCCTACCTCACACGCTCTTGATCCTCTGCCGCCTCAATTGACAAAAAAGCTTAAACTCTCCCTTGCCCCGCTATGGTGCAAGATCATTAACAGTTCACTGCAATCCGGCATCATCCTGGAATGCCTCAAACAGGGGCAAGTCACGACACTGCTAAAAAAAACAGACCTAGACAAAAAAGATCTGAACAACTACAGACCAGTCTCAAACCTACCTCTTCTAGCTAAAATCCTAGAAAGATGCGTGCTCTTGCAACTTACCCAACACCTGGATAGCATCAACCTACTCGACACCAACCAATCGGGCTTTAGAAAGGGATGTAGCACGGAAACAGCGATCCTCAACGTCATTGATGACATCCACGAATCGTTGGATGCAGACAAATGCTGCCTACTCATCCTCCTAGATTTATCAGCAGCTTTTGACACGGTTGATCACATCCTACTCATTAAGACTCTTCAAGAAAGGGCAGGTCTAGATGAGGTAGTCTTACAATGGTTCTCCTCCTTCCTCCACAACCGCACTCAAAGAATAAAAATCAAAAACTGCTTGTCTGACCTACATTAAGTTAGCAAGGGAGTCCCCCAAGGATTAGTGCTCTCCTCACAACTTTGTAACATTTACATGGAACCACTCACAACCTTACTCAGAAAAGCTAACATCCCCTTTCACCTTTATGCCGATGACACACAGATCTACCTGGAAACCACATCCATTGACGACATTCAGAGACTCAATGACACACTCAGAGAAGTCTAACACTGGCTATCAAGGAACGATCTAAAACTCAATCAAGACAAGACTGAAATACTCCTCATCTCAAACAAAGAAGAGAACCCTCAAATTACAGAATGGTGATCTGCAATCAATACACTCGACGGAAACATCACCCTGACGGATTCTGTAAAATCATTAGGCATCACTTTAGACCCGAAACTGAACATGACCAAACACATTAAGATCTTGGCAAAGAGCGCCATCCTGAACTTAAAGCTATTGAACAAAATAAAACCTTTCATCCCAGCCAAGGACCTTAAACAAGTTGCCCAATCACTGGTGTTATCCAGATTAGACTTTGGGATCGCAACACTGTCAGGCTCAGCAAAGGCGCACCTGCCCCCCCTTAAAACAACACTAAACGCAGCAGCTAGAATGATCACAAGAGTGAAGAAATTTGACCATATCTAACCCGCACTCAGAGAACTAAAATGGCTCCCAGTTGAAATGCGTGCCAGTTTCAGAACAGCCTGCCTCACCCACAAAGCCCTTCACACAGGCAAACCCGAATACCTGGCCTCTAAACTAAAAAAAGCCGGACAAACCAGGTCCTTCCGGAGCTCAAACACACTACTACACATCCCAATGAAAACACGCAAACAGAAAACCGCAGCCCGATCCTTCACGGGAAACGTGCCCAAAATCTGGAACGCTATTCCCCCTCATATAAGAACTATCTCCTCCTTCGCAAAATTCAAAGAGCAACTCAAAAATCTTTTCCTTGACCGGTCCCTAGCAAAAGGGCAGGTTACACAGAAGAGCTACTGACAATACCCACCGATGGGGGTGGGATACCCAAAGTACGGTCATCCTGATAAGGTACTATGAGTATGTATTGTCACTGTTGACTTTCCCTCCAATACGCAAAGTGTATACCTGATATTGTCTCGAGACTCTTGACACTTGTGCTGATATCTGCACTGTACTTACTATGAATGTCTGTTTGGTCTTTGCATTTGAATGGTTGTGAAGCGCTCCGATACCTCCGGGTCTGGCTAGCGCTATATAAAACTCCATAATAAATAAATAAATACTTAGGCCAATATCCCAGATCCTGGAAATCTGCGTCCATACTTCCCCTGATAAAAAAATCAAACTTGGACAAAAACGATCCCAATAAATGCAGGCCCATATCTTGACTCCCGTTGCCAGCTAAGATGATAAAGAATGCTATCAATAGGCAACTCAGCTCTTTCTTTCAGAGTTCCAACGCACTTGACCCCACGCAGTTTTGGTTTTCGTGCAGGACACAGCACAGAGCTGGCCCACATCAAGGCCACGGAGGAGGTTAGAGCTGCGGTTGACCAGGGAGGTGTGGCATCCTGATTTTACTGGACCTGTCAGCGGCCTTCGATACGGTCCATCATGGTGTTCTGATGTACCGATTATCGAAGGCGGGGGTGCAGGGCAGGTCAGGGTCTGGAGCCTCTTGAAATCTTTCCTGGCTGACAGAATACAAACAGTAGATTTGGGGTCAGATAAATCTAAGCCTTTTTGCTCTCCCTTGTGGGGTGCCGCAGGGGTCTTCCCTCAGTCCCACGCTGTTTAATATTTATGTCAGCCCCTTGGCTGCACTGATAAGATCCTTCGGACTGCAATTAACATCTTATGCAGATGACACACAAATTGTGTTATCCATTCAACGGGGGACTGAAGATGCTATGGCCTCAAGATGTCATGATTGCCTGAAAGATATATCTGGCTGGATGGCCTCTAATTGCCTGAAATTGAATACAGGCAAGACCGAGGTCATTATATTTGGGTATAATCCAAAGCTTTGGACACCAGACCTGTGGCCCGAAGTTATGGGCAAGCTACCAGCTCCCACAGTTAAAGCCAAGACCCTGGGAGTGATCATGGATCACAAACTTGATTTCGGAGACCAGGTCAGTGGAGTTGTATCGACCTGCTTTTACCTCCTTAAAATATTGAGAAAGATTAAATTTTTCCTTCCAGCTGATTGTTTTAGGATAGCAGTCTCAGCCCTCATTTTGTCGCAGCTGGATTATTGCAATAGTCTGTTACTGAACTTGAAAAAAAAACATCTGTACAGACCACAGTTAGAACAAAATGCGGCAGCCAGACTGCTAACAGGCATTCCAAGGTTTACCTCGGCTCGAGATGAACTCCGGCAACTGCATTGGCTGCTGGCAACAAAACAAGCACAATTCAAAGCACTGTGCACTGTTTTTAAATCATTGATGGGCAGTGGCCCGGAATTTCTAAGCAGATGCTTTGAATGGTACGTTACAGGTAGAGCGTTGCGCTCTTCCGAAAGAAAACTTGTAGCTGTTCCCCGAATAAAAAAAGCTAGCTGGGGTGGCAACAACTTTTCCTTCTGTGCTGTGAAAGCCTGGAACAGTTTGCCGTTGCATCTCAGGAATGCCTCGGAGCTCCTTTCTTTTAGAAAGGGGCTGAAGACATGGTTATTCACAGTATAAGGCACCCCTCCTTTGTATCCTGTGAGTCAGAGCTTAGCGCCAGGACACCTTTGGGTATAAGTGCGCTTTATAAGTAAAAAAAAAAAAAAGTTTCTATAACATTACAACTCATATTTCTCTCATTGGTATGCAGACAACATCTCAATTATTTCCATGTATGGCAATTACAGAGCATTTCACTAGTCCAATAGTGTATGCAACACCTGAAGCCCCAACATTAGGCACGGTTATACCAACATCCATCCGATTATCTCCCAAGTTAACAGGCATTACTCAACATGGTTAAGTCGATCATTTTCTTGTAACAAGCACAATACGTGGAACCTAGTCTTCATACCCAGAGGGGAATGGGAGATCTTGCCCAGTTATTTGCTGCAGAATGTTAAATGTTATAAATGTTAAATGTTATAATTTTGTTAAGCGCACAGCTGCCCCACCGAAGAGGCATCCCGGCGCTGTTAAACTAATTGTACAGATTAAACAGAAGCTGGCCAAAGAAATCACAATCCCTAAGACAATGGAAAGAGGAATGTCTTAATGGCTTTCTGGAAGGTTAATGTGTCCTCTATGCCACGAATAGAGACTGGCAGGGAGTTCCACAACTTAGCTGCTAGGAGCCGAAATGAACGGCCCCCCGCACGGCACAGTTTAATCCTAGGTATAATTACCAGATGTTGTCCCAATGAGCGCAAGCTACGTTGGGGAATGTACGTGGTTAGAAGAGGCCGCAACAACTCAGGACTTTTTACATTTCAAGATTTTAAACGCCATACAGAGTGCTTTAAACTGGATCCGTGCGCCAATCGGAAGCCAGTGTAAACCTCTGATTGTGGCTCTGGCAGAGCATCTACGGGGAAGTCCGACCAGTGCTCTAGCTGCCGAGTTTTGGACTCGTTGGAGTCGTAGGATCTCGGCTTTGTTTGCGCCCAGGAGCAGCACGCTCGCATAGTCCAGGCGCGACAAAATCGTAGCCTGGACAATAAGCTGCCGAACTGGCGCATTAAAGAACTTCAGGATGGGGTGGAGACCTCTCAACAGACCCACACAGGTCGCAGCCACCTTCTTCGTGTGGGTCTGAAAATTGAGAGCCGCATCCATCCACACTCCCAAGTTCTTAACCACTGGTTTTGGTGTAGGCATGGTACCCAGCAAGGCCGGCCACCAGTGCTCAGAAAAGGATTAACTTGATTGATTGGACCCATGTTATGAAGGTTTCAATAAAAGAAACCCAATTGAAAAAGAGAGATGGTCCTAGAAAACGGGGGTGGCCCTGATCTTGCCTGCATTTGCCGGTGAAACTTGGATGCTGAAAATTGATAACAACACAGTTCCCCTCAAATTTTTCTTCCAGGGCCCTATTCATCCCACTCTCCTAGTTAGTAGGATTTGATGACCTCTACCAGCTGGAAAAATAAATGTTGCTCCTGTTAAGCCAATGGACGACTTTGTTCTTTAAGCACTCCATGGTTTCACTTGATCCAGGGTGCAAGAGGGGAGACGTTGACCATGACAGCTACATATGGGCAACTAGCGGGTGGTAAATTGATCGTCACAGGATCACAAGGAACCGAGCGAGTATAGGAAACGTCAAGGTGCTACATCTGCTTCTGATGCTGGGAAGCTATGGGTTGTAGTTGGTTTGCATGTGAATTACACATGGCTGCTGGCAGCTGCGGCTGCGTAGTTGGACACTGATAAATATGGGACCCGGGTCTCCCCCAGTTTCACTCTATCATCGAGACCTGCGAGGTTGACCCTTATGATAGGCCAGTCCCAGAAGGAGCCCTGACGCAAGGTTGAAGGCAACCTAAACTGGTGATAGAGTTAACCTGCCCCTGGTTCGGGTAGGGAGGGGCCGCTGAAGTAGCATTGATCATACTATGGGTTGTCATATTCTGACACAGGGAGATTGTTTTCTCCAGCTTTCATTCTAGCCTATCCAGATTCTCCCTGAGTGGCAATTGTAGATCCTTAATCGTGTCCTTAATAATGTCCATCTGGTTGCATAGAATAGGGGCCCATAGAGTCTCAATTGGAGGAGCATAATAGTTGCCAACCCCTGAACGAACAGGGCCTGGGGAAGTATCTGGGCGTTGGCTAGCGCACCAACCCTCTGGCTTTTCCTCTTGCATTTGGCAACTGGTCATTGAAATAATGAAACAGAAGCCATATTGGAAGCTGCTATCAGTGCCCTCGGAGGGGATTGCCAAAGAGAAAGATTCTCTGGGACCATACTAATATTAGGCCTCTCATCCTGGATCTGTTCCCTGTCCAGACTGGTCGTGGTCATAGACCCCTCAGGAGCCTCCACTAGCTCACTTGGCCATGCTAGGCCCAAGGATAACTGGTGCTCTGCTACATCTATTTATTTGGAAATTACTACCACAGCCCATACCAGGAACGAGTCTATGGTAGTGTGCTTTGAGTCCACAGCTGGCTTCGTATTCACATGTTTTACGTTTGCTCATGGTAGCAGACATGCCCAGAACAAGTACCATGAGTTGCAAGGGTAAAAGCCCCCTAATTCATTATATCCCAGTTGGCTTTAGAGAAAGAAAGCAGCACCATGCATTACTTAAGGAGTTAGGATGGATATAAGGATGCAACTCCCATTTACTTCTTCAATGGTATGGCGGGGCAGCAAAACAGTTCAATGTCAGTGGGGGCCATGGCACCAACAAAAGGCATAATTAATCAGGATAAAGCCCATGAGCCAGGAGGGCAGGTGCAGCCCAACCACGTTTGACCACAGACATGAGCAGATGGGCCCGGTCTTTGCCCGGGTGCACACCTGGGCACGTCCCATGTGCGGACCGAATCCTACCCCAGCCGTTGTAAGGGCAGGCACTGCATGTGGCCTGTGGTTGTGCTGGGGCAGTTTTATAATGTTCAGTGTGGGCCTCGCTGCACCAGGCGCACAGTGGACTGGGGGACTGAGTCCCACCCCAGATGCTGTAGGTACAGAAACTGCAGGTGGCCTGTGTGGCAGGAAGACGACAGAATAGAGTGCTGGTATGCTTTTAGAGCATTTGGTGCTGGCGCTGCCACTCTGGGCACGCAATGGACTGGGGAACCGAGTCAAGCCATTGTAAGTACGGACACTGCAGGCAGTCTGTGTGGCAGGAAGAGCGCAGAATTGAGGGTTAGAGTCACATACATGGTTGCCTGCTGGGGTCAGCAGACCACAATGTCTGTGTTTGTTTTTAAATAAAGCAATCTTTAATAGTTTTAAATACAGCCCATTTCCCTTGAAGGTAAACTTGATGTGTTTTAAAAAAAAAAATACACACATTTTTATTAGGAGTAGGTGGTTAAACATATAAAAATATTAATGTTTTACAACTGTATTTTGGATGCAAAACATTAATACAAACCTAAACATGTTACTGAATTGCAATTTGGGTTTTGTAAATACAAAAATAGCATTACGTGGTCACAAATGCTCCGATTTTAGGAATCTGGGACTTGGCGACCAATACTGTTTATGTACCTGAGGACCAAGGTTAGTAAAGGGTTGTCTCTTGGGTAGTACAGCTCCTTTGTATGTCCGATGACACATGCAGACCTGGATACATATATTTCCATAACCAATAGAGCAGGTGCAATGAGGTGAAATCAAACAGCCTGGCTCATTTATTATACATGAGCCAGAATGATGGTCTAATTAATGCACGAAATTATGCAATTGGTATCCCACTGTACCAGTGTACTGAAACCATGCAAGCCCGCATTGGTTGTGGTACAAGTGCTTTGAAGATTTGCCGTATAGAGCATCTGTTTGATGCGCTGACAAAATATTATTTTTGATAGACATTCAATGTATAAAAGCATAGACATCAGAACTTACTGTAAATATGAATGCAACTTTGTTAAAATGTGGTATCTATGTTCCAGGTCTTATGATTTTTGTTTATTAGCTGTGGCTAGGCTGCTCTTTCTGCAAGGGGAATGTATTTTCCCAAACACGAAGAGCATCCATCCCGCCTGTACTAAGTGGACTCGGATAATGAAGGTAAATAAAATTCATTTTATATCCCACAAAAATGCATTATCTTACCCTTATAAGCAATGAGTGTTTCCAAAATATACACTGAGTTGGATGAGAGTGGAAGCAGAGGCCAGACCCCCCATTAAGCTGCACACAGACCCACATACATTTGCCATAGAGCTGAGCCAGTGACAGGTTGTCTCCACAGGTTAAAACAATGCTCAAAGTGCACCCTTCGCAACCAAGCATCCTCATGACTCTCAGAAAAGGAAGCAATGTCAGTGTCACAATAATTTTACATCACTTCAGGCGACCAACAACAGCAACCTGGAAAACACGATTTCTCTGCATTGGAGGGCTGAATCACTGCTCATCTGTGTTCTCAGATCCTCGGCTCATGTCACCCGGGTTTGGCTAAGTGGGTTGAATCAACTGTTTTCAGTCTATCATGGTTCATAATCCCTATTGAAGATGAAGTGCACTGCGGCCTAATGAGTGTGGTAATGGAATCCTTGTGTATGTTTTTCCACGGCAGGGTGCAGATTAGCATAAGTGTCATATTCTGCTCGCATGCCCGCTATGATATCTGAGGGGCTGTGCACTCTGGGAATTTTTCGGGTGGATAACTAGAAGATGAATATGGTATAAATATGCAGAGAGAACACGGCAGGCACCCCCCTTCTGAAAACAGTCTGCTGTAAATCTCAACAGGAGGTACATTATGATAGATTAACTTTGCACTTTGGCTGAAAAATGCAGTATGTAAGCCAAGAGCGCTGTAATGCGAGCGGGGAAAAATTAGATTGGATTTCATGCACGTTTCAAAACCCTGCTGTCATTTGGAGCTGTGGAGAGCGAGGAATCCACTGTTGGTCGCTGAGTTTCAAGTGTGCGGCTTGCAGGCAATAAGCAGGGGCGTAGCTTGGCCAGTAAGATCAGATGGAGGGGGGATTCAGACTTCTAAACAATCACGATGGCATAAAATGTTAAAATACATTATACGACAAGCAGGGAGCAACGGGGCAGTGGATAGGGAGGGGGATGTGGATTGGTAGGAGTACTAAGTGAGAGAAACACAATATTTTGTAAAATGACCAACATTTTTGAGGACCCAAAAAACAGAGACGAGAGAGAGTGCAAGTGTTTTTTTGTCAGTGTGTGCATGCAAAAATCCCATCTGAAGTCTGACTGACACCTCACAATTCCTGACTGAAGGTACCTGTACCCAACTATTCATCACAAAAGAAATTAAATTAGGGGTGTGTAACACCCCCAAACACCCCCAGAAGCCACAACCCTGCCTCTAAGCCCAGTTTTGCGCATGACTGTGAGGCAAAGCTGTTTGTTCATGTTCTGATGTTCCACGAAGAAAAAGTTAAGACGGTGGTGTCCGCTGATAACTGGTTTCTACTGGATCCATTTAATAGCATATGGGTGTTTGGGCATGAAAGAACTGTGATTAAGAAAATGCCAGTTTATTCCAGTAGCATCTTAAAACTGCTTTTGGAATCTATTGTTTTATTAATCAACAGAATTCACTCTGTCTGCTGGTAACACACGATGCTCAATATCTAAAACTTTAATGCCACACACAGATAACTTATATGTCATTTGCAATTGTATATCAAGAACTTATAAAGGTTTAAGTTGGTGAAAATTAGAACAGAGCAAAACTTTTATGACACAAGCAAAGTTTCCTGCAGTTATGGATTATTGGCATGTATGCAGTTTAAAAGACTTCCTTTCTCCCTTCCTCTACACCCAAGCATAGTTTGTCACTTGCACAAGAAGTCAAAAAAGTATTTTTCTAACAAGTTCTCTGAAACGAGTTTTGCCAGAAACTTGAGAGTGTTTTGTACATGGGAGCTGGTACCATTTTTAGAGTCTAGTGCTTGCCTAGTTAGTGTGAAGTCCAGTGGCCATCTGTACGGATCGGGGGTGGCGGGACAGGCGGGCGGGAAAGGGGGAAATGTATACATACATTACTAAAATGTAAACAAAAAAAAACGCACCTCCTCACCGCTCTCCCACTCTATCCCATGTTGTTGCAGTCTCTCCTCTCTGGTGGCGGAACAGCCGTGGTTCGACGCTCAGCCAGGGAATGGGGCCTGGGCATGTTCTCCATGCAGAATGTAATGCAGCCTGCATGGAGAACAAGCGAACTGTGCATGACTCATTGACCAGCCCAAGAGGGCCGGCCAAAGAGTCATGCCCACTTGGAGTGGGCAAACCACTCCTCCCCTGCCCTGATCTTTGAGCAGTGCAGCCCCACCCACGCCACAAATCTGCACAGCAAAAACAAATAGAATGATAATAACCCTGAGTTATTATTATTGTACTTGTTCTTTCTTTCACTGCTTTGCAGCTGTAGCGCAACGCCGGTATTTTGTTTTTCAACTGTGGTATACTCATTTCTGTAGTTGTGCAGTCACTCTCTTGTCGCCTTTCTGACCCCTAAAACTTAAAACATTGGAAAGCAGAGGTTCAATTTATTTAAATACACTTTTAAAAATACCTGGCTACCAAAATGTATGGTGTGCTTCACAGGTGTGTGCTCTTTGTCTGAAAGGATTTGATCCTTAGATATAAACGGAAACGCCTTCTGAAAAGCCAGTTTAAAATCTTGGGGAATGAAGAATAATTTCTTACAATTGATCTGATGAAGATCTATTTAAACACTGGGGCCCAGATATACTAAGAAATGTTGCAACACAGTGCAGCAAGAAAGCTGCTGTGCTTCATTGCATGAATGGGAGAGAGAAGGTGTGGCACTGGTCTGCTCTCTCTCCTTCCGCCGGCACATTTAATGCCTCCATGCGCCAAATCAGACACCCTAGCGCCATAGTGCAAGGGTGTCTGAATTGTGCTAAGCATGGTTTTCGTCCAGGGAGAGGTTCATTCATGTATTAAAACTATGCTTTGAGGCTTTGTATGTGTGCTGTAGAATACAGCCAACATGCAAAAAGGGAAAAATAAGGAGAAATGAAACCATTTCTCCTCGTTACGCTTGCTCAAGGAGGCACAGGGTTTGTAGATAGGCATTTGCATCAATACCCATAGGTGGCAGCATGGGAATGTCCATGTACCTCCCATAGAATGCCCCCCTCTTGATGCAGTTTAAAGCATGGCAGCTCAGTACTCAGCATTGCTTTACTTTTGGTTACAATTCACTGCATATCGCGGTTTGCATTGAATTATAAATACCAATACAACACTTTGCTTTGGGTTTGCTTTAAAAAAAGTGATGCAAACCCGAAGCAAAGTCTCCGTAATCTGGGCCTTACAGGTAGATTCGTGAAAGGAAAATCGTCTCGAAAAGGGCCAGATTCTGCGAATCTGGCCCTTTGCGAGCGCAATTTTTGGATTCATCATCCCAAATGCAAAAATCGCTAATTGCGAAATCGCATATTTGCGAGGAATTACATTTAAGGAATATCTATGTGAGATTCCTTAAATGCAATTCATTAACCACGTTTTTTTTGCGATTTCGCTATTCCTGGGCGCTATTTACCATGAAGTCAGACTTCACGGTAAATAGCGAAAACTCAGAAAAATGCACTTTAGTGCAATTTTCTGAGTGGTAAGTTACACACACACATGTCCTTTGGACATGTGTGTGCGCAACATCTGGCTACATTTGCTTTTCATGGGTGCTACAGGGTGTCCTTTGGACACCCCTGGCACCCTTGAAATCGCATCCTTATTTGCGATTAGCAAATTGCTCATCGCAAATAAGGAATAACTCCCCATTCATTCCTATGGGCCTTTAGGGCCATAGGAATGAATGGGGAGTTATTCCTTATTTGTGATTAGCAATTTGCTAATCGCAAATAAGGAAGATGTATGAATCGCAATATTTTTTGCAATTCCTACATGAATCCCGTTTTGCAAGTCCTTAATAGCGATTCCTTATGAATCGCTATTACAGACTCGCAAAACGGGACTTTGATGAATCTAGCTGTTAGTGCCCAGATGAAACCTGGGTGCATTTTTTACTCTGAGTTCTGCTCTTGATACCAACACTCACTTGTTTTTTTTAATATCAGTCCCAAAATAACTGCATCAAGTGAGTGAGCGCAGCAAACAAACTTCTGTCTAGTCACTTGTGTACCCTGGCGTTCAACACACAAAGCACTCCTATGTATTTAAATCCATTCTAAAATGTTTTCTCTCCATCACTCTTCAGTGTTAAGAAGTAAAATATTACTGTGGCACTTCTAATTCATACTGCTTTTGAAAATGCTTATCTGTTTTTATAAATTCGTGGTCTAACTTTCACCATACCTAATTCACACATTGTGTCATTAGGCAAACATCCTAGATCTGGTACAAATGAATATAGCTGTTGTTTGTGATACAAAGTTGTCTCTTGTTTGCTGCTTGGGTAATTGATTGCAAAGGGTAGGCCTTTCAACAGACAGTGTAAAACTAACACTTGGAAAATCTGCTTCAAATCTCATTCTTTGGTCTTTTATCGTGATATATGTGGGGAATCTGGGGATGCTGCGGCACTTCCCACAACCCAACTTCCAGCACCAATGGTTTTGTACACAAGTGCTTTGCTTATGTTTTCCCTACACAGTTGTATGTGTGTATTTGCGCATGTCTATATATGTATGTGGGTTTTGTGTAGTACAAATCAAACGAAAAAGGAAGCGGAGCACAGTGCAAACTCAAAGGCAAGCATAGAGCCAATGAGTGATATGAGAGGTGGCTGGTTACTGTTCTTTAAACTGTTGTGTTCTAACAGTCTCATGCAAAAGGTATGTCGAATTACACTCATGCACAAAATGTTGAAAACGGGGAGTGTGCGATGTAACAGTATCGTGAAAGTCTTGTGATGTGAAAGTCAAACTTGTACAGAATTTTGTGAGCTTCACGTATTTTTTGCAGTATGCAATACACGAACATTTTAAATAAAACTGAAACCTCGCACAGCTCTAGGCATAGTAAAAGCACCAGAAGGGTGCCTGTGGGTAATTCTTCTCTCTGGAGTACTTACCTCCCCGTCACATTTGTACTACTAGAATGCCCAAGTTAAGCAAGACATCACCTCAGTGGAGCCCTGAGAGAGACGAACGAAGAGCGCGTGCACCGCCAGCCATAATTCATGAATGGCCAGTTAAACTTTCAAGATGAGCGCCCCTATTATTTGGTAGATTTTTTTTCTCGTACCGTTGAAAACTCATGATGAACGCTCGAGCATAAAATGTGGCGTAGGATGGATAGTGCTGCTCTTGATTACCTCGAGAATTTACGACTTGATTATGGAAAGTGCAGGCTTGAGAAATTTATACCACTTAAGCAATGGTTTAGTGTGACTAATCAGAGAGGTTTTCCTGGCATACAAGTGGTATCAATATATAGAGGCCAGGGGTAGAAAAAAAGTGTCTGCGTGCTTTTAAGCGTGGTGGCATGGTAACAGTTTAAGCATATTAATCAGTCTGAGGTAAGTGCAGCTTTTGTATCATATTTTAATCCGATTTTTTCCGCTGCGGTAAAGGAATTATACCCATAGCTGAAATAACATTTTGAAAAGATGTTTTCTGCCAAGAGAACAGATTATCAGGCCTGCCCGTGTAAAGCTCCACATTAAATACAGACCTAATTTATGTTTATTATCTATATATTTAACTCACGTTATAACTCACATAATGGAAACCCCCAGCATAGAAATATCAATATTTGCTTGCAGAATATTCTCAGTGCCATAACTTATTTTCCATGGTGAATCACTTGAAGGCTGCACAGAATGGTCTGGCAGCTCAATTCGGGCACTATTCCTTTCCCAGACAGGAACTGCTGACCTCACGCATGACCTTCACGCTCTCACGTGGTAGGCCAGCTGAGGCTCTGCCTTAATGGGCCCTGAGGGGGTGGTGTAGATTTTGATTCCCTGAAGCACACCTAGCAGCTGTGTTAAAAAACATTTCTCCAGGGACACAAATTCGACAAGATAATATGAAGTGCATTGCTTTTATGCAGCTGAGAAAGGTGAGCGGGAATAACTGCCAATGCCCAGTGAGTGTTTACGGGCCACTGGACTCTCGCCAGCACAGGGGTTCATTGTTTCTGTTCCATTGCCAACAACTGGCGGCGACTCGACCACAAACGCGCTGGCAGATTTCTGTTATGTTTAGTTAAGCTCTTTCCAGGAGACCTCTTGGGAGATCGTGTTTAACTAACTAAATCGGTCATGAACAGCAGTTTCGATGCAGTTTATCTATTTGTTTCCAATGTTTGTTACGTTAATTGATTTTGTAAAAATTGTATGAGACGGATTAAGCTTTAATAAGTAAAATATTGGGTGTATAATTGCAAGGGTGTTTTTTACTTATTGTTTGATTTTCTATCGGATGATTTGTTTGAATCAGGATATAACTATGCTTAGCATTTTAAAAAAATGCCTATACTGAAGTTGATGATCTGATATTAGTGGTACCTTAATACTGATCTGATGCATATATCAACAGAGTGTTAGGCAGGGGGGGGCTCCTCCGTTAGAGCGGAGGAGCGTTGCCCCACATAAATGCCCCCCAAGGCCCCAGAGATGATAAATAAAATTGGTAAAATATTACCATTTTATTTTTCATCATCCCGTCCTGAACCGAGTGTCAGGACGGGGGAGGGAGGGGGCTGCTGAGTGGCAGAAGGGAGGCGTGGTGGGCAGAGGGCTGGCTGAGCACTATTTAAAGTGTGGATGTCTTTTTGAACAGCCGCCTTGCAATGGCCGGCCAGACATGCGCTCTTGAACCTCTCAACCCAGCTGTCTTAGTCAGCTGGACTGACAGCTGTACTTCCTCCAATCAGGGCACTGCTCCTATGCTTATTAACAGCATGTGAGCAGCACCCAAATTGGTCAAGGGAGTTTGCTGGTGCCCGCACTGTAGTCGAGAAAGAAGAGGTCCGGAGTAGAGGACGTGTTCAAAGAGTGTGTTTAACTATGGCCCCAGCAAGAGCTCCTCAAGCTGGTCACAGTGGCGTAGGAAGGGAGTGCGGTGGGTGCCGACCACCCCGGGTGTCATCACTGATGGGGATGACAAAATGGCAAAAATATGTGCCATTTTGTCAAGCCGGGGGTGACAAGTGCCATCACTGAGGGGGGTGACAAAATGGCAAAAATATGTTTTTTTTTGTTGTTTTTTTTTGATTTCAAGAAAATTTTATTGAAAAAGAATTGATATAAAGTAAAAGGATCAGAATACAATTCAAGTGATACACTAATGCAAGAGAGCTATACAATCAGGGGCTAAACTTGAGAAATAATCAAGGTAAATGCATATAAAATTAAAAGTAGCCAGTTATAAAGTAGAGAATTCAATTAGGGAAAAGCTATTAGCTGGGTACTAAACAAACGTATCACTATCAAATATGGAGATGGGGACAGGGGAGGAAATAGGATGAGAGAAGAGAGGAAAGAAGAGAGAGAGCAATAGAAGGATGAAAGGGAGTAGAGGACAGGAAAGAGAAGAGAAAGAAGAAGAAAAAAGAAGAAAAAGAGGAAGGATTCCCACAGGACTAACCAACCTAGAAAATTAAAGGACAACACTTAGACAGACATATCAAAAGGAAACTGAGGAACCAACCCTTTTGAGGACAACTCCATATAATCATCCAAAGCTTTCCAAACCCCCCTAGAAATAGATGGAGAAAGGTAAGCTTGATCAACCGACGTGTGAGCACTACGTAAAAAGGAAACCCAGGCCCACCATGTATGATAGGAAACCAAAGAAAAGGATTTCCATTCCATAAGAATGATTTTCACAGCAATAGAAAGGAGAAGATCCATCAACTGTAAATCCAGAGGATCCAATGGGAGAGGAGTAGGGGCAGCCAGTGGGCCCAATAAAATTAAAGGAAAAGAAAGTTGGAACTCAATACCAAAAATAAGAGAGAGATGTTTATGGATGAGGTCCCAAAAAGGCTGAAGCAAAGAGCAACCAAAAAACATATGGTGAAAATCGCCTGGCAACAAACCACAACTCCAGCATAGGTTGTCATCTTTAAGATTTAGCGAATTAAGACGCACAGGCGTCCAATGGAGGAGATTGATAGAGAAAAACTTAGATTGCATTAAAGATGGTGCAATTTTATTACGGAGAGAGAGTTTACCAATTAATTGCCAAGTCTCCGAGGAAATATGATCTGTAATAGCAGGATCAAAGTGATGTATCCATTTTTGCTGAGCAACCGTCTGTGCGGGTAGAGAAGCAGATGACAAGAATTTATAAATTTTGGAGGCGACGTGACCAGATTTGATCCAAATATGAAAAAGTGAGATGAGAGAAGAGGTAGGATGAAGACGGACTTTAGCAAGGGCCACTTTAATTTTTAGAAAAGTATAAAAATCAAGATTTGTTAAAGAATGCGTTTGAGCCAAGGTGGAAAAAGGTAATGGTTGATCAGAAGCATCATACAGATGTTTAACAAGCGAGATCCCTTTATCCACCCAGTAGGCCATAAGGTTGGGAGTAATGTTGAGTTTAATTTTGGAATTCCGCCAGATAGACGACCACCTAGTTTTGTGTAAAGGAATTGCCACTTTCTTGTCTACTTTCCTGACCGCAGCAATTGTATCAATAATGATAGAACGAGAAAACAGGATATGTAAACTAGATGTCGTGCAAAAAGAGGCAGTAGGCAAAGGGGATGCTAATTCTTGTTCTATGAGCAACCAAGAGGGAACATGAAGAGATGGAGGAGAGAACCATAAAGCTCCTTGAGAAGCCAGAAAGGCAGTTTGGTATTTTTCCCAATCAGGAAAATTGCAGCCCCCCATATCGCAAGGCCGACGCAAAAATTTGTATGCAAGTCTAGCACGTTTGTCATTCCACAGAAATTTAGAAGTCAGACCATCGATTTCGCGAAAAAAGGAATCTGATAATTTAACCGGAAGCATGGATGAAACAAAATTAATAATCGGTGTGATCATCATTTTGAGAGTCTGGAGGCGACCCCACCATGAAATATGTTTCGGAGACCATGTATCCAAAAGACGACGGACCTTAAGGAGAGTCTGGGATTCATTATAGGCAGTGGTAGCATAGAGAGTAGAACAGAAATAAATCCCTAAGTATTTCAGATGCGTAGATTGCCACTTAAAGCCCGCAGAGCCGATATGAGAGGGGAAGCAATAGGCATTCAAAGGGAACATTTTTCCGTCTTATCTTTATTTAGGGTATAACCTGAAACCGATGAAAAGAGGGAAATGGTATTTGAGATAGCAGGGATTGCCAAAGCAATATCGTCTGAAAAGATGAGGACATCATCCGCGTACGCAGCAGTTTTAAGACGGTGAGGCCCGAAGCAAAAACCTTTAATATCAGGGTGTAGCTCAATCAGACGAAGAAGAGGGTCAATAGATAATAAGAATAAAAGTGGGGATAAAGGACACCCCTGTCTAGTGCCCTGACGAAGATTAAAAAACGACGACGTAGCACCATTAACTCTAATATTAGCTTTAGGTTGAGAATATAAGGACATTATCATATTAATAAACGAGTTGCCAAGATTGTGCGCACACAAAACTGCACGAAGAAATGGCCAAGAGACCTTGTCGAAGGCCTTTTCCGCATCAAGGGCCAAGGCCGCGGCAGGGAGTTGAGATCTCTTGGCAGCACCGAGAACATGACAAAAAGTACGTATATTGTCACGCGCAAGACGGCCTTTCACAAAACCAGTTTGAGAAGGATGAACAAGATGAGGGATAAAGGATTCTAATCTCTTGGCCAGAATTTTAGCAAAAATCTTAGCTTCCATATTAAGGAGAGAAATAGGACGGAAGTTCTTGGGATCCGAATGATCTTTCCCGTCTTTCGGGATCACTACTATAGTAGCTTCAGCAGCCGTACCAGAAACAGATCCATCCTTAACAAAAGAGTCAAAGAGAGATTGTAATTTGGGAACAAGCGTAGGGAGAAAAGTTTTATAAAATAAAATTGGAAAACCATCAGGGCCAGGAGCTTTGCCAGAACGAGTAGCTTTAATTGCAGAAATAATTTCTTCGGGGGAAATAGGCTGATTTAGAAAAGTACGATCATCATCAGAGACCGACTGAATCGGAACCGAATTTAAAAAAGCCTGACACCGGTCAAAAGAGGAAACATTAGAGGGAGTGTACAGTGTATTATAATAGTCACGAAAAACTTCAAGTATTTCCCCTGTTTGAAATTTTTTAGAACCTGTGTGATCAGTAATAGAAGAGATTTGCGAGGACTTAAAGGAGAAATCCTGAAATTTTAAGGTAGCAGCCAAAAGCTTCCCAGCACGATTTTTTAACAACAACTTCTTAGATTTCTGTGCTTGTACTCCAATATGAGCTCTTTTAGTAACAATGGTATTATATTTGTATTTTAGTTGTTTTATTATCTGCAAACAAGATGAATCTTTAGATTGTCTAAAGTTGGCTTCCAGAGTTTTAATTTGCGATGATAAATCTGTAAGCTCCTTTTTAATATCCGAGTTTCGTTTGGACATACACTTAATCACTTGACCACGGAAAGTGCATTTAAATGAGTCCCACAGAATGACTGGGGAAGAGACAGAGCCTTCATTTTCATGAAAAAAAAGGTCTATAGCTTTAGAAAATTCATCAACCTGAGAGGCATCATGTAAAACTTCGGTATTCAATCTCCATGAACGGCCGCGCCCTTTAGGGGCAAAGGAGGATAATGTAAAGGTGACCGCCGCATGATCGGAAATCAAAATAGGATGTATAAGCGGAGAGGAGGAAGATGAAACAAGCGAAGAATGCACCAGGAGATAATCAATACGAGAGAAGGAAGAATGAGGCGAAGAAAAGAAAGAAAAATCACTACCAGTAGGGTTATGGAGTCGCCATAAATCTTGAAGATGAGTAAAGGAGCACATATTAAGCATTTGTTTGTGAGATTTGGGAGGACGAAACTGAAATGCGGAATTCCTGTCTAAAAGAGGGTCCATTGATAAATTAAAATCCCCGCCAACAATAAGATTGCCAGAGTGCGGGGTGTCATTTAGTTTCTTGGTAACCGACTTCCAAAAGGCAGGATCATCAGCGTTAGGAGCATAGATATTCATCACATACAGTTCATGTTGACCATCCGACAACTTAGACAACAGCCAGTGACCCTGAGAGTCATGATCAGAAGAAAGTATAGATAAACCAGAATTTTTGGAAACTAATGTAATGACCCCATTCCGTTTACCAGAGGCATCCGAACAGCAAACATCCGAAACCCATTCCCTCTTCAAAAACAACGCCTCTCTGTTAGAGACCTTGGTCTCTTGAAAAAGAACCAGGTCAGAAGACAGGGATTTACAATAATCTAAGACTTTTGACCGTTTCACCGGATGATTCAAACCCTTAACATTAAGGGATAAAACATTTAAACCCGGCATGGAAATACAGAATAACAAAGAAAAGATGACATGGATGACAGAAAAAGAAGCAACCCTACACAAACAAGGAACAAATCTTCAAACCTAGGAAACACGGAGGGAAAATCCATGTGGGGAATCCAAGAGAAAAAGGAAGAAAGAAGAAAGGAAAAGAGAAAAAAAAGGAGGGAGAGAGGAAGCAGGAGGGGAGGCCTAAAAAAGACCAACATCATACTAGGGAGAACGTGGAAAAGGCGAGTACAGGTCCCGTACTAGGAGGAAAAGTAATTGATCACAATAGCCCCAAAATATAGCAAGCTGATAGCATTAAACTAGAAACTGGTAACAGAAAAAATTAGCAGTGCAAAGCTGCATAACCATTTGGATAGGCAAGAAATAACTGAGAAAATTGTATAAACACAGTTAATCATCAATCCAAAATCAGAGACATAGCAATAATAGTTAAAACTAGCAGAGAAACTGATTAGAAAAACAAAAATCAGAGGTAACACATGAACAATAGATGAGTGTATAACGATCAATATGCACATTCTGAAAAATAAAAACATAGTTAATGAACAAACTATACCTGTATATAATAACAATATATGAGTGAAGTAGAAAAAACCGGAACATACAAATATGTAGGAAATAAAGGAAGAAAGGCAGTAAAATGGATAGAAAAGAAAGAGATAGAAAATGACAAATATGAGAAAGAATAAGGTAACTAGTAAGAGAGAAGCGTCGAGAAAAGAGAAAAGGGACTTGAAATAAATAATGACAGAAAGTAAGAGCAAGAAGAGCAGAATACAAGCTGAAGAACATGACTGTGGAAAGAAGGAGAGAGCAAAAAACAGTAAGGGCCCAGAAGAACAGGAAAGGTCTATCAAATAACCTTAGAAGTTAAACCGACATATAGCGATAACATGAACAGGCATAATGTACCTAAACAGAATGTCTAATGACATTTAGTTATTAGTCTAAAATTAAGCAATAAAGCAATACTAATTAACATTATCAGAGAAACTGATTAGAAAACAAAAACCTGAGGTAACTCATGAACATTAGATGAATGCCTGACAAACGGAAATGCATAACCTAAAAATATAGGTAACGAACAGACTATAACTGTATAGAATAAGAATATAGAGTTGAAGTAGAACAAAAAAACGGAACATATAACTATGGAGGAAAGAAAGGAAGAAAGATAGTAACATAGATAGAAAAGAAAAGAGAAAGACAGAAAAAAGACAGCAATGAGAATAAATAAGGTAATTAGTAAGAGATAAGCGTCTAGAAAAGAGAGAAATGACTTGGACTAAACAACGACAGAAAATAAGAGCAAGAAAAACAGAATACAAGCTAAAGAGTATAACTCTGGAACAAAAAAAGGAGAGAACAGGAAGCAGTGTGAATACCAGAAGAACAGAAAAAGTCTAACAAACATCCTTGAAGGTCAAGAACAACTTATAAGCTCAACATGAGAGAGGAGAGACCCAGGCATGCAGAAGAGTACATCTAGACGAAAGAAGAAGACAAATCAAGTGCCCGATGCACCAGAAGACTGCGAAGTCGCTTTCTGAATCTCCATCTCTATCTCCAACTGGTTGTCCAGAAATGTAGATAAGTCGGCCGGTTCATCAAAAATTCTAGAACGTCCTTTATAAGTAATGCGGAACTTCGATGGACCAGAAAATGAAAAGGGAATATCCAGTTCAGAAAGACGTTTCCGAAGATTAAGGAAGCCCTTTCTCCTTATAACCGTATCTCTGGCAAAGTCCTGAGAAATTGAGATTCGATGACCATCCCAGATGACTTGTTTAGCTTTGCGCATATGAGAGAGAATCTGTTCAGTATGCTGATGTCGCAATGGCTTAAAAATAACTGCTCTTGGCTGGGTTGCCGATTTAGACCGAAACGTTGGAACACGATGTGCTCTTTCTATTTCAAACTCTCTGAGGAATGAGATTTGTAAGGTGTCCGGAATCCAATGAGATAAGAACTCTATCATAGATGAAGATGATTTCTCTGAATCTTCCGGCAGGCCAAAAATGCGTAGGTTAGATCTACGGTTGCGATCTTCCTGCTCAGTGAGATCTCTGCGCAATGCCGCCATTGAGCGCTCCATGTGGTTGATGGATCTGGAGTGTTTCTGCATACCATCCTCTGCAGAACTGATTCGTGATTCCGTGGCAGATACACGAAGAGAGAGGGCTTTAAAGTCATTCCTGATAGCAGACACCTCCACTTGCAGCAAATCCGTATTTGTTTTTGTTGACTGCGCAATATCATGCACCTCATTAAGGCGTGTTAAGATGGTGTCCAACGTGGAGGTAGTGTCTGACTGAGCAGACTCAGGCGTAGGAGACACCGACTTAAGTCTTTTCAGTGACGTGCCAACATCTTTAGCGTCTTTGTTACTCGTGGAGCGACCCATACTTGTAGCCATGAAGGAGTAACCACAAAGAAAAAATATATAGCCACTTGAAGGAAAGAGAAGAGCAAAAATTGCGCAGACTTCAGCCCAAAATAAGAAATACAGCACACTGAGCTCAATGGGCGCTTATAATATAATAGCGGCGGACTTATATGCAGGGCAGACAGGTAGCCAAAGAATGATAGAGCTACAGTTAATTCAGGAGGGCACAGCACGGAGTTCGCAGGAAAAAACTCCACACCTGAATGAGAGAACTGCACTGAGAGAAAATAGCGCGTAGGCAGCTTAATTCCCAGCCAAGCAGCAAGAAAATAGCATAAAAAAGGAAACATTTTTACCAATTGCAGGCATCATAGAAGAAACTCCCTGGGCAGCCACCACGACCTGCAACATTGTAGCGAAAACGGCATTCCTGAGGAGAAAATGCCACTGCGTCAGGGGAAGGAAATGGCGGCCGTCCGTGAGGAAAACGAGCGTCAGATAAAAATCATGCAGCCGGTGCCAAAAACAGCAGGAAAACCTCCTCAATCAGCTCCCCTCATAATCCGCTGTTGAAGGCTGCCTTTTCCGCTCACAGGGGCAGTCGGGGACCGGAGAAATCAGCCCGACGGGAAAACTCGCCTCGGAGCTCAAGCGCAGTCCGCCATGCAGAAGCGGCGCGCAAGCCACGCCCCTCCGCAAAAATATGTGTTTTAAACACATATTTTAGATATTTTGTCAAGCTGGGGGTGACAAGAAATGTTCCGCACCGGGTACCACCTGACCTTGCTACGCCGACTGGCTGGTCATGCTTAGTTAGCTGTGCCTGCGATTAGTCCTGCTACTATTAATGTCATTATGAGTACATACCCTTCCAAACTTGATGCAATTTCATTTTGGATTGCACAAAAAAACTAATCAGCTTTAGGCAATATTGCCCCATATGGGACCTCAAGATAAATGTAGAATTCCCACTATGTGTGTTCTACTTGGTATGGTTCCCCCTTTTGAGGAGTTTAACACATGGGGCACTGTGATTGCTGCCATCCACACCATTACTCATGTTACTCCTTCAATTGCAGTTTTTTTTTTTTGTTGAAACTTTTTATTGAAAATAAAAAACAAGAAAACAGAAAAACAAAACATGGCAAGGCATTACAATAGAATTGTGTCACCATTCGGCTCGCGGGGGGGGGTACAAACGTAAATCAGATATCGTTGCAACCAGTAAATCAGGGGGAGGGGGGGAAAGGAGACCAGAAGTATACAAAACATCTATAATCCTGCGGAGGAAACATCAGGTTGGGAGGAAGACAAGTCAATATCACATTCCGATATGGGGGGAGCACATATATCACCACGGTATGTGTTCCACTGAGTCCAGATTTTCCCCCATTTGCCAGGTGTGCCACGGGAAACATAAACCATTTTTTCTCGAAACATGCACCAATCCATGTTTTGTTTCCACACTAGGACTGTCGGAGGCCTCTGGGCGCCCCATAGCTGGGCAATGTCACGCTTGGCGATCATGTTACCCAAGGTCGCCCATCGAAGCTGCGCCAGATTGTAGTCATTCGGCTCCCAGACGTTCAGCAAGCACCTCCGCGCTTCAGGCATCAGCCGTACACCCGTAACCTCACTCATTACCGCATGCACGCGATTCCAATAGCTCAGCACAGCCGGACATTCCCAAATCATATGGAGAAACGTGGCCACCCTGCCGCATCCACGCCTGCACAATCCATCCATCGAGAATCCCATTCGCACCAGACGCGGGCCAGTCACATACACCCTATGCAGAATTTTGAGTTGGACAAACCGAAGGCGTGCCGGGATAGCCACCTCTTTCGGGGAAGAGATCGCGGCCTGCCAGTCTTCATCATCGAGCTCCAGACCATCACTGGTCCACAACCCTCGGAGGCCTTCCAACAAGTCAATCCTAGTATTAATCAGTTTTTTATAAATGAGCGAGATAGTGCTATCAGGGACATGCCCGTCTAGTATCCTATCTTCAAGCGGGGATGCTTCCGGCACAACCGAGCTCGGGGAAAAACAGACAAGATTGCGTGCCGGACTTGCGTATACCGAAAGGATTCCCTATCATTCAATCCATATTCAACTTTCAATTCCTCAAAAGTTTTGATCCTACCCTTGATCCACATATCATCGACCCTACTGATCCCTATCATGTCCCACCGATCGAATCCCTTCGATTGCCAAAGGGAGCCAAGTTTATCCGAGGCATAGAGTGGAGTAGCCCGGGTCGGTCTGTCAGCCCATCCCGTGGCCGCCGTAGCCCGATACCACACCTGCACCGCTGTTTTAGTGGGACCCGTAAGAGATCTACCGGCTGACGTCGCGTATAAAGCCCTGTTGTAATCGCCGCCGGGCAGCAACCATTTATCCATCGCAACGGCCGGGTTTAGTGAATGAGCATAGGTGCCGTGGTTGATGGCCCCTAACTGAGAGGCCCAATAATAGCGACGGATGTCCGGGAGTGCGATGCCGCCATCATACCAAGGGAGCGTGAGCTTCGAAAGGGCAATACGAGAACGGCCCCCCCATATCAACTGTCGCTGTAGACATTCAATCTCCCGGAAATACCCGGCTGGTACTATGTCAAGCGTGTTTTGAAGCGCATAGAGAAATCGGGGGAGCGACATCATCTTAAACAACGCCGCTCGACCCAGGGGAGAGAGAGGGAGTCTGTTCCACGTTTCTATATCCGCCCGAAGACGTCGGAGAGGGGGCAACAAATTGCGCTCGTAACGAAGCGTAGGGTCTAGGGTAACAAAGATTCCCAGATATTTGAATCCCTCGAGCACCACCGAGATAGGACATCCACGTGGCAAGAGGGGAGCATCGCCGGAAAGAACATAAACGCAAGATTTTGACCAATTGATGACTAGACCGGAATTTTTACTGAAAGAAGTCAAAACGTCGAAAAGGACGATCAACGACTTCCGGGGCGACGTAAGGTATAAGAGTATATCATCCGCGTACAGAGATATACGGTCTTCAAATTCCGGAGACCATCTAATACCCTTCAAGGATGGTTCCCATTTCAACCAAGCCGCCAATGGCTCTAAGGCAAGAGCAAACAGAAGTGGGGACAGAGGACAGCCCTGGCGCGTACCCCTACCAAGCGCAAAGGAGGCCGAAACACGCCCATTCACCACTACCTGGGCTAAAGGGCCAGCATAAAGCAGCTGCACCCAACAGATAAAGGCGGGCCCAAAACCGAATTTAGAAAGGACCGCCCAAAGATAAGGCCACTCAAGCGTATCAAACGCCATAGTGGCGTCTAGGGACGCCAAGATGGCCGACTCCCGCAGAGTCCCGGCTCGCGCTAGGACTCCATGAAGGCGCCGAAGATTAAGTGCCGTATTGCGATGTGGTATAAAGCCGGATTGGTCCGGGTGAACAAGATCTCCTATAACAGATATCAAACGAGTAGCAAGAACTTTCGCCAGGATCTTAGGTTCAACATTGATCAGGGAAATAGGTCTGAAAGATTCGCAGCGGTCACGCGGCTTTCCCTCCTTATGGCTAACCACTATGGAGGCCACCCTTTGATCAGGAGGAAGAGACCCTTTCTCTAGGGATTCCAAAAACATCGATCGCAAATACGGCGCCAGTACGTCGGGACGGAGCTTGTAAAGCTCAATGGGGAGTCCATTAGGGCCCGAGGCCTTCCCGGAGCGAATCGATTGGATAGCGGTCGCAATTTCATCAGCCGTGAGCGGAGCTTCCAGTAGGTCCCGCTCCGGGTCAGACAAGCATGGCAGCGAGATATCGCGTAGAAGCAAGCGGGAGTCCTGCTCTGGTCGATCGGACACAGGGGAGTACACTACCCGAAAATAATCGGCGAACCGCGCAATGATCCCAGCAGGGTCAGTGATACTTTCACCATTCACATCAACTATGACAGGGATAACCCGACTCGCGCATTCTCTCCTATCCAACCAAGCAAGCAACTTCCCAGCCTTATCTCCCACATCATACAGACGCCCCTGCTGTTCACGACCCATCTCTTTCGCAGCGTCAGTCACAAGTGCTCTATATTCGTGCTGTTTTAGGTCTAACAAGTGCAGCTTCTCAGGGGAGGCTCCAGAGTCCAACTCTCCCTCAAGGATGGTAAGTTCAGTCTCAAGACGGACAACCTCTTCCCGCTTACACCTCTTAACATTGCCAATCGAGGAGAGGGCTTGGCCCCGAATGACAGTTTTATACGCCTCCCACAAGGAGACAGAAGAGGACACTGAACCCACATTTTCAGCAAAGTAACGATCGATTGCTTTAAGTAATTCCACTCTAATCTTAGGATCACGGAGGTACCATGGGTTAATCGGGGCAATCCGACCTCCCGACCCCAGACGAGCGTTCACAACTAACCACAGCGGGGAGTGATCCGAAATACCCCTGGCAAGATGTTTCACCTCCCCTATGAGGGAAGCCTGGGAGGAGGGCATCAAAACATAATCTAATCTCGAAAGGCTGCCATGGGCCCCGGAGTGAAAAGTATACTGCCGTTGCCCAGGATGATGTAAACGCCAGCAATCGGTTAGCCCCATTGCCTCCAGGAAGTCCCCCAGCCAGGATTGAGATTTAGCGAGGACACGGGGAGGGTGACGATCACACATACCAGACACTACTGAGTTGAAATCCCCCCCTACTACAAGTACACCCTCGGGCACTCCCAGGATCACTTTTCCCAAATCAGCATAGGTCGTAGTTTGAAGGCCTGGGGGTATGTAAACCGAGAGTAAAGTAATCACCCTCCCCTCCCAGCGCCCTACAATAGCGGCATAACGCCCCCTATCATCGAGTATAACGTCATCAATAGCAAGGGGGAGGGAGGTCCGAACCAGAATGCCCCCCCTCTGGAGCCGGAAGTGAAACCCGAGTGGGCCATGAGACGGTATCCACGCCTATTCATGGCGTGGCACGTATTACCCAGCAAGTGTGTTTCTTGAAGCAAAACCACATCAGGAGACGTCGTAGCAACTGTAAAACCACCCCCCGTTTAATTCTGTCTCCCAACCCATTTACGTTCCAACACAGAATGCGTAGTCCCCTATCCCCCATCCCAGAATCCACCCCAGGTTCCCCCCACACCAGCCGCGACACTGCAACACAGGAGATCATCAGTACTATGCCTTGAATAAAACAAAAAACCCTAAACTTGAACCCCCCAACCCCCAAACCAACATTATACCCCCCACCCGCACCCCTGCGTGAGACTCAAAAGCCACCCCAACTTGCAGTGTGCCTGTCGCCCTAACATACAACTAATCTACGAAAAGAACCCCAGAGGAGGAAGACACACCCGACCCCCTCCCACACCCCATTAAGACAACACAGTAGCGGACAATAGTAGCATAGCATCAAACCACAGCCGAAAGTCAATACGTTGGTCCAGGAGCCGATTCACTCCCTATTCCTGCTCCATCAGGCCGCCCTCCGCTCCACCGGAGTGTTCCGAATGATCAAATTGTTCCTGTCCAGGGGGCAACGAGTCCAACCAGTCACTAGCAGCTCCAGGATGGTCAAAGAAAAACGTTCTATCATTGTGAACCACACGCAATCGAGCCGGGAAAAGCATGGCATATTTCATGGCTCTGTCTCTCATTCTCTTCTTCACTCCTTGAAATCCCAGTCGCTGCCTCTGAACCTGTTGGGTGAAGTCCGGGTAGAAGCTGATCGCGGCGTTTTCATATTTCGTAGGGCCCGATGTGCGGGACGCCTGCAGGATCGCATCTCTGTCACGAAAGTTAAAGATCCGCGCAATGATGGGGCGCGGAGAAGCTCCCAACTTGGGCGGGCCACTCGGGATTCGGTGGGCCCGTTCCACTGCAAAAAACTTGCTCAGACCCTTGGGCGCTAGGTGATTCAGGACAAGGTCCTCCACCAGTAGGTCTACTGCTGACGAGTCCGTCGTCTCCGGGACACCAACCAACCGGACGTTGTTCCACCGTGCGCGGCCTTCAAAATCGTCCAAGCGTCGAGAGAGGTAGTCACGGGCGGATCTCAAATTACCGACCTCCGTCTGTAATTCAGAGACGTCGGCGACAAGACTAGATGTCTTCAGGTCAAGGGATTTGACCTTCTCGTTAGTCTTTCCAAGGTCTGCCCTGATCAGAGTAACATCTATAGCAACCGTGTCTAGCTTGTGAGTCAGGGCCTCATATTGTTGTCCCAACGCGGCCTTCATCCCAGCAATGGCGCCCATGACGTCTTTCAACGACGGTTCTTCATCCAACAGGGAGTCATCCCCAAAGGTGGGCGGGGGTTTAGTCATACCACTCGGAGAGCCCTGAGTGAGGGTATAGCGATCCATAACGTTGGACTGCACAGGACCTCCCCGAGTTGCCGGTCTGGTCTTGCGCCTCTCCGCCTCGGGCTTGGTAGTCATTTTAGGTTGTGCGCCCCAGAGGGTATTCTGAGACCTACTAAAAATGGCGACACTCTATACGCCCGGATCAATTCGGAGAATAGGTGGAGGGCCAGCCACTGATCAAAGAGCAGCGAAAGTCCAGATCACTAAACGATGACGTGGTAGTGAAAGAAACAAACGACCAGGGCGACCAAGGCAAAGTCAATGAGGCCAGACCACAGGAATCGAAACTGAAAGTAGAAGACCGGGCATGGGAGCCTCGCCTGGGCCGTTGTTATTCGATTACCACCCGGCTGGCAGAGAAGGCAAGCCCGGGGCAGTACCATGGAGCAGGCCAGAAATGTTCAAAAGTCCTTATCTTCGGTTCCCGGGGACCAAATCGCAATCTGAAAACGGATAAATGATCAGCCAGGTCACGACCACAAAAGCCCGTCGTCTAAATCAGGATAAGATACAGGATGATCGGTGGAGGTGGCGAAGGTCCGGGAGCTCTGAGCTCACGCGACCATCTTGGGTGCGCACTAAGCTCCTCCTCTCAATTGCAGTTTTAACTTAAGTCCTTTAACAGATTCAGGCTGACCATGGTGCAGCCCCTGCCCTGGATTTGGGAATGAAACTCATTGGCAACTTTGCCACAGTGTCCTGAATTATTTTGAGAAATATTAAAGGAGCGGCAATTTCTTTGGAGATATGCCAATGGCTCGCTTTAGTTTCCCCAGTAGCTCAGTATGCAAGCTCCCTAAAATATTTTCATTTCTGAAACCTAGACATCTATGGGGCGAGTTATTTTGGGGACCAGGCCTAATAAAGGAAAATCTGATGCCAAAATTACCAAGCAGACACTTGCATTTTCCAAAAGGTGTTGGGAAAAAAACAAAGCTAAAACTAAAACATGAGGTGGATCTCCACAACAGGAGTCTTCCGGAAAATACCTGATAGACATCAGTATTCAGATACATGTCCCTCTCGATCCCTTCAGTACTCTACAGGCAAACGGTTAGAGAGAGGGGGACGAGGTGACCCCAGACAGAATGTGAAATTGAAAATTAACTCACAGCGCTCTTCTGATGTAATCATTAAAAAAACTGAAACTTCCACAACAAAAAGTACAATTTAAAAAGAAGAAAGTGGAAGGAATTTCTGCTAAATATAACACGAAAACTCTGAACTTTTTTTCAGAACAAGACATGGGTGAGACCTCCACTTGACAGTGCAGTAGAGGTCACAATTGTTCACAAGACTCTTCAAGAGTTTGTGGTGGCGAGACTGACTAATGACTACGTACAAGTAGAAACTCCAGATCAGTGACGTAGCCCTCCTGATAGACTTTATGATTTGGATACACAAATTGTGTGTAGAAACTGCATACTATTAAAGTAATAATCTGGAAAAATTTAACTAATTAGCACAACTATCTCTTGGCTGAGGTAGATTGGCCACCAGTTCTAAAAATCCCACGAGGGTAGGATCAAATAATACCTTCCTTTTCCGTTCTTGTTCCTGAGGAAGTTAAAGCTGCATATACTGCAGAATGGGGTCTTGCACAGGCTCCAGCTTTATATCGTAATAAAATGGGTTGGAATAAAAACTCACCTTATCATGTTCTACCTTTAAGGTCCAGCCTGCAGATTCAAGCACAATACCCTATTAAACATGAAGATTAACGTCCTGTTAGTGAGATTTTATCAAAATTAGAATATCAAGGTGTGATTAAGCCATGTGTCTCCCCTGTGAATACACCGTTATTTCCTGTGCTTAAACAAGATCATTCTTATTGTATAGTGTTAGACTATGGACAATTAAACAGTCACACACACTTTTTATGAACTATGTTATTACAGCCTGTGCTGTGCAAAATTACCTGCAAACACAACAATGATGGACAGAATGTGGATCAATGTCACACATTCAACCCAGTCCAAAGATCTGGGCGCAAATCCATCGTTTTTCCACTCCACACCACCCTGGGTTAGACAATGGCGATATGCAAATCAGCGCTGACCCTGTGCCCCATGGGAACAGTCCAGTCCGAACTACAAAAGCCATGTCCTTCCCAGAACGGAAACAAGCATCCGAGGACCGGCCCGGTTTCGAGGTAACACCTCTCATCAGCCCGGCTAGCTTGATTCCAGTGGTGTGGAGTGCCTGGGACTCACGTCTGAGCATCCCCAGTACACTTAGAGCGGTACCTGCAAACACAACAATGATGGACAGAATGTGGATCAATGTCACACATTCAACCCAGTCCAAAGATCTGGGCGCAAATCCATTGTTTTTCCACTCCACACCACCCTGGGTTAGACAATGGCGATATGCAAATCAGCGCTGACCCTGTGCCCCATGGGAACAGTCCAGTCCGAACTACAAAAGCCATGTCCTTCCCAGAACGGAAACAAGCATCCGAGGACCGGCCCGGTTTCGAGGTAACACCTCTCATCAGCCCGGCTAGCTTGATTCCAGTGGTGTGGAGTGCCTGGGACTCACGTCTGAGCATCCCCAGTACACTTAGAGCGGTACCTGCAAACACAACAATGATGGACAGAATGTGGATCAATGTCACACATTCAACCCAGTCCAAAGATCTGGGCGCAAATCCATCGTTTTTCCACTCCACACCACCCTGGGTTAGACAATGGCGATATGCAAATCAGCGCTGACCCTGTGCCCCATGGGAACAGTCCAGTCCGAACTACAAAAGCCATGTCCTTCCCAGAACGGAAACAAGCATCCGAGGACCGGCCCGGTTTCGAGGTAACACCTCTCATCAGCCCGGCTAGCTTGATTCCAGTGGTGTGGAGTGCCTGGGACTCACGTCTGAGCATCCCCAGTACACTTAGATCGGTACCTGCAAACACAACAATGATGGACAGAATGTGGATCAATGTCACACATTCAACCCAGTCCAAAGATCTGGGCGCAAATCCATCGTTTTTCCACTCCACACCACCCTGGGTTAGACAATGGCGATATGCAAATCAGCGCTGACCCTGTGCCCCATGGGAACAGTCCAGTCCGAACTACAAAAGCCATGTCCTTCCCAGAACGGAAACAAGCATCCGAGGACCGGCCCGGTTTCGAGGTAACACCTCTCATCAGCCCGGCTAGCTTGATTCCAGTGGTGTGGAGTGCCTGGGACTCACGTCTGAGCATCCCCAGTACACTTAGAGCGGTACCTGCAAACACAACAATGATGGACAGAATGTGGATCAATGTCACACATTCAACCCAGTCCAAAGATCTGGGCGCAAATCCATCGTTTTTCCACTCCACACCACCCTGGGTTAGACAATGGCGATATGCAAATCAGCGCTGACCCTGTGCCCCATGGGAACAGTCCAGTCCGAACTGTAGTTCGGACTGGACTGTTCCCATGGGGCAACAGGGTCAGAGCTGATTTGCATATCGCCATTGTCTAACCCAGGGTGGTGTGGAGTGCAAAAAAACGATGGATTTGGGCCCAGATCTTTTGACTGGGGGAGTGTGTGACATTGATCCACATTCAGTCCATCACTTGTTGTTTTTGCAATTGCCGCCCTAAGTGCGCTGGGGATGCCCAGACGTGGGTCCCAGGCACTCCACACCACTTGGAGTCAAGCTAGCCGGGCTGAAGAGAGGTGTTACCTCGAAACCGGTCCGGTCCTCGGATGCTTGATTCCGTTCTGGGAAGAACATGGCTTTTGTAGTTCGGACTGGACTGTTCCCATGGGGCTACAGGGTCAGAGCTGATTTGCATATCGCCATTGTCTAACCCAGGGTGGTGTGGAGTGCAAAAAAACGATGGATTTGGGCCCAGATCTTTTGACTGGGGGAGTGTGTGACATTGATCCACATTCAGTCCATCACTTGTTGTTTTTGCAATTGCCGCCCTAAGTGCGCTGGGGATGCCCAGACGTGGGTCCCAGGCACTCCACACCACTTGGAGTCAAGCTAGCCGGGCTGAAGAGAGGTGTTACCTCGAAACCGGTCCGGTCCTCGGATGCTTGATTCCGTTCTGGGAAGGACATGGCTTTTGTAGTTCGGACTGGACTGTTCCCATGGGGCAACAGGGTCAGAGCTGATTTGCATATCGCCATTGTCTAACCCAGGGTGGTGTGGAGTGCAAAAAAACGATGGATTTGGGCCCAGATCTTTTGACTGGGGGAGTGTGTGACATTGATCCACATTCAGTCCATCACTTGTTGTTTTTGCAATTGCCGCCCTAAGTGCGCTGGGGATGCCCAGACGTGGGTCCCAGGCACTCCACACCACTTGGAGTCAAGCTAGCCGGGCTGAAGAGAGGTGTTACCTCGAAACCGGTCCGGTCCTCGGATGCTTGATTCCGTTCTGGGAAGGACATGGCTTTTGTAGTTCGGACTGGACTGTTCCCATGGGGCAACAGGGTCAGAGCTGATTTGCATATCGCCATTGTCTAACCCAGGGTGGTGTGGAGTGCAAAAAAACGATGGATTTGGGCCCAGATCTTTTGACTGGGGGAGTGTGTGACATTGATCCACATTCAGTCCATCACTTGTTGTTTTTGCAAAATTAGCACAGCACAGGCTGTAATAACATAGTTCATAAAAAAAAATACATTGGACATTTCCAAAGCTTTTTTTTTCAAATATAGCACCTAAGAGCCATAATTTGACCACTTTCTCAGAGCTACGAGCCCAACGAAAATTCTGTAGGCTCCCACAGGGGTATAGGAACAGTCCAGGTATGTTTGCGGCCCAAGTAATTACAAAAAGGGTGTGGTGATGGACAGAGTATCTGAGTTAATCAGAACACTCCTACCCAGTCAACAGATCAGGGCTTGATCCATCACCGTTTTTTAGCTCACTGCACCATCCCAGTTCAGAACCTGGCTATATGCAAATTAGTCTGTCCCTGGCCCAGTGCATCATGGGAACAGGGCAGACCAAACTACCAAGCCAATTCTTCACTGGAAAGGAAACAAGCTTCCGGGGACCGGTTTCTGGCATTACAGCCGTCTTCGGCCCGGCTTGCTTGAATCCTGATGGTGCAATGAGCAAGGGACTCATGTCTGAGCATACCCTTCCACACTCATGGTGGCCAAAATAATTACAAAAAGGGTGTGGTGATGGACAGAGTATCTGAGTTAATCAGAACACTCCTACCCAGTCAACAGATCAGGGCTTGATCCATCACCGTTTTTTAGCTCACTGCACGTAATGTCAAGTTTACGAGAAATTGATTCAGAAGCATTGTCCTATGTTGATAACAATTACATCACTGATGATGATTTCAACACTCATTTGGCCAGAGTGGATCGTATTATTCTGGGATATGCTGATCATGGCTATAAATTCAATTTCCTAAAACTGCCTTTCTCAGTGTCTTGTTTTTACGACATGAATTATCAAATAAAGGCAAAAGCATAGGACCACATTTCTTAGAGAAATGTGCTCTTTCACAATCACTGAATACTTTGAAAGAGCTTGAATCTCTTTTGGGCTTTCTATAACATGCAGACCAGACATTGCACAATGGGTTAAACTGGTATACAATTTAATTCATCCTGATTTGTTTTTTAATAAATATTGAACTACTGAACATACTACAAATCCCAGAAATGTACAAACAAACCTACTTGAGTATAAAAACGTATATATTCGTGTTAAAACTAAGGGCCTTATTTAGATATCGGTGAATGGATTACTCCGTCACAACAGTGACGGATATCTTGTCCGTCTAAATATTAATCCCAATATAGCCTATGGGATGTAGATTTCAGCAGATGGGATATCCGTCACCATTGTGACGGAGTAACCCATCCACCAACATCTAAATCAGGCCCTTAGTGATCTGCATAATTGAAAGTTCCAGAGGTTACACATATATTTTATTCAACAATGGACAAACAGTGCCAGCAGCTTAAAAATTGCATTCCTATCCCAATGTTTTGTGTAGTTCCTAGAAAGCTATGTAGGATCTGTACGTTTAGACAACATTAACTGTGGATTGGTGTCCAGACTGATTCCAGACACCCCCACGGGATATGTTTGCCTGCATGAGGATACACAGAATAAATGGTGGGGACGTTTTCAAAAAGCAATATTTAACCAGCGTCATTCTAGTGTAAAATAGGTGTGCTGAAACAACCATAAGACAGAAAAACAGATATAAACGATTATAACCACCAACAGAGTAAATGGATGGTAGATGTCTACCATAGTGCTAAAACAATGAATATATGCAAGCATATAACTACATGACAGTAATAATGTGTACTCCTACGATGCAACCCTAACTAGATGTGCCTAAGTGTACCTAGCATGTATGTAGGTGTATAGCCAATAATCCCCCTAGGATGAGGCCAAGTCCATTACCTGGTGTAAGAGAATGAAGGACTCCGTCTTGCTCTCGGGATGGACACCCCACAAGGGATGTCAGACCACTGCGTTCTGGACTGTCTGCATGCAGGAGCCTCAGGATCTCACGTCAGTGTGTCAGCATGAAAGTCTTTCTCCTCTGCCTGCCCCTGAAAAGATTTGGGGGTGATTAGTATACTGGGCAGATCACCACCGCTCGTATGACGGTGGTGATCCGCCCACGAAAAGTCACTGCCTGCATGTCTTTTTCCCCCGCCACATTAAGATGGCAAGGTGACCCCGGCGGAAGGGAATACTGTCCATCGGTTTCCATCCGGTAGGCAATCCGCCCGATTGCCTACCGGGCAGAAAAGCACAGCAATATGGTGGCAGTACCTAAGGCGCCGCCATCCATATTACAATGATGGTGGAGAAGTGCCTTTCCATAGCGTTGACTCCGCACCACTGGTGGCCAGTCCCATCACCGCTAGGGTCCGCCATCCTAATAGGCCCTATGGTGTTTATATACCCGAAACGTACCCTTAGTGGTTCTACCTTGCTGTGTCGTGTTGGCCAAGGATGACAGAAGAGATAACACTTATACATAGTTATTATGCAGAAGATGGTAATCCTGCTTTGATTCTGAGAATCCTCATGCATAATAAATTAGGCTAGTACTCTTGGAAAACCACACAACATTTATGCGGCACCTTAAATAGGTAAGAGGTCAATACCAAAAACCGGTATGTAGTACAAAGACAGGGAAAATGTAGGTAAAAGGTTAAGGGACTACCCAGGCCTATGCTGGGGTACACTACAAAACATAACACTCTCTCCTCATCCGACCTGACGATATACTCAAAAGGTAATGTCACTCTAATCCATCATAAACATTTAAAAAAATGCTCAGAATAAAAAATTACAAAGTATAAAAAATGCCTAAAAAACTCTATAAATCCTTAATCATTGTTACAATTAATGTAAGTCCTGTAAAATATGTTCATAAATATGGTGCGAGTAAATGAGAGCGTTCGAAAGCCATGGTGCTAGCAATAGTAAAGACGAGAGCGAGAAAAAGTTTGTTTAAAATTCCAATTTTGGTTGTTTTGGAAAAAGGCCAAATTCCTCCCAGCACAAGGAGAGACAAATGTTTATATTTCCTGTGCGGGAGACGCAACATCACTGCTGCTTGCCTTGGCAGGCGATGGTCCCTGTAACATCTCACTGATCAGGTAAATCGAGCAAAGGTGATCTTCTTCAGTTTCCACAGCAGATGCTGAGGAGGCAGTTGAAACATCCAAAGCCTGTGCCTGTAGTAGAGCCAGTTTCCAATCCAACAGGAGCTGAAGCATCCCATGGTGGCTCTAAGAATGCCGACATCAACATTGGAATACGCTGAGGACACAGTAGTATGTGGGCCATTGACGGATCCAGCTATGCATCCACGTCCGGTGGCGAAACCAATGGAAGTGTTAGACAGAGATCTAACACGAGTTCTTGTCCACAGAACAAGCAGCGGAGAACAGGCAAAATGAATCACTCAACATCAAAAATATTGACGTCAAAAATATCGGAAGCAAAATATCGATGTCAACAATATTGAAGTCCTATCTACAATATAGTAAGTACAAAAATATCGGAAAAAAATATCGTTGTCAAAAATATCGTTGTTAAAAATATCGTTTTATTTAAATTATTAAAAATAATGTAAAAAAAGTAAATAATACATATATTTAAAATAACATAGTTAGAAATATGTTTAAAATTATAAGCAATACATATAGGGGCCGATTCCGATTCGTTAAACAAATCGTACGACCGAATTAAATCTGTAGCCCTTTCCGTACGACTCGTACAATTCCGTCCGAATCGCGTAATATGATTCGTTTGAAATATATATGACCGAATCGTCGTGAACTGTACGAAAAGCAAGGGAAAATCCGTACGACACGGACCCTCACAGTAAACCGTACGAATCGTAAACATGCTGTACGACCCGACAAGTACGATCCGGACCGGGGAATGAGAACGTGATTAGTACAAAAACCGTACCCCTGCAATCATGGGGTGTATGCACTGTACCTTTACGCACCGTACCCCTGCAATCATGGGGTCTACGCACCATACCCCTACGCACCGTACCCCTGCAATCATGTGGTGTACGCACCGTACCCCTATGCATCGTACCCCTGCAATCATGGGGTGTATGCACCGTACCCCCATACCCCTGCAATCATGGAGTGTACGCACTGTACCCCTGCAATCACGGGGTGTACGCACCGTACCCGGGGGGGTCCGTTTCGTATGCGGTTCGAGTCGAAATTTGCTTTTCCCGTAGAAAAAGAGTTGTACGGAGTGTTGACGAGATGAATCGTTCTTGCTGGGTCGGAAAATGCTGCTTCAATCCGTACGGACGTTGCGTACTGCGTGCTCTAAATGCGATTCGTACGGATTTTTAAGTCGTATGGTCTTTCGTACGATTCGTACGGAGATCTGCTTTGGGTCCAAATCGTACTTTATCGTACATACGGGGACGTTTAAGGATACGATTCGTACGGGAAATATGCTCCGTACGGCTATTTGTAAGGGATTTTACCAAATCGGAATCGGCCCCATAATGTAAACAAAATTTACCATATAAAATATAATATATATAATTACTTAATAATATTTACAAATAATTATTGTAATAACATAATTGTTTTATAAATTATAAATTATAAATACATACATACACATACAACAATAATATAAATAAAAATATTACAAATATATATAACAAATTAAAAAAACTTTTTTTCAAATAAATTATACACTACATTAACTAAAACAGTAAATATTGGATAGCGTAGGGGTAAAAATTACTATTCCGAATCCAGGGAGTGCAAAAGTAGGGAAAGTGTTGGATAACGTAGGGCTAAAAATTACTATTCCAACTCCAGAGAGTGCAACAGTATGGAAAGTGTTGGATAGTGTAGGGATAAAAATTACTGTTCCCACTCAAGAGAGTGCAACAGTAGGGAAAGTGTTGGATAGCGTAGGGGTAAAAATTACTGTTTCCACTCCAGAGAGTGCAACAGTAGGGAAAGTGTTGGATAGCGTAGGGGAAAAAATTACTATTCCAACTCCAGAGAGTGCAATAGTAGGGAAAGTGTTGGATAGCGTAGGGGTAAAAATTACTATTCCAACTCCAGAGAGTGCAACTGTAGGAAAAGTGTTGGATAGCGTAGAGTAAAAATTCATATTCCAACTCCAGAGAGTGCAACAGTAGGGAAAGTGTTGAATAGCGTAGTGTAAAAATTACTATTCCCACTCCACAGAGTGCAACAGTAGGGAAAGTGTTGGCTAGCGTAGGGGGTAAAATAAATAATGATTTAATTATTGAATAACAATAAATGAATTAACAATACCAATAAATAATTATTAAAACATAATTTCCAATTAATAATTAATTAGCAATTAAATTAATGATAAATAGCACTACATAATCATTATTAAAAATTAATTACTAAATAATAATTAAATAACACAAAATTAATTTGCAATACCGAAAACTATAATTATTAAAAAGTATTTAGCAATTAATAATTAATTCGAAATAAATGTTGGTAAATACCAATAAATAAAATTAATACAAATGAATTGCCAATTATTAATTAATGAACAATAAATTAATTTTCCGAACAAAAATATTAATTATTAAAAATGTATTACCAATTAATAATTGATTAGCAATAAATTAATTATGAAACCCAGTAAAATAAATCATTACTTAATTAGAATTAAATTACTTCCCACAATATTGCCCTATAAACTCACAACACACTTCAATTATAAATTAATACACTTAATATAATTACCAATTAATCAATAAATAAAAAAATTACCAATTAATACAAATTAATTACCAATTATTAATTGTTTACCATACAGTTAATTATCAATACCAATAAATAAAAATAATTAATTACTTCCCACCCTTTCCCCCTATGAACCCACAACCCACTACAGAACTAAAACGCAAAATTTACTTAAAAATAATTAGTAATTCCTAAAAGAAAATGTATTAATTTCTTTGTTTATTTATGTTGAGAGTTTTATACAGCGCTCTCTAGATGCAGAGGTATCGGAGCGATTTACATAAGGTTCCACAGGAATTACAAAATGACATATTTTACACGTTGATTAATAAATGTTTACTATAATGAAATTACTTCCCACCCTATTCCCCTATAAACCCACAACTCGCTACGGTACTAAAGCGCATAATTTACTTTAAAAAAGTTACTAACTTCTAAAAATGTTATACATATATTCTAAAACGAATACAATAATTAACAAAAAATATAAACACAAACATATAAAATACATAACAAAATACATAACACTAAAATAAATATTGATATTAGTAACATCAATATTTTTGCTATTGATATTACTAACTTTGATATTAACAAAAACGATATTTCTTACATGCAGGTTGATATTCTGGTTTTTGACATTCCTGATTTTGATATTCTGTCCGTACAATACTTACAACTCGATATTACTGTAGGGCATAATAAAAAACTCGCTATATAGATTGGGCACCAGGCAAAACACAGTAAATCCAAACTGGTCGGAATGATAGGAACCAAGACTCGCTAAGCTCCCGAAGTCGAGGTGTGCCCAGATGGAGTACTATGCGATCATGGTAACGGCGCTCCAAGAGTGTTTTTTCCATCTCCTTTGTGAATGGGATGTCCATTGCATAGCAGAAAAATTAAAATCAGGATTCCCACTACCAGTAGCAGGATTAGCAGAAGCCCTCCAAAAAGTTTTCAAAATACAGAGAACTCCATTAGGATGATTAGCAGAAGCCCTCCCAAAAATTTCAAAAGTACAGAGACCCCATTAGGATGACGGGCCATCCCATTAGGGTCCCGTTGGTGGCATTAGGATGCGCCCGCCACAGTGGCGGGCGCATCCAGCATTCCTACCATTGTGGCGGGCGGTGCACTCAGCACCGCCCGCCACAATGGCAGGAAGGTATGCTGTGCACTTCCATGCACAACATGTTGTCCATGGAACTGCTGGGGGGTACCATAGATACCCCCCATTTGCACCACCCCACCCGCCTGGAGTCCTTGGGGGCCCGCAACAGGCCCCCAAAGCAGACTCCGCATGCCTTTCAAAGGCATTGCAAAATCCCCATCCTAATATGGCTGCCGGTGTCTGATAGACACTGCCACCATACAGAACCCTTTCCTGCCCGGTCGGCGCAGAAAAGCGGTGGATGGTCTTTTCGTCCGCTGCAGAGCCCCCATCCATACTAATATGGCAAGGGGTCATTCCGGCACAGATGGCGGGCAGATCGCCCCCGCCAGGCCGGCTGTGGCTACCGCCGGCCTGGCGGGGGCGATCCGCCCGCCATCCTAATGGGCCCCAGAGTGTTTAAAAGCTGGAATCACTCTGAAGACTGTTTGAAGAGTGCTTAACAGTCCAGAACCTATGGTCTTACACAGGTGTACTATACCCGTCTTATCTGACATATTAGATATGCAGTACCATTTCTCAGAAATGTAAAGGGCAATTTGTTTGCACTGGTACCTGCATCTCAGCTGAGGATCTTGCAACCTGAAGATGAAAAGTCTGTTGGGCTGAGGTTAAGGGCACAAATTTCTGTAAAAGCTTGGCTTTCATTCAGCTCAGAGTATCAAACCGTATAAAGGAACCATGCAATGAAGGCCATAACGGTACCTCCCTGACTGAGTGGATCAGTGGAAACAATACTTGCATACAACAAGTAACCCTGGAACTCATTGTTACTAGATATGCGATGCCTGGAAGCATCCCACAACAACCTTGATCATTCAGCATTAAGTAACTCCCATTTGAGAGCATCCTGAACACTGGATTAATCACAGCAGCGAGGAACCTTTTCAACTGACAGGACAAGTTTGCAACTGAACCATTACAGGCCTCATGAAGCATAATATCCTGGCAAAAGAGCGATCCACTCAAAGAATTCTCGCAGTCTGTACTGCTGAGAAACACTTCAGTGTCTCCATTTCTGCATCTAAATCTGTATCGTAATTCCCAAGATTCATGGATGAATTCCCATCCCATTGCTTCATACCTGCCTACTTGGTGGTCTTCTAGGCAATATGGAAACTGGAAAGTTGTTACTGGCAAAGTTATATGGCCATAAATTAACACATTCTGTGGACGGTGCCTCTTCGACAGTGAAAGGTAATTGCTCTCATTTTTCAATGTGCAGCATTCTATATTTCGCATCCCTTTGTACCATTGTTGTCTGCTAATCAGTCAAATTATATGCATAAAAGAGAGACGTATTGTTGATATATTGCCAAGGCACATAACCAGAGAGCAATGAAGTGTCCAGCTTAATGACACACTAGAACATAACTGAGATTGTCCGTGTTGTAAGATGGACAGATCCTGTGCCATTACATCTATAGCAGAAGATACAGTGTTGCCCAGTGAATGAATCCTGGATGTTAGTGTGGTCATGCCATTGTCAACCACAGCCAAAGCCTTTTCTAAGTTAATTCTGCCAATTTCACGTAATCTCTCTGCAGCTTCCTGTTGAGAGATTTTCCAAATGTCATTATAAACGGCTTGTAGGAAGCTTTTCTGATGTGGCTTTCGGGGGCCTAAGAAAAAATCCCTAAAATCCATGTCATCTGACAGTGAGGATAGTGTTGTTTCACCTGTGACAATGTTGAGGCTCACAGCCAATCTAGGCATAACATCCCAACATTGTATGATGTCACCACTACCGGATGTTCTTTTTCTACATAGAGTAAGGCAGGCCTATGGATACTAAACCCTTCGGAGGTACCCTTGAATCTTGACTGACACCTATTTGTCTTGATGGGCCAAACTAACCATCCCTTCCAATTGGGGTCTGTTTTACTGGATGAAACACCCTGCTTGATGACATCAACTTGATCCCTCACCATTTTCTGCCAACCCTCAAAGTGTGAAAGCGAGGGAATACAAGGTGTTTTCAAGTCCTTAATCTTGGGCACTCCAAGAAAGGAAGTCTATTGCACAGTGTCGTTCATGAAGATCTGTTGTGGTATGAGGTATGCTCTAAATAGTGCCTCAGTTCCCTGAACCTGCCATTCCTCAGTACCCCAGACTGATTTTATGTCTACAGTGTCTTTCCATAAGTTGAAACCCTATTTAGACAGTGGGGCAATAAAGGATGCAGAGTATATCTGTTTTGTGTTAGTGAGCATACTTTTCTTTTTGGATGTAGATGGAAGTTTATAAGAATATGATCATGGATCTGATGTATTAAACCCAGAAAAATAAGCAAATGTTTGTGCCAACATTTGTGAACTACCTTTCTGTGGTGCTGGGCAATGTTCCCATTGGTGGCATGTGAAAACATCACATGGTGCACTTATTGTATAAGAAAAATGGTGACCATAGTGTTGGTAACAATACAAGGTGTCAAAATAAGATGAATCATCAAGCATTTCATCTTTTGAAAATGCTGCAGACAGTTCCAAATTAGACAGCATATTATTAACAGTTTCAAAATCCCGATTGTCAGAGCATGTACTGGAGGTGATGATACCACTTAAAGATGGTATGAATACATATAGTATTTTAAAAAGTTCAGTGGGGCCAAATACATCCTATGAAACTCTCTCCCAAACTATTCTGCCAGGAACTGGAACTGCTGTAATGTGCATTTGTACAGGTCTCTCTGCTCACAATGAGATGACGTATGAGGTTTCAGTACCACGTTCACATGTGATACTGTGGAGCGTACTGGGATCCAGTGTCCATTCACAACCAAGAAAAAGACAGTCACTAAACCTATCCAAAATAGCAGGAATATTATTCCAGTGATTATCCAGAGCTGTAGAGATGGTGAGACTAGGTATGTCTTTTTCAGAAAAATGTAAAATTCATTAAGTTGTCTTTCGCAGGAAACTGGAGCCGGTGGTGACTCAGGTTCACTTGGAATCAGTGAAAAGGTATCGAAATCAATGAAGTAGCCAGATGCAGTTCAAATCTATCTTTGGTAGCTGAGCAGGTTTCATTGAACTAACAGATCTTTCCTGTAGAGGCATAATGATGTAGATGTTGGTGGTAGGCCAAATTGATATCTGTGTTTCATTTGAGCTTTGATGTTCAATTTCAATAGGAAAGAGGTCTGTTTTATTGTTTGTAGCTTCATTACTACATATAGAAGACTCTTCAAATGTTATCAGTCTTTCTGTCTGAACCTCTTGCATGGTAGTGAGAGGTGAGCGGCAGCTACCCAGGAGCCCATGCAGTCTATTCAGTACATCACCACCCCCCTTACTCTATTGACTTGGTAAGAGTATTCTGCATCATTCAGAAACTCTGTCCATCACCACCCCCCTTTTCCAAAATCGGTTTTATCCACACTATGTGTGGGAGGGTATACTCAGACGTGAGTCCCTTGCTCATTGCACCATCAGGATTCAAGCAAGCCAGGCCGAAGAAGGCTGTGATGCCAGAAACCGGTCCCCGGAAGCTTGTTTCCTTCCCAGTATAAGAATTGGCTTCATAGTTTGGTTTGCCCTGTTCCCATCATGCACTGGGACAGGAACAGACTAATTTGCATATAGCCAGGTTCTGAGCTGGGATGGTGCAGTGAGCTAAAAAACGGTGATGGATTAAAACCATGATCTATTGACTTGGTAAGAGTATTCTGCATCATTCAGAAACTCTGTCCATCACCACCCCCCTTTTCCAAAATCGGTTTTATCCACACTATGTGTGGGAGGGTATACTCAGACGTGAGTCCCTTGTTCATTGCACCATCAGGATTCAAGCAAGCCGGGCCGAAGAAGGCTGTGATGCCAGAAACCGTTCCCCGGAAGCTTGTTTCCTTCCCAGTATAAGAATTGGCTTGGTAGTTTGGTTTGCCCTGTTCCCATCATGCACTGGGACAGGAACAGACTAATTTGCATATAGCCAGGTTCTGAGCTGGGATGGTGCAGTGAGCTAAAAAACGGTGATGGATTAAAACCATGATCTATTGACTTGGTAAGAGTATTCTGCATCATTCAGAAACTCTGTCCATCACCACCCCCCTTTTCCAAAATTGCTATTCAGTACCGACCACATAGTGTGGTTTGATCAGATCAATGGAGATAAATCTCTGTTCTTGTTCCTTCGACACCCAGGACGGGTATAGGCATGCTTTATGATGGCCCAAATTCTTTTTTGTCCACAATCTTTTCTCTGACCAGATCCCCGACTTTTGGGATCCAGGCAGGTCTTGCTGTTACTGTTTTTACTTCCCCAGTAGCGGTGCATTTTACTTGGATGTTGCTTTATAGTGCCCGGAATTCATTGAGTTCCTGTAAAACAGTCAAACATTATTGATGTCAAATGGTTTTTTATCCGCCACTGTGCTGCCACAATCGAGGCCAGGTACCCACATTATCGTCTCAAATTGGACTTTGTAAGGGCGATGACCCAACTATCACTGAGCCTAATGCCCTTGCTGTTAAGAATTGCTTTAAGATTCGGTTTTTCCTTTCCACAACAGAATTTCCATCGGGATGATATGGAGAGGAGTACCGCAATGCAACACCCAAACTCCCATGACTTCCTCGTAAGCCTGAGAGGAAAGGCCACGGTCAGAATGTAATATGCCAACTGCGTATGTCCCTATGAAGACTCGCAAACCTTTTATAACAGTTCGGGTGTCAGCCTAGTGCTGAGGCTAAACCCACGCTAATCTAACGCATGAATCCACTGCCACCAAGATATACTGTAAGCCCCATCAGATTGTAAAGTGCTGCAGAGGTCCAAATAGACAAAAGTGAGTGATCTGTTTGAAATTAGTAGTGGTGTTTGCGCTGGAAGTGCTCTAGTGGAACCCTTCATCTGCTGACAGATGTCGCACTTAAGGACAAATGCTTTTGACTGTTTTGTTAAACCAGACTACCAATAGCATTGTTTCAGTAGCAAAGCTGTTACGTGTGCAGAACTCTGACCCCCATGTACAGCTAGAATTAAAACTAATCTGCAATCCATGTTTGGAATTACTCTATTCCCCACTCCTGGAATTGAGCATACAGAATGTTTTTTGCATCCAACTTGTAGGAGTGGTTGATTGGAAAGCCTTTTGGCAAGGCTGAGCTGTTCTTGTGTGAAGCAAAGACAGCTATCATTATCTGTCCATCTATTCTCGTGCTTAAACGAGTGATTGCCGCAACAGCAGCAGTTCGCACTGTCGCGTTGGTGGCTTCATCAGCCCATGAATTCCCTACAACGTGAATACCATTGCATTGATGACTCAGCGTGTGTATCATGTGAGCTCTTGGCAAGTCTTTTTTCAGTTCTGTCATTTGTTCCCAAAGCAATTTGTGCTTTATTGTGCAACCTTTTGAATCTTTAAACTCATATTACCACCAGACGGACAGTTGGTGGTAATATGTCAAGACTTTGAGTATAGGGGACTGTTGACGGGGTGTGTCACAAGGAATATTAAATAATTTTTCCCTCATCATCTTTTGACAACACCCACTTGTATGTTTGGTATCCCCATCCTCTCACAGGCAGGACATGAAACATGTGTTTTGTAAATTATCAACTGTCCGTCTGGTGGTAATATGAATGTAGGACAGGTTTAATTTTAGGCTGGCACACATGAGTGATTGATGTTTGTCTTGTTATTATTGATTTGTTGGTAATTTTTGTTTGCATTCACATTCCGAATATTTGTTCTCCCCAAAAATATCTGCACTATGTAAATGTTGTACTACAAACGTTTTTGTATTGTGCGATTTACTAATGTGGTGTTTCTTCGAAAAGACATGCTCAATCGATTCATGAATGTCTTTGTTGAAATATCAAAAATAGGCAAAACAATGCTTACAAAACTTTGGAAATAATGGTCTAAGGTTTATCAGAACTCTAATAAAAAAAACTCAGACACTCTGTTTGCTAATTTCTTTCTCTCACTACAGCAGTCTGTACTGCTGTCAGATTTTTTTCTTCAGAAGCAAAGCGCATATCAACATTTGTGTACAAGTGTGATTTGTATGGTATCGGTACAGTTTTGCCTTCATTAAAGGTTAAGGAAGTGTGATCTGATTGACCCGCGATTATACGATCACCAAATACGTCGTGTTTACACGCGTGGGTTGGTGTTGAGAAGCTATCATATTAGCTTGTAACGAACTAAGGATATCTGTATGTTCCTGTTTCCAATGCAGAATTGAAAAATCAGGTCTTATTAGGTCATAGACAGGTTTCACTTTTTGTGCGTAATCTAAAATGTATGTTGTGCCAAAATTTAGGAATCCCAAACTGTATTTAACATTTTTCAGAGTCTTTGGAGGTTGGAGAAGCGCACACTTTTTTACACAGTTAGCTGCTATAACTGGTATCCCAAAAATAGGACATTGAGGTGGACTATTTTTTTATGTTTTAAAGTTGAATTTCTAGCCCTCAGAGGCGAAACCCAGAATGATGTTGCTCACCTTGGTCAAATGATCCAATAAATCATCATCTGTCAGATAAATATCATCCTCATAGGACAATGCCTACTCATCAAAATGTTGAAGTAAGTCTGTTACCCTAGCTGAGAACAACCCAGGGCTATTCTTATACCCTTGGGGCAGTCTACAAAATTGATTCTGGGAGCCTAATGCTGAGAATGCTGTCAACTACCTGCTTTCAGGTGCTACATTTTGGCAGAGGAATCCATGTGAGATATCTAGTGTTGTTTTTGATTTTTTTCTGCACAATGGTATTCATTAATGCGGCACTGTGTGCAATTTGTACTGCAAATATCTTGGTGCAGGTGTTTAAATATCTATAGTCTAAAACTAGACGATATGAATTGTCAGGTTTCATTACAGGAAACAAAGGATTATTCATTGAAAAGGTGCAATTTTCTATTACACCTTGGTATTCAAGTTGATCTAGAATCTCCCCGACTAGATTTTTTTGCTTCTTGTTTTTGGGTACTGCATCTGTGGAGTTGGAGTAGTTCTTACTGGGATTACATGGTGAGGTGACTCAGCATCCCACCCAACATGATTGCGATATAAGGCTGGAGCAAGTGCTACCGCCCACTCCTGCGTTTGAATATTTTAGTGATACTGGAACTAGGTCAGAAAAAGCCGGTAAAATCACTGTTTCTCCCTTTGGGCAGTCCATAACAATTTCAGGCAGCCAAAAGGATATCTATAAGTCAGGTTCTCCCAAAAGAGACCTTTAATTTTTCTGGGTTTGTCCCCCTCCATTTGGTGTGTTATTTCATAAAACGTGTTTGGGACACTTAGCCTAGTATAAGGTGTCTCCACCGTGATATGTTCATTCAACGCCGCTGTCACCAGAAATTCCATCAGGCTCTGGCGAGCTATTGGTACTTCTGCTGCGCTGTCTAACATCATCAGAGCCCATTTCCCATTCAGAAGTTGAACCCTCAGTATCCTTGGCATTTCTTACTTTAAGACCACATACTTTTTTCTTTCTAAAATGAGGTTTTGATTTTGAATTTATCTTAATTTTTGATATTATAGTTCAAAGTGTATCTCTGGACTTTGCTCTTTTTTGTCTGTGTTCTGATCGTCCTTTCCTCTCGGAGTCCTTTGATGAACCCTGAAAGGAACGAAAGGAACCTGTATCAGTATCCTGATACCTGTCAGGTTTGTTTTAATGTTATCATGATTCCTAAGGTTATACCTCCATTCGGAGGGTACCTGTTGAGGAGACCCACCCATTGATTGTGATTTATTCTCTCTATTCTTTTGGTTTTTATTATTCCATTTCTTCTTAGAAGAATCAGGGGCTTGTTTAGTGTTATCTTTTTCGGGGCAACCAATGAGTTGAGGTTTTGTTGCTCTAGCTACCAAATTATCTCTGCCTAATTCAGCATATGTGGCTTCGATAATTTTTGGTAATTCATGATCCTGTTTTACAGGAGTGAAATTCCTCAGGTGTTGGCATATTGCTATGGCTGCTGCCTCCCCTTTTTATGTTTGCCGATATAATAGTTGACACCTGGGCAAAAATTCCTAGTAATTTCATCCCTAAGTTCAAAGCAGGTTGTGCTCCATGCTCATTCTGTATTCGTCTCAATACTTCAGGTATTACTGCTATTGAAGGGATAACATGAGTTCTGGTATAGATGGCAGTGAATACTATACCCATAGAAGTACAATCCTCTATCAGGGGAGCTAGCCCCATTGGCAAGTAGACTGCAAGCATTCTGTGTTTTTCTTGGGAGCCTGTGTGTGGAAACACTGCTTCTAACTGTGTTATTTTCTGAGCGATTCAGAATGGCATTTGCTTGCGTTTAGTGGGCATTTTACCAAAAACTGTGTTTAGTGTTTTTGGAGTTATTTTTGTTGGAGTTCCTTGTATTTGTCCTGCTGGTATAACCCGTGTAGGTTGAAGTGTGTCTGTTCTCATAATGAACTGTGTCAGATTTCTGTAAAGTTTTATTATTTCTTTGTGAAGTGGACGTAAGTCTGCTACTAGCATTGTGTCAATGTCTGGATGCGGTTTATAGACAGCTAGGACCGGCCAAGATGCTCCATCTCTGCTGAGCGGACCAAGTCTCACTTTATCTGTTGGGTGATGGAGGGCACCTTTAAACCAGTTTATGTGCCCCTGGTATGAGAGCGGAACATCAATGTCCTCATATGGGCAGTATTCCTCTGGAGTTTCATCTTCAGTGTATGAAGGCAAGGAGTTGGCCTAATGGCTAGGGCGGTCGTCCTCAAATCTGGGAACTCGGTTTCAGTCTTGGCTAACAATGCTGAACATCCTGTGATTCTGGGCAAATCACTTAAACTCCCCGTGCCTAACAAAAAATGAATGTGTCCACATGTAACGTAACAGGTGCTATGTAAAGCGCTGTGATACCCGATTTGGGTCAAGTTTGCGCTATATAAAACCCCGTAAAAAAAAAAATGAAGGAAATGTTTTTGTGTGTGCATCTGCTGGTTGGAATTCAACCCATTAATAGAATACCTCTGTCATGTATGATTGTGCCTCAATCACAAATGTCCCACCTAATGCTGTGCCTCCAAACTCTGCTAATTTTTGTGTAAAAGTGAGTGCATTTCTGACATTTTCTGAAATGTTTTTAGCACCTTCTTGTACTTCTTCCCTTGCTGCATTCGCATGTAATGTTCGAGCAGCATTGTCTTCTTCAGACATTGTTGAAAAGCATTTCAAGGAAAGTGAGATAAGGTTTTATGCACAATATGGAACTATTATCCTTCAAGCTTGAATAAACCTACAGACAATACATAGGACATGCCTACTCAGCTGCTGTGGATTTTTTCCCTTCGCACTCCAGATATCTCTGGGTAGATGTGAGTAGGGATCTCTGAGAAATGCATGACTGAACTACTCAGATTTGACTATTGAATTAAAACCAAACCATTGTTGGTGGTGCCATGCTGTGTAGTTCCTATAAATCCATATAGGATCTGTGTGTTTAGATAACATAAACTGTGGGATTGGTGTCCAGACTGATTCCAGACACCCCCACAGGATATGTGCGCCTGTATACAAACTAGCTCACAGTGCCACTGTAAACTCCTCTTATCAAGGGGAGAACAGTTCCTGGCAACTATTGAACATGACAACTCTGTCCCATAAGGGATTGTGGAAATAGTACAGTACTTTTTGCTCAATCACTCTCTTTGGTCTCAGAGACATACACAGAAAAAACGGTGGGGGACGTTTTCAATAAGCATTTATTGAACCGGCATCATCCTAGTAAAAACAAAGGTGTGCTGAAACAACCATGAGACAGAAACAGGTATAAACAATTTGTTTTGTGAAAGATGGTGTATTTCAGGCACAAAAAAACATAGAAACTTTAGATGACTATACCACTGAGCTGGCTGAATTGAAAGGTTTGGTTTTCGCTTTGCATAATATGGATTCAGAATTTCCCACACTTACAGTGAGTGATTACTATCACTCTTTCCAGGCCTTTAATGCCAGTTTTGTAGCTGTGATTACTCATTCAAATACAAGAATAGATGCTGACATAATGGCTGCGGTCACTGCTTCAGCTAGTGGCAAGCCCATACCTTAAGGCTTTTCAGCAAAATACTCATATCTATTGGGTTCTAAAAATATTCCCTTTGACTACATTCCCAAGGTGGGTGATCTAGTGATACCCAACCAGGATCACAGGTTAGAGTTAATAATAATAGCTGCTCATAACGGATTAGCCTCTGCAATGCTGTTGTGGAGACTACAGTTTCTTTACTACAGGACTGTTACTGGCGGCAGGGACATTATAAACAAACAGAAAAATGTGTCTTTAGTTGCAACATTTGTCAGTAAATTAAAAGTTCCACGATTGCCCACTCAATGCAGATACCACTTTTAGTTTCAAATAAGCCCCTAAAATGTTTTTCTTTTGATCGTTGCAGACAATTCCATTCTGATGGTCCCTTTAACTATATCATAGTGGCTGTTGATTCTTGTTCTTGATTTCTATGCTTGTTGTCACAGTGAGCAGCTGACACTCAAACTGTTATTAAAGATTTACAAGTCTTTATTGGTGCGTATACATTGGCAGCATTCAACTCAGACCTGGGAGGGGCTTTTGCCTCTAAGGCTTACCAGGATATTATGGGCACCCTGGGTGTTGCTGTGCATTATCCCACCCCCTATCATCCTGAGGGAAATTCGATAGTGGAACGGGAGAACCATGAAATAAAGCAGTCCTTAACAGCTAGAATATTAGGATCAGACCATAGTTGGATCCATCATCCTGAGTCCAGAGAGAGCATTCAATAATCTACCTAGAAGGTCATTGGGTGATTAGACTCTCTACGAAGTACTCTTTGGGGTCCAAATGTTTGTTCCACATCATGATAACTCTGGCACAGTGGCTGGAGATGTGCCCTTTGACATCAATGACGGTTTCACTGTCTTACAGAAATGACAAGACTTCCAAGATGAGCACTCCAATTTGAATTCTAAGTGTTCTGCTACTAACGAAGATACTGGCTGGATTCCTAAGTTTGAGGATCTAGTTTGAGAAAAGATTGCAGAAAAGTCTGGCCCATCCTACTGTGCACTGGTGCCTGTCCTTGCAGTCCAAGGAACTGGAACTGTGAATTTGCCACTGCTTGCTGGTTGTAAACAGAAACAACAAGTTTCCATTGATGTGATCAAGTTACACCATGAGGTCAGTTCCCCATGGTAGACCACAGGGGTTTCTGGATAGTTCCTTGTCACCTCTCTCTACCTTGCACAAAATCTCTCTACAAGCAAGCATTAAGTAGTCCTAATTTTTGGTACACCCTGGCTGGGGTCTTCAGATGCAGAATTTTCAATCATTACAGTTAACAATAAAAACACAGGATGTGTTTCTAATGTGGGTGTGCCGTTTTCTACTACTGCACCTTGCAATGAAATTATATACTATCAACCGCCTTTGGAGGTGCCTACCTGCGCTTCTTTGCCTGATGCGGTCCCTGCTTTTACTTTGACTGCCTCTGGTTATTTTGTCAGCATTGATGACTTTTCTTCAGACTCTTTGTGTTCCTGTCTGCATGGTATAAGTGCATCTTTTCTTTGGCGAAAACAGATCTACCTGATTACTCCCTGGTTCTACTGTTGGTTCTATTCCTCTGGATTGGAATCTGTTACTGTTTTCTTTCTATTATTTAATGGACACTAACTTACAGATTATACTTCACCAGAATTTGTAGCTAAGGTGCTTACACCCCATTCTTTATCACATAAGGTCCGAAGAGACTTGTCTCTGGTGAGCATTACTGTATTCCCTGTCCATGAAGATATTATTTGGGATAAAGTTCCCTATGACATTTTTGGCCCAACAGAAATGTTGCAAATTATATATCTTTTTAAAGTTTCTATGGATGACGTTATTACCTCAGTTTACATTTCTGATTAATGGGATGTTATGACTGTTTTTAATATACTATCTAAATTAGAATCATACACTGTATTTAAGAATGACGATTTGTATTTAAATTCAGCAAATTATGGTAAAATGTTTTGCTGCCATCTTTATGCACATCCCTATTTACACAGAGCTAGTACCCCACGTGCTGTTTTTAATTATACAACAACTGCTTGGCCTCATCTGTGGGTAATTCTAAAACATATTTAAGGAAGTTCCCTTATTTTTCTGATCATGTCTTTACAGGCCTAGATTCATACTATTATAAACTTTCACAATCACCACCGAGCCTGGGGACAAGGGCACCTGCACTCCTAGTGAGGACACAACCACTTGTAGGATAGTAGTGTTGCCAGGGCGAGTAGTGTATGGTTGAGACTGGCTGAGAGTGTTTGTGGGCTGCATGGTCAAACAAGCTAAAAAAAACATCACCTCAACTTCCCCTCCATCCTATACTTTTACCACAGGAGCATCTGTTGCCCTAACCCAAACACATAATGTTTGCAAAACTGGCCCAGATGCCAACAGTCCCAACAGCCCCAGGGGCCCCCAATTTCAAGATGGGTCGTGCTAGACAACAATCACAATTAAAGTCCCACAGCAGACCTGCAAAGGGAGCATCAAAGACGAGCTTAAGTATAACTTGGAACAAAGTGAACAAAATCTGGAGGCTCACATGATCCCCCCGCCCACTCACAGGGGTCCAGGATGACCTCAACTGCCTGTGTTGGGCAACATTGAGGTGCATCAATGTCATCACCCTGGGTCCGGAAGACATCCGGCATGTTGGTCAAAGTAGTGTCCTGGACAGCTTCCTCAGTCTCCATGCTCCCCCAATCTGAGCTGGAAGACCCTGACATCAACAGGACATGTACAAGTCCTCAGGGACCAGGTTAATTTCCTGCTCGGCGGCTTGTGGAGGAAGATGAGGAAAACTCGCCCGCCAAGGGATAGGGTTCCTCAAGCCTATTGGGCCACCAAAGCTTTCTCCTTTCTGTTGTCTATTCCCAATAATGTTCCGGGGTCTCAAAAAAGCACGTTTCAGAGGTGAAATTCACCTTCGACCACACCAGAAGAGGCGCATATGATGCAAGTTAAGAACCCTGAATTTCTGATTGACTTCCTCGAAGGAACGTCAGTACTGCTGTACCTCTCAGATAGGATCAGAGAAAACCATGATCCACAGAATCTGAAAGCAAGGTCAGAGCATGCCATGGCCTCCTGGAGGTCAGTATCTCTGTCCTGATGGTTGAGAATCAGCGAACGTGCCAGATCCATGAGACGAGGTTGATGGGCTAAGACCTATGTGCTCTCTCCAATAAGAATCACGGTGAAAACTTTTTGGCGGGAACCCAGGACCACAGTCAGTCATCCAAGAACTGCTCCACACCAGAGGCCTCCACGCCTTCCAGCAATCCAACAAACTCGAGTTTGTTCCTCCGCAACTGATGCTCTGCATCCTCAACTCATTCCTCAATCACCACCATCAACGAGAGCAGCTTGGAGACCTAGAGCTTGAGAGTGGCCTCCTCATCCTTCACCAATGACACCCTGGTTGCCACCTTAGTCACCAGACCGTTGAAATTCTGAAGATCCTGGTGAAAAAGAGAAACATCCACTCGCACTTCACCCACCTTAGTCTCAACTGCTCTCTTGAGTCCTGGATCGCCTGAAGGATAGAAGCAAGGTTGGAGTATGTGGTAGATGGAGAGCATGTTGAAGAGCTAGATGAAGAGCACATGCCACCCCACTGTTACGCAAGTTGCACTGGCTCCCTATAAAACAGAGAGTGAAATTTAAGAACCTCTGCATAGCTCACAAAGCTATATATGGCCTAGCCCCTGTTTACATAAAAGAACGCCTGGAGGTTTATACTCCGGGACGCTCATTGCGATCCTCCGAGGCACAATTTCTATCATGCCCGCGGTACAAACTTTCCTCAAAAGGTGGAAGATCTTTTACAATACTGGTTCCTCAGATCTGGAACAAGTTACCTGACCAGCTTCGTAAAGAATCCAACTTGCTCCACTTTCGGAAACTACTCAAAACTGTCCTCTTTAGAGAAGTATTAAATTCAGAGTAACTCTCTTTAGATCTATTTCCTTTTACCACCCATGTAGCAAGCGATCTCCCCCCCATGTTCCGAGCGCTAAGAGACCTGGCGGTGATTTAGCGCTATATAAATCTCAATTAACAATAACAATAACAATAACAAGATGGTTACAGCACCCGGGTGCCACCAGCGGTTCCAGAAGTGCCAGAGGCCGGCCTGGCATATTGGTCGATCTTTGTCTGGGCCGGGGCTAGGGTATGACTTGTTCCATCCTGTCTCAACCATGAAGCACTATGGTGCAGTAGAAGTAGGTCTCCTACTACCACCACTCTTGGCGTGCCTACCCCGGAGGGGCAGCACAAGCAGCCAGGGCATCAGCAACATTATAGAGACACCAGGTGCCCATATACAGCAAGACCAGATTGATGCAAGCAATTAAGTTTCCAAGCAGGGGGTCCCAAGACATAGGCACTGCCACAGTCATGGGCCAAAGTGATAGGACCACCACCTGGGAGGTTGGCCCTGGGATCCAGTAGGTGGAGTCCATAGGGAAAAGGAGGAAACAGGGCCCTCCGCAGCCAGAAAGCAAAAGGGGATTCACCAGGGTGGGGCCCCCCACAGCAAGCAACCCAAATGCCACAAGTGCAAGGCTGGTGTGGGGGCCCCAGGGACAAGTCAATATGGGCCAAGGGGCAAGTTTACCAGTGGTAGTCTACCATGGTGCAGTCCAGGACGAGCTACAGTGCCAGACATCTGGTCTCTGGCTCCTCAGTAAGCTGTCTGAGGTGGCCAGGAGGGGACATTCCCCTCAGTGTGCACTACCACGTTTGGCAGCCCAGCTGCCTCCAACTCAGGACCCAAATCATGGGGCATCTATACACAGTTTCTGGCCACAAGGTGAGTGAGCTCCAGGGTGGCATTTGGTGTTGAGGGTTTCATGCCCTGCCTCTTGCCCTGAAACCGACACATTCATGGTAGGTGGAAACAGCATAATGTACAGGGGGCTCACCGCAGGCCCACACCGCCCAGCAGCTTAACCGCAAAGGCAGGTGGAGGGGTTCAGGCAGAGGCCCAGTTCCATTTATATGGCTGCTCACTGACCATCGACCTGCCCCGTGGGCCCCCAGAGTGCGCTGCACGCCTCCACAGGCCAATCCAGGTATCAGGGCTCACAGGATTGATTCTGACTGCAGTATTGCCCCTCCACAGCAATGTGGTCCCTCGCTGCAGTCCCATATAGGCCTTGTCGATTCCCAGGTCCTCTGGGCAGGGCAGGGACCACTGTATAGGATTTATGGTGATTGCCTACATTCGCTTAACTGCCAGCTCACCCAGCCACTTCACCGCAACTGTGGCCACGCCCAAACTTTTGCACCTGGTGCCTCAGTCCTTCCACGATCTCGGCCCCTGCTCCACCAAAACCATTACAGCCAGAGAGCGGGCCATCATTTTAATCAGGCCACGTGCTGGGTTGAACAACCCCAAGGTCCTTGGTGCAGTTTTGCACTCCCCCGATCCATTAGCCACTGTACTGTCGGGAACCCTTACAGCCTGAGACATTGGGGATAGTAATGGTTGCCAGGCAAGGGTATCGTCGGAATGTGGTGGGGATTTAGGATCAGCCTAAACTCATGGCCACCATCTTGGCCAATGTTGCCACTTCCCATATCGTGCCATAGTTAAAGAAAGAAATGACAAAGACAAGACAAGCAAAGGGGCAAAACAGACACATGGTTCTGATGAGGAGGATAATTTTATAAGTGAACTTTTGAATTCTAGACCTCCTCCCTATTCAGCAAGAGCAATGGGGACCACATGTTCTGATTGAGAGGCTGGCACGTGCTGGGGAGGTGGTGGTACAGTTGTAGTAGCTCTTACTACTTGTGTAATGGTACTGACTGCACCGGCTGAGACGTACATGACAGCATTGCCTAGTGAAGCAGCAATACACAGCCTGATACCCACATTCAAGCTACTGCACCTGTAAGGACAGTGGTAGTTGAAAAGTCTCCTACAGAAATTTATATTGGCATTATACAAATTGAATTTGGTGAAATGCCATGAGGAGACATTGATTTGAGGCTGTTGACCTGCAGATGAAATTAGTTATATGTTAAAGAAGCTGCTATATGTGAAAATGAAGCACACCATAAACCAGCTGATGAAAGCGAAGTTGTCATCAGCAAGATGAAAAATGTGAAATGAAATTACAAAATGGATTTGACACACAATGAAATTAGAGAGATGGGTTTAGTCACATTGAGAGCCCATAATAAAGATGCAATTTAGAACACAAGGTAATGGAGTGATTTAAAGAAACATTGAGAGAGATGGAAGAAAGGGTCAGCAAATAAAAGGAAAATAAAAGGGACTGAAGGTAGGACCATAAGTGTAGTGAGTGATTTCCTTTGAGAGAATTGCATGGAGGGAATTTGACACATGTCCCATGATCAACAGCAGATTTGCATGCATATAATACTAACTGTTCAAAATTTGGAGAAGAGCCAGGGAAGTGGTATGAACAGGTACACATACTGACCAATATTTCCCAGATGTTGTGGACGGTCTTACATTTTTTGTTTGACCTTATGGTTCAAAGTGATCTTTGGACAGATTATGAAGTTGTGGTTGGATGGCCAACACAGGAAACAACTAGAGGGCCTCCTAATAATGCTGCTGCTGGGAAGGTAGCCGAGAAATACCATGAGGTGACTGAGTATTTGAAAAAAATGAGTTCCTGAGAAGGACATAAATTGGTTAAAGATTTTGCGAACTTCTCAAGAGCTGAAGGAGTAAGTGCATGCCTTTTCCAAGAGGTGTATGCAGATATTTAAGAAACACAGCAGAATTGATAACCCAGAGAAAAGATGGTGCAAGCAAGTCTGTGTCTGCTTTTGTGACTGGTTTGAGACCAGAGCTTAGTAATCACAATCAGCAGAGTGAATTGTGCTAGCAGACATAGAGTATTGATGAGATCTTGAAGTTGGAAACGCATAGAAGTGGCCACTTAGAAAGCAGAAAAAACTTGAAGAGAGGGTGATGACTACCCAGATGAAGCAATTTGAGAGAGGATCCCAGGACCAAAGGGGCTCAGATATGAGTTTTGTTCAGCTTGGAATTAAATTAATGAATTAGGTGGAAGGAGTACAAATGGGAATTGAAGCAGTGCAGATGCAAGGTAGTCGAAGAGGGATGATGAACAATAATGGTATGAATATGAATTTTAAAATGCTGAAGAAAACCACTGCTAGTCACTACTGTGGGAAAATTGGGCACTGGAAGAGGGAGTGTTGTCAGAATCAAAACATATTTCAGGGTGAAGGGTATCTACAAATGCAGAGAAATGTGATGGCCCATAATGTGCAAAATTCTGAGCAGGGAGTATAAAATCAGAAATCATGTTGAATGTCAATATTTTCAGCCCGGGAGATGCAGCAAAAACTGAGAAATCAAATGCCCGATAGTGCTGGGTACCAGCAAAAATCCACTGATTCAGAATGAGGAGGGACCAGTTTACAATGGCAGTGCCTGAGAGGAGGAGGATTGCCTACTTGGAGCCGTCCTAGTGGTAGACCATAGCAGCCATATGTTGGCTGAGAAGTCAATGGCCATCCCACTTTATTTATGGTTGATACGGGGGCTACCTGTTGTTCAGTTTTTTCTGTGACAGTCCCAAACCTAACCCTCTCAGTAAGCGAAGTCTATGTTGCAGGGATCAGCAATAAATACATTATTAATAAGGTTACAGCAGATGTTTCAGTTTAAATTGCCCAGATGCAGAACAAGCACAAGTTATTTTTTTTTAATTCAAGTACTGTGAACCTATTGGGAGGGATTTCCTCTGCAAAAGGAATTGTGTGATCTATTGCCCACCATATGGTGTTGTAATTGAGACATAAGATAAGGACTCAATGCTCAAAATAAACTTAGCAGTTTTGAGAGTTCCGTTATTCACAGATTTAACAAAAAAAGGCCTGCCTCTGTATTTAAGACATGCTGTCAAAGAGGATGTATGACATTACAACGCATGCTTTAACATCGCATGCTTTTACATCGCAGTTTTTACAACGCATACCATTACAACGCATAGCGCTTTGGGGTGCTGGATAGTGAATAGTTTAATTTACTATTCCAACTCCAGTCCCCGTGGACACTAGGGAAGGTGTTGGATAGTAAATTAAATCTATTCCCTATCCTAGAGCGCCCCCCAGCGCAATGCATTGTAATGGTTTGCGTTGTAAAAGTTATGATGTAAAAGCACTGCGTGGGAAAAGTTGCGTTGTAAAGGATGTTTCCCTGTCAAAGATGAGTTGTGGGATTTTACTGGAAAAGAGATTGGATAAGAGATTGGATTTATTCAAGGATTAAATCCAGTTAAAATAAAAGTAGAGCCACTGAGTTGAGCGACAAGTTTTTTATACGCAATGAGTGATCACTTGTTGTGTTTTATTGAGCACCCACATGATAAAGGTGTTGCATATCAATGGTTTTCAATCATAATTGGGTTTGTCAGCTAGGCTATGAGCCAGTGTTTTAAAATAACTTTCTTTTGATATTTCAGTTATGGGATGACTCAATAGTAACCGTATGTATATTCAAGTGCATACGCATTACATGCGATCTAGTGAATCCTTATTAGTGAATACAGAGGAGTGGTACTAATGGGACTAGGTTCCCTTTTAGTCCTGAGGAAGAGCCAATAGGGGAATGGCTCGAAACATGTTCACTGCTTATTACTGAAACAAACAGACTCATTAAAGTTCGTGTCTTCAGTCATAACCCATGATTTTTACGTTATCGGCTACAGGCAGGTATAAAATATTGGTCCAACTAGTAAGGTATTTTAAACTCAATTTTTTCCATTCGCCCCTACTTTCATTATTATTTAACATACCAATAAGTGCCCCAGCCTAATTGCCAAGTCGCAGCACGCCTCAATCCATAGAGGATTGGGATGAAACCCAATGATGAAGCATGCCACCAAGAGACAACCCTGGTGGGTGAGGGTTCTCGAGAAATTTTTTTTTTTCCTATTGAGTGACTACAGTGGAACCCCACTGTATCCTACACATCAACTCCCTGGGCATGTTTTCTTCGAATATTTTGCTTTTTGTGTGATACGTTTAATTAAATATAATCATAGAGTCTATTGACTCTTGCAGACCACCATCCGTACAATTGTCGGCAGGAGGTTGCTAATTGCGACCTCACTAATGAATGTTACTTAGGCATGTCACTCCACAACCTCCTGCAGTTTGGTATTGTACAAACTGACCATTTTGTATATAGATGGACACAAAATACTATTCTCTTTACCAAACGTTGGCGGCAATTGCAACCACTTTTTGTGAATTCAATAAGAGTACATCACGCCCAGGATTAACTAATTTTATTCATGCACTGCATTGTGCATAACTTGTCAAGGACATGTTAAGATACTGAGAAATAGAAATAGGTCACTTCATCAGTATTACCTATTTTAGTTTCCACCAGAACTTTCCTTGAATGAGAAATTTTAAATTTTGTGGCTACATCCTCAGGAACGGCAGCAAAACACACATCAAGCATGGTTTGCACCGGGGATCATGATTGGCTGTTCTGTTTGTGAATGGTCCAATGTAGCTAACCACTGGCAACTTTCATAGTGGTGAAATGTACAGTGTCAGATTAACGTGCTCCTAATGGGTCATTAGTTGCATCCTTGCAGGCACACCATCACCCCTCACTAACCGATGAGGGTTCTGAACACAGTATTCCTTCAATATTTCTTCATGTTTTATTTCACAAAATATCAATACTTTTGCGTTTTGCTTTCATTTGTTTCATTCATTAGCTGATTTCACTGTTATACATGCGGCATATATTGCGTCAACATCCAATGCATTTTGGGCATATATGACTGCCCTTCATCAGGGTGCAATACTAAAAAATAATTCAAAAAATGAAAATAATCAACATATAAACTATACATCAGCAAATTATTCATGCATGCGACCTGTGTAACTTCGTGTTCAATGTTAAAGTGTGAAGCTAGAGTGTAAATATCCTACATGTCACCGCACGACCACTATTAATCCCGTGGAGTCCAACAAATTCTTCTAAGTGTCGAATTCATAAGGTATGCACACTGTGGAAATTACATTCGAACCCTTATAACCTTATAACCTGTGGGAGTAACTTACAGAATTCAAACAAAAACTCACATGCCGGTGTCACCACGTATAGCGAGAACTCTTCTAGGAAAAAGCGGGAAAAACCAAATTATAACCCCTGTACTCATGCGGATTTATCGCATTCAGATTTTTCCAAAAAATCTAATCTCCAACAACAAACAAACTGACCTGTTCTTAACTCACACCAAAGTTTCTTCGAAGTTCCCAAAAGTTCCTGCTTGTTTGGACTATCAGTTTGCTTTAAAAAATAATCTCATTTGCCTTCTCATTGGCCATGAGACCGATCATGTGACAAAAAACGAGCTAAACAACATACTCATGCACAATTATTATATCTCTCAAAAAGACAAATTAATCAGAAACTACATGCAAGTACGCTCATAAAATATCATAGAGCTTTACGCGTTGGGACGCCACTTGTGGAGCACCTTTAAATTAACTCTAAATTTGTGAGAAAGGAACGATAAAGGGAAGCTGTGCACCTGCCTCAATTCTAAGGAAATGTACCATGTGCCATTTCCAATATTTGTGAATTTTTGTCCCTCCTCTTGGAAATTAGATTGAACTCTCATTTAAAACATGGGGTTGATACACTTATAGCATCTCCAAATAGGATGGACTCCATCCTGTAAGAAATTAGGTTACATGTTGATGGGGGTGAAACCCTACTGAAGAAATCATGATCCTTGTCTGTGTGAAGTCACAAGTTGGGAGAACTTTCCAACCTCCTGGGAGTTCTTATCAGGAAGGCGGAAATAATAACCTGCAGAGACCATCACCATTGGTTTGATCTGACCCAGGATGGTGCTTCACCAAATCAATTTGGGATTCTCACCCCTCATCTGCATCAATCATCTAGGGGGCCTATGGTCTCTCTGCACCCGGAAGGGACCCCCAAACAGGAATGGTCTCAGCTTCTTCAGCGCCCTGACTGCAGCAAGACTTATTTCTTTATAGCACTCCACATCTGTTCCTGGGGAAGTAACCTTTTACAGATAATGGCTACAGACTTATGATCTAGGCCTTCCTCTTTTAACTGTGACAATACTGGTCTATGTCATTCTCTGAATTATTCTTTTGCACAAAACAAATTGTAGGAAAAGTCTTGAGCCTTGAGTACAGGGATGTACGCATCCAATTCTGAGGGAGTTAAAGGCTTTCTGACAGGCCTCTGTCCGGATAACCTTTCTTGGCTGTTTCTTTGGATTCAGCTCAGCCAAGGGGGCCAGAATGGTTCCATACCCCTTGACAAGCCTCTGATAGTAACCAGTGAGGCCAAGGAAGGCCCTCACTTCTGTCTGGATTTTACGTGCTCCCAGACCATGATGGTTTCTATCATGCCCTGGAGGGGCAGCACCTTACCACCACCCACCAGGTATCCCAAGACACCACAGAACCTGGCTCAATCTGGCACTTACTGCCATTGATAGTCGGGTCTGCCTGATGCATTGCCTGGACCACTTCCTAGAGTTAAAACAGGTGGTTCAACCAGCTGCTACTGAAGACAACTATGTCAACCAGGTAAGCAACACTGAAGGCCTCCATTCCAGCAAAACCTGGTTCATCAACCTCTGGAAAGTGGCAGTGGCATTTTCCAGGCCAAAGCACATTACCTTGATTGGAAGAGGCCCTCTGGTTTGGAAAATGCTGACCTCTCCTTAGTCTCTTCAGTTAGGGCATTCTGTCAGAACGCTGAAGTCAAGTCAAAAGAACTCCATAATCTGGCAGCCCTTACAAATCAATGAGCTCAGTCAGCTCGGGTTATCGGTTGAGCATTTGTCTTTGTGACTGAATTGAGCCCCCTGAGGTCCACACTGAACCAAAGTTCCGCTTTGGTGCCCCTGGAGTAGCGTTTGAAACCAGGACCATTCGACTGGACCAGGGACTACTGGAGTGCTCAATCACTCTCAAATCTAGCATCTTGGAGACCTCTGGCTTGATACTGGTCCTCACCTTGTCTGACAGTCTGTAGATTTTGTTCTTGACAGGGGAACTATTACCACTGTCAATATTATGGGTACACATGTGTAATTACAGGGATGAGGTAGAACAGAGAGGCAAACTGTCCCAATCCCTGGCAACAGTCTCTCTGCTGCTCTGGAGTAGGATAGGGATGAGGTTGACACCCTCCACTGACCCATCTTTTTCTTTAGGTGGGAAAAGTTCAGGAAGAGGTTCACTCTCCTCCTCTAGCCCATCATCCGTCACCAACAACATGGTGATCTCAGACCTCTCATAATGGGGTTTTAGGAGAGAAGGAGGACTAGTATGGGGTTTATTCAGGTCTTGATATTTCAATCACCTCACAGGGCCCTGTTCAACGATCTTGGAGGGCCCTGGACTCAACTGGCTCCATCATCCACACCTTCTGGCCAGGCTGAAACTTGACCAGAGTGACTTTCTGGTCACGTCATTACTTCATCACCTCCTGGTTAGGTTCTATGTTCTCTGAAGCCTTCTTCCAGAACTTATGCATTTGGTTGCAGAGTGCTAGCATGAAGGTAACCATGTCCCAAGGGTATTTCTTGGGAGCTTGCTCCCACCCCTCCTTCACCAATCAGAGAGGCCTCTTACAGGGTGACCATTGAGGTGTTTAAAAGGGCTAACCCCTACTCCTTTCTTTGGAACCTCTCTGTATGGAAACACTAAACAGGGCAAGAGGATATCACACTTCTACCCCATGAGCTCCAGTAGGCCCATAATCATGCCTTTGAGGGTCTTTTTAATACTCTCAACAAGCTTGTTAATCTGGGGGTGGAAAGGTGAGGAAAACTGATAGGTTACTCCACATTCCTTCCAAATGGACTTCATGTATGCAGACATAAAGATCGTGCCCTTGTCTGACACCACGTCCTTTGGGAAACCCACTTGGGTAAAAATCCCCATCAAGGCCCTAGCCACTGCAATTGCAGTTATGGTGATCAGAGGAATGGTCTCTGGGTACTGTGTAGCATGGTCCACTAACACCAGGATCAACCTGTTACCTAAGGCAGTTTTGGGGTCCAAGGGCCAAATAATTTCAATGCCCACACTCTCAAAGGGGGTGCCAATGACAGGCATGGGATTCAGGCGGAGCCTAGAGCTTCCTCCCCCCTTCCTACTGGCCTGGCAGGCAAGACAAGTCCTACAGATTGCATTTGAGGCTGTCCTCATCCGGTGGCAATAAAAGTGAGTGACAAGCCTGTCATAGGTCTTGAACTGCCCCAGATGTCCTGTTAAGGGTATCTTGTGAGCCAGAGCCAGTGGAATAGCCCTATTACATTGGGGGACGACATCACATTTGTTGGCTCATGCACAGGTGCCTTAGGATCACTATAAAGAGGTTGTTCTCCCAGCAGATCAGGTGATCTTCTTCAGAGGTGTCACTAGCTGCCTGGTATTCAACCTTCTGCCTCAGCCCCTGTAGGTCCGGGCACTCTCTGTGCGCCTTTCCGAACTCCTCCTTGGTGGGCCCACCCTCAGCTTGCCATCCAGCAAGGTCAGGCAGACCACCCAGAAAGGCAATGTCCTCTGTGGTTGATTCTGGAGCCACATACTCTGATGCCTAATCTACCTGTACTGCAGGAGCTTCAGTAGATCGCACGCCTTTTACACTTCCCCTCATTTGCAGCTGCCTGGGTGATTCTTCCAGGCTCCAGACTCTCTTGACTCTCCTCTTGGGCTGCAATGGACCAAGTAGTTGCACAGGCCCACTCAGGCAACCCCAGGATTGGAGCTCCGCTTCCTTCCAGTCAATATGCTGGATATCATTCCCTAGCAAACAATCCACAGGCATGGCAGGGCTCACAGCTACCTTAACAGAACCTGAGTACCCCCTCACTTGAAGGGAACCAGAGCCACTGGGTAATCCCTTTCATGGTTGTCTGATACTACAACCTGTTATATATATTGGGTATCACCTGCTCTGAGGACACCAGATGACACCTGACAGTAGTCATACTGGCTCCTGTGTCTCTTAGAGCCTCCACCCTCTGCCCATTGATGGTGACCCACTGCTTATACTTGAATGTATTGCAGGCAAGTGGGTCTTAATTACCTTCTCTCCATCATGCAGAGAAACTAGGAAAAGCTCAGATGCCCTCCCCTCCACTGTCTGGGTTCATCCACTTCCCAGGCTGTTCCCTGGCCAGCCTCTGGGACTGTTCACCACTGGGGGGCTGTACCCTCTTGGAGCACTTACCATCTCCTTTGATGTGCCCATACTGTTAGCACTCGTAGCACTTAGGGCCCAGTAGTTCTGTCCACAAAACCTTTCCTTTAGTGGCCAAATTGGGAATGGAACCCTTCCCCCTGTGATCTTTTTTAGGGGGCCTTTTGAGGATTCCTTTTTGTTTTTATCACCCCTCTTTTTTCTGGAGGGAACCATAACTACCTCTTTCGGGGTCCCCCACCAGATACCTTCTTGAATACCCTAGTACTTCCCCAGTTGTCCGCCTTGGCCAGTCAGCTTGCTATCCACTAGGTGCTGGCAAAGCTCTGTAAAATAAATATTGAGCATGTGCTCCCTCAGAATCAGGTTGTTTAGCCCATCATCATCATTAACTTTGCTGCCTTTCTCCCTGCCATTTATTTATTTATTTATTGCATTTATACAGCGCAACAGCTACCCATAGGTTTCCCGGCGCTAGGGAACGCAAAAGAACTAAAGAACTGAAGAAAAGGAAGGAATTATTGATTAAACAACCAAGGGGCATATTATCAAGGACAGGCGATACATTATCGCCGCTTTTATGGGCAGGAACACATCTAACATGGGCTTCGATTGGAATTCATAGAGCATATTATCAAGGCCATTATCGCCGCTTTATCGGCAGTTTCCTGCCGATATAAGCGGCGATAATGTATCGCCTGTCCTTGATAATATGCCCCCTAGTTTTTACATCTTTACGAAATTTGAGGTAGTGTTGTTGAGTGCGTAAGTGATAGGGAAGAGAGTTCCAAAGTGAAGGCGCCAAACAAGAAAAGGAGTGTCCACCCATTCTGACACGTCTAATCCTAGGGATTTTAATTTGGCACTGATCAGACGATCGAAGTAGGCGGGAGGGTCGATAATGATGTACCAAGGCCTTTAGGTAATGAGGAGCTTTGCCAGAATTAATCTTGTGCATATAGCATAATGCTTTGAATTTGGCACGATTGTTGATCCGAAGCCAGTGAAGATCACACAATGAGACTGAGATGGAAGTTCTGGCAGGGAGTTTACAAAGCAGTCGGGCAGCAGAGTTTTGAACAGTCTGTAACCTATGTAATACTTCCTTGCTTGCACCCAGATATAACACATTCCCATAGTCCAGTCATGATGATATAAGAGCGTGGACTACAGTTTTCTGGGTGGGCAAAGGGAGCATCCATAGGATTTTACTCAGCCATTTTAAAATGACAAAGCAGGTGGAAGCTACTTTGACTGCTTGTTGCCTCATTGTCAGCTGGTCATCGACAATGAAGCCCAGGTTGCGGGCCGATTGCACAGGAACCGGGAGGGATCCCATCTTGGACGGCCAATGTTGAGGGCCCCAGAGGGAATTGTTGTTACCGAAAAGAAGTAGTTCGGTTTTCCCGCCATTTAGTTTGAGTTTATTGGTGTGCATCCAATTGGCAATATTTGTTAACCCTGCGCAGAGCCCAGAAATATTATGCTTAGTTTGGGCCGAGAGTGAAAAAATAATCTGGGTATCATCGGCATAGGAATATACCGTGAGCCCAGCTTGCTCCGCTATTCTGGCCAACGGACTTACATAAATATTGAAAAGCAGAGGACTCAGTATGGAGCCCTGAGGGACTCCATGCTGAGAGACATGGACTTTGGAACTAGAAGTAGGAGAGACAACTTGGAAAGTCCTTTGTAGTAGGAAGCTAGATAGCCACTTGAGTGCAAGGCCAGTAATCCCATAAGATTGGAGAGTAGACAGAAGGATGGTATGGGAGACAGTATCGAATGCGGCACTTAAATCAAGAAAAATAAGTGCCACGGTTTCTCCTTTATCTACTTGTAAATGAATATTTTCCGTAACACCCAGCAGTGTGGATTCAGTTGAAAAGCCTGCCCTAAAACCCGATTGAGAGGTATGAAGGACATCATGAGTCTCCACAAAGTTGGTAAGCTGGGTGTTAACATGCTTCTCCAAAAATTTTGAGAAAATGGGGAGAAGAGAAATAGGGCGAAAGTTGGATGGCTCCCAAGGGTCCGAATTGGCTTTTTTTAGCAGGGTCACAATCATGGCATGTTTCCAGGTTGCCGGGACTTTGGCTTCAGATAGAGAAGTGTTCAATAACTCCATAATTAGATTGAGTGTAGACTGATTCAAAGTTTGAAAAACTGAAGGAGGGCAAGGATCTTTTGGGGACCCTGATTTGATGCCACTCAAGATGTTACAAAAAGTTGTGGTATCAAATCTCGCCCATTTATTTAAGTATTACCGGTTAATGTGGATGCCTGAGGAAGATGTTACTAAAGTAATTGTAAGAGGATTATCAGCCTGTTTATTAAAATCGGCATGAATAGTACCAATTTTGTCGACAAAAAATTCCGCCAGATCGTCACACTGTTTGGAGTCAAGGCAGGGGAACTTGGGCTGACAGGCGGCTCCGGAAAGTTCCTTGACCACTTTAAAAAGTACTTTGGGACAATTCTGAGCTTCAAGGATAGTTAAATTAACGTGCTTTGCCCGAGCATCGTTGCAAAGTAGATGATAGTTACTAAGGGCCGATTTGCTCAATGACTTAATTTTAGGATCACAGTATTTACGCCATTGTCTTTCTAAGTTTTTGCACCTAGTTTTTTCCAGTTTGAGAGCTACAGAGAACCACGGGGCTGGGGGATGATGATGATTATATTTCTTCTTCGACAGGGGAAGGCAAGAGTCTATAGATGAACTAAGCCAATGATGAATAACCGCATCATCCTCCAGAGTAGTAATGGAAACCACTGGTCTAGTGTTTTCAAGGCAGAGATTCAGTTTGTTACTATCCAGATTTTTCCAATTTCTGCCGTTACTGAACCCAGATGGAACTAAAAGATTTTTCAGAAGTTGCTCACCTTTGATTTCAAACTCGACCAAAAAGTGATCAGACCAGAGAATGGGGACCGCAGGTTTACATAACACTGTGGCAATATTTGAAAAAATCGGATCAAGCAGATTACCTGCTTTATGAGTAGGACCAGAATTATGGAGGATAATATTGAGCGCTGCTAGATCCGCAATAAAATTAACAGTGGTGGCTTGAGACATGTCATCGAGGTGTATATTAAGATCACCCACGATCAGAAAGTTGGGAGCCTTAAGTAAGAACTGGGCAATGTAATCAGAGAAAGCGGCCACCCAAGTACTAACCAGTCCTGTGGGGGCGATAAATGAGAGCTCCCGAGATGGTAAAATTAGGTGAGAGTAGCAATTTGAAGAGACCTGCCTCACACTCAGGGAGATCAAGATCATTCCATTTACATTTATAGTTGTTTTTGAAGATAATAGCTATCCCTCCTCCTTCTTTGCCAACACGATTTCTCCCAATAAAGGTGTAATTTGGGGGGAGAGCGGTTGCAATATCAGGGCCGGAGCTTTCACTCAGCCATGTCTCCGTGAGAAAGACAGCGTCTGGCTGAGAGCCAGAAAGTAGGTCATAAATGTCTCTTTTGTGTTTTTGAAGTGACCTACAGTTAAGGCTGAAGAAGGTAAATGATAAGTGTTTCATCGCATTATTCCTCAAGTTGGTGGTCTGTACAGGGTCTACAGTGCCTATCTTTACATTAAATCTGGAGGGTGGTAATGGAAAGCCACATCCATGACAGTAATAAGGGCTCAAATCACAATTTAAGGGAGTCGCATAGGTGCAATAACTATACCGGAGAGATAGAAGGGCCTTACGGGAGTATCTAAGAGGACCGTGCTGAGTTTGAACAGGCGTTCTGGCCCCGGGCACCATACGGCCGCGGACGGGCGCAGGCGGGCTTGCCTCTGGAAGAGTCATTATATGCTCTATGCCCAGTATCGTCCTGAGCACTAGCCCGCCGACCTGTACTCCCCCAAGATGGCGCCCGCGAAAAAAGCCCTCGAGAACAGAGAGATCCCTCGACCCCAGTCAGCCCTCAGTCGGCCAAATGGAGAACGGGAGACCTTGCATGGGAAGCAGTTTAGCAGGTAGGATAGCAACACACAACAATTTTAAAAGTGCAAGAAAGATTACAATTTAACATATTTTTTAAAGCGTCCCTCTGATTCCCGGCTTTCCGCCTCAAGAATCACTCTAGCAGTGAGCGCTGGGGATCTGGGCTCACTAAATACTCTATGCCCAGTATCACCCTGAGCACTAGCCCGCCGACCTGCACTCCCCCAAGATGGCGCCCGCGAAAAAAGCGCTCAAGAACAGAGAGATCCCTCGACCCCAGTCAGCACTCAGTTGGCCAAATGGCGAACGGGAGACTTTGCATGGGAAGCAGTTTAGCAGGTAGGATAGCAACACACAACAATTTTAAAAGTGCAAGAAAGATTACAATTTAACAATTTTTAAAAGCGTCCCTCTGATTCCCGGCTTTCCGCCTCAAGAATTCAGTGCCTTATTAGAGTAATCCAAGAAATCTACCCAAAACTGGTTTAGGAGCTAGTGGCTGTCCCTGAACCTCTGGCGGTACTTCTCAGGTCTCAGGTTTCAGCCAAACTTGGTGACAAGGATGGCTTTCACAGGGGCATACGTGGTCAGGTCATCTACTGCTAGTGGGAGTAGTGTACACCTCCCCTCTGTAGGCATAGCCTTCCATAAACCACCTCCCTAGTGCTCCTCTGGGATCTTGTGCTCCCTCAAGGCTACCTCATATGAATCACGTCATTTGTCAATATCATCTCCGACCACAATATTGGGCACCAGGTATTTGTGTATGTGGACCTTCTTGTCACTTACAAATACTACTGGTAGCTGCCACCACTGCTGCTGGGTTCTGAGCTGTGTCTAACTTTAATCTCCAGTTCCTTTAAACTTCTCTGATGCTCCAGCGTGATTTCCCTTTCTGCCAAGGCTCTCTCAGCCTTCTTTTCCTCTGCCTATAGTCTCATTTCGGCCAACTGCAGCTTAAGCTCCCTTTCTTACTCCCTGTCCTCCATCTCCTCTGGGACAGGCTCCTTTAAGACACATTGCTTCCTGCCCTCACACTGGGTTCTCTCTCTGTGAGTAGAGGACCTGTCCCCCCTGGATGCCCCTGCTTTGGGCACATAGCTAGGTTATCCTCCCATCCCAAATCAAGTTCTCCCTTATCAGGATCCTCACCCTAGGGTCCGCAGACTGGGATTGCATCCTAATGCCTTTTTAGACACAGGGCTATCTGAAGGTCCAGCTTTGTGGCCTTCTTTCCTGTATGTAGCCCCCTCTCCTTGCAGAATTTCGGCAGCTCCACTCAGCTCTGCCATGGTTATCCACATTGAGCCTCTCCACTTCCATGGTATAAGACCAGGAGGTAGCGAACTTAAATTTAGAAAAAATGTAAACTGCCAATCAGAACACTAGGGAGAATAAAAAAAACTCAAAATGATCTCAAATGATTTATATGGGATGGTATCGTAACACAAAATTACTTTATGACACTGCACAAAAATAAGTCCAAATCCTCAGCGCTGATCGCCAGTGTAATAAATTGGGCTAGTGGTTAGGGGGTGAAACTCTACTCAAGCAGGAACGACAATCCTTGTCAGGGTGAAGTCACAAGTAAACCCTAAATTAACCTGTGCTCAACCTTCTAGTATCTTGGCACAGAACAGTCAGGTGTAACTAAGAGACAATCTGTAAATCATTTGTGTAACACTTCAAACAGTGATAACATGAAAACACACCTCAGAATGGATATCCCACCAGATTAGAAACATAAAGGGCCAGATGTAGGTGTCCAAATACCGGTCGGAAACGGCCGAAAGTACCGATTTTCCGCCGTTTCCGACCGGTATTTGGACATTGGTATGTAGGGGTAGCAAAAACATAGAGATTCGGTACATTTACCGAATCAGTAATTTCACAGAATCGGTAAAATTACCGATCGGTAAAATTACCGAATCTGTAATTTGTTATGTAAGTAGCACTTTAAACAGTGCTACAGGGCCTTTAGAATTCGTTATTTACCACCCAAAACTATTGGGTGGTAAATTACGAATTTCTGTGTACATGCACATCTGTGCATGTACACCTGTGCCATGTGACACACATACATGCCCTAAGGGCATGTATGTGTGTCACATTGCACACAAGCCAGAAACGGGGGTGCAACAGGGTGTCAAAGTGACACCCTGTTCCCCTTGACAAATCGGTATTTTTACCGAATCGGTATTTACCGATTCGGTAATTGACATTGATTCCTATGGGCCTCAAGGCCCATAGGGATCAATGGCAATTACCGAATCGGTAAATACCATTTCAGTAATTACCGAATCCTACAGATTCGGTAAAAAATACCGAATTTTTAGCTACATCTCATTTACCGAATCTAGAATACCGAATCGGTAAAATTCGGTATTTTAGAGTCGGTAAATGAGGATTACCTACATCTAGCCCATAGTAATGTTAAATAAATAGAACAATACCAAAATGACAAAACACCAATCAGTAGAACTGAAGATATACAGGTTTAATTACTTAGGTGGAAATAATACCAAAAAGCACAAAGAGCCAACTGTGGATATCTGCTCGCACTGGACTGGGACAGAATCACAAGTTCAGACAGCCATGATAGCATGTGGGCCAGCTAAGAAGACCCAGTTAGGCCCACTGAACAAGAGTACCACAAATCCTGGTGCACTTACCTGCGCTGAGGATGAATCGCACAGCCAAGGCTATGTATAAGTTCCAAAGAGCTGTAAAGCTGCATTGTGAGGTCTAGTGTCGCATCAAGGATCCCATCAACAAGAGGCTTGCAATGCAAAGTACAGCATCTAGTAAGCGTTGTGCAGCAGAGGCGCTGTGTCTGTTCAGAGGAATGGTGAGGCTGCGATATGAGAAATTGCATTGTCGTCAAGCCTGCAGTCAATTCGTGATTTGCAATGCTAGGGTCTGCATCTGGGAGGTGTCATGCATCGTCGGTTCTGATGCTTGCAGCGAAGTCGATGCAGAGTCCTTGCACTGGGAGAATCCTTGCAGCAAAGGCGATGTTTCTGTTCTGCTCGCGGTTGCGCCACTCAGGAGAGGAGATGCACCAATGCTATTGAATCAACAGTTAGGCTGGCAGGAGCATTTCCAAGGGTCCAGGACTGGGATGGGATCACTTGGCAAGGAGGGACTCATAGATGGAGGAGTCCAGGTGGTGGGTTCAAGGATGTTGGAGCCTTCTGTCCCTGAGGCTCTAGTAAGGAGACCAGCCAAGTGACACTTGGAGCCACTCTGGGGTCCTGGGTCAACAGATTCAGGTACAGTCCTTCTCATCCAGACAAGAGGGCATCAGGCTGCAGGCTAGCATAGCAGGGCAGTAGTCCTTCAGAGCAGTAGTCCAGCACAGTGGCAGTCCATTCAGAAGCACAGTATTCCTTCTTCTTGGCAGAGTATCCACAGGTCCAGATATGTATTGAATAGTTTGTGTCTGAGGTCCAATATTTATACCAGGTGCCTCCATGGAAGTGGGAGAAGCTTCTAGAGATTTCCCATTGGAGTGCACAGGTTTTCTGCCTCCGCTGTCCTAGCTCCAGGCTAACTACAGGGGGTATGCAGCTGTTTGTGTGGGGGAAGGGCGCAGCCTATTCAAGTGTAGGTAGGGCTGTGCCCATCTCCACCCTCCCATCCTGCCAGTGATGGACCATACTGGAACACCTAAGCTCTCTATTGTGTGTGGCTTTCTAGGAGGAATACACAAAGCCTGTCGGCAATATCCAGTCATGTGATCCAGAGACAGGCTGCAGTTAATAAATGGCAGTGGTAAGAAAATGAAAACTTTCTAAAAGTGACTTTTCAAAATTGTAATTTTAAATCCGACTTTACCATAAGAGAGGAGTTTTCATTACAATTTCAAAGACACCAAGCATGATCTATTTACTGGTTCCTATTTGGAAGTTACAGCTTATTAAATGTAATACAGTAACTCCAAATGTATCCTATGGGGAGGTAGGCCTTGCAGTAGTGAAAAAAAGGAAATTGAGATTTCTTCACTACCAGGATATGTAAAACTCAAAAGTGCATGCCCAACATTTTTAGTACACCCGACCCTGCCCTCTCAGCTGGCCTACTTTAGGAGTGACTTATATGTAAAGAATGTTTGTGCCTGGCAAAATATTTATCTTTCAAAGTCAAAATGGCAATTTAAAACTGCACACACAGGCTGAAATGGCAGGCCTAAGACATGTTTAAAAAGGCTACTTAAGTGGGTGGCATAATAAATGAGGCAGGCCCACCAGCAGCATTTAATTTACAGGCCCTGGGTCTATGTAGTACTGCTTTACTAGGGACTTACATGTACACAAAATATGCCAATCTGGTGTAAAATAACTCTGCCATGTTTAAAGGAGTGAGCATAAGCACCTTAGCACTGGTTTGCAGTGGAAAAGTGTGCAGAGTCCTAAGGCCAACAAATGTCATGATTCCACCAGCACGCGCTCACTGCCAGCGTGAGGCTTGCTCTTGGTGAGCCTTGATTTTCCCTTCATAAAAACCCAGCCCTATCCCGTGCACCAGCACGCCATGTGTGATATATGTGTTTATGTTGGGAAACTATGTAATGTGTTAACATCGTGTGTGGTATTTTTATTTTACATAGCCAGTATTCGTACTTGGTCGTGCAAAGCCATGAAAGAAATACAAGTATAATGTAGTTACGCAATCCTGATATTATTGGGAATAATATGTGTCATATTTGCCAAGCATGAAGGCTTACGAAGTTCCGTATGCTATTGAACAATATTTGCCAAGCGAAGCTGCTTACGAGCGGAGGAAATAGACAATGACAAGACTCACATTATTGACGGAACTTTGAAGTAGATGCACGTTATGTCTAACATGCGGCGGCCATCTTGGGTGTGGCAAATCTATAAATAGCCACACCCATATTCCAGAAGGTGTTTAGCCTTCCACTGCTTGCCAAAACAACACCCGATTCCGGTTTGGAGAAACTTACTTGTCATCGGACTTCTCTTCTTCAGTGCATCTTCCTGGTGAGACTTCTGGAACATGCCTGCAAGGAAAAGTAAGAAGCTAAGTACACATGTTGTTAATATTTGTGGCCTCCAACGCAAGAAAGCTTCAACGTCATCTCTATTGACATTCTTAAGACAATTTTGGGAAACATTGTTGCTTGACATAAGGGAACAGTGAAGAATCATAATGCTATTTAGGAACTGGACTTTAAAAGCATAAGGTTCCATTTTGAAGGAATTTATGTTTCATAGTGTGTAGTGTATTTCTTAATTTTGTTGTTTATAGCACAAGTGATGGTGAGAGTTACTGGGATCGATGCAAGTAAGTGGAAAGCACCATTGTAAAAAATAGTAGTGAAAAAACTATTGAATGTGATTTCAAAAAATGACATATATTTGTTTATCACTACAGTAAGCCCTTCATACGTGGTTGCTACATCTTCTCATCACATCCCAACATAAAACAGCGCATCACATCAGTGGGCCACTTCATCCCGACCATCACTTGACAACACGGACGAGATGCAGTACACCTGTAGATCGCAGGTAGGATAACTCATAAATCAAGTCTACACAAAATGGAAAAAAAACATAATTGATAGAGCAGTATTGTATAAGTGTTAGATTACCAGCACCCCAACATTAATATCACTCCACTCTTGTTGCCTCGCAGGTCGACAACAGGAACACGGTAACGTCCAGAATCCAGCCCTCCTCCCTAACTTTGTCGTATAGCCTGGTTGGAATTTAAAAACACGGGTTGTTTAGTAGGGATTTGGGAAGTCTGGCACATAGCGTCTCTGCGAACTTCAAAAAGGCACCCAACAGGTAAGAGTGCTTTGTACTAGTCTGACAGAAGGCTAAGCCCACGAACAACAGTTCGCCGGGACGCAATGGACCCCACTTCGCAAGTATCTTTGAATGACAAGGCTGCCATTCTAGCGGATATTAAGGCAGAAAATGCTGCCTTAAGAATGGCATGATCGACTGACTCTACCCATTCTTCCTTTCTGATAGATTGATGAGTTCCTTATCGCACATCGCCGGACTGTCCCGCTCACAGCGAGACCGACACATCGCTTTTTCCACTTATACGATTACTCACGCTTTACCAAGGTATTGGAAACATGGAGGGTTTGTAATCATGATCATTGTCGTTTTTAGCCAGTTGCTTAGCAGGAACGATCAACTTACTTGATCATCCTTTCTCTGACAGATTGATGCCATTTATGCTTCCTACCACACCACGCCCACACGCCGTTTCTCCATACCGTGGGTGAGTCTTCCTCAGGCACTTGGCTACTCCCAGTTACCATTTTCAATTTAAATGTGATGTCTAATTCGTCCCTTTGTATGTGTTTTTTCACAGTACTGGGAATTGTTCCCACAGTTTTCTGATAAGTTTACAGGATTGAATACTTATTATAACCAATATAGGATTGATCAACCAATTGTTTCTCACCTGACACATCCCATGGTGAGCCTCTCCTTTTTTAATTTTGCATCCATCAAGGCACTTTGCAATTGTTGAGGCACCCACACCCCTTGATATATTCTATCTGACACGGCCACTCTTATCTGATAGTATCATGGTTATTTTCAGAGACCCTTTGTCCCCGTCCTGAAGAAGACCTGCCGCTGAGGACTACACTAACCCTTATGCTACAGGGTCTAAACCTCGACGCCTACCGAATAGGCCCACACCCTTCACCCGTCCCCCTACACTTGGAAAACAGAAGATATTACACTGTAAAAATAACAGTCTAAACAAATGGTATATCTTACTGTACATATAGGGGTAGGCCTGAATTTTGAATAGAGACCGTTTTCTATTTTTCACTGGATCTCATATACCAGATGATATTTGTAAACAAATTATTGCCATTCTTGTCTGCCCTTTTTCTATCTTCTCTCACAAGAGCACTGATCTTTCACATACCACTTATCTCTCCTGATTATAACCATGTAGATATAACATTGTATATTCCTTCATGAACCATTATGTGTTTGTTTGGATAAAATTCCACATATGATTGATTAAAACTGCGCTTTCAATCATTACCCTAGTGGCATTTTGAATTTAAATTTATATTGCCTTCATACTGTACATGCCTTAGTAGATATATACATGTATCTTTCAGCCAGTGAATGCTACGACTCTAGAAATGCATGCTACGTTAGTCTCGGACCATTTGTTCTTTATACCTTAAGAAAGGATATGTCAGAGTTACAAGCAAATATGCAATCCTCTGCGCCATGTAGTTCCACTGCTTGGGGACCTTCAGCAAAACCAATATTGAAGCCTTCTGTGTGTCAGCCTACTATGCATACTTTGCATAATAGTACTTCTTCGCCTGCAACACAAATGCAAGTAGTAACTCCAATTTCAGTTCCGTTAGCACCACCAGAACGATCTTTTAGGGACAGTTCTAAATTCACTGTCTTTATGAATCAATGTCATTTGCATTTCACAGATAAACATACTGCATTCCCAGATGATTCCTCAAAGGTAGCTTTTATTTTGTCATATCTAGGAGGAGACACAGCTCTTTGGCCCACCCCCTTTGTGGAACAAGATGATCCCATTCTTTATGATCTCTGACGATTTAAAAACACCATGAAAAAATTGTTTGCAAAACACGTGTATGTGCAAAGTGCATATCATGAGCTCTTGAATCTAAAACAAGGCTCTTCTGGTCTATTACATTAGATTTCACAAGTTAATAGACTAGTGATTGAAGCAGAGTGGCGGTAGAGACAAGAGTATCTCTCTTCTACAGAGGTTTGCGGGATGATTTGAAAGACATGGTAACTCAGATCCTGGATTCAGGGAGGAATGTGAGGAGTTTATTGATTTAGTGGTAAAACTAAATCATTGTTTATTAGAACAAAGGGGTGAGTAAGGGCGAGCAGACCACATCGCACGAACAGAACATAAACTATTTACTTAAAAGGAAAAGTCAACCTCTAAAGGAGAGCCAGTACCCAAAGAAGACATGGGAGAACCCATGCAGAAGGAACAATTAGAGGACCCCTCACTAAAGAGGAAAAAGAGAAAAAAAGAAAATTGAACCAATGTCTATATTGTGGTAAGTTTGGCCATTTCGTTAAAGAATGTCCAAACAGACCAAATAAAGTAAAATCTAAAATGAGTGAAGTAGCTATCACTCATCAGTCGGAAAACTAGAAAGCTCGACAAAAGACGAGGTCAATTTGTTGAGTGAGCACACTAGTTTGGCCTCCACAACCCCAGAACTCGCTGCTCATCATCTTAGTATAAAAATCGTGTTAAGATCATTGCTTAACAACAGCCAGTCTTGGTCTGTGGATGCTCTAATTCACTCAAGAGCTACAGGCAATTTCATAGATACTCCGTTTTTACTAGAGTTAGGATTACAAACTCTACTAAAGGAAAGTCCAGAGATCGTTACGGCAGTGGACGGAAAATAATTAACATCTGGTTTGATACAACAACACACAGAGACTCTTCTTATGACATGTTCTACGAAACACACTGAACACATCACATTCAACATTATAGACACACCACAGTATTGCCTCATTTTAGGCATACCATGGCTAATCGGACACAACCCAAAGATAGATTGGGTTCAAAATATCATAGTTTTTCCTTCAGAATACTGTCAACATGAATGCCTTCCACATCAAATAGTAGAATATCAAGTACAATGATATGATTTCCCTAGGAATTCCAAAAGCATATAACTCTTAGAGGATGTGTCTACTGAATATTCTGACCCAATGGATGTGCCTCACCTGGGTAAGGTTACAGAGAGACATGTGAACACCTATCTTTCTCAACATCTGGAAGCGACGGAAGGCCTGGACTACTCACAATCTGGTTTCAGGCCTAACCACAGCACAGAATCAGCCCTTCAAACAGTGACCAACAACATCAGAATGGCACTGGATGAGGGCAGTTCCCTGATTCTGGTGCTGCTGGACCTTTCCGCCGCTTTCGATACGGTGTCTCACACTGTGCTCCTCGACCGCCTAGGTGAGGTCGGCATGGAGGGAGGAGCTCTGACTTGGTTGAGGAGCTTTCTGACTGGTCGTGTCCAAGAAGTTAGGCTGGGCTCCCACAAATCCATGCTAAGGGAGCTCAATAAGGGTGTGCCACAAGGCTCATGCCTCAGCCCTACACTTTTCAATGTGTATGTGGCACCCCTAGCCAACTTAGCTAGATCTTTCGGGTTCACCCCGGTGTCGTACGCTGACGACACCCAACTCCTTTTCCCTTTTAAAACTCTCACATCTGCAATAAAAAGATCTTTTGCAGATGGTATGAGAGCCATTGCAGACTGGATGTCAACTAACTGTCTGCAGTGCAATGTGGGGAAAACGGAGGTCATGTGTTTTGGACAAGCGGCAACATATTGGTCATCTGACTGGTGGCCCGTGGAGCTTGGCCCTGTCCCCACCCCCAAGAGTTCTGTTAGGAACCTGGGAGTGCTCTTTGATCAGCAACTTACTTTCAAGGGACATGTCAATCAGGTTGCTGGTACCTGCTTCCGGGCTATCGGGATGTTGAGACGAGTCTTCCCCTATATTCCAGACCATCATAGAAAAACGCTCGTGCAGGCTCTGGTCATCAGCAGGGTGGATTACTGCAATGGGCTGCTCCTCGGAGCTAACGAGGAGCAGCTCAGTAAATTGCAAGTAATCCAAAACACAGCAGCAAGGATTGTCCTGAATGTTCCAGCTAGGACTCCTTCCAGTCCCCTGCTGAAGAGACTCCAGTGAGGAAGCGAGTCCAATTTAAGACTCTATGCACGATTCACAAGAGCATGATAGGGGAGGGCCCGAAGTATATGATTAAGATCTTTCAGCCCTACATCCCGGGGCGTTTTTTGCGCTCCAGTCATCAGCAGCTCCTGCAGATACCAAGAGTAAGAAAAACCAGACAAGGTGGCCGTGCATTAGCCTATGCCGGCCCAACACTCTGGAATTCCTTGCCCCCAGAACTCAGATCAATCTCCAGTCATCTGTGTTTCCGGAAGAATTTAAAGACGTACCTGTATCCCGATAAATAAATTACTACTCAGTTTCTGCACTCTTTATTAGTCATGCTCTCGTAACTAGCACAATCTCGTGGTACAGCAATAGCGCAGAGATACCCCTTCGGGAGTCTAGTCTGGCGCTTTATAAGAATATAAAATAAATAAATAAATAAATAAAATTTGATAAAAAAAGGCAAACACTCTACCCCCGCACAGGGATTATAACTGTCACATTGATGCCGGGGGCAACACTACCGTGCAGTCACATTTTACGCCCTCACAGAGAAAGAAAATGAGCACTTACGAGAATATCTAGATGAATATCTTGCCAACGGATATATACGCCATTCAAAATCCCCAGTTTCGTCACCACTGGTTTTTATACCTAAGAAAGGAGGGGAGTTACACCTGTGCATCGATAACCGTGCATCGAATAATGTCAACATAAAAAATTGGTACCCTCTTCCATTTATCCTGACATTGTTAGACCAATTCAAAGATGCTACCATTTATACAAAACTGGATTTATGTGGAGCCTACCACTTAGTGCGTGTTTGAGAGGGTGATCAATGGAAAACAGCTTTCCGGACCAAATTTGGTCTTTACAAATATCAAGTGATGCCCTTCGAACTATGTTATGCTCTGGCGGCATACCAGTTTTTTTATAAATGAAGTAGTAGGAGATTTCTTAGATATATACTGTGTGATGTACATAGATGACATTCTTATTTATTCCAAAAATATTGCGGAACATGTACAACAAGTGCTCGCTATTCTTCAAAATCTTTTTAAACATTCTCTACATGTAAAGTTAGAAAAAAACTTGTTTCATGCGATCAAGATGGACTTCTTAGGTTACATACTTAGACCCGCCGGAATTTAAATGGATCCAAAGAAAATCCAAGGGGTACTTAATTGGCCCAGCCCTTCATCCGTCAAACAGGTTCAGAGTTTTTTAGGGTTTGCCAATTTTTATAGGCGTTTTATACATAATTTCTCTCAAATAATAACACCAATTACAAAATTATTATGCAAAAATACCAAATTCGAATGGAACACGTTGGCTGAAAAAGCCTTTTAAGAATTAAAGAGGCGATTCACTTCAGCACCAATTTTGATGCACCCTGATCCTTCCCTTTCCTTTCATCGAGGAAGCTGATGCCTCTCAATTAGCCATAGGAGGTATCTTGTCGCAAAGGCACAAAGACACAGGTCAAATGCATCCTATTGTATATTACTCAAGAAAATTATCAGTCACAGTACAAAACTATGCCATAGCTGATAGAGAGTTGTTAGCTATAAAAGCTGTATTTAAAGACTGGCAACACTATTTATTGGGAGCCCGTCACCCTGTTACAATGTATAAAGATCACCGTAATTTACAAACCCTACGCTCAGTAAAAGCACTGTCTGCTTGTCAATTGCACTGGACTCTGTTTTTCAATGATTATAATTTCATTATCTTTTATCGTCCTGGAAAAGAGAACCAGAAAGCAGATGCTTTATCTTGAGTAGGACTTACGGAGGATATGAACGCAATACAGGAAATTGTGCAAACAATTCTACCAGCACAATGTTTTCAAGTAGGCATCACAACTAAAGATGCAATTGTGGACATTCAAAAAGAATTATGTACAAACAAAAAAGGAATGGGAGGAACTATATCCTCTACTTCAGTGGAGGAATGATGTCTTATTTATGAATGAACAAATATTTGTACCATCTACTAGTTTACAAAAGCAGATAATACAATTACATCATGACACCTTAATGTTTGCACATCCTGGAATTACGAAAACCTATCAATCAATTAAAAGCAATTTTGGTGGCATTTCATGTTTAACAACATCCAAGTGTATGTGGACACCTGTGCTATATGCATACAAAAAAACCAGTTCATCATGCCCCCAGTGGGTTATTAAAACCCTTATATGTAAACAACTAGAGAGATAGGGTCTCTGAGAACACTCTCCGACCCCTTGTAATATTTATATTTCAACAACACGAGAGTGCCTAATGGAATACATAAGGTGTACAAGTGACAATATCCCTACTTAACAAGGCTATAATAGAGTGTAGTAAACTAGATACGGTGTAATGAGAAAAGAACAACCAAGAGATATTATTTAAGAAAAATAATTATTTTTTCTTAAAAGATCCCTCACTCACCCTAGAGGTGACATGCTTCATCATAGGGTTCTCGCAGGAGGGACCGACTATCCCCTCCTGCGTGCTGCGACGCCTGCAGTTGCAGCGGAGCAGGAAAAAATTGTGTGAAATTTTATTTACAAAACAAAAAGTGTTCCTGGTGAGTGTGCATGATTAAAAAGTCACGACTATGCCCAGAATAAACTTTATTAATGGACAAGCCGATCGTATTAAAAACAGTGGGGACACGCCGTGGTTTTATAATAGAACCACAGTGTCCAAAAATTAGAAGGTCGACATGTTTCTGCTGTATATTGCTGTTTGCTCAGCTTTCTTCAGGACCGATGTGAAAAAAAGTCCCCGGGGGTCCACACTCTCTAAGGTGTGTCCACTCCGTGGAGACAAATGTGAAAAAAGGGGACAAAAAAGCAACATCTGATTTGTGCCTTATATAACTCACGGTTTTGCCATAGTCAGTACTCCTGCAAGTTGTCTGGAGACATTACATGACTCGTAAAACTGAATCACCACATGGATCGGCAGTGCGGCAACTTCTTCACGCTGCGCTCTCAGTCAGGCTCAGCGACTCGCCGCCACAGACCTAAGGTTAAGGTCACTGCCGTCCGGATCTTGGACCCTTGCCACTGCCTCCTCAACCATGGCACACTATATCACTCGATTTTATAGTAGAGCTTCCTCAGACGAAACAAGGGTGCACTACCATCCTAACCGTAATTTACCATTTCACTTGTATGGCGCATTTTATACCCCTGAAAAAACTTCCATCTGCATTAGAGTTAACTCAGGTCTTTCTAAAAGAAATAGTAAGACTACATGGAATTCCCTCTGTCATTATTTCAGATAGGGGTTCTCAGTTCAGTTCCCATTTTTGGCAACACTTAGGAAAGTCATTTAACATGGATATTCGCACCTACTCCAGTTACCATCCGCAAACTGATGGTTTAACGGAACGGACAAACAAGACCATACAACAATTTCTGCATTGCATGTTAACTGAGTGTGATCAAGAATGGACAGACATTGTTTGGGCTTTAGACTTTGCGTATAATAACTCGGATCATTCTTCTATAGGAATGTCCCCATTCTTTTGTGCATATGGCTATCATCCCAAGCATGTTCCCTGTCAGGACATCACCCCTTTAGAATACCATCTGTAAGTTCTTATGTGAAATCTTTGGTTTCCATTCAACAACAAGCCCAATTCCAAATAGCAAAAGTAAAAGAGTCAAAAAAGGTCAGCTGATACACACCACATCCCACCACCTGTTTATTCTGTTGGGGAAAAGGTTTGGTTACCCACCAAGAATCTACTCGTAAAGAGTAATAAGAAATTCTGTCAGCATATTTTGGACCATTCCCAATAGAAAAAATATTAAATCCTGTCAGTATAAGATTAACATTACCATCAAAATACCGTTTTCACCCAGTATTCCACATATCACTATTCAAACCATTCATCCCAAAACCCGAGTCACGCAGCCTCCACCCATTGTAGAGATTGATGAGATTCCTGAATTCGAAGTAAAGGCAGTCCTAGACTCAAATCGAATACGTGGAAAGCTACATTATTTAGTATATTGGATGGGATATGGTCCCAAGGAACGAACTTGGGAACCTTTGGCTAATGTACAGAATGCACCAAGAATAGTAAAAAAATGTCATTCACGATACCCGGATAAGCCAAGACCCATACCCCTGGTTTTAGGGGGGATTCTGCGAGGGGAGTACTGTCATGATTCCACCAGCACACGCTCACTGTTGGAATGAGGCTTGCTGTCTGCGAGCCTTGATTTTCCCTTCATAAAAACCCACCCCTATCCTGTGCACCAGCACGCCATGTGTGATATATGTGCTTATGTTGAGAAACTATGTAATGTGTTACCATCGTGTGTGGTATTTTTATTTCACATAGCCAGTATTGTACTTGGTCCTGCAAAGCCATGACAGAGATGCAAGTATAATGTAGTAACGGGATCCTGATATCATTGGGCATCACGTGTGTCATATTTGCCTAGCAAGAATGCTTGTGAAGTTCCAGGTGGTATTGAACAATATTTGCCAAGCGAAGCTGCTTACGAGCAGAGTAAATAGACAATGACAAGCCTCACAGTATTGCCGGAACTTTGACGTAGACGCATGTTTCGTGCAGTGACCATAATGGGTGTGGCAAATTTATAAATATCCACACCCATATTCCAGAAGGTGCTTAGCCTTCTGCTGCTTGCCAAAAAAACACCTGATTCCGGTTCGGAGAAACTTGCCTGTCATCGGACTTCTCTTCTTCAGTGTATCTTCCTGGTGAGACTTCTGGAACATGCCTGCAAGGAAAAGAAAGAAGCTAAATACACATGTTGTTAATATTTGTGGCTTCCAATGCAAGAAAGCTTCAACATCATCTCTATTGACATTCTTAAGACAATTTTTGGAAACATTGTTGCTTGACATAAGGGAACAGTGAAGAATCATAATGCTATTAAGGAACTGGACTTTAAAGGCATAAGGCTCCATTTTGAAGGAATTTATGTTCCATAGTGTGTAGTGTATTTCTTAATTTTGTTGTTTATAGCACAAGTGATGGTGAGAGTTACTGGGATCGATGCAAGTAAGTGGAAAGCACCACTGTAGAAAACAGTAGTGAAAAAACTATTGAATGTGATTTCGAAAAGTGACTTATGTATTTATCACTACAGAAATCCCTTCATACGTGGTTACTACATCTTATCATCACATCCCAACATAAAACAGTGCATCGCATCAGTGGACCGCTTCATCCCGATCATCACTCGACAACACGAACGTGACTCAGCACACCTGTAGATTGCAGGTAGGACAACGCATAAATTAAATCTACACAAAATGAAAAAAACATAATTGCTAGAGCAGTATTGTATAAGTGTTAGATTACCAGCACCCCACAACTAATATCACTCCGTTCTTGTTCCCTCGCAGGTCAACAACAGGAACGCAGTAGCGTCCAGAATCCGGCCCTCCTCCCTAATTTTATTGTATAGCCTAGTGGGTATTTAAAAACAAGGGTTGTTCAGGAGGGATTTCTGTGAACTTCAAAAAGGCACCCAACAGGTAAGAGTGCTTTGTACTAGTCTGATAGCAAAAACGAGATCAGAAAAATAGGGAGGGTAAAGGCAAAACATTTGGGGGATGACTAACCTAAGGCTGACATGTCTTATACACACTTACACCAATTATATCATACAGAAGGATAAACATCCTGTCTGGCATCTCATCTGTGAAGGATGAATGACAGTTAGGCTTTATCTGCTTAGTGATTAGGGAGTCTGAGTTTTTTTCCTTGAACAATATGCCTGTATTTGCTAACCACATTCATTTTTACTACGGCTTAGGAGCTTTCAATCTTTTAATAAGGCCAGATGTGCTTGCCTACTAGTATATGTATTTAAGCCATGCACTGATGTTCTTACAATACATGAACCCAAATAACGTTTTTGAATTATTGCTCAGAAAATCCATCATCTTTTTGCTACATTCCTAGGTTTTTGTTCTGAAAATGTGGTACTTTTATCTTCTACTGTAGCCCAATTTCTCTCAATGTCCAGCAACATAGACACTGTGTATTCAAGAATGTCCATCACTCTCAATCTGGTAGATCAATAGTCTTTGCCCAGAGACTCTGCACAACTGAGAAAAGTGTATACATGGTGTGCAAAAGGAAATAACATATTTTCCAGTTGCAAATTAAATTGCAAGATGTGCTTCTAAAAGTGGTTATTTTCTGCAGCTAGACTGTCAAGAGTAGTCACAAAATGTATAACATAGACAAGAACCATGATTCTACAACTTTTGGTAGGTTCAAAACTACATTTTGGGAATAAGGGTCACCTAGTATTAAAAAACAAAACAGTCCTTACATTTATATTCATTTTAGTGCTTACACTACTTTGAGAATATTGATAATGTTCTGTCTGTCGAAGCACACCGGAAGTAAATATGCAACAAAAGTCATAGACATCTTTGGCTGGGATGCTTGTAATTCATTCATACTTCACCCCTTTGGCAGCTAGAGTCAGCAGCTCTCAGTATAAATTGAACCTGAATTAGGGCCAACATAATGAGGGAATATGAGTCTCAAGTCTTCAAGGTATAACTTGTCTATGAAAAGCTTTTGCAGCACCCTTTCCCTTTCAACACCAAGGGCATAGGAAGAAAATGTAAAAGTGAACAGAATAGCAAATGGGAACTTGGGAGAGTAGAATTTAATGTGGAAGTAACCTGGCCTGCCACAGGGGAGAAGGAAGAGTGGTAGATCAGTGCATGGTGGCACAAACAATCCAAACATGTTGGACAGGACATTCCACATATGGCTCTAGAGAGCTATGCTGTCTTGCCCTGTGATGCCCTGCTGAAGTTTCTACAATGTTACCTCAGAGAGTTTAACAACCATACAATGAGGCCCCAGAACTGTGTTCTGACTCAAAGTGCATGGAGGATGGCTTTATATGAGGCTGCCAAGCTCAGGACTTTGATGACCTAGAAGGCTGAACTTGTGCATTTGTTTTCCTCTTGCTTCTAGTACAGTGTTCCTATTGGTGGATATATTAGGTTTTTAACCATAGAAGGTCCTACAATGCATCTACTGAAGTGCTCCTAGCGCCAGTCCTTATTTCTGATGTTTCCTGCTCTCTGTCGGAACCACATAATCAATTAACCTGTCCTGGTTAGAACCAACCCAGGAGAAGCTCCTCTTCTCTATGGTCTTTCATGCCCTGAACATGTACCCTATGATTGGAAAAGGCTCTTAAAAATCAAACATGATAAGGCCGGTAGCTTTTTTGTCAATATCCCATCAACCGTGAAAGTATCTGCAGACCAGTACAGTTGAGAAGAATGGTGGTCCAGCCTTGCCTGACTGCTACCTTCCTGACAGATTGGACATGAGTCTGATCAGCATTCTGACTGAAATGCTGATGAACTGCCCTAGGAGAAGAGAGATCTGCCTGATTTGGAATAGGACACTGGACGGTGCACGTATGAAGCCATTAGCCAGTTGAGGTCTTCAGCCCAGGTGCTCACAAATCCATGTGTTGAGTCAGAGTAATGCCTTTGTTTCTTCAATACATGGTGTTGTCCAGTTGCAGTTCAAGAGAATACCCAACACTTCATATGCACCATGTGGAGCCCAGGGAAAGAAAAGCAACCTACTGCATACATTATGAGCCTTCCAAATACCTGACCCCATAGTGCTTCTAGAAATCATATGCTTACCTCCAAAATGCATTGAGGAACCTTGAGAAACACTTCAGCTCCAATCCCAGGACTGGGGAGGTAAAGTGCTAACTGTAAAAGGTTTCACAGAGCCCAGAAATGTTCACGAAAAATATGTATAGCCATTCTGGAGACTCTCACTCCAGAGACTGAAAACCAGCACAGTGCACTTTACCCTGGACCTTTGCCTGCCCTGGGAGGAGGGGCTATGGTATTCGAATGGCACAGGAGCGCCATAACACTCTGCAAGCAGTCCTGGTGACTGGGAGACCCAACACCAGCACAGCGCACTTTACCCGAGACCCTTACCAGCCCTGGGAGGGGAGGCTATGGTACACATACGGCACAGGAGCACCATAAAACTCTGCAAGCAGTTCCAGTGACTGTGAGACTGAAAACCAGCACAGCGCACTTTATCCTGGACCCTTGCCGGCCCTAGGAGGAGGTGCTACGTATACAAATGGCGCAGGAGCGCCATAAAACTCTACAAGCAGTCCCGCTGCACAGGACATGCGCAGGGCGTGCCTTGGCTCAGCCCAGACGAAGACCGGGCCAATACGGGCCCGTTTTAGCCCATCATACACCAGGCCAGGCCGAGCCACCCCTCTTCATCTGACTATCCTCGGTCTGCCCTAATCACATGGGCGGAGGTCAGTGCCTCCTTTTGTTATACCTTCCTCCCCGCAACTTTGATGACTGCTGAGGTACATTGTTTCTACAGGAATTTTTGCTTTGGCGGAGAGAGGAATACCTCTACTTGGGATAGTGTTGCACATTTACACTTTTGGCTTAGTGACTCAATTTAACTGTGCGCTAACGGCTACTAGGAGTTTTCGACTGAAACTTGAAATATAACTCTTCGGCCTAAGGATTGTTTTCTTTTCTGTCGCCCTGGTGTTAATTAACAGACATTGTGGATCCTGGGACCATCGGCTCTGTTGATTAAATAACCGGAGAACTAAAAACATAACATTGTCTTCTATCTTCCTACAAAGCTTGAAAGATGGGCAATAGAAATGCCCCGGTTCTATCATAATCCGTGGGGGCCAATATCCGTCCTTAATGAAGTATCTAACCGAGGTGATAGGGGCTTTCAAAAAGCAGATTCATTCTATGGAAGAATCATTAAACGTAGAAAAACAGGGGATAGGGGTGGCATCGGCTTCTGAGTTCTCTGCAGGAAAACTGTTCATGAATGTCAGTCCGAGGTTGTGATTGGGCAATTACCTCAGAACGCTTGTATACAAAATATTTTGAATCACATACATGTTAGTGATCAGGAATGCAACCCTCAACCACCATCTAAGTGCCCCAGAAACCCTGAGGAAACCCCAGAAATTGCGGAGAATAACTACCCAGAAACCAGTTCGGAACCTCTAAATAAACATAAAAAAATGACTAAACGGAGTGAAATAGAGGCCGGGAAGAAGGGAAACTCCATTGCCAATAGTAAAATGAACAAAACGACAGGCGTTTTCAGTAAGGTAATTGACAAAATAGAAGACCTAGACAAATTTATAAGAGATGCCCTGGCTAATCTATCAACAAGAGTGGCCTCTATTGAAGAAATTCCAAAAAAACATCTAGTAATTCAACAGTGCCCTTCCAAAGACAACTGGACAAAACCTACACATAGTGACACAGTAGATTTACAGGACAATTAACAATCTTAGGGGGCCCACTATAAAGACCGACATAATGTCTGGGTCCATGCCCATTTCTGAAATTATAAAGCCATCCACGGATTTAATAACATCAAGAGCATATATGGGAAAAAATCCAAGGGCGCATGCAACCTTGTATCTCGGTTCCAACCAGCCATGTTCGCTCCTATCCCCGAATAGGCCACAAACTGACCCATTTCCACTTGCTCTTCCTCCAGCAGCTACACCATATACACTAATACTGGCTAACGTTCCAAGATTACCGCCCCAGGTTTTAGAAGTCTCGGAAGCATTGAGAAATAAAGCTTTATTCCGGTTGGGCACTAAAAAGGGGCTATCAGGAGATACTCATTGCTGAATTTAAAATGTCAAGAAGGGTTGGTTGGATCAGCAGGGATCGTAAAGTCCTTCAGGGGGACTGCATGGTTTTAACTTTTAAAACACCACAAATAATTCAAGCTAATTTGAACAGAGCAGGAAATTAAAGCATCACGCCTACCAGCATTAATATATAACCCCTGGGATATTTTTACCAGCCACCCAAAGAATTGCACATTAGACCACAAAGGAGAGTCCCTCATGGAAATAACCATCTCATCTATAATGTCCCTGTGTTTAATCGTTTTGACACGCTGCCTACCTTAGATGAAGTAGACTGACTGATAGCAACAGATATAGGTGCCTCTCAAATAAGGGATGATAGCCTACAACTTACATTGGATACACAAGCCCTGACCCCAAATTTGGCACCATCCCAGGAAATCTGCCATAATTTAGAATCTCAAGCATGTCCCACAGTCTATATATACAGCCCTTTGGTTTGCCCAGATGACCCCTCTACCATAGTGATTCCCTCTATCTCTAAAGATCAGTCTCACAAAAACAAAGAAGTAAGCACTATAGACAACAGTAGGTCAAACATTCTCCATGTACTATTCAGGAACGTGGCAGGCATGCGTTCTAAACTCACCAATCCTCTATGGTTAAACTTTGTAGGGAAATTTAATATACTGTGTTGTCAAGAAACATGGGTGTAGAACATCATGCACATCAATGGGTACAAAACGTTTCATACCCCTTTGATAGCATCCACCCACGGTAGAAATAAGGGCGGCCTAAGTACATATGTGTCAAATTATGGAACCGTCAAAAAGATTGAACTGAAGATATCAGAAACATATTATCAGATTGTGATGTTTAATGTGGATACAATGCACTTGATAGTCCTCCTGAATTTTTATAATGATATCCCTAAAGAACAGACTGTGGGGGTATTAAGAAAATTGGGCGGCAATTTGAATAACATATAGAACAACACTGTTAAGGATGTTTGTATCATCTGGGGAGGGGATTTCAATTTAGCAGTGTGTCAGTATACCGAGGAGGATATATGTGGACTAATGTCTGATAACGGAAACAACTGTGTCCATTTCCCACATACAACACGTGGGAAAAGTTTAAATGAAATGATGTTCTTATTTGATCTCGGGTTTGCCATTGACTTATGCTTTCTGCCAGTTCCCCTCAGTTACACATTTAATGGCGGAGGCAAGTTTACAACCATTGATTATAACTTGCTCCAAAACAGACATTCTAGGAGGCTTAACAATTTTGTAACCCACAAAAATGTGATGAGCGATCACTTCCCATTAAGTATCACATTTGATCTACCAAGTAATGTGATAAACATCAAGGGTTACTCAGCCCGTCTTGTGCAGAACATAGCCTTGAATAAAACTAATGGCTACTCACTACACTGGCCAGTGGTTGAACCGATTGGCTTTACAAGGTCCCTTGTAATTATATGTAAACCTTCCTTTTTGGACTATCATGACGAAACCATCACCCACGACAAAATCTTAAAATCCTTTGCCTAGATCTAAAGAGATTAAAGGTGTCCTATTAGTGGAGCGCAAAAAACCTCATGACAAGAAACAGGGGTGGTTTAACGCCAAATGCACTAAGGCCTATAGCGAACTGAAAACCATTTTACATAACATATTAGAAACTCGTCTGAAATTTAAAATCACCAGAGGGGTTTATAAACATGCTCTTAAAGAACATAAAGGTGAGATAAGAGACAAATTATGGTCGGCACTGCAAGAAGCAACTGCCTCTAGAGATAATAAGCAATTTTGGAAGGCTGTAAATGCCCTTTTTCTAACCCCCCGAAACACACCAGCCATAGAGATAACCATTTCTGAGGATCAATGGGTGGATCACTACTCATCAATGTATAATGACGATACACAGGAGATATCAATGGCCATGTTCAAACAAACACAAGAGCTAATATCACCCAACTATTATCCAATAGAGGTATATTTCACACTGGAAGAAGTCAAAAGTGCTATTGATGCAAGTGTGGGCGGTAAAGCTCCTGGCCCCGACCGAGTGCCTGCAGACCTTTATAAGTCAACCCCGTCGCTGTGGGGTCCTGTACTAACACAAGTATTAGCTGCATATTGCTCTTCTGGATTTATTCCATCATGGTCTCAATCAATCCTGGTCCCAATTTTTTTAAATAGGGAGATCGCCATAATCCTATTTCTTATCGACCAATTTCAATGTTAGATTCTTTAGTCCACGTGGCCGGCCGCATTGTGTTAAATAGATTACAGGCTTGGACCGAAGACACTGGCATCATAACTAAACTGCAATATAGTTTCCAACAGGGCTTAGGAACGATTGGACAGGTACTAAACTTAAACATCATCCTGGGAAAGTACATATGAGCCAAGCAGGGCAAGTTATTCCTGACATTCGTGGACCTAAGCTCTGCCTTTGATTGTGTTATACACAATAAACTGTGGGGGACTTTAGAAGATCTGGGCGTGGAAACTCCTCTTATTGATTTCATGAGGCAGTTATATAGTGATGCTAAAGCCAGGGTACGGTGGGAAATTAATGGAGACTGCAAACCCACCTTCGCAATACAGAAAGGGTTCGACAAGGTTGTGTCTTGGCCTCTTTTTTATTTATGCTGTACATTAACCGATTAGGCCAAGTTCTAGTGAATCAGTGCCAGGACCTGCCACGGATTAACAGGCATTCGATACCCGCATTATTGTATGCAGATGACGCCACAGTAATGTCACAAACTCAACTGGGGCTTCAATGAGTAGTCTCCAATTTTGCAGCACTCATGCATAACCTGGGCCTCCGAGTGAACACCTTTTAAACGTTTATTTAGAAATGTGGAAAAGACAGTGCAAAATGCAGAGACACATTTATTGATAATAATAAGACTGATTTCATTAAAAGTTCTTCATATTAAGGTACTCTTTTCGATCACAAGCTAACTTTGACAGAAAATTAGAAAGACGGGCAGCCGTCAAATTATTACAGATTTCTAAAACAAAATGTGTCTCCACCGCTATGTTCGGTGCTGGCATCTGGGGCTGCGCCAACCCCCAGCTATTGCAGCTAGTTGAGAACCCTTTTTTCAGATATTTGCTGGCAGTCCCAAGTAGTACAGCCACATATGTATATCACTCTGAATTAGGGATGCCGTATATATGTGATCTAATAAAAATATAACCCATTCGATTATGGCATAAAATTTGGTCTACTACACATACCAGTTTTAATTAGGATATCCTAAACAATAGCTTAAAACTACATCGGGCATCTAGTATCCCTTGGCTAAAATATGTTAAAAACTTCATGAAAGATCTCGGGCGTCCTGAATATTTTGACGACCCAGGCAGTATAACTATAATCCCAAGAAAAATATTGAAAATTAGCTGCTTGTCGCTTCTGGAGACAAAGAGATTATAAACTGAAATTCTAAAGCCCGCGGTACAGGAGAATCAGAAGTTATTAATCGCCAATAACACACAGCTGTATCTTAAATTAGTCACTGGGGCCTTTGATAGGACAATGTTGACACGTTTTCGACGTAGAAACTTTCAAAGGCTAACATGTTTCCCAGTCGTGAACGACTGGTCCAGAGACATGAGTACGTTACCATGTGATGATAAGTATTTTCAATCCACAATGCATGTTTTTTTGTTCTGCAAATTTTACTCTGTACAGAGAAAGAGGGGGATTTTACCGATTGTAAGGTTACTAGGTCTTAGGCAATTTCGCCCGTGTTTTTAACATTACAATTTTTAGATCATGAAGTTTACACAAGATCTATTACCCTTTACTTAAAAAGTGTAATTACGTGTAGGAAAACTGTTGGCATATGAACTTGGCCTTTTATCCACGGTATTATCAATATTTCTATGTTTTGTTTGTTTTTAATGTTGCCTTGTGTATAATATTATGTGATATTTTGTGCTTATATGATTGATATTTTTTAATTTGAATAATTCTTTTGTAATTGAATTGAATTGACTCTCACTACATCATCTTCAGCATTGTCTTGGAAGGAGAGTCAACTGGAGTAACCCTGGGCGGGTAACTCCTCTCTGCCAGCGGAGTTTGTGGAGATTTGCCTACTCCGCGCTCCGTGGCGATCGTGGAGGTAGGTAAAACTCCACCTACGTGGCAGAGCGGAGTTAGCCGTTCCCTGCTCCCTCCCAAATTCTTTAAAAATTAAAAAAGAAGGCATTTACTTGCATGTCTGCTGCCTCCCCTGCCTGGCCGCTCTACTTCCTGCTCCTCTCGCGTCCTTCATTGAAAAAAACACTACGTTGTACGTCTTGCCCTCAGCAGGATATACCTTCCAACTTCATGTGTGTTATGTTTTTTCTAACGAGGACCACTGTGCATTGCTAGGCAGTTCAGTTTAGGAAAAAACAATCAATGTCCCTTATGTGTTTGGAAAAAAGTCCCAAAATATCAGGGACATTGGTATTATGTTTTCTAAAGACAATCGCTCACTTTGGCAAAAATGAGTTGACCGCACCAGCTGCAAAACTGACATTTGGCAGACGGGCTGAGGGTGAGTCTGGAGTGGCCCAGGTTGCACATCAAATGCCCTGGAGCTTTGACAGCTTTCCCTCAAAGCCCTAAGTACACCCCATTGTTATGTTTCATAGGGTACCCTAATATAGGCCCAAATAGTCTTCTAATCTTTCACCTACATTTACAGTACCATTACACTACATAACGGATTTTGGTATCGACCTTTTATCTAGTTAAGCGCTCCATAAAATGTTGTGTGGTTTTCCCTGAAAACTAGACTCAGTAATTATGCATGAAGATTCTCAGAATCACAGCAGGATTACCATCTTCTGCATAATAACTATGTATAAGGGTCATCCCTTTTGTCATCATCGGCCGACATGACACAGCGAGGTAGAATTACCTGAGGGTACCTTTTGGATATATATACACCACATTTTTGTCAAGGCAGGCAGAGGAGAAAGATCTCAATGCTTACACACTGATGTGAGATCCTGAGGTTCCTGCATGCAGACACTCCAGCTCACAGTGGTCTGACATCCCTCACGGGATGTCCATCTCGAGACCAAGATGGGGTCCTACAGTCTCCCACTTCAGGTAATGGGGTTGAATTCAGCCTAGGGCGATTCTTGGGTCTACACCTATATACATGCTAGGTACACTTAGATAAGTCTAGTTAGGGTTACAATGTAGGAGTGCAAATTACTTATTGTCATGTATTTTTATACCTGCCTGAATTCAATGTTTTAGCACTATGGTAGGAGTCTACCATCCATTTACTGTATTGGTGCTTATAATCATTTATATCTGTTCCTGTCTTATGGTTGTTTCAGCACACCTCTTTTACACTAGAATGACGATGGTTCAATAAATGCTTATTGAAAATGTCCCCACCGTTTATTCTATGTATTTCTCTGAGACAAAGTGAGTACGAGTGACTGAGCAAAAAGTACTGTACTGTTTCCATGATTCCTGATGGGACAGAGTTGTCATGTTTGATAGTTGCCAAGAACTATTCTCTCCTTGGTAAGAGTGTTTTATAGTGACACTGTGAGCTAGCTGGCATACGGGCTAACATACCTAGTGGAGGTATCTGAAATCAGTCTGGACACCAATTTCACAGTATATGTTGTCTAAATGTGCAGATCCTATATAGGTTTATAGAAAATACGCTACACCATGAGTTATATTCTCATGTGCATACAGAACATGCCTTTGCTACTAGAAGCAATTATAGGATATCCAGACACCAGGTCAGATTAGATAGATACCATTATTTGAGCATATATTGTATACTTTGGGGATGTTGCTAGAAGGGAAATGGCCAGGAGTGAGTTAAATTCACGATGGTCAGAATGCCAATGGCACTGACATGTATGAAATTTTTGTACAATATATTTTGAATTGCGTTCAATTTGCCATGTTATACAAAATGAAAAAACATATTTTCTATCAACAAATTATTATGTAGACACAAGTAAAATTGCTTCTCAAGATGGTGCTTTTATAATTGTTCAATGTTTAAGTTAGTCAACATGTTTCAAACCAGACTGATTGGGACTTCTGACGGGCTGAAATAAAAACATGCATACAAAGAAAGTTCTTGAGCATACAAGATGTATGCTGATAAACAGAGCAATTCCTTTCTATACAGAATTTGTGCAGCTATCACAAAGTCTCTCACAAAACATTCTTCATTAGCAAAAGATGTCTAAAAAATGAATATAAAACGTGTATTAACCTGTGCTAGTAGCAGTAAAGCATGAAGAGTGACATATATTTATTTGCTAAAAAAGGAGGGCAGGCATAATCTATGGTTAATTAAAATAATGTAATACTGGTGTTATAGTAGCTCTAAAAGGTGCTGCATATGTCTGTGTGAGTTAATAAATCCTCATTAACTAATATTAATAAGTAAAAGAGAATAGATTTAAAAGTCATACCAATCTGCAGTGATATTGTTATATTTCATATCGGTACCCTGATATAGGTCCAGGGAACATTGTAAACCTTCCCTACATCATCTCCCTGTCATTTCATATGAACAAGCCTTATAAGGACATAACTTCAAATAAGGACAGAATGCCTTGTATGGACATTACGCCTTATAAGGACTGTAGCCTTTTATGGACTAAACCTTTTGGTTTTCCCAATCGATATTGCTAAGACGTCATCCTTAGCACATTTGAATAATTTATGAGTAATATGAGTACACTCTCCAGGAGGTACACTTCCCCTCTCCCATCAACATACAAGATTTAATCCCCAACGTCATCTTCATACTGAACAATAGGGAACATACGCACATAGACTGTATAAATACAGCACCTCTTGCTATCAGTAGGCAGGAGGGAACCACTGACCAGAGACTCTGCGGCTCCGGCATGCCATCTCTCCAGCTGACAGTGGTCTGACGGTCCCTTGCGGGGTGTCCAGCGAAAGTCCTGGATGAAGTCCCACACTCTCACTATTCAGGTATGGGGGTTCGACTAAATCTTATTGGGATTCTTGGCTCTTAGACTTAGGCTCTTAGGCTTAGGCTCTTTTGCACCTACTCACCTGCTAGGTACACTTAGGGACATCTAGACAGGCATCTTAGGAGTACTCACTTTATTTTATAAATGCATTTCATATTCATGTATGTGTTCATGACAATTGCAAAATGGTAGAACAATACTATTTCTTTGTATTCACTGTACTGCTGGTTCTATATCTCTGCTACTGTGTTACAGTTGTAGCAGTGCATTTATTTTACATGAGAAGAATAACGGTACAACAAATTCTTAATGTAAATACGCTCAACAGTGTCTTCTGTGTATCTCGCTGAGAGCAAATCAAGCAAGCACGAGTGACTGAGTGAAAATAGTATATTGTTTCCACGCATCCGAGGTTCTTATGTTCTGAGGTTGCTAAAAACGAATCTCTCTGATAACAGGAGATTCTAGGGGCACTGCCAGCTAGCTAATGCGAAAACATAGGCTGACATATTTGGTGGGGGTGTACAGAGTCAGTTTGCCACCAAGCCCACAGTATATGTTATCCGTAAACAGCATAGGTCCTGCATGAAAGGGTACTATCAGAACTACACCACATGGCACCCAACGTGTCAAACATGGTTTACCCAATGTGGTATATACATGGCGCACTTACTCAATAGTAGAATCTGAGTAGCTCAGTCGTGCTTATTCTCAGAGACCCTACCTATAAAACCCAGAGACGTCTGGAGTAGGTGGGAGAAAACTCTGCCACAGCTGAGTAGGCGAGATATCCTATCTGTTGGCTGTTGGTTAATTAAGCTTCAAAGGAAAAAAATCCCAAAATTGTGCATAAAACCTTTGCATTAAACCTTTTCTAAATTTCCTTGGACAGTAATTCTGTGTCTTAAAAACACAATGTCTGACAAGGAGAGAGACTCAAACCAAAGACTTAATCAGTCTGGTGAGGAAGATACAAATGCAATACATATTGCACCCAAAGTAAGACAAACTTAGACAGTTAAGCTTGTCAAACATGGGTTATCTCCCAGAGGAGGTTTAGTAATATTCGTGATAGAGGCACACGAAGGTTTCAAAACAGAGGTGTTCTACTCGTGGGTTATATTTCCAGAAGCAGATGTTGTAACAAAAACTTTTCATTATTACAAACATGAAGAAGATCCAGTGGCTTACACTCCGTTTTGAGGAGAATGAGATTCTGCTTACTTTCCAGGAACATATTTTCTGGTTTAATGGCGCCCTACCCCACACAAGAACAAGAGCAAGGCTTGGTCCTCTAGAAAGACCAGGAGCAACATGCCAGATATTAGCGACCTATGCACCAGATCCAGACATTGACACAATGCGACGTGATGAACTACTTGTTCATATGACAGAGTTGATAAAACTTTACTGAAACATGACACAATTCGCCTTAAGGCCACTAGCGGTCCAACCTACAGAAACTAGTACTAAAATTACTCCACAAACATTACACGCGGTAATGGGCAAAGTGCCCACAAAATGTGATCAAATTCCTTTCTGCGTAGCTCAGAAAATAAACCAGTTAGAAGCAGTATTCCCAAATACAACACCATTTGAAAAACATAGAATGTTAACAATCTGTTTGCCCATGGGGATTACACCACAGTTAGAGGATTGCACCTCTTGGGGTACAGTCTTTGCTGCCATACATACCAGAACACATGGTATTCCTTCATTAGCAGTAATCTCAGATGTATTAAGACACATACAAAATGACTATAGAGCAGATCCTGCCCTAAACTTAGGGATGAAGTTATTAAATAACTACAACCAGGTATCAGCCATAATGCTAGCTAATATTAAAGGGCAGCAGCATCAGTGGCAAATCCCCAACGCCTAAGGGAGGTTAGCCCGTTAATTCAGTAGGCTGAACTACCCAAAATAATTGAAACTGCGTATGCAAAAATCGTTGAGAAGAGCTTTAAAACCTTAACTACAGGGCAGCCCTGAAATGGACACATCTATGCAGACACATACTTCTTGTAAAAAGAAGTGGGATAATAAAAAAGAAAACTCTAAAGACAAAAGATCTCAATCCCGAGGTAATTCTCCTCAACAGGAGCCCTCTGAAAAGAGGTATAACCTTAGGAATAGGGATAACATTAGGAAACCTGACAGGTATCAGGATACTGATACACATTCCTCTCGTTCATTTCAGGGCTCGAACAAAAAGCTCCGAAAGGGAAGGACGGTCAGAAAATAGGGAGGACCGCACACAGTCCAGACAGAAGTAGCGTTCTCAAGACTTTACTTCTAAAAAAGAAGATAAGCAAAACCTCAATTTAAGAAAAATAAAGTTGCTGGTCTGAAAATCAGACATGCCCAGAATTTTGAGGACACAACTTCTGAACGGGGAATGGGCTCTGACGATGCTAGATAGTGTGGCTGAAGTAACAATAGCTTGCCTGAACCCGAAGGAATTTCTGGTGACAGCGGAGTTGAATGATTACATCACAGTGGAAACACCAGGGTGAGGGTCCCACATAAGTTATATGAAATAACACTCCGGATGGAGGGGGACAAGTCCAGGAAAGTAAAAGCTCTTTTTTGGAAGAATGTATCATCTGGTTATGACATTCTGTTAGCAGAACAAGATTGGCCACCTGCATTCGTAATGGAGTGCCCGAAGTATAATTTTTCCTGCATTTTCTAACCACGTTCCCATTCACCTTAAAAATGTATATGCGCAGGAGTGGTCAGCAGCCTAAGCTCCAGCATTGTACAAAAATCATGCAGGGTGGGATGAGAACTCAACCTAACACGTGATCCCATTAAAAGTTTCACCTAATGCTCAGAGGCAATATCCAATACAGCAAGAAGCTAAAAAACAGGTCAGGGAGATCTTAGACCAACTTGAAAACCAGGGGGTCACTGAAAAATGTACATCTCCAATGAACAATCCTTTGTTTCCTGTCGCTAAACCCGATAATACATATTATCTACTTTTAGATTACAGACATTTAAACTCATGCATAAAGACATTTGCTGTCCAAAATGCACATAGTGCTGCATTAATGAATAACATTGTGCGCAAAAAGAATTCCACTCGAATACTCTTACAAGTTAGATGCACAAAATATTCCAAATGCTCAGATTCCTGGAGTGGGGGATAGAGTAATACCAAATATGGATCGTAGGCATGGTTTAATACTAGCTGCACAAGAGGGTTTGGGCTCTGCGCACACAGGCGTTACAGCGACTATTTCTTTACTGAAACAGCACTATTGGTGGTCAGGGTTAACTAAGCAAACTAAAGACTGTCTTGAAATGCGACATCTGCCAGCAGATGAAAGGCTCCACCGCTGCACGCCCGGCACAGACGCCATTACTAAAGTCAGACAAACCTCTCGCATGTGTGTACTTGGACCACTGCGGCTCCTTACAAATGGACGGAGCTTACAGATATACCATGGTTGCAGTGGATTCATGTTCGAGATTCCTATGGTTATGGCCTCAGCGTTCAGCTGAGGCTCAAACTGTTAAGAAAGATTTGCGAGTCTTTATCGGCACATACGTAGTTAGTACGTTAGATTCTGACCGTGGCCCTGCATTTAGCTCTCAGGCTTACAAAGATGCCATGGAAGGCATGGGCATCACATTGCGGTTCTCATCCCCGTACCATCCTGAGGGAAATTTGGTTGTGGAGAGAAAAAAGCGGGACTTAAAGCAATCTTTAACAGCTAGGGTATCAGGCAAGGGCGGTAGTTGGATCAAAATACCTTTATGGGGTATAGCGGGCATTAAACAACCAGCCAAGAAGTCTCTAAGGGGTGTCACTCCATATGAAGTCCTCTTTGGGGCACAAATGTGGGTACCTGATCTTGATTGTGAAGGCACACTGGCGGACGAAAAACTATTTGATATCCATGATCGTTTGGCTGTTTTACAGGATCTAAATTAATCCAGGACAAAACAAAGCAATGTCCATCTAAAGCAGACCGCCACTGAGGAAATCAAGTTAGTCACGGCAAGACCTGTCTGGATCCCAAAAGACGAGGATCTGGTCAGAGAGAAAATTGCGGACAAAAAGGAATTTGGACCCTCTTACAGAAAACCTGTACCTGTCCTTGCAGTACACGGAACAAGAACTATACTGCTCCCGCCTCATGCCGGAAAAAAGGAGCAAAGATTTGTCTCCATCGACTTAATCAAACCACACTATGTGGCTGATACTAAACAGTAGGCCTAATGAACTCCGCTGTAACAGACGTCCTCCTCCAGCTACAATCCAAGAAGTTCAAACAGAAAGACTCATCACGTTTTTAGGAGCCACCTGTAAGGAATGAAGAACTAAGCAACAATGCTATGAAACTTGCTCCATGAACCAGACATTCAAATTCAAAAGTAAATCTGAATAATCCACAAGTTGCAATTAGACCAAATACAGACGTCTACATCAACATGCCTCGTCGAGAGGAAAATAACATTTCAACAAATCCTGATGCAATTCCTACAATTGATCAAACAGCTTCTGGCTATTTCATTAACTTTGATATGTTTTCTCTGGATCCAAGCGAGCCGGAAACGACGCCAGCCAAAACACCTTTTAAGCAAGAACTAAATAACTTTTTTCTCTTTCTTCAAAAGACATACCTGGAATCACCTTGGATTGAACTCTGGGTAATTTCTGGGATATTGGTTTTTCTTTTCTGGCTAGGCTTAGTATTGACTTTTAGTATGCTTATCAATGGACACTTTCTTCAACAAGGTTCCACAGCCCAAAAGGTCAACATCCTACTGAAGCCACATCCACCATCACATCGTGAACAAAGAGACTTGTCATCAGTGAACATTACAGCTGTTCCTATACCCCATGGTATAGTATGGGGCATGGTTGAGTTCAACATATTCGGACCGACCAAACTTAAAAAAATGAATCATGTATTTTAAATCTTATGAAGTGATTTCATTACCTCCAGTACATTTTCTGTTGATTGGTACACAGAAACAGTAAATAACATGCTGTCTGATTTAGAGAAAACTGCTACATTTTTAAATAATGATATGTTAGAAGGTTCATCAGACTATGACAAATTGTACTGATACCAACATTTTGGTAATCATTTCCTCCACAAATCCATTTAGCCTCAATTTAAGAAAAAGAAAGTTGCTAGTATTTGAGTACAGTCAGTGGGAATATTACCCAACAACACCAAAAAGTTGTTCACAAATGTTTGCACAGAAATGTGCATACTTTTCAGGGGTTAACACCACATATCGAGCCTCTTTTTATTATAAGGTTGCACCAAAATCAGCACTGAAAATGATGTTGACAAACACTAAACAGATTTACTCTGCTTCCTTTTTGGTCCAATTGTCTGAACAGGGTTTCAACCTATGGAAATACAAAATTTACTCAAAATCGATTTGAGGTTGAAGAAACTGGCAAGTCCAGGGTACAGAGGCTCTATTTAGTGCATGCCTCATTCCAAAGCAGATGATCTTTTTAAATAATACTGTGCAACAGACATCCTGTCTTGGAATAGCCAAGATAAAGGACCTGAACACTCCAACTTTTCCTACACCATCACAGGAGTGGCAGAATTCTTCTTCAAATGAAGGGGCAACAATTGATGATGTACTAAAGTACAATAGATCAGCCCCAAATGGGAAGGCATGGGTGGTTTGGCCCTTAGACACGAACACATGTCATAAACGGTTCCTGCACATCACAAGTGACTCAATATGCATAGGCCAGACCCACGATATGTACAGAGAGAACTTCCAGGGGTAGTGACATCCTACAGTGTTGGGAAGTTGTGCCTAGAATGGCTTGAAACCTCAACACTTGGAGTCGCGCGAGCGCGTCGACCAAGATGGTCGCTGTCACCGGAGCTCCGTAAGTGTCCCGGCCCAATTAGCCGACAAATGACGATATTCCTGTCAGGAACCGCCAAATTATAGCGGCGCTTGCATTCTATGCATGCCTCCTACCTTGTGCTCGATTTTTAGGCGATTTCTTTGTGGGGAAGTACTCCTGCTGGCTCCTTGGTTCCTCTCCCCTGCCTCTGCTCCAGCTTCTGCCGGCTTGCTCTGCATAGGGGGCGGAGTGCTCACGAAGAGAGGGCCTGGCTTGGGCCTGGCCACACCCACGACCCAGTTTAGCTGCTGCACCAGTCCTTTTGAAGAGCTTTTGGGGAATTTTACGTCCTTTTTCCCTCATATCTATTAAATTTTGAGGTGTTTTTCATTTTCTGCATTTCTCTGACGCAAAAGGTTATTTTTTCACCTCAAAATGGAAAATAAAAATTTGGCTGCTAATAAAAGGAAACAGCAGATATCGCCTCCTCCAACTAAGTCTAAGGTTGTTGAATCTTCTGAACCTTCCCTTGCTCTAATTTTGGAGGAAATTCAAGCGCTACGCCTGAATACTGATACTATTGCAACTGAAGTGAAAAATGTTCGCAAAGATATGGCTTCTATGTCCATGAAAGTGTCTGATAATACTATCAAAAATCAGGACAATAAAAATAAGTTGAACGCTTTTACACCTTTGATGAGTCAAATAGTACCAATGCATACTCAATTGCTGGAATTGGAAAACCGTGATAGACAATACAATCTCCGTATTTTCAATCTGCCTGAAGAGGTTGAGGGATCTGATTGTCGCTTATATCTAGAGTCCTTCCTTCCTGGCCTCCTAAATATCAAATTCCCCGAAAAATGTTAAGTGGATAAGGCTCACAGAATTCCCTCACATAGGAATCCTCGCCACACTAAACCCAGGCAAATGATTTTTAAGGTTTTGCGACACCATCATTTGGTCCTTATCAGGAAAGCAGCAAGAGACATTCCCTCACTCTTAGTGGATGGGTGTAAAATGTTTATCCATCAAGACTTTGCTAAGGAAACGGTTGCTATTCGCAAGGAATTTTCCTCTTATCGTCCACAACTGAGAAGCCTTGGTTTTAAGTATGGTCTATTTGATCCTTCTACGGTGAGAGTCTGGAAAGACACCATCTCTAAATCTTTTCATCGTCCTGAAGATTTAAGACTTTTTCTGGAGCAACAAGCTTCACCGTCAATGGACACTCATGATCCCGTTACTTGAATGCTTATAGTCTGATTTCTCCTGGCATTTAATTATCTCTCTCTTCACGGGCTCCAACGGTTTTATGGCCATGCTTGAGGAACGGGTGTGCGTCTCTATGTTCTTATTTATGTTTATGTTCCTTGTTTGTTCTTTTTCCTTCCCTTTGTGTTTCTCCCTTTTGTGTCTTTCCTTTTCTTGCCCTCTACATAGAGTTGCTCTTTCTCCATGGCTGTTTTTCATTTCCTCTTCCTTTGAATCTTTTTCTATCCTCTTACTTCTAATTCCTAATGGCTAATACTCTTCATGTTAAAATTGTTTCTCTTAATGTCAAGGGTCTACGGCATCCAGTAAAACGCACTAAAATCTTGGACTACCTGGGTGCGTGCAAAGCTGACATTTGTTTTCTCCAAGAAACGCATGTTGATGACAAAATTTTACATTATATGAGGAAAAAGTGGGTAGATAATATTGTTTACTCTCCTGCGCTGGGGAAGAAAAATGGTGTTGCAATTTTCTTTGCAAAAAGGTTGCACTGTCAGATTCTTAGTAAGTTTACTGACACAGAAGGTAGATATATTGTGGTTAAGGTTAAAATTCATGACTCAACCTTCTTTTTGCTTAATATCTATGGCCCTATGGCTGATGACCCTTCGTTCTGGTCTACTATAACTACTGAAGTTCTAAAGTTGGGGCAAGTTCCTTTGATTGTTGGGGGGGATTTTAATGTGATTATTGATCCATTGCTAGATAGGCTTTGCACTACAAAATTCCGACCTCCTAAAGTTTTTCATGCCTTTAAATCTTTCCTTCGCACAACCAAGTTTGCTGATATTTGGAGGCTACACTTTCCTACTGATAAATGGTTTTCCTTTTTCTCTAATCCCCATAATTCTCATTCAAGGATTGATTATTTTTTGCTTCCGCCTTCATTACTTCAATCAGCCTCCAATCCTGTTGTAGGTAATATTGATATTTCGGACCATGCCTTAATTTCCTTTGTTTTAAATATTTCCTCTACTTTTACCAAACAAATTAGGTGGTTTATGAACACGAACATTGTACTTAATGATACGCATAAACCTAAACTATTACAAGCTATTCAAGACTATTTTTTGTTCAACCCTGAAGGTTTAACTTCAATTGTCAGTAGATGGGATGCATTTCAGGCCTACATTAGACTACCACAATTTCTATTATGGCCCATGAGAACAAACAATATAACTCTAATGTTAAACTCTTGGAAAAACAAATTGCTAAATATGAACGTTTATTCATTTCTTCTAATGACCCTCAACACAAATTTAAACTACAAAAGCTTCGTTATGAATTTAATGCTCTACTTAGTACTAGAGCAGGGATCCAACTCGCAAAATCCAATGCTAAATTTCGCTTTAATGCCAATAGGTCTGGGAAACTCCTTGCAAACTATTTATGGATCAAGAGGGATAAGACTCAAATAACCTCAATACGCAGTTCTCGTGGCCAAGTTGCTATTTCCCATAATGATATTGTCCAAGAATTTTTAAATTTTTACTCTACCCTATATAGTAAACCTGTCCCCTGTGATGATTCTTTAATTGATTCCTTTTTAAATAAGTGTAATTTGCCTCACGTTTCTCCATCAGATAGAATAGGTTTAGATTCCCCAATTACTTGTGATGAGATTTTACTTGCAATTAAATCACTTCCTAACAATAAATCCCCAGGTCCGGATGGTATCCCAGCTGAATTTTATAAAGAGTTTCAGTCTCACCTTTTACCTTATTTAAGTGCACTTTTTTCCCATTTTGGTTTCTCTGGTACTATTTCGGGCTCCTTTACGGATGCTCTAATCATTGTTTTGCCCAAGCCTGATAAGGACCCTACCCTGGTTTCTAATTATCGTCCCATCTCCCTAATAAACCAAGACTGTAAGCTTTATGCTAAAATCCTTGCCACTAGATTGGCTCCTGTCCTTCACTCCATCATTCATCCAGATCAATCTGGTTTTATGAAAAATAGGTACTCTGCTAATAATACCAGAACGCTTTTACACGTCATTGAACAGAGCCCTCACCTTACTTCCCCTGCGGGAGTGATGGCTTTGGATGCAGAAAAAGCATTTGATAAAATTCATTGGCAATTTTTATTTAAAACTTTATTATCTTTTAATTTTGGTGCCCATTTTATTCGTATGATTTCTGCTTTATATTTTGCCCCTACTGCTCGTTTGTTTATTAATGGTCAAATTTCTACTCAATTTCCTCTCTTTAGAGGTACTAGGCAGGGTTGTCCCCTTTCCCCACTGTTATTTTTATTAGGAATTGAGCCTTTTCTTAATTATATCCGCTGCTGTGACAATATTCAGGGTATTGCAATAAATGATGTCACTGTTAAAACTTTAGCTTATGCAGATGATGTTTTATTGTTTATTAGTAATCCTCTTTCCTCTGTTCCCTCCCTATTAGACATTATTGCAAATTATTCTGTGGTTTCAGGTTACAAATTAAATGTAAGTAAGACTGAATTTTTTCCTTTAAATGCTTTTTGTACCTCGGATATGCTACCAAACACAGATATTCTTTGGCAAAACATTAAGCTTAAGTACTTGGGTATCCTATTTGCCTCCTCGTTGCCTGCTACATTAAAACTAAATAGCGATTTTATACTTGATTATATCAAAACCAAAACGTCCAAGTGGTCTTCCCTTTATCTCACCTGGTGGGGGAGAATGGAGGCTGTAAAAATGAATATTGCACCAAAAATCTTCTACTCCTTAGCTATGATTCCCACTCAGTTTCCTCTAAAATTCTTTAAAGCTGTTGATAAACTATTATCTAAATTCCTTTGGTCCAACAAAGTTCCTCGTATTGCTTACAGAAAATTAAAACTCCCTAAGTCCCAGGCGGGATTTGCCCTTCCAGACTTTTACCTCTACCATAAAGCTTTTATCTTAAAACAAAGCTCCTTATGGTTTACCAATTCACATGTGGTCAAACATCCAATTTGGTTTGATATAGAGTCCTCAATTGTACGACCCTTTTCATTGCCCTCTTTGATGTCAATGTCTTCTGCATCCAAGGTTGTTCATCTGTCATCTATAATTAAATCCTCTAGATTAATAATTAATGATTTGGACTCTAATTTTGATTTACCCTTACTCTCTACAGTCCACTTGTCTTTATGGCATAGTGCTTTACTTAAACTAAACAGAAACATTAACTTCTGGTCCTCATGGATTTCAAAAGGAATTTTATATCTTAAAGATGTATTTTGTGGAAATGCCTTTATTCCTTTTGAGCAACTACAGTTAAAGTTTGATATCCCGGCTTCTGATTTCTCAAAATATCAATCTTTATGTAACTCAATTGTGGACTCTTTTCCCAATGGTATTCCCTCTTCCACCACTAATGACCTATTAATTTACCTTACGGCTGTTACTTCATCCTCCAAAGCTGTCTCTGTTTTTTATAAAAAATTTACCACCTCCCAGGGCTCCAATGTTAGTGCAATCTCATCTTTTTGGAATAATGAACTTTCCATTTCCCTATCAGATGACTCATGGTTCTCAATATGGCTCAACAGTATCTATGGTTGGCTTCCGGTGTCTCTTTATCAGACTAATGCTTATATTTTATTTAACGCTCTATGGACCCCATCTCGATTGGGTCGTGCAAAATTGTTACCATCTGATGTTTGTTGGCACTGCAATTCGAGTTCTGGGTCACTTCGTCATATGTTATTTGAATGTCCAGTTATTATGAAATTTTGGTCGGATGTTTGGAATGTCATTTTGAAAATTTTGCCTTTACATGATGATATTTCTTACTATATTTCTTATGCTATGTCACCACCTCCCTCAGCCAGAGCCCACCCGCCAACACAACGGACCCCAATGAAGCAGCCCGCAACTTCACACAGTGGCTGACCGCCTGCGCCGACGACCTCGCGCCACTAAAGAATCCTCCCAGCAGACCCAGAAGCAAGAAGGCATCCTGGTTCACCGACGACCTGCCGCACCCCCGAGAAAGCCTGGCTCCTCGACCGGACCACCGACAACATGACCGCCCTCAAACACGCTACCCGCAAGCACCACCAGCTCATCCGCACCACCAAGAAGAAATCCCTGAAGGAACGACTGGACAACAACGCCCACGACAGCAAAGAGCTCTTCACTATCGTCAAGGAGTTCTCCAACCCCAGCACCGGCACCAACGACATCACTCCGTCACAAGACCTCTGAGACTCCCTCGCCTCGTTCTTCCACCGCAAGATCGCCGACATCCACAACAGCTTCGGCGCCCCACCCACGCACCCAACCGTCGAACCAACGCCCCCCACCGCCACCCTTCGCACCTGGACCACGGTGACCACCGAAGACGCAGCCCGCACGATGAACACCATCCACTCCGGATCACCGACCGACCCCTGCCCACACCACGTCTTCAACAAGGCCGACTCCACCATCGCACCCCTACTCCGGAACATCATCAACGCCTCCTTCAACACCGCCACCTTCCCGGAGAGCTGGAAGCACGCCGAGATCAGCGCCCTCCTGAAGAAACCTACAGCGGACCCCACCGATCTCAAAAACATCCGCCCCATCTCGCTCCTCCTTTTTCCTGCTAAAGTCATCGAGAAGATCGTCAACAGACAGCTGACCGCCTTCCTCGAGACGAACGGATCCCTCGACCCCTCGCAGTCCGGCTTCAGAGCCAACCACAGCACCGAGACCGCCCTCATCGCAGCCACCGACGACATCCGGACCCTGCTCGACAAGGGGGAAACAGTGGCCCTCATCCTCCTGGACCTCTCCGCTGCGTTCGACACGGTCTGCCACCGCACCCTAGTCCAGCGCCTCAGCAACATCGGTATCCAAGAGAAGGCACTGGAGTGGATCATCTCGTTCCTCGCCGGAAGAACACAAAGAGTCCGCCTCCCCCCGTTTCGCTCCGAGGCCACCGAAGTCATCTGCGGCGTCCCTCAAGGATCTTCACTCAGCTCCACCCTCTTCAACATCTACATGAAACCTCTCGCAGCCATCGCACGCCAGCACAACCTCAACATCATCTCTTACGCCGACAACACCCAGCTGATCCTCTCCCTCACCAGAGACCCCGACACCGCCAGAACCTGCCTACACGAAGGAATGAAAGACGTCGCCGAGTGGATGAAGGACAGCCGCCTGAAACTGAACTCGGACAAGACGGAAGTCCTCATCCTGGGATCTTCGCCCTCCGCCTGGGACGACTCCTGGTGGCCCCCAGCCCTGGGCACCGCACCCAAGCCAACCGACCACGCACGCAACCTGGGCTTCATCCTGGACCCCACCCTCTCGATGACCAGACAAGTCAACGCCGTCTCCTCATCGTGCATCAACACCCTGCGTATGCTTCGCAAGATCTTCCGCTGGATCCCGACCGAGACCAGGAAGACTGTCACCCAGGCACTCGTCACCAGCCGACTGGACTACGGAAACGCCCTCTACGCCGGAACCACAGCCAAGCTACAGAAAAGACTCCAGCGCATCCAGAACGCCTCCGCCCGACTCATCCTGGATGTCCCCCGACGCAGCCACATCTCCAGCCACCTGAGGAACCTGCACTGGCTCCCCGTCGACAAGAGGATCACGTTCCGGCTCCTCACCCACGCACACAAGTCTTTCCACGACCTGGGCCCCAAGTACCTCAACGACCGCCTGACCTTCTACACGCCCACCCGCCAGCTACGGTCCACCAGCCTCACCCTCGCAGCCATACCACGCATCCAAAGAGCCAACGCCGGAGGAAGATCCTTCTCTTACCTGGCTGCCAAGACTTGGAACTCCCTCCCCATCCACCTTCGGCTGACCCAGGACCATCTCGCCTTCAGGAAACAACTCAAGACCTGGCTGTTCGAGCAGTAGCATACCCCTCCCCCCAAGCGCCTTGAGACCCTCCCGGGTGAGTAGTGCGCTATACAAATGGCATGATTGATTGATTGATTGATTATGCAAATCGGTTGCCCTTTCCCATCCTCTTTGTGAGTCAGAGGCAAAGTTATTTAATTTTTTAATTACAGCTGCTTTAAAGTCCATTACTTTTTGTTGGAAAGACGCTTCTTCTCTTTCAGTTCATGCTTGGTGGTCGTGGATTACCTTTACAAGAAGAGGTGCTCAGCTGTCTCTTAAAGGCGTTACTCACAATTCACAGTCATTTCAATCTTTTTGGTCTCCTATTGATTCGTATGTTATGCAATGATATGATTAAGTATTCTCTTATGTATCTTGGTGATTAATTTCTCTTTATTTACCATCTTTTTTGTATTCAATTTAATTGTGACTCTATATTTTATGATTTTATGATTCTATGGTATGTTCACTCCCCCGCCCCTCCCCCCCTTTTTTAGGTCGAGCTGGCGTTGGAGCGCGAAGCGCTCCCACCAGCTCGACTATAGTCACCTTCCTCCCTGCCAAGGGAGTGAGAGCTGTGAACGAGCAGCTCCAGACCTGTGAATGAGCCGACTCAGGTCCGTGAACGCGTGGGAACGTCAACGTGCACGTTCACGCGCGTCACGCTCCTGTCCTCCCGCGTCTCTGCCGAGGCGCGCTCCAGGCCGACTTGCGGTGTGCGTCACAGCGTTTCTGTGGCCTGAGGTAGGTAAGTGAGGGCCGGGGGAGGGCGTCAGGATTTGTTTGCTTGTTTGTTTTGTTGCTAGCTTGTTTAACAGATGTGACTTCGGACTTGGAGAGTTGTGATGTTGCAATTACGTGTTTATGTATGTCTACAAATACCAGAATGTATAGCGCTGCTGCCTAAAGGATCATCACACTGAACATGTTTACAGTAACTTGCAGTGCACGTAGTGTTTTCATTGTAGTGCTCAGGATACTTTTGAATCCATATTTTCAGCACTTGACACTGTCCACTTTTGAATATTGGTGAAGTTCAATTTTCTTCCAGCACCGAATTCAGATATATCCCACTTTAGTGCTTTCAAGTGGAGTGGGTCATATGGCTCAGTGGACCAATGGGGTTGATTACATGAAAATACCAGTTGAGCCCAGGTAGGCACCAGTACAAACATTGATGTTAAGAGATTGTGATATAAACTGGAATTACGAGCAGGGGTCTAAGTAATAACTTAAAACACACTAGGAAAACCTTCATATCCCATGAAAAGGAAGATTGATGCTTTTCTCCTAATCTTGCGTTTGTTGTAAACTAAGTCCCAGAGAGTTAGAGAAATTAACAAGGGACAGGAAGTCCTGCTTACAACTTGGTCAAGACAAGCCCACCAGTTTGTCAGACATGGCAATAGTTGTGACACACTTTGCTGGTTTGTCTCGTATAATGCACAAGTAATAATGGCTGGGCGCCAACATCATTTTATGTACAACCTGGTTGACAATGACAAGGTTGTCTTTCAGCCTTATTTGACAAACATCAAATGCAAATGTGCACAGCTGACTAGCACAGATAAAACGCTTTTGCGTGGATATTTATTTATGTATGCATATTGACATAAACATGCATCATGTTTTTGATATTGTTGAATAGCCTTTATCATACCTTGTAAGAGACGATGCACAGACTTAATGTGACTTGTGCTACTGTGATTAATGTGTGTAGCAGTTGTACAAGGGTGTAAGAATTGGTGTGAGCCATAACATGTTTTTCATGCTTTCAAGTGGCCATATTGTATGTGACAATTACACTTTTTTTTTTTTTTACATAAAAGCACTTTGAATATTTGGGCTAGTTTAACTTTTGTCATTATAAGCGGAAATCGATAAGTAAAACTGATCAAAATGCTGTCTGATTAAAAGCCAGGACACCTTTGGATTGTTGCAAATAAATAACATGAGCTCATTGGTAGCTATGGTTTTACCTCAGAGGTGGGGAAGACACTTTCAAGCCTCCTTGGAACATTAACTTAAAGCAGACAATTTGGGCAGTATTTGTAAGTTTTGTATGCTCAATATGGTCCGAAATCTGCATTGCTTTATGTTGGCTGTTTGTCCCATAAAGAACAGAGAACAATCAGTTATTCTAATGGGTCATATTGCATAACCAATTTGCACAAGTATGAAAATGGAACAGATTAATTTTTGTTTATAGTTTTCTCTAAATCGGGCACGGAGAACGGTAATTTTGTGAAATGTAACTTTATTTTACAGATTTACAAAAAAAGAGCAAATCACAGATGTAGTGTAAAATCAATTGGTTCGATTTTCCGTGCTAGTGGGAATCTTTGTTACACAGCTCGGATTAAGCTTGTGTAAATACGAGCATGCTCTATTCCCTATATAGATAAGAAGGACATATTTGATTATTTGTTAAAATGAACGTAAAATGACTGCGTACTGTGCAGCCTTCTGTCCTGGTACAGCAGGCAGGATAACAGAGCACATTGACACACCACTGGTCTTTTTATAAACACATCAGTTTTTATTGGAGTTCGTTTAAAGTTTTTCGTACTTTCTTAAGAAAGTAACAACGTTATGTATTGAAATGCTGCTTAATCTACTGATGTGCGTTATAATATGCTGGTAGGCGGAAGCCCTGCATTTAGGCTCTACGGCAGGTGCATGTTTATTGAGTCGGCTTTCATTGTCACACAGAGATAGCTCTTATGGAGGCACTGCCATTGCAGGGTTCTTGGTAAATCAATGGTGGGGGCTGTAAGCAGCTCCTTTGCTGCTGTCTCTTTAAAGGACCTGCAATTGTGACAATTTACAGTCTTCTGGAGTGAAAAGGCAAAAAAAAGGCCAGTCAGTGGTGCGCTCTGTCCCTGACCCACATACATCAATCAAGGTCTTTTTTAAAATTCTGGGCCATTTGTAGTCTTTATCAAAAATTAACTTTTTTCCTACAGGACATCCATTAAACTTATCTGCTCATCAAAAACTGTCAATGGATCTAAAAGTGCTGTATTTTAATGGTGGAAATATTGCAGAATGGTGGTTGTGCTTCACTTCACAAACATAATTTCCAAACGAAAAAAGGCTATCATGTATGGGTAAATTGAATATTTTATGGACATGTCCGTTTATTTCTGTTTCAAAAAAGCTGGAGGAGCAGATAGCGGATGTTTCTAATCAGTAAATTATTTTTGGTGATAAAATAAGCATTCACGGCGTGTTGTCTTGATTACAGTAAATGCAGGTAGTTTCTGAACAGTGAGAAATTGTTTCAGGGCTATTTAGAGTAGAAGACTGAATTTTGAAGCCACTTGTTAAATTTATATAGAGCGTCCTCATAATAATACTAATAGCAACTTTTTTTTATAGCAGTTCTTACCCAATTTTTGCCACTTCTAAGCACTGCAAATGCCAGATGTTGATTTAATACAGATGCTCAAAGAAGTACCAGTTTTAATCCATGTGTTAATATTTCCAATTTTCAGCGGCGTAAGGAAGGAGGAAGGGTGGTTGCCTTCTGGCACCCAGGCCCATGGCACAAATCCCACGCAGGATGAGCTGATGCTCGTTAATACTTTGGCATGAGGGGTCCCCATAAAGTAACAAACTTGCTCCTATTCTGCTTGAAGGGGATCAGAGAACAGCAAAGAGAGGGATGTATGACGTTACCACGCATACTTTTACCACGCATACCTTTACAAGGCGGTATTTACAACGAATACCGTTACAACGCATAGCGCTTAGAGGGGCTGGATAGTGGTAAGTATAATTTTCTATTCCAACTCCAGTCCCCGTGGACACTAGGGAAAGTGTTGGATAGAAAATTAAACGTATTACTTACCCTAGAGCGCCCCCCAGCGCAATGCGTTGTAATGGTATGCGTGGTAATACCTGCGTTGTAATGGTAGTGCGTTATACAAATTTCGTTGTAAACGTTGCATACCCAAAGAGAGAGAAGGATGGGGGATGCCGCCTCTTAGTCTTCAGCTATTAAGGTTGGAAGAAAGTATGTTAGGAGAAAGCAGAAAATGACTGGTGGATTCTAGAATTGTGTTTGGTGTGCCTGCCGATGCCCCAAAACTGTACGGGTTAGACTTTTCCTTTAATGAAAAATTGGCTAGTGTTGTGGTTGCTGACTACATTGAGTGCACAGAAAGCAAAAGGGAAGTTTGTCACACCACACTGCATACCATTAGCCACAAGTAGAAATTGAAAATTCTATAGAGAGTGTCATAAAATGTAATGGGATGATTATTAATTACTACAACCTTGTTATCCTCTGGCCGGCCCTCGCATCTAAAAAGTAAAGTACTGGTAGTCATGGACTTGCAGGTTAGATTTATTGGGCCCGATTTCAGTGCTGGCTGCCTGATGTCAGCAGAGATGGCCCTGTTGATGCCATATTTGCATATACAGTGCTGAGCTTTCAACGCTGCGTTTTAAGAGGAAAGGAAAATAGCTGTGCTTATAGATTGCTCTAAATTCTGTGGCAGAACATGGCTACAAATATTAATTACAAATGAAGGGTTATGATTAATGTTGGGGCTTGCAGTGGCTCAGTCCATTAGTAGTAGTTAAAGGTTGACTCTAAGGCCACAGAGAGCGAAGTTATGTTATGTTATAGCAGCTTGTATAGCGCTCAGCTGCCCCAGCGAAGGGGCGTCCCGGCGCTTCCAGCAGCTAAAGGAACAGACTGCTACGGCGGAGCCCAGCAAGGCAATGTCCAGAAAAGTTATGTTAAGGGAAAGAGGTACGTTTTAACTGCCTTCCTGAAATTCTGCAGGTTATCAAGTTCTCGTATATGGACCGGTAACGAGTTCCACAGTTTTGCTGCTATATGGCGGAAGGAGCGACCTCCCGCTCGACAGCGATTTACCCGAGGCACCAAGACCAGGTGCTGTCCCGAGGAGCGTAATGCACGTGAAGGAACATACGGGGTCAATGGGTTACAGAGCTGTTTAGGTGTAGCGAGTTTCAGAATTTTAAAAGATACGCATAATGTCTTAAACTGGATCCGCTGTGCCATAGGAAGCCAATGAAGCCTCCGGATGGTATCAGCAGTAGAACAAAACCGGGGAAGACCAACTAAGGCTCTGGCAGCCGCATTTTGGATGCGTTGCATCCGGGTGATCTCTGCTTGATTGGCCCCCAAAAGCAGGGAGCTGCATAGTCCAAGCGAGAAAGAATGGTGGACTGAACAATCAGTTGTCTAGTAGATGCATCAAACATTTTTAAAATAGGTTTAAGACCTCGTAAAATCCCAAAACATTTGGCAGCAACCTTTTTTGTGTGGAAGCAGAAGCTAAGAGAAGAGTCCATCCACACTCCCAAGTTTTTGACTACATTCTTGGGTTCCGGGCCTTTACCCAAAGCATTTGGCCACCAGTGTTTGCCCCATAAGTCAATGTTCTTGCAGACTAGCAGAACTTCGGTTTTATTTGCATTTATTTGCAAACAATTAGACATCATCCAGTCTGCCACCGCCGTAAGGTCGCTTTTAAACCTGGAGACATTCAACATCGAGCCTTCAGTTAGAGCAACCACTAGCTGCGTGTCGTCTGCATATGAGACCGAAGTGGGCTCAAGGATAAAAACAGTGACAGGATTGCGTGATTAGCCTTGGTGAAAGTGTCACACTACTTCACCTACAGGTTTTGCTTGTTCTCTACTGTGAGTTTTATGGTTGTCCTTTCCTGTCTTCATTCATTACTCTTTCAGTATTCAGTTTCACTCTCCGGGTTGTGTCTTCTATCACTCAACCTTCCCAAACACGCCGGCCACGCCATGTTTTAATCCTCTGTATCTCTCATTTCTTCCCTAACTCCACCTCTTTTGCTTCTGCTGTCTATTTAATTCAAACATGAAACATTTCCCATTTTGAGTTACAAAGATTTTTTCAAAAAACAAATTACTCAATACATTTATTTTCAATAGAAATTCTTTAAGCATCCATTTATACAATGGTTTATAATCAGAGTGTACCGTATACGATCTTGTAACATATATTTTTTCCAGTTAATTTTTCTTATAAATTGAGGTAAAGGTAATGGCCATTTGGAACATGATTACAGGTTGTGGTTGTAGAACTGATCAGAAACTTCAATCAGTAGGATCAGAGATAAGTGAAACCAGATATAACCAAGTCATGCGCAGAGAAAGGCTTATAGTTCAACATTGGGCTTAAACGACCAATATTCTCAGCACAACTCAGGTTACATGAAGAGATCAGTTGGGATTTTGACAATCGGCCCATTTCCAGGCGTACAGACACTCTGCATTAGAGTAGTAAAATGTGTAATGTCAGCAAGGGCCATTTCATGACTGCGTTCTCTGCCAATGCCCAGGCTCAGAAGTCCATGTGCCTATGTTTGCCAAGTGCAATGTTTAAAGCAAAGCATTTAATAATATTTCTTGAATAGGGTGTCAAGACCTGAAGGTATTTGCGTGCTTTAAATATTAATACATCAGTAATTCCAAGTCACAGAATGACAGTAGATCGGGGAAAAAGTGGAGTATAAATAAGACGAGTAGAGGCTGGGTAATAAGATTCAGGGTAATTAAGAAGACTGCAATTAATGGCGTATTCATTCTAATCTGCAAGCAGCAACAGAGTATGTGGTCAACACCTACAACCGTGTATAATAACGAGCATGTATATCTCAGTACATCTATGATTTAGTTAATAAATTGCAGACAGCACAGCTCATAAACTTAAAGCAGCGGCGCCCCCACCTGTTTTTCCAAACTGAGCATCCTGAAGCTCATTCACACACTCATAGATTTTCTGAATTAATGCAAGTACTTTAGATTGCATAATTTTAGCAAAAAACAAGTGTATGGATCTCATCTGCATTTGCCTAGGCACACTGATGATGATCTTGTTGTGGCCCTGTGTTTCGATACAGGAGAGAAATTAGGTCGAGCTGGAAGATTTGTGGGCGACCAAGTGCATGCTCATATTTGGGCTTTAGTGCAGGAATTAGGCAGATGGGTAAGGTAATGAAGCAACTCTGTAACTCCTCTTGTCCCTCCTCAAGCATGGTGTTAATCCAGAAACTTTGCAAAGCTGGCATCCTTTATCTTAAATTAGAATATAGCCTAGTAATGGAGTCCACCCTCTTGTCCTGCCCCAGACAACTATGTTATCACTAGATTCCTTATGCATCATGGAGTTCTATGACATCAGTGCATTCTGTGAAGTGCTGATGCTGCCTCTTGAAATGTGCCAGTGATGCTAGGGCGCCCTCTGTGCAAAGAAGGTGTCAGCAATCTGTGGTGACGCATGCTTCGTTTCATTTTCAAATGTATTGGGCAGCTCCTCAACATTTTCTTCTTTTGGGTATTTGACCAGACTCCTAAACCTGCACTTCATCTTGCACAGATGTGTTACACTTGTAGGCACCTTAGTCGATACCTCAAACATGTCACATGCTTTGCTTGTCATGCAGGTTTTTTAGGCCTTGACCTACAGCATTGCTTTAGCAATACTTGTTTGTGTAGAGATTATAGTGAGGCTTTCAAAAGTCTACCCAAACTGCTGCGGATTGGGTACAGTACATGTGAGCCAGGTGCGTGCACAAAGCACACCACAAGCCTCGGCATCAGACTTCAAAGGGGTCTGCTCCCCCGCCCGCAGCATCAGACTTCAAAGAAATGCGCTCCCCCGCCCCCACCACAGCAATGCTGAGAGCTTCATCACACTCTCCTAACGAGTCTTCATTCTCCTGCATGTGACCCTACTTGCACCCCCTTGGATCCATCTTCATTCTTTTCTGCTTTTCCCTGTTTCTGCCACACACTCCACCCCTTTGTGTCTCCTTTCTGGCCTCTTTCCTACTTAACTTTTCATCCTTTCTCCTTTAATCCCATTTCCACCTTCTCACAACCCCTTCGAGCACTGTTATCTTAACATTTGTGTTTCTCTCCGTCTTATGATGTCGGCCCTGCCACCATTTACTTCGGACCCTAACACACCCTTACCCTCACACCTCCTCACCCTCATACACCCTCACACCCTCTCACCCTCACACACCCTCACCCTCACCCACCCTCAGACGCACCCACCCTCACCCTCACACCCCATCACCCTCACCCTCACACACCCTCACTCTCACCCTCTCACCCTCACTCACCCTCACCCCCTCTCCCTCACACCCCCAACCCTCACACACACACACCCTCACACACCCTCACCCTCGCTTCCCCTCACCCTCCCTCTCACCCTCACCCACCCTCACACACCCTCACTCACCCTCACAGCCTCACACCCCCTCACACCCTCACCCTCACCCCCTCACCCCATCCCCCTCACACACCCTCACTCACCCTCACCCCTCACCCTCACAACACTCTCACCCTAACTCACCCTCACCCCCACCCTCACACACCCTCACCCTCAAACCTCTCACCCTCACACCCCCTCACCCCTCACATCCCCTCACATGCCCTCACCCCCTCACACCCCCTCACCCTCACACTCCCTCACCCTCACCCCCTCACACACCTTCCCTCACACCCTGCCCCCCTGCCCCCTCACCCTCACACACCCTCACCCCCCTCACCCTCACACCCCCACCCTCACACCCCCACCCTCACACCCCCACCTCCCCACCCCCCCCCTCACAACCCCACTCTCACACCCCCTCACCCTCACACCCCCTCACCCTCGCATCCCTTCACCTTCACATCCCCTCACCCTCCCTCTCACCCTCACCCACCCTCACACACCCTCACTCACCCTCACAGCCTCACACCCCCTCACACCCTCACCCCCCCTTACCCCATCACCCTCATACACCCTCACTCACCCTCACCCCCACAACACTCTCACCCTAACTCACCCTAACTCACCCTCACACCCTTACCCCCACCCTCACACACCCTCACACCCTCACCCTCAAACCTCTCACCCTCACACCCTCACACCCCTCACATTCCCTCACCCCCTCACACCCCCTCACCCTCACACTCCCTCACCCTCACCACCCTCACACACCTTCACTCACCCTCACCCTCACACCCTGCCCCCCTGCCCCCCTCACCCACCCTCACCCCCCTCACCCTCACACCCCCCACCCTCACAACCCCACTCTCACACACCCTCACCCTCACACCCCCTCACCCTCACATCCCTTCACCCTCACATCCCCTCACCCTCCCTCTCACCCTCACACCCCCTCACCCCCCTCACCCTCACACACCCTCTCACCCTCACACACCCTCTCACCCACCCTCACCCCCTCACCACCACACACCCCCTCACCCTCACACACCCTCACCCTTACACCCACCTCACCCTCACCCCCCCTCATCCTCACACCCCTCACACCCTCACCCTCACCCCCCCTCACCCTCACAGCCCCTCACCCTAACCCCCCACCCCCTCACCCTCACTCACCCTCTCACACTCATGCACCCTCTCACCCCCTCACCCTCACACCCCCTCACCCTCACAGTTCCTCACACCCTCACCCACCATCTCACCCTCACACACCCTCACACCCCCTCACCCTCACCCCCTCACACCCCCTCACACTCATACACCCTCACCCTCACACCCCCTCACCCCGCCACCCTCACCCCGTCACCCCCGTCACCCTCACCCTCACACCCCCTCACCCTCACTCCCTCACCCTCACCCTCACACACCCTCACCCTCACACACCCTCACCCTCACACCCCCTCACCCTCACACACCCTCACCCTCCCTCACCCCCACCCCCTCACACCCCCTCACCCTCACACCCCTCACCCTCACACACCTCACCCTCACACCCCCTCACTCCCCCTCACCCTCACCCCCCCTCACCCTCACACCCCCTAACCCTCACTCCCCCTCACCCTCACATACCCTCACCCTCACACCCTCTCACCCTCACAACCCTCTCACCCTCACAACCCTCTCACCCTCACACACCCTCACTCACCCTCACACACCCTCACTCACCCTCACACACCCTCACCCCCTCACACACTCGCACACCCCCTCACCCACTCGCACACCCCCTCACCCTCACACACCCTCACTCACCCTCACACCCTCACCCTCACACCCCCTCACCCTCACACCCCCTCACCCTCACACACCCTCACCCTCACACCCCCACACCCCTTCACTCACCCTCACACACCCTCACTCGCCCTCACACACCCTCACCAGCATAGCATAACAAAACTTAGCATAGCATAACAAAACACAGCATAGCATAACAAAAAAAGCATAGGATAGCAAAACATAGCATAGCATAACAAATCAAAGCATGGGATAGCAAAACAAAACATAGCATAACAAAACAAAACTCAGCATAGCAAAACGCAACAAAGCATAGCATAGCATAACAGGATAGCAAAACATAACAGCATAGCATAACAAAACAAAACATAGGATAGCAAAACAAAACATAGCATAGCATAGAGCATCACTCAGCACCACCACAGCATCACTCTGGGGCACCAGAACATCACTATGCGCTACCACAGCATCACTCAGGGCCACCACAGCATCAATCTGTGCAACCATTCAACAACAACTGGTTCTAATATGTTCTCTCAATGTTTCAAGCTTTATTACAAATGTAACAAAAAGATGTTAATATTTCACTTCTGTTCTTGGATTTTCGTAACAATAAAATACACTGAACATAATTTTCACAAAAGTTATTTACAAAAGTTTAAGCTATTGCCATTATAAATTACAATAACTTTTATTTAAGTATTAATTATTTTAAAAAATGAAAAGCCATTGTTATTTGTAATATCAATACATCTAAGTCACGTAAATACAACACATATTGCATTACAAATACTATAGGTGTCACATTTGCGAAAGTTATAACTATTGGCATTGTAAATTACAAAGCTATTAATTTAGCTATTTTCAAAAACAAAACATAAGTAAAAAATGTGTCATTTACAATACCAATAGCTCAAACTTTGCTAATGCGAGACCTATTGCATTGCAAATGCTTGTTCTCCCTTTTCCTTTCCTCTTCTTTTTTGGCTTATTGCATTTCATGCTCATCAGTTAATCATTTACGCATGTATGATTTATTCTTTTTGTATTGTACTTGTTTATTTATTTTGTCTAAAAAACTTCAATAAAATCATTTTGAACTTAAAAAAAAAAAAGAAACCTCAACACTTGCAGAAGTGTAACAACACTTATCTTTACTCTCACAAGACATTGATCTTAGGGACTTTTTACTAGGACGTAGGAAACAGCGTCAAAAATGTTTCATGTATGCAGGCATTTATGCTGCCTATAATGAAATCTGGAAGATTTCCCAACATGAAGCCTCAGAGAGAATATGGGAAATAGACCGTATAAACTTAGAAAAAGCTTTAGCTATGGTGGATAATGGGTTAACAACTTTGAGCTCCAGAGTATATTCATTGGGCAACATTGCATCTTCTGCTATAGACATACTGGAACAGGATTTAGCCATATTCCAACACGGCCAATCTCAGTTACATTCTATTATGTTATTGAGCTGGACACTGCAATCTTTGCATGCAGGCTTTGTGCCTTGGCATTTTATAAACAGTAGGTCTCTGTTTTCAGAATACAATCTAAATGATACACAGATAGAAATGGCACAAAGGGGAGCTAAATATACAATGCTGCAAATTGAAAAACTGGACAGGCTTTCATTCACAGTGGCTGAATTACCTTCCACAGAGTGGCTAATCCATGGCCAAATCACTCTACCGGTCACGACCTTTCAGTTTTACTATTGCCTTGAACAAAGGCAGACAGGCAAATATGAAAAATTGGGTAAAGAGTACATTAAGAAATCCTGGCATTTATCATATAGATTTTGATGCCAGAGTAGGGATCAAGAAGTGTTTCTTAGTGGTACTAACTGCAAGAATGGGAGTTACTTGAAGCTGACCTATCAAGGTTGTTGTGGGATGCTCCCAGGCATTGCCTATCTGGTCACCGTGAACACCAGGGTTACTTGCTGTATGCAAGTATTTTTTCCTCCGACGAATACAGTCAGGGAGGCGCCAGTATGGCCTTCACTGAATGTTTCTTTTATACAGTTTGATGCTTTGAGCAGAATGAAAGCCATGCTTTTACAGCAAACGGTGCCATTGACCTCTGCACGAGAAACCTTTGAACTTCAAGTTGCAAGGACCTTGACAGAGATACAGGCGCTAATCCGTACAAACTGCCCCCCCCACATTTCACAGAAATAATGGGTCGTATTGTGAATATGTCAGATACAAGCAGTGTTGTACACCTATTCAAAAACATAGGGTTGGGATTCCTTAACACCTTCCTAACTTTATAAACTCTGTATTTGGAAGCATTTTTGGGGGTCTACCTCTGATCCGGCTTAAAATTGCTGAATCCTGATTGTCATTTACCTGCTTCGCAATGGACAGACCATCCGCTAACGAGATTTCAAATGCTCTCCTGGAAAGATATTACTGTAAGCGCATGGTACAACATCTGGGTATGCCTCGCATTCGAGAACTAAGTGCTTCTTGTTTCCTGTCATTCAGACCAGTCTACGAAGACTGCGTCGTACCTGTTTTCCATTGCCTGTTTTGCAGAGGAGAATGCGAGTTATACATCTGTCTGACACCTCTAACGGAGACGCCAGCGGACTTAGACTCCAGGCTGAAACGACTGCGGTCCCATGCTCGACTCTGTCCTCAGCGTATACCCATCTTGACACATGCATTCCTCGAGGATCCGCAGGTGCCCTCGACCGAGTTGGATTTCAGCTCCACCCTTGGCACCGACGTATCGAATACAGCAACATCTGCCTCACCAACAACTGTTGGCAGCATTGACGAGTTTCATCTATGCACACTTGACATGCTATGCAAGGTACTACAATGTTTGTCCCCTGTGACAGCAGGCAACGACAATGTTATGTCTCCCAGTCAGGACATATAATCTGAATCTGGCTCAACGTGTGCTGGGAACAAATTCAGTTTTTTCTTTCCCCTTCTTTTTACTCAGAAGAACTTTTTTCAAATTGACACTTTCTTTACCAAAGCATGGCCTTCTAAGTACGCTTGCAGTAGTTCAACTTGTGTGATCAAACTCATTTAGAACTGTGATTTACGGAACTTTACTACATATGTCATACTTTCACAAAGACAATTTTTCCTCGTTTTTTAAACAGTTTTTAACGGAAATTGTAAAGTTTTTAGAAACATTTTAAATGACTGATAATTTTATGCACTGACACTTATAAATGTGTATCTCAAATGTGTATTATCAGTGTTAAGTATAAGGTGGAGTGGCTGTGATATTTCATATCGGTACCCTGATATAGGTCCAGGGAACATCGTACACTTTCCCTACATTATCTCCCCGTCATTTCATATGAGCGAGCCTTATAAGGACATAACTCCAAATAAGGACAGAATGCCTTGTATGGACATAATGCCTTATAAGGACTCTAGCCTTTTATGGACTAAACATTTCACCTAGTTCCATGCCGAGGGTAGGTTTATCCCAATTGATATTGCTAAGACGTCATCCTTAGCACACATGAATAATTTATGAGTACACTCTCCAGGAGGTACACTTCACCTCTCCCATCGTCGCACAAGGTTTAATCCCCAACGTCATCCTCATACTGAACAATGAGGAACATACGCCCATAGACTGTATAAATACAGCACCTCTTGCTATAAGTAGGCAGGAGGGAAACGAGACTTCAAGGCGGACTCACTGACCAGAGACGCTGCGGCTCCGGCATGCCATCACTCGAGCTGACAGTGGTCTGACGGTCCAAGCACGAGTGACTGAGTGAAAATGGTATATTGGTTCAACGCAAATGAGGTTCTTATCTTCTGAGGTTGCCAAAAACTAATCTCTCTGACAACAGGAGATTCTAGTGGCACTGCGAGCTAGCTAATGCAAAAACATAGGCTGACATATTCGGTGGGGGTGTACAGAGTCAGTTTGCCACCAAGTCCACAGTATATGTTATCCATAAACAGCATAGGTCCTGCATGATAGGGTACTATCGGAACTACAGTACAATATCAAGGATTTTTTATCACTTACTATGTAAAGTTGACAGATTGTACAGGTACAAAATCCTCAATCTTATTTTTGAATAACTTAAATAAGTTTTTGTTATAAGCCGTAAAAGCAATGGAGCGTCACTTGGCAAGATGGCCGCCCGGTACTATTTCTCCAGAGCTCTCACCGGAGAAGATAGCATCCGACATTAATCCTGCCTGAAATTTCTTGATTCTGCCCTCATTAAGGTGGTGTTGCCCCCCAGATGAATGAACCTATTTTAGAGGGCACTAGAGGTGTCTGTCTCCCTACACCACTGCCTCCTGTTCAGCGAGGGGATTCAGAGTGGTGGTAGCTAGGCTCAGCAAAATAGCCATGTCTGAAGTCCTCAATTGGAGGGGGATAGCTGTTTTGGGGCACCGCCTGGGGTTGGCAGCATTTGGTGGAGCGACGCTGTGGTCCCCCTGTTGTTGCCAAACAGGGGCCATGGGTGATGAAAACCTGAGGAATGCCCGAGTGGAACAGCGGCAATGTGCAGGCCGGGAGGACCCGCCCAGGATGTTCCGAAAGAGGCAGTCCCCCCTCCCACATTTTCTCCTGAAGGAGGCCACTGGCATGACTGGCTCCTAAAACTGCCGATCAGAGCAGCAGTGGCATGGCTCAGAGGCTCTCAGGGGCTGTGGCGATCTGGGTCATGTCAGTGCGGCAGCAAGCATTGGACATGAAGGTCTGGCCCGTGGTGGGTACCATCTGCAGAAATTCTAGGACACCTGTTGAGTCACGGGCCAGGCAGGCCTATATAGGTGCTTTGATGCTGGAGTCATCAGGCCCCAGTACCCTGCACTGTGTGCAGAGACTGGCTCAGTGCAATCGCTTGAAGGTACTGGGGATCCAGGAATCTGGCATTGGAATGCTACAGTGAGGTTCAGGACATGGGGCTAAGGGCATCTTGACCTGCCTGTAGCCAGGGCAGGTGAAGGACTCCATGGTGGGAATTGGCAAGCGGGCCCTGTGGGCCATCACCAGTTGTGGGAGAGTGGCCCTGGCCGGACGAGGAGTGGTGGTCTTATAGTCTGCCCCTTGGATATTGAGATGTGGGCATGTGACTTCTGTCACTACTAGGACTTTACCAAGTATACCGCTGGAGGACTAGATGTGGTCAGTGGGCCTATGTAATGGGGCCCATGGGGTGCTGCAGAATCCTTGCCCTAAGAGAAGGATGCACTTGTGGTACTGGACGATGACGCATCTTGATCTGCCCTACCTCCAGAGTATTGGGCCTTGGGGTTGGCACCCCAGGGGCTTCACAGTGGATGCCTGGTACAGGCTGTTAGGCAGGGCATTGAGAGTGCCTGGTGGGTGGAACACTTCCCTCAGTTGCCTGGTGTGGTTGATGGGTCTCGGTGCTCGATGGTAGTGGGAGTCACCCTGTCCCTGCACTATTGACAGTCACCTGTGGGGTACAGGAATCTGGACCTGTGCTTGTGCAGCTGGCACAATACTTTCACAGGCTGGGGGACTGCACCTGCCGTTGGGTCCTGTAGTGGACATGTAGTCTACTTTTGGCAGGGACTGTAGCAGTGTGTGCACAACCATTGTTGACATTTAAGGTACCATGGCAACAGACAAGCCTGCGAAGGCTGTGTAGGGTGACAAGATTTAAAACTATGCCCAACTGCTGCCCCTGGAATGTGCAGTGGGCAACCAGTCAAAACAGGCTTCCATAGTGGATCAGGGGTTCCCCACGATGGCTGGCATTACAGTGGAGATTAGGGGCACCAGAGAGGTCACACTTGCAAAGATTGACAATGTGACCCTCCACGTGGGCTTTCTCCCTGCAGACTTCCACAAAATATTGGAGAGGGTTTCCGAGGCTGAGGGGAGTGTCGCTTTGCTTCAGTAGGAGGTGGCTACCCTGAAAAAGTGTCTGAGCTTCAGACCCTTTCAAGTCACATGCAAGACAGGATTGAAGATGCAGAAGGAAGCTCCAGGAGGCACAATCTCTGCTTTATAGACTTACCCGAGCAGGTGGTGGGGTGATCCAATGAGTTATTTTTGAAAGACTGGATCACCATGGCCCTGAAACTGAAACTTCTTTCCAAATTCTTCGCTATAGTGTGTGCCCATTGTGCACTGGCACCGATGCCTCATGCCATTATTGCAATACTCTAGGGATAGGGACAGAATCCTGGATTATGTCTGGGTTCACAGAGCCCCCCAATCTCACAAAAGGAACATTATGGGTTTTCCAGATACACCTGTAAGGTGCAAGACCTCCGTAGAGACTTTATGTTGACTAAGAAGCACCTACAGGAGAGGAACTATGCTACAGACTCATGCTTCATGTGAAATACAGGGTACAGTGTGAGGGGAAGGTGCATTTCTTTGTCACTACTACAAAGGCTAACAACTAGCTGGATACATTGGGTACGTAGACCCTCGAACCACAAGAATGTTGGGAGTGGCTCTGTTAGGCAGATTTAGTGCAGTGTTATGGGTTTAGCAGCACTGGGAAAATCTTGGTGTGCCCGGATAGCACTTTGGAGGATTCTAACTGCATGCCTGACACTTGTGACTCATTCAAGGCTCACGGGGGGGGGGGGGTCAAAGACTATGTCAGTGACCATGGCAGTGACAGCTCCTGCCCAGAGATGAAGTGGCTATAGAAGTGTAATGGGCAGTGAGTAGGAACCCAGCAGGTGAGAGAATATCAGGCTATTCTATCTTCTAAAAATCATCAGGGAAGGCGCAGCAAGAACCAGACTTCCTGTACACTTCATTTAAACAATTGATCAAGGCTCAGCCACGGATGTAAGCCAACAAGAACATGTCCAAATAACTGGTGATTAATGATCCTGCCAATCCTTTGTCTATTGTTAGTTCTGAAATGCAGATAAACTGCATCACATGTGGATAGCACAATGGGTTACTGCCTCTGTCACAGAGATACCTGTGTAAGTAGCAGTCCAGAAGTCACACACCTATCATAGAACAGTGACCTAGGAACTGTCATTAAAGGCTTGCTTGAATCCAGTGGCAAAGTCCCTTGCTCACTTTGCCACTGGATTCAAGCAAGCCTGGCTGAAGACGGCTGGAAGACGGCTGTAATGCCAGAAACCGGTCCTCGGAAGCTTGTTTCCGGTTCAGGGAAGGCATGGCTTGGCAGTTCGGGCTGGACTGTTCCCATGAGGCACAGGGTCAGACTGGTTTGCATATAGCCATGTCTGAACTGGGGTGGCAGAGTGGGCTAAAGAACGGTGATGGATCAAACCCAGATCTTTTGACTGTGTGTGAGTGTTTGATTGGTTCTGATGCTCCGTCCATCACCACCACCTTTTGTACCGCTTTGGCCGCCATAAGTGTGGCAGGGTATGCTCAGATGCGAGTCCCTTGCTCACTTTGCCACTGGATTCAAGCAAGCTGGGCTGAAGACGGCTGGAATGCCAGAAACCGGTCCTCGGAAGCTTGTTTCCGGTCCAGGGAAGGCATGGCTTGGCAGTTCGGGCTGGACTGTTCCCATGAGGCACAGGGTCAGACTGATTTGCATATAGCCATGTCTGAACTGGGGTGGCAGAGTGGGATAAAGAACGGTGATGGATCAAACCCAGATCTTTTGACTGGGTGTGTTTGATTGGTTCTGATGCTCTGTCCATCACCACCCCCTTTTGTACCGCTCTGGCCGCCATAAGTGTGGCAGGGTATGCTCAGACGTGAGTCCCTTGCTCACTTTGCCACTGGATTCAAGCAAGCCGGGCTGAAGACGGCTGGAATGCCAGAAACCGGTCTTCGGAAGCATGTTTCCGGTCCAGGGAAGGCATGGCTTGGCAGTTCGGGCTGGACTGTTCCCATGAGGCACAGGGTCAGACTGATTTGCATATAGCCATGTCTGAACTGGGGTGGCAGAGTAGGCTAAAGAACGGTGATGGATCAAACCCAGATCTTTTGATTGGTTCTGATGCTCCGTCCATCACCACCCCCTTTTGTACTGCTAGGAATGAAAAGCAGTCAATGTGCCGGTGATGCTGAACGTGTCCCGGTATCTGGAAAGTAAACTGGGACAAGTTGAGCATATTCCTGTGGGGACCAAATTTCTGGCAGGGGGACGGCGTCCACCCCATGCCAAGAGGGGTGGGACGCCGTGTACCTGCTAGTACACTCGACTCGAGCCCTGGGTACTCGCAAAACAACAACACCATGTAATATTTGTGCGCTACAGCTGCATGATGGAAGCCAGACTCATGCCAGACGTCAGTGTCCACGACGGTCAGATGACAGCCTCCTTCTGCTCGTGTCTGTGGTACCAAGCGTAGCAGACCACAGAGCTCAGCATAGTCCAAGCCAAGGCAGATAGTGCAAAAGTCAGAGAGCTGGATGGCAATTCGTCTCAGTGGGCGTGAAGGAAGGGAAACGAGAATTGAATTAGTCACCTAAAAGTTGCTTTTGCTGTTAAGTAGTTATGAATCCAAGAAGGCACAGGCTGCTTGGAAGGCAATCATTTCCAAAAGACGATTCAATTCATCTTCAGAGTAGAGGACTGCCATCCAATCCAGCAAGATGAAGGAACAGATGTGCTCCTCGCACCACAAGGTTACAAATAGCATCCCATCGCAACCTGGGAGAGGTTCGATGTAGGCATTGCAAAGGAGCCATTGCGAAAAACGCACAAGCGCAGCTGTCAGCCTGTCTGACACATTGTAAGGCATCCCATAAACGTGTCTCACCGAAGCAGTCTTGCACGTGAACTAACAAAGGAGTCACCCACAGCTCATGATCCAGGTCAGCAAGGTTTGTGTTTGAAAGGCAGACATCCATGACCCACATAAAAAGACATCTTCTGCACGAAAAGACTGGTTGCACGCAGGTGAAATACGCATTGCGGAACATTAGCCTATAATTGATGCTCAGCACAGCCAATGGTATACATCCAAAGAGAAGCGGCTAGCGGGCACGGTACACTTGCAACTGACATGCTTTGGGCTGGACCACAGGATGGTCAGACATGGCATGAGGGCACTCTGAGTAACAGCGCTCAGCTGTACTGCCAAAGTAATGATCTGAATCTGCTAAATGCAGTGTGCAAATTGGAGGAATGACACCCGGTGGATCTCCCGGAAAAGCATGGTAGGAAGGGACAAGGCCAGAGCCACCAAGTCTGACAAGAAGTGTGCAACGGCCTTCAGTATCAGACGCTATCAATACTTTGTGTGTCAGTTCACTGCGAGAATAGTGGGAGAGCCATGTTCAGCACTGACTGAATCATGCGGTATGGTCAAGACACCTGGTATTCGAAGGTCTCGGGGCTGGTGTGGGGGCGACAACTTTTCTAATCAGCGGCCCATTGTGAAAGCACACTTATTGAAGTATGCTTTCGCTGTGGGAATGTGTGGGGAGTTTCAATGTTAGGAGCAAGCCATAGTTGCTGCTTCTTTATCATATGCAACTGACAGACATTGACAAAGCCAGTAGTCCGGAATTGTAGTAGGTATCATGTGACTTGTTATATCATGTATCTCTGTGCAATGGCAGTGACAGAAATTTTTTAGTCGGGTAGATCAATATGCTGGGCACAGATTTATGGCTAAGGGTTTTTAAGCCACTCCCTTAAGTACATTGGCCACGCCCCTTTGGAAGAACCCCCAGTTGTTTCATTCCACTTATAGCCCTGGGTACCTACATTGCTCATTGGCGATGTGACATGGCTTAAGGGCCTTTTTCATATGTACAGATATTGTATTTTCGAGGACGTGTCTTCTGGTGCAAACTTGTTAGTCTTCCAATTCGGTTTATGCTTGGACTTTTGGGGTTTTTCTATGTGTATCTGACTACTATGCCCTGACTTCTTGGTTTGTGTTGGGCTTTTTGTGATTGCCTCCTGTGGTTTGTGAGGGCTGACAGAGTTTCCATGCATGTGTTGTGTTGCGCCGAGTCTTTCTGCTTAGAGGCAATGGGACTTGCACATTGGCTTTTTGTGGTTGCGTTCTTGTATTCTGCTCTGCTGTTAAAAGTGACTCCATCAATCACATTGTGACTCATGTGCCCTCTTGATGGTATTAGCTGTAAGTGCAAAGCCTAAACTTATGGTGGGTTCCAGAGTTGGCTGCCAAGTGCGAGATGTGGGGGTCGTTTGGGTCCATGCTGTTTGTGATGGGAGACAGAGGGCCTTGTGGGAGTTGTGGTCTTGTTGTCAGGTCTCAACAGCCCCTCCCCACTGAGAGGGCTAGCTACCTGTTAGGCGGCACTCTCAACTGTGTTAGCTGCCACATGGCTGCAGGGTAGGGAGGGTGAGCCATGCTATTTGGGAGGGAGGTTGGGGTGCATGAGCTGACCACCTACCTGCGGGGTGTAGCTGAGTAAGGAAATGCCGTCCTTGTAATCCATTCATATTGCAAGCGTGCTTTCCACATGAGTTTGATGTGGGCAGGCGATTGGGGCTCACTTGTTGTGCACAACAATACATTGTAGTGTGATGTGCTCATTTTGTTAGTACTTACCAGCCTCCAGTCCCCCCCTTGATTCCTGTGAGACTCACTGGATGCGTTATGGGAGGCACCTTCTCCTCACATTCAGTGAAGGTTAGTGGTGGAATGGGAGGGTCGCCACCATTTTTCTGTGCCTCTCCGTGGTTCCTCTGGTGCCAAAGTTTGGGCCGGCTCTTGAGGTAGAGACACCGCCTTCTGATGTCACGCATGGTGCGTAGGGTGGTCCCTACGGCATTGACTTTGCTGTGGATCCTTGCCCACATCTGATTGTTGCGCGCAAGTGGGGTGTGTTTGACCAGATTCACTCAAAAATGTGGCTCACCACTAATTGTCTCTCCTACCATCACTTTTCAATATGAGTCTGTGGGTTTGGGCATTTTCTTGGGGGGCATGGTGCAAATGGGTGAGGGGTGCAGGGTGCAAGGTGGTGGTGGAGATAGGTGAGATGTGTGAGGTGTGTGTGTGAGAGTGTTGTTGTGCTGTGTGAGTCGATGGTGTCATATCATTCCATCTTGGCTTGTGGTATTCAAAGGTTGATGGTCTCAGGACGGGTTGGCTTTGTACTGTGGTATGTAGGTGTGTCCACATGTTTGGTCACCTCCAGATGACTTTCCTTGCCAGGGGCGAGTTGTGGTATATCAGTGTGGCATGTGTGTTGTGATGGAGGGCAGCAGGGGGTACAGGCACACGTCGGGCATTGTTGTGGAGTTGGTTGCATCTGCCATTCATTTGGCCTATGTGCGTGCATGCCGGTCGGACGCAGTGATCGGTCTGCAATGCCTGCATTCTCGTCGTAATTGGCCGTGCGGTCATACCGCGGCAGGAGTGGCCTTTCCAGGCCATTGGATGGCTTTGTCCGACCACCGTGGTCAGATTTGCCGCTTATCCATGCGTGGTGGATGGTACTTTGTGGCATCCGGCTGCAGCGGTCGGATTTGGCATACATTGCATTGTAATTTAACCAACGGACATGCAGTGGGGCATGTGGGTGGATATTTTTGTGATATCATGGTGGACGGATGGCTTTTCGTTCCGGCATCGTAATCAGGCCCTTAATTTTGTTTTATTAGCTTGATAGAAAGGACTTTCTATAAGTAAGTTGTAGTGATTGGCTACTTCAGTATTTGGGATATAGGCCAGGGCTTTTCATTCATTAATTTGATAGGCAAAGTTGCTATTTGTGCAATAATCTATGCTCAAAGTAGATTTCTGTAGGTGCCTCCATATGCTCTGATTAAAATGGTAATAGCAACCTTGTATTGCAGTGTGTGGGTATAGTTTGAGGATGGATTGTATCATTGCCTGCTCAAAATCTTTAATGAGTCTTTGGGGACAGTAATCGTCTGTGAATTGTTTTTAGTAGTGATTCTTTTTTCATGTCTTTCGTTGTCAAAAAAAGGATTTTTTCCTCTTTGTGGGTGATGGTTTACTCATTATTTGGATTCCTCTAAAAGTTTGGGGGATAAGGTGGAGTTTGAGATGTAGCTCTTTTAGTTCCTGCTATCAGTCTTTTCAAAGTGGGGATGGAAGGTAGTTGTTCTGTCACATGTTCTGGCACTCTAGTCAAAACATCCTTTAATATTTGAGTGCTTGTTTGTTGGGAACTTGTGCTTGCTTCCCTTATTGTCTCTAGGGCATCTCTTACTTCAACTTCAGTGACATTGGGGGGAAGATTGTGTTCTCTAACATTCACTACATTGGTATCTACTGTCGTAGCTTCCCCATCACAGGCATTGGAATAATATTTGCTACTTTTCCAATGGGTTTTATTTTCCATAACTTTTTCTTGGGTATAAGTATAACCCATGTAGCAAAGCAGTAGTTCCCCTTTTGCGATGTAATGAACTTTGCTCCTTCTGCCATATTTGGGGTATATCTGTGAAGAAATATATATATATCTTTAATAATTATGCAATTTTGAATAATAAAATATGCTAGTATAAGTAATATTGTAGAAAATGTACTTACATTAGTTTTGCTTTACTTTTGTTGATGGTATGATTTGATGGTCGTTTATTCACTGTTCTATTTTCTGTTGGTATGAAAGCAAAATATTTATGTTATTACAATGTTACATATATGTTTTATTGTATCATTTTGTAATTAGTAGTAAAATAAGTAATACTAATTGTAGTTGATTAACTTAATTTCGTGGATGTTTTTTGTTGGTGTAGTTTGTAGAAGCTGTAAGGAGAAAAAAAAAATTTAATTACATTTTTTTACATTTAATTTATCATTTATTATTTTGTTCTATTTGTTAGTTCCTTTATATACTTACTTAGTTTGATGTATTTCTTTAATGTAGATTTTGTAGTTTTCTTCAAAGTTGTCTGTTGTCACCGTTATTGGTGCAGTTGTAGTGAAGTGTAAGCTGTGAAATAAAAGAGAAAAACGTATATTTTTAGCTTATTAGATTATCTTAATAATTTATGACCACATGTATGAAGCTAAAGAAATGCGAATCTTTAATAACCATTTTTAAGGAATCGCTATTTCAGAGTCGCAATTTTTAATGCATGTAGGAATTACTAAATACATTGATATTTATACACAATCGGTAATAGGGAGTGGAATCTTTTGTTATTAATTGCTAATGGTGTAGAGGCCATAGGAAGGAATTCGAAACTATTTGCAGTTTGACAGTACCTATTTTGCTATTGTGTTTAAGTTGATGTATTCTAAACGTACTTTTATTGGTCGTAAATGAGGCTATCTTGAGAATCAGCTCATTTGCGACCGGTAATAAAGTTGATGCATGTGCTCATTAGTCTTTATATTAAAATATTTTGTAATACACATTTTATACTTACTATTTTTTGTTGATGAAGGGGTTTTTGTGGACGTTGTTTAGTAGAATTTTGTGGCAGCTGTAAAAAGAAAAGTATTTGTTAGCTATGTTTTGTACTTTTATTATGTTTTAAAAAATCAAAATGATTTACTTTCTTTGTAGGTTAAGTTTCTATATATACGTTGTTATATTTTTAATGATGTGGATTTAAATATTGTATCTTTGTGCTGTACTTTCTAGGTGTATTTGTGATGAATTTTAATCTGTAATACTTAAAGAAAAACAAATCATGATTTTAGTAAATTAAATTAAAAAAGGTGAAGTATTTATATTTTGTTATAAAGTTTTGTTCTTACCTGTATCATAAAATTATCGATGTAGTTGTTTATATAGTTGTTCTTTCTTCTCTCTCTCGCAAAGTAACGCTCTCCCTCCTTATTTGGCTGACCATATACAGTAAAACTGTGTTAACTATTTCATTGTTTTTATAGTGTTTATTTTATTAGTTAACGTTTTCTATCAGTTTGTGTTTCTTTAGTTCAAATTTATTAGTCGAGATACCTTTTTTAAAAATTTTAGCATCCACCTTTTAATTTATAAATATATATAATTTTTATTTAATGATTGTATTTATGTTATTTAATGTTGTTATTTAAATATATTTGCAAATAAATGTAATTTAATTATTTATAGTTGATACATGTCAATTTTACTTCATTTTCGGTTCGTTGGATATTTATTTATGTTGTATTGTTCATTTATTTATTTATTTGTGTTAGTATTATTATAGTATTTGTTTTAAATAATTTAATATTTTTTAAATATATTGTTATTTTAAGTATTTGGGACATATAATTTATTTATCTAACTGTAAATAGTATATTTTTAATTTAAATGTTATTTTCGATATAGTTTATATGTATTTTATCGATATTTGTGTAGTCGATATTGTTAATGTTGTTAATATTGATATTTTTGGTGTGTTTCATTTTAGTTTAATGTTATCAATATTTTTGAAAGCTATATTTTTGTTGTCGATATTTTTATCGTCGATATTTTTATAGACTATATATTTTTACGATATTTTTTCAGCAATAGTTTTGTAGGTCGAGGTTTTAGGATTCGATATTGTATCAGTGATCCGGATAGAAGAATGATTGCCATACTCCTCCGAAGTGAAACCCATGGTGGGGATCTGGGATGCCTGGGGTTGATGATGATTACACATCATGGCATTGCCGAGGTATTTTTATCACACTTACAAAATGTCTACACAGCGCTGCACGATAGCGTGTCATGGTTGGACTTTGACTACCTGGATAGTCTGCCGATGGCTTGACTGTCTGTGGAGGAGAGGGATGGTTTGGACTCACTCATCACAAGGGAAGAAATAATGGTGGCAATGAAGGGTGGGATTATTGTTGGTACTATGCATTGTATCATATTGTGTTTTTCTCAATATGTCATTATTTGACTGTTGAATATTTAAATGTTAATAAAAACGTATACATTAAAATTAAAATGTACCAACAAAAAACAAAGCTCTACAAGCAAAATACCGTAAATGTATTTATATGTCAAAATCCTGTTAAATAAATAGGATATCGAATGAGTATTTATTAATCTCAAGTTTTTTAGAATTCCCTGAATCCACATATTTCATGAAGCAGTAACATAATGAACAACGTTCTGTTCCAAACTGAAAAAAAAGATAAACCGACTTTGGAATGGTGTGGGGACTAATTCACATTCTGCCATTTAGCAAATTTAAAAAAGTTCAATAGTGTACCCAGTTTAATTATTAGCCTAGTTTACCTACAAATGTTTGAGGATTTTATCAGTAACTACAACACCACATAGTGAAAAATGTAGAAATCGGCAAAGATAAGCCAAAAATTTAGCAAATAATACATTTAGTGAAATACCAATACTCAACAAACTGCTAATGTGCCTGGTATTGTCAATACATAAATTATACTAATGTAAACTAAGTACAAACATATGGGGACACTAATGAAATAGAAAGAAATGTTTCATTACCACTTTGTGGAAAAATGCCCCAAAATGAAAAGTAGAAAGACGTGTCAAGACAAATCTCAAATAATAACCAATAAAACATATAATTACTTATTTTTCAAAGAACTATAAGTATGTCTGTGTTGTAGCTTCATAAATTGTACTAATAATAAATCAATACCAGCTTTACAAGGATTCATTGTTGATAGATCCAAATCCCTAAAATAAATCAAAGTTGACAACTCTGCTATTTTACTACATTCAAATATTTGTGATACATAATTTATTTTATATCAAATATACTTGTGCAGAAAACTCCAAACTTAAGAATAAACAGCTCTTCTGTACTATATGGTTGAATATATTAAACAGAAGACCTAATCACTATTTTAAGACATACTGATATAAACATAGATTACATTTTAACACAAAGGGGCAGATTACGATCTCGTTAGGAAGGCCTCCAGACGGGTTCCGGAACGGGCAAATACAATTTGCAGCCTATGTTTCCCCCGAACGACCAAGTACGATGCAAAGATCTTGTCCACGTCAACGGACTCATTTCTGAATTCAATCCGTCAGTCAGACTCGTTCAAGACTGAATCATGCCGTGCAATGGAGCAGGCTTCCGAACAAGCGAGTACGATGCATGATTTGGGCAGCCGAATCGACTCAGTCTCAGCGAGACAAAATAGCTGTGGGAATTGGACTTCGGGGGGCTGTAGTTGTCACCCCCCCTATCCGGGGCACTCCGAATTGGTCCCATGGGGGTACCCATGGGTCCACCCTTACCATGCATGCGCAGTGTGGCAGGCACCATGAGGTGCCAGCCACAGAGTGTACGCTTTTCCCAGCCACCACTTTTTTGCTATAAGAGCCTGTGAACGTGTTCAGTATACAGGCTCCCATAGAGTTCAATGGGTATCCGAGGGAACTGAGTCAGTCACCATATGTGTGCATCGGAATCGGTAGTTCTGACTCACAGAGCGCAATTTGCTAGGAAAGCCCTCCAGATCCGAGTCGTACAGAGGGCTGTCCTAGCGAGATCATAATCAGCCCCATGGCGTTAACTATAGTATTAAATAATATACCATGTTGATCATATTATATAACATAATATACAATGGAAGTATTTTTTAAAATTCAAACATTCAGCATTGGTAAACTTCATGTTGAAGAATGTGTAGTCATGTGTTCTTTACAGCAACCATTTGGAAATCCTATTTAAATGGTAATCGGAAGTAGTACATTCTTTAGAAAATACTGGTATTATGGTGAAAGTCAGTGTGTACTCAGTCAAATCCTCTTTAATCTCAAATGACAAATCACAACGGTAGCCCTTATCTTGGAGAAAATATTTCAATTAACTTTAATACCCTGCATCTTTGAAGCCGTATTCAAATGGTAACAGGATATAATGAATTCCTACCTCAGCCCCGGTAAGACACTGGTTGTCATTATATGCTATGTTCTAATTTCTTAGAATAGTATGACTCAATGCAAGTGATATACCTTCTAATCAAGCCACCATCAAGTTGGTTTATATTGCTTGGCTGGGTACTTAAGTTATGTATCAAGCGTTTAATGCATTAATTACCAAGTAAATATGAATATTTCTACATCTACAGCATTCTTACACCAATCACCACCAATAAGACATTAAATGCAAGTGTATTCCCTTTTCCTTAACAGTGTTGTATTACCAAAGTTACAACCAAGGATCATATAAGAACTTGCAGCATCAAACATTTACTAAAACAATAAAAAGTAAAGCACCTTCTGTGTGCTGTGACTTGTGGTCACATCATTTCATTTTGAAACAACCATTTAGGGCCCCATTAGGATGGCGGGTGGATCGCCGACGGCCCGGAGGGGGAGATCCGCCCGCCATCCTTGCAGCAAAGTCCCTCCGCCATATTAAGATGGCTGGGTGGTCCACGGCGGACAGAAAGAAGGTTCAATATGGTGTGCGGTGTCTGTTAGACACTGCCAACCATATTACAATGTGGGCGGAAACATGCCTTTCTGCCTCCGCAGAAAGGCATGCAGGGTTTGCTTGCGGGGGCCGTTTCAGGCCCCCAGGGACTCTGGGGGGTGGGGGGTGCACATGAGGGGGTACATGCATTTCAATGTACAACGTGGCAGGCACCGCGCTGTGCCTGTCAGGTTGTGCATTGAAAGGCACAACCTGCTTTTGTGGCATTGCCGCAATGTTACAAATGCACCATGCTCCTAATTGAGAGTGCAGGACCGCCGCACCCTCAGCGGGTGTTCCCGTTTCGTGGGGTATGGCGGGTGGACAAAGTCCGACAGCCATACTAATGACCCCCCAAGTTTAAATTTGATTATCAGTATTAAATATGTGCAATTAATTATGGTATTACTGCTGTGAACTGTACCACTCAATAGACAATCATTTTGTGTATTAAGTAGTCAATGCAAATTAAAGATCAGGTACAAATGAGGAATATGTTCTTGATGCTACTTGAGCAGCTCTCAAACAGAAGAAACAATGGTACTCATGTTAGGTCTTTTGCTCTAAGGCAGCTAATCCATCTGGTCTCACTTTAAACATAGTTCTGTATCACCTCTTTTGACAATAAGAATATTATGTTAAATTCTTTTGTGTCTAATCTTAAAATGGTTTGGTGATACATATAATGTTAAGACATGAGTTAGGTAATACTGCTCGGTTTTACACCCAATCTAAATGATATCTAAATGATATTACATTTACAAATTAATGCATACACTGTCATTTTAGTGTATTGGATGAATTATTAGATTTTTTTATTGTGTTGTAACAGAAATAATATATTTTAATCAAACCTATGTTGTAGCCACTGCATCTAAAGAAGCCTACAGGTTTTGAAACACTGGTAAATTGCTTGGGGTGATACAATGTATAACGGTCTTGCCTTCTTAAATGGTAATTTTTTTGATTTAGTAGCAATGCTGTCCTACAACCTTATATCTCCTTTAATAAGTGCCAGTGTTTTCTCATTATCTTAAATATATCATCACGCATTGTGTTCTACGTAGTAATAAATGCTAACAGTTGTCTAGTATTTTTGTATTGTTTTTTTCATTGCATCTGTTCTTATACAACAAACTATTGTTTCTGTTCTGTGTAACCTATGGCTCCTATACTCCTAACACAAAGTAATTCCTTAAGATTTCATATTTAATTCAAAAACATGTTGCTCACTCCATTTTCTATGAGTTCTGACCATCGTTCCATATTTTATGTTGTTAAACAATTATGTTGGATGCACATTTGCTGCATGCAAAATGCTATTGCTAGTCTTTTTCTTTCTAAAAACTCTTCTTTCAGTTCTCTGATTAACAGCACCTAGTTCCATATCTATACACTCGGGCTGATTACGAGTTTAGCAGTGCAAGAGTGAGATCGTTCCACTCCTGCACCACCAAACCTGTGGTTAAACCGCTCACCAGATTTAGAGTTTTCTCCTGGTTTGACGGCGGCACCTTGGCGTTCCCACACTCTGGAAATAGGCACCACAATGGGAATGTCAAATCAGTACCTGTTGCGTTATGTTATCAAAATGTAATATGGAGCAGCAACTCACCCCCGCACATGTATCTCGGAGTTGAAGTGCAGATCCAGAGGAGATAGGAAGAGAAGAAATGCAATTGAAAGACCCAGGTTTTTGAACACAAAATTAGAACAAACTCAAGTATGACACAGGAGCCTGTTCCAATGAAAAGAACCCAAGTATGAGAAAGATCAACCACCATATCTGACTGTACGAATACGGTGTGGGCTGAGCAAGTATTGATCCTTGCATCTCAAATTTCTGATGGGACGAAAAACTGAGAGCTTGTTTGGAAGATATGCTGGCCCTTTACCTGAGAGTGATCTGTGTACCAAGTACAGAAGCTTCAAAATAGCTTGCTTCCTAATAGGAAGCCATTGCAATGATCTATTAGTAAGTCCTGAGAAGGAATGAGGTGTAACTTTGAGAACACCATGAGCTGTGGTCTTCTGAACCCATGCCGTGCAGGTACTGGGGTGCACGGACACAGGGGTACACAACATGTGCCTCCGTGCATGCATCCCCAGACTCAGAGGTACAAGGGCGCCCTGTAGGGCCCCTTTGTTGCCTCTCTGCCACAGTTTTCATGCAGATGGAATCACCATGAAAACCTGTTGCGGAGAGGAGACTTATAATATGCAGTCCCGCTAGGCAGATTTATTTTCAAATATTTTACATTTTTAAATCCCAAAAATGCACTGCTGATGATCTTTAACTTCGTTTTTATTTTCAGATCAATAGACATTAAAAATATTTTAATCTAATTGATTTATGTTTTGTAAATTAATTATTTTAATGTAAAAAGTATCATAATGCTTTGATTATTTGTAATTTAAAATGCATCTTTTTAAAAATTAGAACATAAATCATTTTGAATTAGTAAAAATATATTGATAAAAAGTATTACAACTGTAAAATGTAACATTAATTTTAATTAAATATATTCAATATTTTTTAAAATTTCAATATTTTTAAACTATATTTTGATTTTTGATTTTATGTTAATTTTAAAGTTTATTTTAAAACTCAATATTACTGTTGTTTTAATTTCTGGATTTGATATGTTTTTACTTTTAGATCTTTTATAGGCCAATAATTTGAAATCAATATTTTTTTTACATTTATTTTGTAAGTATATGGTTTACAATGTCTTAATAGTCATTATTTTGACTCTGACATTTTGGTGGGTTGATATTTCTGTTGTCAATATTCAGGACTACAGTCATTTAGCAATATGTTTATATTTCTTCATGCATAGAGAGTTGGTTGGAGGAATTTGCTACAGTCTAACACTTCAATATTATAACATCTGTCCAGTGTTCCAATAAAAAGATAATTAAGGCATATTTGTGTTTTGTCGAGATCCACAGCAGCCTACAGACCTTCTTGACCCCTGAAGTGAGTAGACTGTGGATTCCTGTGTCACTGTTTTTTGTCTTAACTGTTCTTTCTCTTAACCAAGACTTATATTTAGTTCAAATGTGACAAAAAAAGATCCTCCTTTCCCTGGTAATTCTTTTTCATTCTTTACTTTTATTGAAGAAATTTGATCACTTTGTGGTTTAATGAATACAACTAACAAAGCACTGCAAAAACAGCAAAATTTGTTGTTTGATGGAAAAAAAATTATAGAAATAGAACATAGGGTTAATAATCTGGAAGTCGTTGTTTAAGATGTTTCCAATTGAAAATTGCTAAAGTAAAACTTCAGGCAGGACAATTGAAAAGCAGAAATTGAAGAAACAATCTGGATGTTTTTGATGTCCCTGAAGGAAATGAAAGAGAGGACTTGGGCTCATTCCTTTGGAGGTATCTGTCATTAATTCTATACTAACGGGAACTGTATCCTATTAATATTCAAAGAACGCACAATCTTCAACTGAAAGTTCACCTTGGTTGAAAAAATGCTCATCCGAGAGGCACCACCATTTTTTTCCTTGCATACAAGGATCTCATGAAAATTTTATCTAAAATGAAAAAGCACATGTCATGGTCCGGAAATAAGATCTACTTTTCAGAGGATGTCGATAAGGTCACAGCGATGAGTGGAATGAACTTTTTGAGTTAAGATTTAATGATGTGGTTTAATTAATTCACAAATGTTTATGGAGACTCACAAGGGGAAAATGGCAACTTATTCAGATGCAAATGAATTGAAGGCATATATTTTTAGTCAAAGAGACGACGGATGAATATTTTTAAGCAAGTTAATAATTAAGTTTATTGTTTTTCTCTCTTTCTCTTTTCCTCTCTTGTGTTTTTGAAGTGTATTGCTCTTATTGCAGTTTTCATACCATTTTTTCTTATTTTTATTTGATGTCATAAGTTATGAGTTCATACCCAGAGATATTTTTGTTTTGTGCTGGCATGGATTGGTTGAGTGGTTCTCATGTGGTCCTCACAATGTTTTATTCAATCCTGTTGGTAATTTTCTCATTATGATGTTTATTTATTGTCCTTAACGTTGGATAAATGAGTTATTTGTCTCTATTATTTTGTTTTCTTTTAATTCTTTTTCTCTACGTCCTCCCTCCATATCTATGATGTCATTCTTTTTTTCTGCTTATTGACGGTTACTAAAGAAGTTAATTGATTGCTTTTTATGTTACATGTTTTCCTGACTATCTGCTTCATACAAATTCTTGGAAAGTAGAGTGCTTCCAGAGCCTTATTTAAAGACTCTGAGCCTGATTTACAGCTGCATTTTTTTAGTAAATTTTTACTTTTGAGTACGTTTACTATTTTTTGGAATTCATAAACTCTGGGCCTAATTACGATGGCAGTCAGATGAGCATCTGAACCACCCTCGCAGCGGGTTGGAAACCAGCAACATGTGGTCCCCAGTTCTATTACGGCTTTTGCTGCAGCCCGGAAAAGGGCTTCAGCACAAATCACAGTGGAAAATGGGATGTTTTGAAACATCCATGCCCGTGTGCCAGGCACCAAGGGGCAAGGATGTTTGGTGAGGCACCACATGTGCCACTGGACTTCCTAGTGGAGGCCCATAGGGAACAGGAGCCCTGCTCGGGCTCACAAAGTCCCTTTCTGACAGCCAATCCATGGCAGTCGTACTTCCATGGAAAGTCGGTCAGAAAGGAACATCGTAATCCCTACGATGATTCCTGTCCCTATTGGAGGGATTGTGATCCAACGGCCAGCCCGACAGGCTCCTTGAGCCTGTGGGATGCATCAGTTGGTCCTTCCAACTGCATCCTAATGTGGCGGTCAGACCGCTATGCTTGATGGTGGTCGGATTGCCACCAACGGCCAGTCGGTGGCAGTCCAACCGCCATCCTAATCAGGCCCTCTGAGTGGGAGTCACAAAGTAAATAGTAATTCCAGGACTAATCTTGGCCAACCACTGCTACTGAAACGTCCATTATTTTCCATGGGAAGGTGTTTCAGTAAAGATGGTTGGCCACGTGGAGTGCTGGACTTACTATTCTCTTTAGTAGTAACTCACACTGGAAGTTTGTAAATATCAAAAAATAGTAAACTTACTCAAATGTGTATACTAAAAAATACAATTTACCATTGCGAATCAGGCCCAAAGATTTCTTTCCCATCTTGTTAGATAAAAAGCTAGTGGTCTCCTATTACGCAAAACTCTTTTGATTTACTGATGCACACAAAGTAAAAAGATTGTGGGTTAAATAGGTATTTGCTTCACCCACTGTGGGAAAGACAAATTAAGTTATCATTCTTGCTCATCAATCTTTTCACGTTGATTTATTTCTCAAGAATCTTATTCTCATTATGGTTCAATGGAGTTCTCTTATACTTAATGTTTATGTCCCTATTGCTACAGATGTCAATTTCTGGAATAATATATTTTTTTTTATTTATGTATTTTTTTTTGTCCTCATTTTCGGCCATGGTTTCCAGTGTAAAAACCAAAAGAAATCGACATGCTGACACAATATAAAACTGGAGGGGGATGGTGTGTAGAAAACCGTCAACCCACAGCAATGTCAATAACTCTAAGGCCTACACTAAAGAAACCAAAAGACAAGCAGAAAGATATTGCCATCATACCCAGGATCTCAACCAGAGTACGGCAAATCAGGAATAAACAAACCACGGCAGCCTAATCATTGGACCAGGGAAAAAAACAAACCCCGGCCAACCTATTGGTCCCAGTTCAACAAATACCAAAAAGCTCTTTTATTATAGTTCCCTGCCCTAACCAGATCCAGTTTTGATACTTGTAAGACCGAAGCTCGCCAGTCCGCCAGGGTAGGTGGTGTTGGATCTTTCCACCTTTTACAAATTTCCCTCCTGGCCAATAAGATGGAGTAAAAGAGAAGGTTTTTAGCAGGGCTCCGGGCCCCGTCTGTAACTCCGTAGATGACAAGAGGGAGATCAATCCGAACTTGGAAGCCCACCGACGAGGTATGTAGATTGCTTAAGGAATCCCAAAACAGAGTTAAAAAGTGACATTCAAAGAACATATGAGCATCCGATGCAGCCACCAGGCCGCATCTGGCACATGCCACCGGGGCTCCTTGCGATAATTTTGATAGTCTTTGTGGGGAATAGTAAGCTCTGTGTAAAGTAAAGAGGTGGTTCCTACGAAGCCAGGCCGGCTTAACAATGTTCCATAAAACCTTACAAGAAGTAAGCCACAGATCTTGCACGTTGTGACCAACCAAGGTAGGACCCCACAACAGGTCTGGCAGTTGAAATTCACCATCAAGTTCTTCCAGGATCAGGTTATACCATAGGGAGATCTCCTTTTTGGCCGGGGTTTATCTATCAGTAAAGACTCCAGATGAGACCCCCCTCCCAGTGGATATCTGCTACTACGAGAAGGCTGTGAGATGAAACAGTGGGCCCAGCTGGCTATTTGTATGTATTTAAATCTTGAAAAATCAGGCCCAATTAAATTTCTTAAGACTTACCACAGAAGCAAACACCCCTCCACAAACAAATCCCCCCAAACCTCCAAACCTGCATCCTTTAGATGAACAGCCAGACTGTCTACCAACCACACAGGGCTCCCTGGTCCCCCCACAAAGGTGACCTACTAGAAAAGTACCCCAATTTTATTGCATGCCTCAGTTTAGCCCAGGTTCTTGCCATGTCCTGTAAAACCTTCAGTTTGACCTTCTTGAAGAATCTCCAAATTTAAACAAGAAACCAGACTGGGCTATACCTTCACCTTTAATCAGAGCTGACAACAAGCTTCCAATACCAAAATCAGTGGGCATCTTTAAAAGCATTCGAACATGGGAAAGCTGCAACGCCCATGCGTAGATTTGCAGATCTAGTGCTGCCAGTCCCCCTTTCTCCCTGCGTCGCCTAAGTTTTTTCCATGCGATCCTTGGGATATGTTTATCCCAAATAAAAGAAGTGATTTCTCCTTGCAATTTTGAAAAAAGTGCCGGATTGAAATAAAGAGGGATGGTATTGAAAAGAAAATAAATGTTTGGTAAGATAGTCATCCTAATAAGATTGACTCTTCCCAACATAGATAATGGGAGATGTGTCCATGATCGCATGAGTTTGCGACAGTCTTTTGCAACGGCTGCAAAATTAGTTGATACGATTTTATTTATGTCTTTGACTATGTTAAGTCCTAGCTAACGCAAGCTAGAACATGGGTGTATTTTTAAATTGCCAACATCATAGTTCCAAACCATCACCTGTGTTTTGGAAGCATTAACCTCATACCCTGAGATTACCCCAAATTCTAAAGCTAGATCAATAGCTGTTGGAAAAGCGGTCTGTATATCTGAGGTAAATATCAGAATATCGTCAGCATACAAGGCCACCTTTCATTCCCATACCCTATATACAAAAGATTTGATGTTAGTTTCTTCCCTCAAACGCTGCGCAAAAGGTTCAATGTATAAATCAAATAGGAGAGGGGAAAGAGGGCAGCCCTGCCGCGTCCCCCTTGTGATGGAAAAAGGGTCTGAAAGTTCTCCATTCACCAAGACCGAAGCTCTGGGGTTCTGATAAAGAAGACTGACTGCTCGACAGAATCCATCTCCGATGTTAAATTTAGCCAAGGCCCCCGACAGGTATAGCCAATTTACCCTGTCGTAGGCCTTGGTTGTGTCAAGCGTCACAACAGACAAAGAAAGAGAGTCTGTTGTTGCCATGTCAATGGCCCCTATCAGATCATAAGTCAATTCATGTAATTGACGGCCCTTGACAAAACCCCTTTGGTCGTGGTGGAGGATATCCGGTGCCACAAGGCCCAATCTCCGTGCCAAAACAGTGGCAAATATTTTATAATCCACGTTCAGAACGGAGATCGGCCTATATGACCCACAACAAGAGGCAGGCTTTCCTGATTTTAGAATTAGCGTTATGGATGCACTATCCCAGGATACAGGGGGTGGCAAACCATCCTGCAAGATTTGGTTAAACAGTACTGTCAGAAAGGGAGCTATTTCTTGTTCTAAGGCCCTATATATTTCAGCTGGCAGGCCATCAGGTCCTGCGGCCTTACCTTTCTTGCTATTTTGGATAGCCACCCTAACCTCCTCTTCAGTGATAATGCTATCCAAAAAAGTTTGCTACTCAGAGGATAGCGAGGGAAGAGAGATCTCACTTAACCAGCCCTCAATATTCTCTGGTTCGACCTTCTTGTCTTCGTGATAGATGGCATGAAAAAATTCCCTAAAAGTGTTCCTGATATCCTCATCCGAAGAAAGTACCACGTTATTAGTGGTAATGGAGGCAATGTTATTGCGGACCTGATCAGTTTTTGCCTTCCAGGCCAATAATTTCCCCGCTCCCTCACCATACTCGAAGTGAGCCAATTTACTCGTTCCCATTTTTTGAGGATTCTCTGATTTAAAACTGAGCTCAGCTGACCCTTTAGGGAAAGAAGCCTATTATGTAATGCTACTGGAACACTATCAGAGGAAGTGATACTCAAGTCTATTTCGGCTTGGGTTTTAAGTATCTCAGACTCAATAGAGACTATTTCTTCTCTGTATTGCTTCCTCCGGTATGAGACTTTATTTGTGATAAGACCTCTCAAGAAGGCCTTAAAAGAGTCCCATACTATACCAGGGGCAGCCCAACCTAAATTATTGTGCATGAATTTCTGGAATATTATTAATGTGAAATTAATGCATTGTCCCTTGGATAATTTGATTGTGGCAGGTGTCTGTAATCTAATTGCAGATCTATTTTTAGTTTTGCAATCTGCGTCCAAATATGTTGCCAGTAGGATATATAAATTATTTTATAGACTTTTTCCAATAGACTTCATCTGACACTTATAGAGACTGTCATTTTGACTTACTACAATATACATTTAATTTGCCATTGCATAAGTCACAGTCAAAAGTAGGTTATATTTTTTCAAGTCGCTAAGGTTACTGCTAATTCATTACATTAGAAAACATGCTCCATTAATTTGTCAGATCATGCCTCTGTGACTTCTATATAGGAACTTGCTGCTCCAAAATTTAAATAATTAAATCAGTTTCACAGAAGAATGTTTGTTCTTATAAACCTGAAGACACTTCTATACATAGCAATTAAGTACATGCAAACCATCCTCTAGAGACTTCATTTAATCATTTTGTGTCCATGAAAAGAAAGGTTTGAAAATGAATCTAATTAAATTTTGAAAAATATAAAGGCTTAGGACATGAGAATTTCTCCTGCAAATCACCTGATTGTCTAGGTTATTTAAGGGTTAATGTCTTCAATTCATTTACAATTGACAAAGGTAGTGCTCCGCAATAAAAACCTAAAGCAAAGTAATTGAGGGGGAAGAATAAAATGGGTAAATATTTGGTAAATAGCCTTAAGGTTAAAAAAGAAATATCTTTTGTTAAATCTGTCGTTGATGAGGATTAACCCAAATAAAATGTCAAAGGAAGATACGGTTAAAACCTGTAAGAAATTTGCAGCATATTATGCTCTCCTGAAAAAAGCTTCCTCTTTGGAGTATATTAATAAGTATTTGCCAAATATTTTAAGGCCACAATCAAAATATGAAAAAAAAATTGTAATTTTTGTTTTTGTATATTCAAATTTTTTACACACATTAACATGTTTCACAAAAACAGTCCATTACATATTTGTTTGCACTGAGTAGTTTAGCATATTATGACAAGTTGTTTTTCTTTGTTTTAAAACATTCTGTAAAACATCAATTCGTGATAACTGTGATAACGATCCTTGTCTGTTTACTTGCTGTGTTCTCTTCATGTGTAGGTGTCTTGTTTTGTGATGATCTGTCCATGCATTTCCTGTGTCACATGAGGGTACATACTATCTAGCTTTCCCTTCAGCTCTTCCATGTAATCTCCATCCACTCCACCACATGTGTCTAGTTGTTTGTGTTATACACATGTGTATCACATTTTTAAATATTGGTAAATAGTGGTGTCCTAGTCACTGTGTATTTGTCCTCTCTCCTGCTTCCTCAATTGACTGGGGTGGCTTTTCTCTCAGCATTACTTAGTTAAGAAAGCCAGGATTAAAAAAGAAGTGCCCTTTTCACTGTCCAATTCATTGCTAGCATACATTTGGCTAAAATGGACAGTTACCTATTGCCAGAGGGTAAACTTTCCTTATCTTTTGAGAGGACAGGTCAGCATGAGGGAGATCGTTTTGTTCCATTAACTTGAGAGGCAGATTCCTAGACTTGTGCTTGGTATATGTTAGAACATGCCCCCATTCCACATCTGTGTGTTCTCCATCTAATATGCATTTCCATTTATCCTTTAGTCTACCAATATCTCTGTGGAATGTCGATGACGGTGCATTATACAGTTTCGATATTTCATGGCTACTTCATCCAGATGTCAGTATATTGAAGTGCTTCATTATTAGATAGTTCATTTGTTTTCTCCCCAAGTCAACTCACTTACCTTACCAGTACTCTGTAGGTCAAGAACTGGCCCTCTCTAACACCATATGTCTTCCTTACTAACTCAAATGAGTGGGTACTCCCATTTTTATACATTTGTCCCACTGTAATAAAACCTGTCTCAGACCCTTGGGTTTTGGTCATGTATTCTTACTATTTCTTTAAATCTTAGAGGACACCATAACAGGATATATGGTGAGTATGCAACTTTTAGGTTCAGTCACTTTAGGTATCTCTGCCAGCAATATCTAACTTTAATAGATATTTATTCTTTGGAAGATCACTTGACTTTGGAGGAGTTTTGCAATTCTATGCAATTCTTGATCGTAAAAAGCTAATCCATGGAGCCTAATGTGTTTTGCTCCGAGGTTTTTGACAAGTTTTTTTAAATTATTGCACCCAACTAGTTAAAGTTACATAATGTCTGTTTAAACACTTATGTTCATGGGTCTTTTCTATAGGCTTTGACTTGCCTCAATCAAACTTAAAATCTGGAAAGGACCATAGTCTGCAAGAACTACTGACTAATATCATTTATTTAAAACATTAGTAAAAATGTATGCAGATATGGGTCTTGGATCCTCTGTTCCAAAAATAAATGAAATGAACAATCCAGATTTCTTAAAATATTATTAGACATGCACATTATTAAAAAATAACTTTTGCTGCCATCTAAACTTGCTGAGAAAAACTTTTGACTGCCTTGATACGAACTTTATGTTGAGTGTGCAAACATGGCTTTGAATCAGTCATACATTTTTATGTATTTCTCTTTTATATTATTCATCTGAGCCATCTAGTTTTTTAATACCAAACACTCCCTTCGTTTTTCGATTAGCCAGGGTAACAGGCAAGGGTGGCTTCAATCACCACTTCGCTATATATTTCTATTGGAATCCTTTGCAGCTAAAACACACAACAATTCAATCATTAGGGCGTTGTAGTTTGCAAGGATGGAATAAAGCATTCAGCAGATGATATTTTAATACATGTATGTGGCCATCACATTTTATTTGCAGAATTTTTCAAGACATTAATACTTTTGCTTTCACTTCTAATTACAAATTAGATACTATTAAATCAGAAGTACTACTTTTAAATACATGTATCATAGAGATGTTTAAGGGTTATAGTCTTGTGTAGTACTAAAATTAAAATATTTGCAGGTTTGTGTTTGTCATTGAAATATAGATACTAAATTTAAGGCACATATATTACATTTAACTTGGTGACTTCTTTAGATTAAATTAGAATAATAAATTCCCATATTTTTTCCATACCTTTTTTGATTCCTGTTCATTTACACAAACTCATTTTTAGGAACTTGAATATGTTATTTTCTGATCTTTTTGTGGATTAATGCAAAATCTAGAACTCTTTCCAGATTTGAATTTCACAGACAAGACAGCAGTGAAAGATTTGCTGATTTTTACTGTACCACTCGAGTCTAAGGGGCACATGCATCAAGGGTTTTTGCATTCGCAAACGGTGCGAATCACAAAATTCGGCCGTTTGCGAATGCAAATCCTTTTTTTGGGATGCATGAAGCTTTTTGCTTTTTTCGCAATTTAAGAAATCGCAATTTATTTGCGATTTCTTAAATTGCGATTGCATTTAAGAAATCGCAATTTTGCGATTTCTTAAATGCAATGCATGATTATTTTAAAATTGCGAAATCGCAAATAGGTAGTGGTAAATTACCATGAAGTTAACCTTCATGGTAATTTGCAAAAACTTTCAAAAGTACATTTTTGAAAGTTTCATTTTACACACACACATGTACTTAAAGGTACATTTCAGGGGTGCAGGGGGGGATCCTTTGGACCCCCCCCGCACCCTTGAAATTGCATTCTCATTTTGCGATTCCTTAATTGCGAATCACAAAATGAGAATGCCTTCACATTCATTCCTATGGGCCTCTAGGCCCATAGGAATAAATGGAAAGGGATTCCTTAACTGCGATTCGCAAATTGTGAATCGCAATTAAGGAAAATTAAGAAATCGCAAATAAAATTGAAATTTCTTGATGCATTGCCGTTTGCGAATTCTTAATTGCGATTCCTTAATTTTCGCAATTAAGAATTCGCAAATGGGAACATTGATGCATGTGGCCGTAAGAAACTTTGATTTAGGATTGGGATTTGTAGGAGGTTGAATGTCCACTTTGAGTTAAGGTAGGAAGAGCTATTATTCGTTTTCATATCGAATCATTTTTATTTTTGGCAAAATACTAAGGGGCCGATTACGATGCCGTAGGTAATGGTCAGACCTTCAGTACATTTTTAATAAATTATTTGACATGAAAATTACAAAACTCTAATCAGTAGAACTGTAGTTATGAATTATTAAAGCTTTTTAGTAAAACCTACTACCTAAAAGATCAAAGCTCCAACCCATGAAAGCTGGTCAAAGTTGGAAAATATGTCTGACTCTGATAGAGAACAGTTCGGATAACAAGCAGTTCAGATACAAAAAATGGATTGGGCCCGGTCAAAGCTTACCTACGGACCTTGAAGAATTAAAAAAGAATTGTTCTGAAAAGGTAAAGTTCAGCGGGGCAAGGGTGCAGGGGGTGTCCAAGGATGCATTGTGATCAATGGGAAGCCCTGGGTCAAAGTAGCGGTGATGATTTCTGCGTTCGGACTTAATCTCTTTTGTGGCAATCAAAAATCTCCTGTGGGATGAGACAGGAAGCTGTAGCCGAAGAATGTTCCAGGGGCTTGGATACCCCTTTGGCAAAGAACCATTTGATGCTGTGGAGAAGAAGCCAGCGTAGCTGCTGTATGCCTTTCTGTTGCTGGAGCGACCACAGAAGATCGATTGCCCTGCAGAATTTAGGAAGCGCTTACGTGTGGATATAGACTGCAATAAAAGGACGCCCTGAAGCGATTTTATAATTATTAAAGAACCACGTAGAATGGCAGTCATTTAGGTGGTGTCTCCCCGCCTGGCCAGGAGGTATTGATAACCCATGCATCTTTGTGAAATTTTTGCCCATGTCCTGATGAGGCCTGATTGAGTTGTCCGAAACGCATCAACTTTATTTGGAGGAGTCCGATCAACTACAAGTGATATACAAGACAACGAGACACACACTTTGTTGGACTGTGTGGAGGTGGAAAGTTACCCTGCCAAGTGTGTATGGTACTATCTCCCACTGATTGCATACAAACGTTGTCCTTTTCGCAACTGTGATTAGATTGCATGGGTAGGAAGTGTTAAGAGGCACTCACCTGTGCTCCAGATTGTTTCACTTTGTTGACAATGTGAATGATGAGAGGACAGGTCCCCAATCCCTCTAGAAACTAGCAGCATGATACCAAGATATAACTTAGGATTAATCTGGTAGCCTCAGGGGTGAAAAGGGGTTGGGATGACAAGAGAAGATAAACAAGAAGATTCCAGCGGTATTCTTTAGGGGGACCAGAGCTTCTGTGGGCTTGAGTATTCACAGGATACAATAAACAGGAATTTAACTGGATTGTGGCTTGAGTTTTCTACTAGACTGCTAAGTACAAAACACAGAAGATAAACAATGTGTAGATCTGTGAGGCAGTATCTTCTTACAGTTATCATAAACGTGTAACCAAAAGTCCCCAATAATTCTTACCTACAGTCTACGTAGGTTTCAACAGAAGTTTGGGTTGATCTAACAATCTACTTGTCGATTTATGCAAGCTGCAATAAACAATACAATCATTAACATACTTTCAAATAAGTTTAACAATCAAGATAGCATTTAGTTATGTTCATCAGCATAGGTACCTGAATCCTTATTTGCCCAGCCTAGGATCAGGTGCCTTGAGTCCAGAGAGGTTCAAATGCTGAAAAAACACCCTTCTGCCATAAAGGAACAAAATACTGCATACAAAACAATAGTAGTCAAAACCACATCAGTGCTGTTGTGATTCTTAAGGCTAACTTTGCTTTAAAATAACTATTTTCACACTTTTAAAAAGGCACAATCTTCTATTTTAGTCTTTGTTTTATAAATGTCAATAGTTTCTGGGTACTATGGGAAACTCGTCGTAACACTCGAGATGATGTGTGTTCCTTCTGTCCAAGAAATATAGTTCTAATAATATGCACAGTTCAAAGAGCAATGTTTCAAGTTCTAAAGCAAACGTTCCAAGTTCTAATGTAAGCAGTCTCACCGTGGGATAGTTGTCTTCCAAAAAATACCTTAGAACATGTTTTCTCTGTGCGCTTCTTTTTTAGGGAACATGACACGGAAGAAGACGTCAGACCGGAGACTCAGTCTGGAACCAGCAAGCCAGGAAATTGCTGATGCAAGGCTGTCAAGCAGTAGATGTAGATCAGAATAGCTGGAGCCAGGTAAGTATGTTGAAGCAATGAGGCCAAGCCCAGATTAGTGAAGGGGAGTGGTTTAAATAGGCTCCTAAGCAGGTGTTGCGTGTGGTCCTGGCTGTGCCCCTACTGTCTTTTAGTCCCCAGGGTTTTTGGCAAACCGGGTGTGGCTTCCAACTGTCTTTCAGGCCCAGGGATTGCTGGGTGTGGTCCTGGATGTGGCCCAACTGTCTTTCAGGCCCATGGTTTGCACAGAATAACTACATATTATTCTATTACTTACAGCATGATGGAGCCACAGTTTTAGAACATGACATAATACATGAACATAATTTATAGTAAACACATATATGAACAGGATGGCATTCCATGAGTTGTAGTGGAAGAAATCCATACATTAACAGGATGCCTTATACAAGATACCAGTGTTATATTACCATTAACTCTGTTTCTGCTGATTTGTGTTCAAATCAAGGCTGACAGGGAAGGAGACGTGCATGGGACAATACACCTGTAACAGGAAGGGCCTTGACATAGTGATGATTATTACATCACTACTGATTGTATTTGTTGGATGTTTTGTATGTATGTAGGAATATAAATATATGTCGGAAATTCAAATTGGGGACTGAGTCATGAATGACCAATGAACTAAATAAGTTGTCTGGGGACCCATAAGGTAGGGACTAGTTTAATGTTCTCTCTACAGGATTTACCTGGGATTTTTCCCTACGCATCTTGTGTTTTGTTTGGTTTTTATGTTGTTGCCCAGATGTGTTGGGGTAATTCGGGCAAACCCCTGTGGTTTATTCACAAGAATGTTGCAGGAGCCACCACAAAGTCAGGTCAACCTGCGATGCACGTTGAGCAGATAGACGAACAGGTTGATCCCAGTCTCTCCTTGGTTCTCAGAGCAGATGTGAGCCAAAAGTACTGAGTTTTAGCTATCTGGGTACCTTTAGCATCACAATCAAAGGCCCAGGACTAGTGGGACACCACCAGGGGCTTCAGGACTCACTCAAGCTGGGTCCAGGTGCAGATTTAAGATGGTGAATGCCTTTTACGTCCCTGAGGTTCTGAACAGGAAGCCAGCAACCTAGCCCTTGGAGTCACTCTTGTAGTCCTGGGTTCGGGTGAAGATGTGGGGTTTGTCATGTCTTTCCTCCATGACCCATTGTAGTTTTCAATATGCTAGCCTAATTGTGCACATTGTACGCCGCATTTTCATTTGCACATGTTTCTATATAAATCTGCTTGCTTTTGTGCCACACTGTACTTTCACACAGAACCTGCATATGTTTTTGAATTTTGTCCTTTTCCTTGGGATTTAGTCTGAACGTCACAGACAAGTTCCAACAACTTTGGCCCTTGTTATTCTCTCTGGTCAGGCCCTTGTACCTAGATACAACACGAGAATGCAACTGCTGTTTGCGAACACACATGTCTTGTCATATAACTGAGCGCAAGAGTTTAAGCAAACACACTGAGCGAGGGTTCCGAGACAAGATTGCTACATTAGCTGAGATGTAGAATGTCCATCTGTGTATGCCAAGGTATGGGGTCCACCACTAATTCCAGAGATCTTTGATATATAATTATTTAGTTTTGGTAGCAGTGGAGGGGGGATTAGGCTACTCTGTTTTGTAACATTAGAGGGTTTTTATGGTAGATGGTTAATTGACCATGCTAACAGTATTTTTGGTATTTGTTTTCCAATTGTGGCATGAATACTGCATGTTAGTGCATGATAGTATAAATAAATATTCTAAACTTCCTTTGTCTCTCTTGGTTATCCTATTGTGGACAAGTACAAGGGAGAGAGGAAGAGGGTGTGTCCTGTTACCGCAATCCCTGAGAGGGTCGAGAGTGATGTGTTCTGGGGTGCCAAATCACTTGCTTCTCTGGTAAGGTTAGGAGGGCAAGTGAGGCACTATAGCTAGTCAGACTCTGGCTTATAGGTACTGAGGTACTGTGGTATTATTAAGGTCTCTACATGCTGACATTCTATGGTCCCATGCATAGTTCTGTTCCTTAGCAGAATTCCTGCAACAGGTTTAAACAGCGGGACTGGCTTCTGAAAGATAAGGCAGGCTCCAGGCAGCAAAGAAGTGCTTTCAGGTACAGAAAAGTAGTCTTGCAGAGTGCTACAGCAGTTCACAGCAGCAGGCAGTCCTGCTGTGCCAGAAAGTAAATTGAGGGGTGGAACTGAGGGTCCTAGTTGAACACATAATTCTGCCTTTGAAGTTGGAAGAAGTTTCTAAAGGTTTCTATTTTGAAGTGTTTGAAAAGCGTGGAGGCAGCACCAGTCGTAAAGTAAATTGCAAGAGGCCAGAGTTGTGCAAAAATAGATTTTTCTTTTTCTTTTCGTTTTTTCAAAGTGCACAGGGCAGCCAACGCTTTTCGCTCCCCAACCAAGGGAGCTTCGTCAGGGCTGAAAACAATGTGAAATATATATACATTAATGACACATACTAACATATACAAAATACATCACAAAAAGTACACAAAAAGTACACAATTAAAAACAAGTTATACAGGACCTAAGAACACACAGGATGGCACTTAAAACAACAGAATCACATATACATATGTAGCAACATAGAAACTTCATGAGCACTTGCAACCTTGAGTAGGGGAAATACATAACGCCCAGTCAAAATAACAGTTGAATTTAAAATTTGATTGGCTATAGGGCTAATTTTTTCACACCGCAAGTCAACGCCATTGGGCGCATAGAAAGGCAAAACATTAAAACAATGAAGAAGAAAAGAGGTCAGGTTGTAGGGTAAAAATAGAAAGGAGGAAGGGGAGAAGGCAGGCAACTAATGTCATAAATACTCAGGTGGCCAAACAATAATGGCCAAAAGGAATACATATAGTTCTCACCAAATTCAATAGTTGTTTTCCCTCTATCAATGTGGTAAAGTGACGAGAGTGCTGCACCACTGTAATGGTACAAGTACTGAAAGAGAAAGAGGAATATTGAACTTAGCGCGAGTCCCAATAGACATCAAGATGTGCATGACAAAAAACAACAGTAGAACGCTATTCGGATGGCCAAACAATAATGGCCAAGAGGAATACATATAGTTCTCACCAGATTAAATAGTTGATTTCCCTCTATCAATATGGTAAAGTGACGAGAGTGCTGCACCACTGTAATGGTACAAGTACTGAAAGAGAAAGAGGAATATTGAACTCAGCGCGAGTCCCAATAGACATCAAGCTGTGCATGACAAAAAACAACAGTAAAATGCTATGTCCAAGAGAAAAGTCGCAAACCGAAGTCCCAACAATGGTGAGATATGAACACATGTAGGACCTGCATTCCTTACAATATACAGTAAATGAAAACCCGCTACAGCCTCAACTAGTAAAAGATTCAGAATCACAAAAAATGTATCCAGAAACGAGGGGGGGCGTGGAGTATATCGGGCAACTGACAGAACGTCAAGATATCCTCATTAGGTAAGTCTGAAAAATAAAAAAGATATTACTAGATACAGTCACAAGCCACGGGAGCCCCGAGTTGGTCAGGACAGGCGTAACGGTGTCATAAGACAACAGGGTTGAAAGTTCCCATTCATTACACAAAAAGAACGCTCCTTCCATCCGTCACCATCATAAGAGAAGCAGAACACTATTGACTAAATTCTAATCTAGTTTTAAAGTCTCAAAAAGGCTAATCACTGGTCACAGATAGCCATATCAGAGTCCAAAGCATACCATGTGTGACTTGAATTAATAAAGTACTATCTAACAAACGGTGCCGTGAGTGTTAATTGGAATACTTTATGACGACTTACTTCAAGATATCGTGACTCGAAGGAACGTGTAAAACGGAAGCAGTCCTTGATAAGCTGCTTTCGCACATGTACTGCAACTAAATTAAAAAATAGTAATATGTTATGTATCAACTTATCACAAACATTATCAGCACATCTAACGTATGTGCATTGCACCTAGTCACAAGCCCACAAGTGGAAAGTCAATAGGGTTCTTTAGTTAAGAGTCCGAAAGGAACCCCAGAATGCTTGCTTAATTTGCCTGCCTTGAGACGCATGCGTGAACCCGCCCATGCCCGGCATATACCCACAGGCGTTATTAAACCAAAGAGTGTGGGCATAAAGTATCTACCAGAGCAGGACACCTAAGGCCCCTCTCCCCCTACACAAAGTCATATAGACATAAAGGAGGTCCTACTTCAAATACCACTTCATGAACCTCGATAGCTAAATAACTAAAAAGGTCAATCACCATATTAAAAACGAAACCGGACAAGTCTGGCTTCCCGCAATAACCCTTCTTGGCACAGCTTACCTTAATTAAGTCCTACGGGCGCAACGACCCCAGGCGGATTTCGGCAAACGAAGTATTGAAAACAGGGCTGGCTTTTAAATCTGCCGGGCCTATCACGTGATCAAATCACCTGACGCTAATACGCGATAACCAACACATTACAAGTCGAAAATATGGCGGCCATGATGAGCTGACCAAAGTTCACTGAAAGGCCATTGGAAAGTGCACCAAAAGCCATAAAGTCAATGCACCAATATAGGTATAGTCTTTCCGAAATTATTTAAGAATATATAACTACAATTACTAGAGTCAACAAACCAAAGCGATTTTTTTATAAAATGTATTTGAAAAAGGGGGGACAGGGAGTCAAATAAGCAAGTACATATTACCAAAGTAATTTACAGACTTGGATATTGGGACGAATAGGGCCCGCCAACCGGAACGGTTAACTTACTCATTTAGGGTCGACAGCCAGTGATAAGGTACAATCAACAGCGCAAGAAAGCGATGCAGAAATGAACCCTCATTTAAAAGCCAATGCGGGAGATGTAATACACGTATTGCCCACGTCACATGAGTGACCTAGTAATATTCGAGAGCCAGGTAAGTTGTTGGAGTTGAAAACCTCATTTAAAGACCAATACGAGAAATGTAATAAACGTATTGCCCACATAAATTGAGTGACCTAGTAGTATTCGAGAGCAAGGTAGGTCGCATAAGATTACAAAAAACGTATGTCTCTAAGGCCCAATGCGAAATGTACTCACATGGGCACACAAGTGAACCCTCATTTGATGACCAATACGGGAGATGTAATGCACGTTTTGCCCAAAAATTCATGAGTGACATGGTAGTATTAGGGAGCCAGATATGTTTTGCTAAGTCTACAACAGACGTATGCCACTGAGGGCCAATGTCAAATGTGCTCTTGCTGGCACACAACTAAAATCTAACTGATGAATCGACCGATATCTATAGTGAAAGCAAATTAAATAAGGGAACAAGTAGAAAGAAGGAAAGAAAATAGAAGAGAACAAAGTCAAAGGAGTCCAGTACCTAACAATGAAACAAAATCTATATGTATACACCAAAATTTCTTAATTAGACAAAAAAGGGTCTTTGATCATAAACGGAAGGTAAAGCTTCTAAAAGAAATGAATATTGTAAAAGTAAATGCAGATTAAAATGTCATCATTACACATCATTCTAAAAAATGCGTAATCAGCAAGAGTGTTACATTGCATCAAGTATAAAATTGATCCATGTGAGGGAGACTAAATCGCAAAGTACAAAACTGTCTATAATATCAGATGCTAGAGCAGGGAGTAAATTAAAGGAAGTGGTGCATTTCGTTGTCAGACTTGTGTCCTTCATTAATCACCCGAAGGCGACAAATCCATTTAGCTTCCTCCCCCCTTAAGGTTAACTCCCTATTTCCACCTTTCTTGTTATAGGGAATATGTTGGATTGCATGGAACCAAAAGGTGTCATCATTAGCATGTTCAGAGTTATAATGTTCCGTTAGTGGATGCCTTATGTCCCTATTAATGATTGCCCGGCGGTGTTCTTGTATTCTCAGTTTCAATGGTCGTATACTGCTGCCAACATATATACGACCACATGGGCAACCAAGGACATAAACTGTAAAAGGATTATTACAGTTGCAAAAATGAGTTATCCTAAACTTACGGTCACCATTATATGAGAAGGTAGTGATCTTATTCTTACCCATTTCACAAACAATGCACATCCCACAAGTAAAGAAGCCTGCAGGTTTGGGGGGTAGCCAATTACCTTCATTGGGCGGCGTGGTCACGTAACTTGGACACAATTGGTTACTCAAAGAGACACCCCTCCTATAGGTGACCGATGGCTTCTCACCTATATGCTCTTTGATGCCCCCAATTCCGGTCAACAAGTGCCAATTCCTACGAAACACATTGAATATTTTAGCACTGTGTGACGTATACTGAGTGACGAATCTCACTTTGCCTGAACCTTTGTCCACATCGGTTCTTTCAGTCCTGTTCTTAAGGGTTGAGTCCCTATCCAGTGACTCAATCCTGGATACTGCTCTGTCTAGAATTTTTTGGTCATAACCGCATTTGAGGAATCTTAGTTTGGTCTCATCTACATTTTCCTGAATGTATTTTGTTCACTGCAAATCCTACGCACCCTTGTGAGTTCCCCAAAGGGGATATTTTTGATGACTGAACTGGCATGCGCACACGCATGCAGTACTGAATTGCAGGAAGTTTCCTTGCGGTAAAGTTTACTTTGAACACGACCATTCTGTACATAGAATGTCACATCCAAAAAGTTGATGCTGCTTTTGTGGTGTGACATGGTGAACTTAACATTGTAAGTGTTGTCATTGTGGTACAAGAAATAGTTGTCGAGATCTTCAGTGGTACCCGACCAGAGGCAAATGACATCATCGATGTACCTCCCCCAGAACACGATGTAGTTGGTCCAGGGGGAGGCACATCGGGCCCAGGCATGCTCCCCCTCGTACCACCCCATGAAGAGGCAGGTGTACGAGGGAGCAAACCTGGAACCCATCGCGGTACCACTGGTCTGTTGGTACCAGCGACCATCAAAAAGAAAGAAGTTGTTAAGCAGAATTAGATCTATCATTTGCATAATCATTTTGTTTTTTGAGTAAAGCTGAGCGTCTTCTCTATCTAGAAACGACTGGACTGCCCTTTTCCCATGTACTTTGTCAATACAGGTATAAAGGCTGGTGACATCCAGTGTCACAAAGCTAAGGTCATCTGACCACTCAAAATCATTCAGTTTCACATGGATATCCTTGCTGTCTCGGATATACGAGGGGAGACCAAGTACATGTTTCTGTAACTTGAGGTCTGCATAGTGTGATAAACCCTCTGTGGGTGAGCCCACCCCTGAGATGATGGGCCTCCCAGGTGGGAAACCCTCCCCTCCCTTGTGAATTTTGGGAAGGATGTAAATGCATGGGAAGGAGGGGTGGGACACGTGTAGGAATTTGAATTTGTCCTCCGTCAATAGACATGAATCCTTCCATTCACACAATCTTCCATTGTTTTCATTCACTACATGCGATATAGGATTGCTCTTGATCTCTCTATAACTGTGACGATCATCAAGTTGACGTTTAATCTCGTTGAAATAGTCGACTCGGTTCATAATGACAACACTCCCACCCTTGTCAGCCTCGCGTATGACAATGTTGGAATCTTCCCTAAGGTTTTTAAGGGCTTGTCTTTCTGAATGAGTGAGATTGGCTCTGGTTCCTGGGCTAGACTGATTTGGCTTGTCTAGTTTATACAGTTCCTCTGTGACCCTTTTATGAAAGACATCTATGTTGGGATGGTAACCAAAGGTAGGGATACATTTAGATCTAGGGTGTAAACCACTGTCATCAGTTATTTCTTGGCTAATACCCAGTTCGTCCATCAAAGCCGGTAATTCTGTCTGTTCCTCCTCATCAAGAGTCATGAGGCAGTGAACAGCACGGATGGATGCAACAGTGTGTTCACTCTCTCCTATTCTCTCTGGTACATGTTCATTACTCAAAGCTTTATTCGAAAAGAAGTCTTTCAATTTTAACAACCTGGTGAACTTAAACAAATCGACATGTACATCAGCAAAATCACCCTTTTGCGTAGGGCAAAAAGTCAGACCTTTACTCAAAACTTTTTCTTCCATAGTGTCAAGAACTTTATTGGACAGGTTAACAATTTTCAGGTCACGCATGTTATCAGTCAAATTTGTCACATTATCGATGGTCACTACTTCTTTGCTTTTGCCGACATTTCGGCTTTCCCTGTTACCTTTCCACCTCCTGCCCCCCTTCCTAGTTTTGGTTGTTCCCTTTTTTGTTGTAGGTGACTTGACATTCTTAGCTTCGCCAGTTCTTTTTGGAACGACGAAGAACCCTCGCCTAAAGGGATCTCTGGTATGGTGGTAGAAGAGGCAACACTGCTGGTGGAAGAGATATAAATATTACTACCTGACTGATTATCTTCACCACCATCCCTATCCTCCCTGGTTCTCTTTTTATCGTCAGGTATAGATAGGCTGTCAAATTTTTGGGCGAAGGTGTAGATTCGACCGTCCTTGTAATCACGGTCATCCCTCTTGATTTTTCTTAATTTTTTGTCCTTGAGTTATATTTGATGATTTTCCATAACTTGTTTCAGAATGGCAAGTTCTTCTTGTTTAGGTCCTTCTCCCCTAGTTCTCCAATCTCCTTCTCTATCAGCTCAATTTCTTCCTGTAGCTTTTCACCTTTTTCCATGGAGTGCCTCACTAGGATTTTCATCATAGTGCGTGAGGCCCCCTCCAAGTTGCTCTCCCATTCTTTGAGCAAATTCTCACTCAAATCCTCAAAGGTGGGGAATATGAGAATCCTCAGTCCCCTAGGGACTTTACCATTCTCAAGATATTGTGTCAGGGTCACCCCGTCCCACCACCTGCTTAACTCTAATTTGTGTAGTCTTTAAAATTTCAGCTTTACTCACAAAACTCACAAAACAAAATGATTATGCAAATGATAGATCTAATTCTGCTTAACAACTTCTTTCTTTTTGATGGCCGCTGGTACCAACAGACCAGTGGTACCGCGATGGGTTCCAGGTTTGCTCCCTCGTATGCCTGCCTCTTCATGGGGTGGTACGAGAGGGAGCATGCCTGGGCCCGATGTGCCTCCCCCTGGACCAACTACATCGTGTTCTGGGGGAGGTACATCGATGATGTCATTTGCCTCTGGTCGGGTACCACTGAAGATCTCGACAACTATTTCTTGTACCTCAATGACAACACTTACAATGTTAAGTTTACCATGTCACACCACAAAAGCAGCATCAACTTTTTGGATGTGACATTCTATTTACAGAATGGTCGTGTTCAAAGTAAACTTTACTGCAAGGAAACTTCCTGCAATTCAGTACTGCATGCGTCTAGTGCGCATGCCACTTCAGTCATCAAAAATATCCCCTTTGGGGAACTCACAAGGGTGCGTAGGATTTGCAGTGAACAAAATACATTCAGGGAAAATGTAGATGAGACCAAACTAAGATTCCTCAAACGCGGTTATGACCAAAACAGGTCTGAAAGAACCGATGTGGACAAAGGTTCAGGCAAAGGGAGATTCGTCACTCAGTATACGTCACACAGTGATAAAATATTCAATGTGTTTCGTAGGAATTGGCACTTGTTGACCGGAATTGGGGGCATCAAAGAGCATATAGGTGAGAAGCCATCGGTCACCTATAGGAGGGGTGTCTCTTTGCGTAACCAATTGTCTCCAAGTTACGTGACCACGGCGTCCAATGAAGGTAATTGGCTACCCCCCAAACCTGCAGGCTTCTTTACTTGTGGGATGTGCATTGTTTGTGAAATGGGTAAGAATAAGATCACTACCTTCTCATATAATGGTGACCGTAAGTTTAGGATAACTCATTTTTGCAACTGTAATACTCCTTTTACAGTTTATGTCCTTCGTTGCCCATGTGGTCGTATATATGTTGGCAGCAGTATACGACCATTGAAACTGAGAATACAAGAACACCGCCGGGCAATCATTAATAGGGACATAAGGCATCCACTAACGGAACATTATAACTCTGAACATGCTATGACACCTTTTGGTTCCATGCAATCCAACATATTCCCTATAACAAGAGAGGTGGAAATAGGGAGTTAACCTTAAGGAGGGAGGAAGCTAAATGGATTTGTTGCCTTCGGGCGATTAATGAAGGACACAATTCTGACAACGAAATGCACCACTTCCTTTAATTACTCCCTGCTCTAGCATCTGATATTATTGACAGTTTTGTACTTTGCGATTTAGTCTCCCTCACATGGATCAATTTTATACTTGATGCAATGTAACACTCTTGCTGATTACACATTTTTTAGAATGATGTGTAATGATGACATTTTAATTTGCATTTACTTTTACAATATTCCATTTCTTTTAGAAGCTTCACCTTCCGTTTATGATCAAAGACCCTTTTTTGTCTAATTAAGAAATTTTGGTGTATACATATAGATTTTGTTTCATTGTTAGGAACTGGACTCCTTTGACTTTGTTCTCTTCTATTTTCTTTCCTTCTTTCTACTTTTTCCCTTATTTAATTTGCTTTCACTATAGATATCGGTCAATTCATCAGTTGGATTTTAGTTGTGTGCCAGCGAGAGCACATTTGACATTGGCCCTCAGTGGCATACGTCTGTTGTAGACTTATGCAACATATCTGGCTCCCTAATACTACCATGTCACTCATGAATTTTTGGGCAAAACGTGCATTACATCTCCCGTATTGGTCATCAAATGAGGGTCACTTGTGTGCCCGTGTGAGTACATCTTACATGGGGCCTTAGAGGCATACGTTTTTTGTAATCTTATGCGACCTACCTGGCTCTCGAATACTACTAGGTCACTCAATTAATGTGGGCAATACGTTTATTACATTTCTCCTGTTGGTCTTTAAATGAGGTTTTCAATTTCAACAACTTACCTGGCTCTCGAATATTACTAGGTCACTCATGTGTCGTGAGCAATACGTGTATTACATCTCCCGTATTGGCTTTTAAATGAGGGTTCATTTCGGCAGCGCTTTCTTGCGCTGTTGATTGTACCTTATCACTGGCTGTCGACCCTAAATGAGTAAGTTAACCGTTCCGGTTGGCGGGCCCTATTCGTCCCAATATCCAAGTCTGTAAAATACTTCGTTAATATGTACTTGCTTATTTGACTCCCTGTCCCACCTTTTTGAAATACATTTTATAAAAAAATCGCTTTGGTTTGTTGACTCTAGTAATTGTTGTTATATATTCTTAAATAATTTCGGAAAGACTATACCTATATTGGTGCATTGACTTTATGGCTTTGGGTGCACTTTCCAATGGCCTTTCAGTGAACTTTGGTCAGCTCATCATGGCTGCTATATTTTCGACTTGTAATGTGTTGGTTATCGCGTATTAGCATCAGGTGACTTGATCACGTGATCGGCCCGGCAGATTTAAAAGACGGCCCTGTTTTCAATACTTCGTTTGCCGAAATCCGCCGGGGGTCGTTGCGCCCGTAGGACTTAATTAAGGTAAGCTGTGCCAAGAAGGGTTATTTCGGGAAGCCAGACTTGTCCGGTTTCGTTTTTAATATGGTGATTGACCTTTTTAGTTATTTAGCTATCGAGGTTCATGAAGTGGTATTTGAAGTAGGACCTCCTTTATGTCTATATGACTTTGTGTAGGGGGAGAGGGGCCTTAGGTGTCCTGCTCTGGTAGATACTTTATGCCCGCACTCTTTGGTTTAATAACGCCTGTTGGTATATGCCGGGCATGGGCGGGTTCACGCATGTGTCTCAAGGCATGCAAATTAAGCAAGCATTCTGGGGTTCCTTTCGGACTCTTAACTAAAGGACCCTATTGACTTTCCACTTGTGGGCTTGTGACAAGGTACAATGCACATACATAAGATGTGCTGATAATGTTTGTGATAAGTTGATACATAACATATTACCATTTTTTAATTTCGTTGCAGTACATGTGCGAAGGCAGCTTATCGAGGACTGCTTCCGTTTTACACGTTCCTTCGAGTCACGATATCTTGAAGTAAGTCGTCATAAAGTGTTCCAATTAACACTCACGGCACCGTTTGTTAGATAGTACTTTATTAATTCAAGTCACACATGGCATGCTTTGGACTCTGATATGGCTATATGTGACCAGTGATTAGCCTTTTTGATACTTTAAAACTAGATTAGAATTTAGTCAATAGTGTGCTGCTTCTCTTATGATGGTGACGGATAGAAGGAGCGTTCCTTTTGTGTAATGAATGGGAACTTTCAGCCCTGTTGTCTGATGACACCGATAAGCCTGTCCTGACCAACTCAGGGCTCCCGTGGCTTGTGACTGTATCTAGTAATATCTTTCTTATTTTTCAGACTAACCTAATGAGGATATCTTGACGTTCTGTCAGTTGCCCGATATACTACACGGCCCCCCTCGTTTCTGGATACATTTTTTGTGATTCTGAATCTTTTACTAGGGGAGGCTGTAGCGGGTTTTCATTTACTGTATATTGTAAGGAATGCTGGTCCTACATGTGTTCATATCTCACCATTGCTGGGACTTCGGTTTGTGACTTTTCTCTTGGACATAGCATTTTACTGTTGTTTTTTGTCATGCACATCTTGATGTCTATTGGGACTCGCGCTGAGTTCAATATTCCTCTTTCTCTTTCAGTACTTGTACCATTACAGTGGTGCAGCATTCTCGTCACTTTACCATATTGATAGAGGGAAATCAACTATTTAATCTGGTGAGAACTATATGCATTCCTCTTGGCCATTATTGTTTGGCCACCTGAGTATGTATGACATTAGTTGCCTTCTCCCCTTCCTCCTTTCTATTTTTACCCTACAACCTGACCCCTTTTCTTCTTCATTATTTTAATGTTTTGCCTTTCTATGCGCCCAATGGCGTTGACTTGAGGTGTGAAAAAATTAGCCCTATTGCCAATCAAATTTTAAATTCAACTGTTATTTTGACTGGGCGTTATGTATTTCCCCTACTCAAGGTTGCAAGTGCTCATGAAGTTTCTATGTTGCTACATATGTATATGTGATTCTGTTGTTTTAAGTGCCATCCTGTGTGTTCTTAGGTCCTGTATAACTTGTTTTTAATTGTGTACTTTTTGTGATGTATTTTGCATATGTTAGTATGTGTCATTAATGTATATGTATATTTCACATTGTTTTCAGTCCTGACGAAGCTCCCGTGGTTGGGGAGCGAAACGCGTTGGCTGTCCTGTGCACTTTGAAAAAAACGAAAAGAAAAAGAAAAATCGATTTTTGCACAACTCTGGCCTCTTGCAATTTACTTTACGACTGGTGCTGCCTCCACGCTTTTCAAATTTTCTATCTGGGATTCCAGTGGGACCGAACCACAGCAGGTCCTGGAGGTTGTGCAGCACAATAAGAGTGAACATTTTGTGGAACTTTGGAAATTTGAGGTGCTTGCCGTGTGATCCGCTGTGGAGATTCTCTCTTTTCTATTCTATTTTGAAGTGTATGGGATTTCCTGACTCCCCCTGCCCTGGCTCAAAGCTGACTGCATTGACAGTGTGAAGGTAATACGCCCTTTGTGAATTCAAAAGTCTGTCAGTTACGACCAGTCACATGACCCATGGCAGGCTGCAGGAATTAAATAGTCAAATGTAGAAAAATGCCAACTTTCTAAAAGTTCGAAAACTGTCAAGGGGTTGGCCAGCAATCAGTAAGGCTAGGCCATATATACTATGTAAATCAACAAAACATATGCCAATACTTATCCTCTTTCAATCACTCATTCCCCATAAAGATCACACACTCAAAATACTATGATCCTTTAAATTAATTCAGACCATCTTTTTCAATTTTCAATCTGTTTTGCAAACCATTATTTTCATAAATATTCATCAACTTTTCACATTTTATACAAATCAATAGCTTTACAATACACAGAGACAGACTACTTACAAGACACACAACACTGAACAAATCGTAATTTTGATTGACATTACAAACAAAAACCAATCAATACTTTGTTTTTCTCTTTGGTTCTGTACAAATAAATATTTAAACAACAATACAAAAATTATACCTGTACCCCTTGTATAATACATCCACAAAAACATGTTATTATAGATGTTTTCTTTCTTATCTTTTCTTTCTTATACAAGGACATTCCACAAACAGTGACCCTACTGAGCTCCAAGATAGATTCATTCATAGATTCATTCATAGATTCATTCATATATCATTTCTGAATCTCTATAATTTCGATTCACCAGAGCTGCAGTGGTATCTCGTACACACAACACTTGTTTGGCTAAAGAAAAACTGTTGGCACGTTTCGTACCCATCCAGGTGTCTTTAAGGTTTCTCCTCTGGACTCAGAACAAAAAAGAGCTGAAAAATAATAAATCACATTCTTTGTTAGCACACATGCTGTTCTGCACATTCATTCCATCTCATACACACCACACCCAAATACCTCTTTTTTTCTTCAAAGGTAATTAGAGCACTTGCTGTAGGGCCTCTCCTTTGTTGTGATCTAAAGACTAAACAAAAGAGGAGAGAAAAGGTAGACCCATCTAATTACAATAGACCAACACCAAGGTCTATACTCTGTAGCATTACATCATTGACTTCAGAACAACTTACATCATTTTTCACGTTTCTCTGTGGCCATCTTTTCTTCCTATATTCTTATCTTGAATCAAATTCATCTTAACCAAACCAGAGACACAACACTTAGTTCACCAACGACGGTGTTTGAGCCCCCTTAAAGCCACTGTAAAAACGACTAGCTCGTTACATGCTTGTATGCTCTCATCATGACCTACTTTGTTATCTGTCACGTTTTTCATTCGTGGCTGAGCAGCACAAGTCTGTCTTAATGTGTATACAGTTCACCAGTCCGCCAGCTTTATGGTCTCCGATCCAGTTCGCTTCTGGGCTGTGTAACCGCTGAGCCGGTTGCCGTTATCTTTACCATTATACTTCTGAGTTACGCAAGAGTAACGCACTCGGTTCCAGAGTGTTAAAATTGAATCTTCTTAAAGTGGCACTTTCAAATTTGTAATTAAAAACTTGAGTCTACCATTAAAGATGACTATTCATTACAATTTCGTAGATACCAAACTTGAACTCGTTACATGGTCTCAATCAAAACTTATTAAATGTAATATGGCAATTCAATGTTATGCTATGGGACAGGTAGGCCTCACATTCGTGAAAAACAAATTCAGTTGTTTTTCACTACAGGATATGTAAAACTTAGAAGTAAATGTTCAACCTTTTAATTACAATGCACCCTATGGGCTACCTAGGGATACCTTAGGGGTGACATATGCACTAAAAGTGGAGTTTAAGGCTAGCCAAGACGGTTATATTGCCAAGTTGAATTATCAGATCAAAATTGCATTTGGGCTGCAATGGCAGGCCTTAGACATGTTTTAAGGTGCTACATTTAATTTACAGGCCCTGGGTATATGGTATACCACTCTACAAGTGGCTTATAATGGACTTATAGGTAAATTAAATATGCCAATCAGGTGTCAGCCAATTAAACCATGTTTATGGAAGTGAGCACAAGCACTTCAGCATTGGTTATAAGTGGTAAAGTGCACAGAGTCCTAAAGGCCAACAAAAATGAATTTATGCAAAAGAAAAATTGAGTTAAGTAGGTGTAATGACCTGATAATTCTGCCAATCACCAGGGCATACTGACCCTATCCCCTCTTGGGACCCAAAAAGGATTCAACACTTCACAATATTTACCCAAGAATGGAATAATACTAATGATTATCTAGAATATATGGCTATTGCAGAGGAGCTCGCAAACAACAATGACAACGCAAGCAACAACAATACCAGTGGCGACAACAACGCAAACAACCCGGGAAAACAATACAAACAACACCACTCGGTAAAACAACACAACAAAGCCCACCCAGGAGGGACTATATAAACAACGCATACCCCTCCTAAGAATGCCTCAGAGTGGATTACTTATTAGTTTTGGTTTCCCTGGATGAGAGCAGAACATTCCCTTTGAAAATTACCTGCAGGAAGGGAAACTTACCATCCTTCCGATGCTACAGCATTTGGATCAGAAAGGCCCCAACCTCCCATCCCAAGGAACACAAACGAATAATTATATATTCTGGGGTTTCTTTAATACACAATGATAAAAGGATAAAGGAAAGAAATTACTACTATGTCCGATAGGCCTTCTTCAGATAAATTCCTAAGCAATTGCTAAAATGCAATCAGTATGTACACATACAGAGCTTATATGTAAAATAAATGTATTGAACCTGAAAATAAGAGACGATAGTTAGATAAGAACAGTCAGGAAATAAGAGTTAGTGGAACACCTCACCAAGTTTCTACACATCCCGTTTCCACTTCGCCAGAGGGGAGTCCGTTTCTCCAGCCGAATCAGGATTCTCTGCTCCACCGTCACAGATACACATCTGTACTGTGATGAACTACCGGTGATCGAGACACGAACACCCCCTGTTGTACAAGTGGAAACGTTTGTCGAAGCTTCTAGGAAGCCTCGCTTCCTGTTCCCATCAGATTACGGACAACTCCGCGCCAAGGCCACAGCATCAGCTAGCTAGGTGTTTGTTATGACTCCGGGGCAGAGCGGGCACATTCCTCCGACAAGGACCGGTACCTACCAGCACACGAAGTGCGAAAAAACAAGTGAGAAGTAAAACATGACTCCTCACCCAGAAAGGTTTAGCAGATGGCGACAGCGTAGAAAATGGAGTCGCTTAAGCATAGGCCACTATTCCCGCAAAGAGCCCAAATTAGTATGCAAGATGGCATTAGAGTATGCCAAAGCCAATAGATAAGCACTGCCTTTGAGCAAGATATAGTCAGGCACAGAAAAAACATTATCGAGTCTTATTTTACAGCTAGTTCGTATTATGCGGGCCTACACAGCACTATATTAGAGCAAAATATACTGAGATGGTAGTGAGCAACGGTCATAATCGAGCCATTTCCATATAAAATGGCTCAATCACTACAGTAGGCAAAACCTTTGGGGGAAGACCACCCTAAGGCTGTCAGGTCTAACAGAGGTGATATCATGGGTGAGCACAAAGCCCAAATGTCCCCACCCTTCCTTCTAGTCAGGAGAAGGAAAATACACTACTGAAATCAGCCCTGTTCACCCCCTTTGGTGGCTTGCCACGAGCAGTCAGGCTTATCCCAGAGGCAGTGCACATAACCAACAGTTATACAGTGAAACACTGCAAACCAGTTTTAAAAAAATAACCAATATTTATATGTGCAAACAAGACCAAAATTATAAAAGACCAAAACACAGTAATCCAAAATATGCACTTTGCAGAATAACTCTAAAATGCAGGTCCTTGAAGCCGGTAGCTCTGTCCGGGGCTACTGCGGTGCTGGAGACAGCAGAATCCAGCCAGGCGCGGTGGTGCGGACTAGCGTTAGTGTCAGAAGACTCAAAAACACTACCTTTGGTTCGAGCCGACCGCATCGGGGTCCAGTCTTGGCAACCATCTCAGTTTTGATGTGAAACATAGTGGTGCTGCATGTGGTGCCCTGAAGTTGCAGTGCAGGCAAGGGCTCGGTGACGGTCGTCCAGTGACATCAGTGAGACCAGGGCTGTGGTGCGGAGTGAGGCAGAGCTCATGCGGTGCTGACAGTCATGGTGCAAGCAACAGTACCGGTTGATGGGAGCTGGCATCGGTCAGCCCACTCTGCAGTGTGGGACAGAGCGGTGTGTCCGTTGACTTATGAGTGGTGCCCCCAAACCACGGTGAGGTCACGGGTGTTGAGGTTAGCAGGCAGTGATGTCGTCGGTGAGACTAGGGAGGTGGAGTGAAGTGAGGTCACAGTGCAAGCAGCTGCTCGGTGACAGCAGTCATCTTCGTCAGTGAGACCAGGTTTGCGGTGTGAAGTGTGACCATGCCCGCTGCGGTGCCTTCAGGACACGGAGCCCACAGCGGTGTCAGATATGGTGTTGGCTGCTTTCCCCCTCTGTGGCAACTGAAAACCACGGTTCCAGAGGTGGTACACAGAGATATGTGAAGCTTTACTTTCCCTGAGACTTTGTGAACAGGAGGCAAGCTCTAGCTCAAGCCCTTGGAAATACAAGTGAAGAAAGTTCAGTCCAGTCCTTTCACTGCCCAAGGCAGAGACAACAACTGCAGGCCAACCCAGCAAAGCAACAACAATGCAAAGGGGCAGCAATCCTTCTGCCAGTTCTTCCAGCTCTTCTTCTTGGCAGGATCCTTGATCCAAGTGGATTATAATGTTCTGGGGACTGGACCCCAATATTTATACTCAGTGCTCCTTGTTCTCTTGGGCAGTGAGTGTCTGTGCTCAGTCCAAACCAGTATGGTCCTCTCTGGTCCAGCTTCCAAGCAGGTGGTGGAGACAGCATTGTCCACAGCAGACCATACCCATTCAGGTGCAAGGAAATCTCCTCCACCTACTCTAAATACAGCCCAGGTCTATTCAGCCCAGCCCTGACTCATCCAGGAAAGGCAGGACACACCTTGACCTTCACAGAGGCTGTCTGAAGAAAATGCACATCCCCAGCCCCTGTCACTCCAAAGCCAGCCAGTCAATCCACAACCCAGCAGAGGCACACAGGATGACTAATCAAGAACATAACTACTTCCTAAAAGTGGTATTTTCAAACACAAACATAACAATCATCTTGTCTAAAAGATTAATTTCTTCATTCTGAGTTCAGGCATACTGAGCTCAATTTCTGCATCTTGTTCCAATGTGAAGATATGCTTGTAAAATGTTACCAAGTATTCCTCATTCTAGCCTATGCGACAGATTACCTCTGAATGGTGAAAAACAAAATACACTGCTTTTCACTATCAGAACATGTTACACACACCAGTACATGTTGTAGTTTTCAAATACACTGCACCCTGCCCATAGGGGTACCTTGGGCCTACCTTAGTGGTGACTCACACGTAATAAAATGGGAGGTTAGGGCTTGGCAATTGGGTGCACTTGCCAAGTCGACGTGGCAGTGAAAACTGTGCACAGACACTGCGGTGGCAGGTCTGAAAACCCTTTGAATGGCTGCTCGTGTGGGTTGCACAATCAGTGCCGCAGGCCCCCTAGCAGTATTTGATTTACAGGCCCTGGCATTCTCGGTGCACTTTACTAGGGACTTACCAGTAAATCAAATATGCCACTCATGGAAACACCAATCCATGATCCAATTTACAACAGGATCACTTGCATTTTAACACTGAACAGAAGTGAGAAAGTGTCCAGAGACACTAAACCATCAAAAACATAGTAAAAACCAGGAGGTCAGAAGCAAAAAGACTGGGGGAACACACCAAAAGATGCCAGGTCTAACAATGTGGAACATTAAGACAATCACGCAAAACAGTTTGACAAGCTCAATTATACCATGGAGGTGCTAATTGTGCAGCTGGACATTGCAAGGAGTCCACCACCTTCATGCCCTCCTCCACTGAGTAGGCAGCGCCGGAGAAGGGAGTGTGTTTTTCACCAGCAGACTACCCTCCTTGACCTTAGGTAGGATGAGGTCATCAGATACATCCGACTCAGGAGGAAATCCCTAATAGTACTGCTGAACCAGTGACCACCAAGGCTCCAGCCACCAACTTCCAGACCCACCAACATACCTCCGCAGGTCAAACTGATGGCTGTCCTCCACATGCAGGCATCTAGTTAATTTCAGATCACAACAGCCTGAGAGGCTGGAATATTGCTGCCATCTTTTTCTGCCTTCCTACTCTCTGTCCTGGATGCCATCATCCGCCTCACAACCCGGTACCTCCTCCTACCCAATACACAAGGATAGCAGATGGACACCAAGCAGGGTCTCTATGCCATTGCCAGAATTCCACATGTGATGGGCGCCATGGATTGCACACATGTGCAACTGGTTCTCCCTGCAGCAGCATCACATCTGTGCATGAACTGGAAGCACACACTCTATCAATGTCCAGGCGATCTTGGACCATCGGGGGGGGGTGTTTGTAAATGTGCTGGTAGAATACCCAGGCAGTTAGCATGATGCCTACATCTTGAGGCACTCCACCATCAATGACCTCTTCCAGAATGGCCACTATTGGAATGGACTACTTGTTGGTTAGCAAAACTGAAGTACATTACACACCTACTAACTAACACACGTATGACATAACAGCCATCTCAATGTCTGTTGACGAAGATAGGGCCCTGTGTCTAAGGGTGTGCCTCACACATGCACCATGCATCAAGGTACATGTGTAATGCAAACTCCCAAGCCACGCATGTTAAGACATGCAAAGCCATTTTGTCCCACACCAGGTAACCTTGGAATGTGATAAATCCATTATTTTTCTCAGGTGATGTGTAACATAAAACTTGACTGAAGTTATCCAAGTCACTCCCACTTCCTATGTGTGCTGCAGTCTGTGGCAAACATACATCGATGATCATGACTCCAATGATACATGTGTAGGAAGGTGCCCCCTCCTGCACAAAAACAATACTGCATGCAATGCAGGCACCCGAGTACCATGGTACAAGTGTGCCTGTGTTTGTGCTAGGCAGCATATTGTTTGCCAGTGTAGGGGGAAAGGTCAGGAATATGCCTATTAACCTTAATACTGTGCACTACTGCCCTTTCTCTGTGGCGCAGTGCAGACAGGTGACTTACAGCACTGCCCAGTGCTACTTTCCCAAACATATGGACCCTTGCGTCATCGACACATAGTGGCAACAATGCACGTCAATGTGGAGACAATGATGTGCCACATTGGCAAGCACTTACTAATCTGTCAATGGCAGTAGTGTCAGAACGACAGTGAATATCAATGTGTCATTTCAGTCTGTGTGGATGGAAGACACCACATCAAATGCACAGGGTAAAGAATCCTGGATGAAATCATGAGGCATGGCAGACAATTGATGGAGGAACTGATTTCCCAAAAATATGCCATCTTGATCGACCTTGGTAGAATGAAGGTCTGACATGGGCTTGCTAGAGAAAATCTGAAAATATGCTAAATTGACCTTTTTATTTCACCATATACAGTCAGTAAGTAACAGCCCACCCATTCCTTGAACGCCATGCATATAGGCCTAAGCCAAAGGCCAAAGGCCACCGCCTCATGATAATAAAATTCACTAGGCCCTGATGAATTCAAGCATGCATTTCTGTTGTGCTGAAAACAACGAGGTAGCTTGAGCAACCATGAAAGTGCAGTATCTTTCCACAGTACAATTGCAAGACACCTTCGCATGCACGTACACAGCCAGCTGGTACAAGTTAGTACCATTGCTACATTATTTTGAAAAGATAAGCTTGCTCAAGTGAAACCGCAGCCGTAGCTTTGCAATAGTGACACCTGTCTCCGCTCTCACATATATTTTTAGAGATATATGCGTGACAAGATGTTCATTGTTTATATTCTGTGGTCGAGCATGGCCAACCAACCGTTGAGCCACCTGACCATTACCGTGTCCCTAGGACATACGGTCAAGCCACCTGCGCCAGAAAGTGTGTCAGAACAGTGTCAGTTCTGCATTTTTCAGGTATAAAGGATCCAACACCGCAATCAGAAGCCAGAACTCTTCTGCTGTGACCATCACATGCGTGGGTTCTCCGACCGGCCGTTTATCTGATTTGGGACTTTCAAGCCTCTTCTCAGGTGGTAACTCCCAATGCAGATAACTTCTTTGTTCTTTTTTTTATCTCGAACTGCAATTGGTATTTTTCATCCACACCCAATTTCTTGCATTTAGGGTCTCTTTAAAGCATTAGATCTTGCAGGGCTAGTCTCCCTAGTTAGGTGCTTCTAGGCACTAGACTTTATAGAGTGTTCTGTATTCCCTAACTAATTTCTTTTTAGAAATCCTAGTCCCTTGCATTTTGGGTCTCTTTTAAGTGTTAAAACTGCATGGATAATTCTCTTCAGAAAAGCTTGTTTCTAGGCACCATATTTGCATAGAATGTAATCTGTGTCTTCTTGAATCTCTAATTGATTTAAACGTGTCTTTTAACCGATCCTTATTCCAGCTTGTCTTATAAAAGTTTGAGCATTTGTCATCTAGCATTTATGCCTGACAGAATGAAGTCAGATTTTCTCAATGGGTTTGCTTAGTTACATGAAATAATATGCATTTAGTGAAATACTTGTGATTTAATAATAAAAGTGCCACTTCAAACGAGGTTCTTCGTCATCTCATATCTTTCTTCCTTGTTCCTCAGTGAAGAGTTGCTGTGGGGTAGTTTGTGGCTTGTCACCACAGGTGACCACACCCTAAAGGGGCTTCCAATTTCCCCTTTAACACAATGCAATTCTGAGTATAATGGCAACACAAGATAACAGTCTGAGGTGTTTCCTCTATGGCATGCAAACTCCTGCTATCAGTCAAAGTTCCACAAGGTCAGTGGTGTGAGAACAAGTACTGTGGAAGTTAGCAAGTGTGTCACACTTGGCAGTAAACTTGTATGTTGCCCAAAGTGTCAAGAGCAACACAGTAGTTGCAGTACATGCTTAATGACATCCAAAGTGAAGCACTGTGGTTCTACATCCTTGAGAGGCCTAGATCTGATACTATACCGAAGGAGTTTGGCTATTGGTATCTACATATTGTCTGCATATTGTCAGTGCATGCATTATGATACTACGTATAGGATTTCTTCAGTTTAAGCTTTGAGGATTACATATTTGCATGATTACATTGTTATGAGAACTGAGCAAGAAATCTGTGGATGTGTTAAGATGTGTGATTGATTCACAAGCCTCACATGACCCAATTTGTGCAGTCTGCAATTGTGCTATTTTCACTGTGTGACACTCAATTACCGGTGCTTATTGTCACATCATGACGTTGAATATTACAAAGGATTTTCAACATAATATAATGGCAATGGAGGTACATGATGCTTGGCCATGTCCAACCAAAGCATGTGAGAGGGACAGTCACAATTTACGTGTGATGCCGGGAAGTGGCTTTTGGATTTACACATCCGCAAGGATCTTGTTAGTCCTATTTGCAATAGAGTTAAAAAACGCAGGTTCATGATAGTGCATTTATTTACAGGTGTGTACATAGGCTATGTCAAATTAGCACTTCTCGCAGCAACAACTCCAACATTGTTCAAGAATAAAGAATTTCCACACAGAGTCCATGGGGGATACATGTCATATGACATGTCTAGGAGAGGAGTATTCCATTAAGGAAGTGGTCTAAATTGTCATTAGGGAAGGTCAGATTAACAGTTGGGCATACAAAAAGAGGACAGTACCAGGGGACAAGGGTGATGGCATGATCATTAACACAGGTCCAATGGGAAACTGGCCAAGGGGCACAGACAAATGTTACTGGGTAGATCGCCACCAGAAAGTGGTAAAGTTCACACATCTTCCTCCTCTGATGTGTGTTGTGCCTCGTCTGTTGTGGTGGTGTTTGTGCAGGATGTATCTGAGGCACACACACATCAGGGGCTGAAGATGTGGCTCCCCGGTTACCTGCAGCATGTGACTGTGCCAGCAAGGAGGACAGCACAGCACTGACAAGGATGGTATTTTGTGTCATACCACACTTTGCAGCACAGTTACACTGCTTGCTGACCTGCCCTGCCAGGCAGGGTACGTTGCTATAAGGTCCACATATGCCTTGGTGATAGCCTTTCTTTTTAATGATGGCTGTACTGGATGGTTTTTCACATATAGACACCACCACTGTGCACATTGCACCAAGCCACAAGGGTACCTGTGATTCCTCTCGCCACTACTCATCCCACGGCCCCATAGAAAGTGATGTGCCTTTGGTCATTTATTAATTTTGATGCTGCAGTCTGCCTAACACAGTACATCATGCCAGTCTTCCTTGTTGTGCTGTCTTACATGCACATTTTGCATTCAAGTGCCCAAGGGCTCATACTGGACATGCATCCACACAACTCTATACAGCTAGCAATCTTCTTACACTGCAGGTATGTGTAAGGGTATGCACTTACCATGATTTTCCTAAGTGGGAATACTCATGTGATTTCAGTACACACACAGCGTTCTTCATAGTTCTGTACCATAGGCACTGTGTACCAACTGAGGGGATAGGCCCAGACAACTAGAAACATTGCTACCACTGACGTTCACTCCATTTTGTCATTGACATATTTGGTGGTCTGCTGATGTATCAGACATTGCTCAACTTAGTCCTGCTCACTTGTACCTGTACATGACTCCTCCGCTACTTTAGTGGACCCAGGGAATCTACTTTCTCTCACATACTGATGGCACACAGATGATCATTTGACTCTCATATGACACCAACACCCCAATGTTGGTCACTATTTGCAATTGAGCAACATAGCTGCCTGTACCTGAGGACTGTGACTGAAGGTGGGGCATTCGCCCTCAACCCCAGTTGGGATTTGTACATGACAGGAGGTAGGATGGTCTCTTCCATCGCTGCTGACTCCTGTGTACTTTCACACCAGATATTGGTAAAGCTGCGTGCAATGTAATCTCATGCTAGTGATTGTACACGTGGCTCTTTGCATTTTCCTATTTGTTAATACTTCACATACTGTAACTGACCAGCCGGGACCACAGGGGACCTATTCAGGTTTGACAGCAGACACCTCTTCCAATCCAAAATGGACTTGTAAAAGAGCTTGTTAGCCCGCAGAGCCTAGATATCTGCGAACACCCTAAAATCATTGAATTTTTTGTTTTGCAAGTGTCAGTGTGTTGTATTTCTATCTAGGACCCTAATTCGATATTCCTGATTTATGCCCTTATGTGGCTATAATAAATAATATCCTTATAAAGGCATAAGAATCATATCCATATTTAGTAATAGCCCATGCAGTCCAAATCCAGCCATGGCTACTCCCCTAGACTCCTAGAAAGTACAACGCGTTCTTTAAACAAACCAAACCTCCAGCAACCTGGGAAATCCCCATGCTTCTGTTTTGATTTGTCCTAGAACTCCTGCGAGCACTGAAAGAACGGCCGGTTCTTAGTGACATCTTTTATTGACGTCTTATGTCCAACCTTACGTCAAACCCGGCACCTTTCAGGTATAAATATACCAACGTTGCCTTAAGCAAACACACGGGGGTTTGGAGCAGAGCGGCTATCTACTTGCCCGAGAGCCCAGCTGCTGCAAGAGCCCACGGACGCCGCCCCTCCCTTTTGACGCACTGAGAAAGACGCTGTCTTTTTCTCCAGCCGAGTAAATCCAGCTCCGGTGTTTCCAGCCGCCCTTGCGGGTTGCTGGGATTTCGAGTCCTGAGAGAGAGATACCAGACCTCCTGCTTTCTATTACCCAGGTACGGAGCTGACTAAACCCTTGAGAGAATTCTTGATTCAGATTCTTGGCAAAACCTAACTTAACTTAAACTGCTACTTACTTACTCCTTCCCACGTATTAGGCTTAGGTCAGGTACACCGGGTTAGGCGTAGACTAGAAGCACCAGTTGAGTACGTTAGTCAATGTTTTTAAGTATGTATATATTTTATCCATTTTAAAGTATCATATGGCTAAGAAACCATATCAATGCTTTTACAGTATTATTTCATAATACTCCTTTTACTGTACACACTTTACCTCATGTTAAGTATTGCAATTGTGGCAATCCATTTCTCTTGCATGAGAAAGAAGACTGCTCAATAAATAACACCTTTTATTGAAAACGCCCGTCTCTCTATTTCTCTGCACTCTGGTGAAACTAAGTATGCACGATTGACTGAGTAAAATAGCTGTCTATTGTTTTCACACGACTCTAGAGATACACTCTTATTCTGAGGGAGCAAAGTTGTCATGTTTATGGTTGTCAGAAGCTAATCCCTTCTTGTCTATTCAGGGAAGTTAAACTCCTCCTTGTTTATTCGAGAACATTTCTAGTGACCTCTGAGCTAGCTGGCAAAACTAATTAAGTCTAATATAGTCAGTAGAGACCTAGTCGACCTCAGTCCTACGTCTACACTGCTGTTTATATTATTCCAATGCGCAGAGCCTATTGGGAATATAGGAACTACACTACATGGCGCCCAACGTTTGGTAAGGCGATAATCTAACGCAAGACACTAAAGTAACTCAGTCGTGCTTTTTCACACAGAACCCTTTTCCCGTAAAAACTCCAAAAGACGTCTGGAGTGGGTAAAAGGTTAAAATCCGCCGGAACTTAGTAGGATGAGAATCCTATGTATTAGTTTTTGGTTTAGTCAACGTTGAAGGATACAGTGTTCCAAAACATTGTGCACCTAATCTTTGTTTCCCTTGAAACTTGATCTGCAACAAAACTTTCTGTCAGAAAAATGGTAGAAAGTGACGATGAAGCGGAGAGAGTTAGAATAGCAGCTCAACTCCTAGCGGATGACACAAGTCTCCAAGAAAACGACCCGAATGCTATACTCATTCCGATCAATATAAGAAGAACTATAACTATTAAACTTATAGAAAACGGACTGACATCACGAGGTGGTACAGTCATATTCATGGTAAAGGCCCATGAATATCCACAGACAGAGGTATTCTATTCATGGATACACTTTCCAGCAGCAAACGCTGTAACAAAAGAATTCCACTATTACAAAATAGAGGAACCTCCGGATGAATACACTCCTTTCAAGGAGGTTGAAATTCCACTAAATTACCAAGAGCACCTGCTCTGGTTTCAAGGCACCCTAAAACATAAAAATCACATCACCAGGCTCGGTCCACTAGGTAGACCAGGAGCCACGTGGCCGGTACTAGCCAGCTACACACCATATCCAGACATTGATAAAATGTCAGACCGGGAACTTTTAGCTCAGCTAAAACTATTAATTAAAATACATAGACAATTGGTCCAATATGTAATGCGGACTTCAACAGTCCAACCAGCAATTAAAATTCCAGAGACCACCCCTCACCAGGGGAACACAAATAAAATCACACCACAAAATATACAATCAGCCATTGGTAAAGTACCTACAAAACGGGAACAAATTCCATTCTGGTTAGCTCAGAAAATCACTCAAATAGAGGCAGTATTTCCTGATACTACGCCTACTGAGAAACACAGAATTCAGACTATCTGTCTTTCAATGGGGATCGCACCACATGTGGAGGACTGTGACACTTGGGGCACAGTCTTTGCTTCGATATACACAAAAACACATGGTGTTCCGTCCATGGCGGTTATACCAGACGTACTAGGACAGATTCAAAATGAATACGGTCCAGAACCTGCTTTAACTCTGGGTATGACATTATTGAAAGACTTCCAACAGGTCTCAGCTATATTATTAGCCAACATAAAAGGAGAAGCAGCATCTGTGGCGATCCGCCAGAGATTGAAAGAAACAGATATAGCAGAACAACCATTTGAACTTGCCAGAATCATAGAAAAATCCTATGGAGAACTAGGAAGAGATAGTTTGGGTGGGAAACCAGTAAAACCCCAACTAACTGAAAATCCTGAAAAAACATTTATTAAAAATAATCTAAATACTCCAAAAAAGAGTTGGGATGGTAATAAACAATCCACTCCCAAAGAAAAACGATTCCAGTCCAGAGGAAGGTCTCCTCAATGGAGAGATAGATCTCCAGAATGAGGTGGCCCTCTGAGACAAGATACAACCTTAGAGATAGGGATAAATTGAGAAAACCTGATAGATATCAAGATATTGATACACGTCCCTCTCGATCGTTGCAGACTTCCTCACAGAAATCGGAAAGAAGAGGACGGTCAGAACACAAGGAAGAGCACATCAAGTACAAAGACAAAGAACATGCTCATCAAAGTAAAAAATTACAATTTCCAAGAAAGAAGGTAGCCAGTATTAAAATAATTAAACATGCCGAGGATACTGAGGACACAACTGAAAAACGGAGAGTGGGCCCAGACAATGCTAGACAGCGCAGCAGAAGTGACAATAGCTCGCAAGATCTTGATGAATCTTCTGGAGACAGTGGACACGAATTAATACATTCAGGTGGAAACTGCAGATACCAGAGTTAGCAAACCTCATAAAATATACGAAATAACACTGCGTATAGAGGGGGACAAGACTAGGAAAGTAAGGGGTCTCTTTTGGGATAACCTTTCGAAAGGCTATGACATCCTGTTAGCTGAGAAAGACTGGCCACCAGAGTTCTCAGGGAGTGCCCTCATGGCGAAGAAATGATCATGCCTGCCTTCTCAAATCATATTCCAATTCATAAAAAATATACATTAGCAAGAAAATGGGCAGTGGCCCAAGCTCCTGCATTATACAAAAATCATGTAGGATGGGATGAGGACTCTCCTCACCATAAAATCCAGTTAAAGAATCAACCCACAGCACAAAGGCAGTACCCAGTTAAATAAGAAGCTAAAAAGCAAGTCAGGGAGATCTTAGATCAACTTGAATATCAGGGGGTGATTGAAACATGCACCTCACAAATGAACAATCCTTTGTTTCCTGTCTCCAAGCCAGACGATTCATATCGTCTAGTTTTGGACTGCAGACCCCTAAACTCCTGTTGCAAAACATTTGCGGTACAAAACTCACACAGTGCAGCACTAATGAATAACATCGTGCGCAAAAAATATAAAATGACATTAGACATCTCTAATGGATTCTTTTGTCAAAACATTGCACCTGAAAGCAGGTATTTGACCGCTTTCTCAATAATGGGGTCGCAAAAAACACTTCTGTCGACTCCCACAGGGATTCAAGAATAGCCCAGGATTATTCTCAGCAAGAGTAACAGAGTTACTACAAATATATGATGATGAAGCATTATCTTATGTCGATGACATCTATCTCACAGATGATGACCTGGAGACTCACTTGAAAAGAGTGAACACCATAATACTTGGTTTCCCAGCTGAGGGTTACAAATTCAACTTTAAAAAGTCACGAATTGCCCATCTAACTGTCCTATTTTTAGGATATGAATTATCAAGTGAAGGCAAAAGCCTAGCAGACAACTTCTTAGAGAAGTGTGCTGTATTCCAAGCACCAAAAACGCTGAAGAACTTACAATCAATACTAGGTTTCCTGAATTTCGGAAGAACATACATTCTAAATTATGCAGAGAGGGTTAAACCTCTCTATTAATTAATAAAACCTGATTTGAAACCAATCAGTTGGACTCAGAAACACAGAGAAATTTTAAGATCTTTGCAAACAGATATGTTAGCTAAAACAAAATTGCAAACACGTGAAAACATACGCAACCTTTTAATCCGAGTCATCCCAGGAAGATGCGGATTCACGTACCTAACCTCTAATGAGGGAGAAACGGTACCAATAGCTTACAAATCACATTTGTACACACAAGCTGAAATGAAATTCAGTTCTACTGAAAAAATTCTAACTGCGGTTCAAACTGCTGTAGCAAAAGAAAGAGCCCAAGCCCAAGGCAGAAGAGTAACTGTTTTGACAGCAGAATCATCACTTGAGGCATTAACAAGCCCACGCAATTTGACTGCTGTGACATTAGATCCAAAATGGGTTCAATGGGAAAATTCTCTTGCTGCAGAAGACGTGAAATACTATTTTAACCCGAAAATGAAAAAACTAGAAAATCTAGATTATGAAGAAGAATATCCTCTGTCAATCGAAATTCTGCCTCTCGAACAGTACACATGCGTAATCTACATGGACAGATTTACACAACACTACGATGTAGAGAAAAAATCCTACAACGCAGCGTGCGCGATTGTTAAAGGTCACTGGCGCTTTGGTAAATTCAGATCATTAAATACCAAAACTGAATCACTCAGAAACTGCTCAACTCAGCGAGCTGAAATAAGATCTTTAAAGATGGCGCTTGAAAATGCTGATCGCGAATTCCCCACATTAATAGTGTGCGATTTGCATTACTGCGTCAAGTCTTACAATAATGACTTGCAGAACTGGGTTCAAAACGATTACAAAGATGACACAGGTGCCACAATAAAGCATAAAAAGCTTTGGGAACAGGTAGTTATTTTGCAGAAAGAACTACGAAAGACTCACGTGATACATACACTGAGTCATCAACGTGATGGCGTTCACGTTGCAGGGAGTTCATTGGCTCTCAGAGCCACAGCGGAAGCGGTTCAGCCGGCTTCCGTAGCCACAAAAAAGCGTTCTAAAAAATACATAGACGGAGAAACAATTCTCGCGGTAAAAGCGTCTTTTAAAGGCGACTATGCAGCATTACCTCTAAACTATCCACTCAATTATACATACATAATTGATGCAAACTCCGTTCCTTTTGCTCAAATCCCTGGATTGGGGGATAGAGTAATTCCAAACACGAACCAGAGAGTCTTATTAATAGCAGACGCACACATGGGAGAGGGTCTAGGGCATCGAGAGATCGTGGAATCTCTAAAAGAATTACAATCAGAATACTGGTGGCCGGGGATGAGCCTGCAACATTACAAGTTTGCAAAGGATTGTCCAGACTGCAACCGAGATCACAGTCGTGAACCGACAGGAGTATTGCCAGGACCCTTTCATTAGAAAGCATCAGGCTATCTATACGCAGAAATCCAGCAGGAGAAATGCGTCCCATTAATATGTAAGACTAGATTCACTTAAAATGCTGACACCAGCGCTCGGCTGACGCCAGAACTGTTATAAAAGATTTGCGAGTCTTTATCGGCATATACGCAATTGGCATGCTACATTCTGACCAGGGTCCTGCGTTTAGCTCTCAAGCTTACAAAGAGGCCATGGCCAGCATGGGCATTGCATTGCGGTACTCTTCTCCATTCCATCCCGAGGGTAATGCGGTAGTGGAAAGAAAAAAACGTGACATAAAGCAATCTATAACGGCGAGGGTATTAGGTTCGGGTGATGGGTGGGTCAAACATTGAACAAGTGTCCAACGTAGTCTTAATAATCTGCCAAGAAATTCTCTAAAAGGTCTCACTCCGTACGAACTATTGTTCAGTACTAGAATGTATATTCAGGATCTTGATAGTCACACTTCAGTGGTAGAAGAAAAATGCTTTGACATCAAAGACCGTTTGGCTGTTTTACAGGACTTAAATGAAACAAGAAGAAACCTGAGTAACATAAAGTTAAAACAGCAGCCAACAGCCACTGAAGAAAAACCACCTGTCCCAGCAAGACCTGTCTGGATTCCAAAGATTGGGGATCTGGTCAGAGAGAAGATTGCGGTGAAGAAGGAATTTGGGCCTTCTTACAGAAAAGCAATACCTGTCTTAGCTGTCAGCGGAACAAGATCAGTTGTACTACCGCCCCTTGCTGGTAAAAAGGAGAACCGAGTTGTATCCATCGACCTGGTAAAACCACAATCATGTGGCCAATAATAAGTAGTGGGCCCAGTGGACTCCCAAGAAATAGCAGAATACCAAAATTTGCTACAATCCAAGAGGTTCAAACTGAGAGACTAATCACATTTGATAAACCTGCAGTGAATAAAAAAGGACTATGCAACAAAGCCATGGAACTTGTGCCTCTTGAAACCCAAATTGCAACAGTTCGTCAAGAAACACCAGTCTACAACGATGTAGCCTCGGACTATGCTAGTGAAACAAAGAAAAATCCAAAAGCAAATGAAAATACGGAAGCAATTCCAACAATTGACAGAATTGCATCTGGCTACTTCATCAATTTCGATGACTTTTCTGATGATCCAAGTGAACATGAAAAAACGCCAGCAACAAAAACTTTCATAGACAAAGTAACTGAACTCTTTCATCAACTCAAAGAAACCTATCTGATTTCTCCATGGATTGAATTTTGGATTATGTTAGGTGTACTTTTCCTCCTGCTTTGGCTCATCATGGTCCTTTGTTTGGGAAAATTCATTGAAGGAAAATACAGTACAATGGACACAGCAAGTCAGAACATCAACTTGGTCCTAAAGCCTCACAAGTCATCTCACATCGAGAAAAGAGAACTATCATCAGTGAACATCACAGCCAATCCAATACCCGGTGGGGTAGCATGGGACAAAACGGATTATGAAATTTATGGCCCGATTGAGCTCTTGAAATATCCACACCAGTTTAAAGTTTCATTAAGTGACTTTGTGGAACCAAGTACTTTCTCTGATGATTGGGACTTTGAAAATATAAATAATATGATGTCAGATTTAGTAATGTCAGCAAAATTTACAGAACATGATTATTTACAGGGTTCATCAAATTATGAAGAAATGTACTGCTATAATCACTTTGGTCATCACTATTTGCATAAATCTGCACAGCCTAGAAATGTTTTTAATTATAACCAATCGGAACATTGTGCAACACCGCCTAAAAGCCGCTCGAAAACATTTTATGAGAAATTCCCATACTTCTCAGGGTTTAACACAAGTGATGCAGAAACGTTTTATTTTAAAATGTTAAATAAGACAGGAATGAAAAAAATGTTGACAAATACTAAATTGATTTATTCTGAAACATATTATGAAAACATGACTACATTTGGTTTTGAATTCTGGAAAAACAACATTGAAACAAAAACCATCTGGGGTACAAAAGAATGGCAGGTCCAATGCCTAGAAGCATTATTTAGAGCCTGCATGATCCCAGAACAAATAATATTCTTGAATGACACCATTCAACAGACAACCTGTCTTGGCCTAGCCAAGATTAAAGACTTAAACAAACCATCTATTCCGAAGCCCGTACCTGATAGTAATAGCACTACAGATGTGGAGATAGACGTATCCCATATTTTACACCAAAACAGAACACATCCTGATTGGAAAAAATGGTTGATCTGGCCCACAGACACAAATAACTCTCAAGATAGATTCCTGAACAAATTACAGGGGTTAAAACTGAACAGGCCAGACCCTAGATACTCCCAGAGACAACATCCAGGGATAGTTACAACATACAGTGTAGGGAAACTCTGCCTTGAATGGCTACAGAAATCCACACTGGCTGAAATGAAGCAACACTTCACTTTACTTAAAGACGGTGCTGACTTGCGTGATTTCATACTGGGACCACGCAAACAGCGTCATAAACGTTTCATAGCGGCCGGTATATACGCTGCTTACAACGAGGCTTGGAAAGAAACACAAATTGAAACAGCAGAAAAAATACGGGAAATTGATCGTATTAATTTGGAAAAATCACTTTCTGTTGTGGACAATGGGTTAACGACTCTGTCCTCCAGAATATATTCACTGGACAGTATCGTATCATCTGCTATTGATATAATAGAGCAGGACTTACTAATGTTACAACATGGTCAGTCCCAATTACGTTCTATTGTACAACTTGGCTGGATGTTGCAAAATCTGCGTTCAGGCTACGTGCCATGGTGTTTAATCAACGTAACGTCATTATTCTCTATCTTTAACCTTACTGGAGAAGTGTGGCTCACTGGTTAGAGGAGGCAGACCCTGAAGCAGAGGTCAGACCGGGACCAGGGTTCAATTCCCGATGCGGCAGGGTCCTGAGCTCAAAATGTCCACGGACTCGATAATTCTCGCTTCGGTGCCTACTCAAATCAGGGGCTCACACTCTGCAACTCTGGGCAATAGCTTGCTCAATCTCCACTACGGCCCCCCGCAGCGGGATGCCTGGCTTTCACCTTGGGGTGCCCAGTAGGGGCTATCTCACAGGGAAAAACCAGGACGGGTTCCCAAAGCAAGCGCCTTGAGACCCTTTGGGGTGATTAGTGCGCTATATAAGAAGCCAACATTACATTACATTACTGATAAACAAATCAGTTCGGCACAAAAAGGAGCAGACTATACGATTCTGAGCATTGAAAAACTTGAGAGATTACCATTGACAATGTCAGAAAGACCTGTCATTGAATGGATAATACACGGAATAATCACAATTCCGATAACACCTTTCCAGTTTAAATATTGCCAAGAGTATATACCAGCGGGCCAGTATGAAAGGTTGGGTAAAGGATACATCAAGTCAACATGGAAATTACCTTATACACACAAATGTTATAGTGAAAAGAAAAAGGAGGTATTTCTTAGTGGGAATAATTGTAAAAAATCACTAAGTGGTACACTTCTGTGTCAAGGTATTAACTTACATGGAGACTGCGAAGGGTCTTCGAATAACCTTTCATGTCACCTCCACGGCACTCCTACGACTCAGATAGAGCCATTTTTCAGACAACGTTCCAACGGCAATTATGTTCTAATAAGTGACCACAGCTGTTGTGGCATGGTGACAGGAAAAGCCTATCTTGTGAGCGTTAGTTCCATGGTCACTTGCTGTATGCAAGTATTGTATCGAAACAGCAATCCAGACATGGAGGCGGCAATATGGCCTTATTTGAATATCTCTTCTATTCAAATTGATACTTTAAGCAGAATGAAATCCATTCTTTTACAGACAACTGTGCCTTTGACCTCGTCCAAAGAAACGTATGATCTGCAAGTTGCAAGGACAACGGCAGAGATACATTACCTATTATCAACAAATTGCCCCGTGCATTTCGTAGAAATGTTAGGCCAAATCTTAAACATGTCAGATACCAGTGGCATCGCACATGTATTTAAGACAATTCTTTCGGGACTGTTAGCACCCTTTGAAACAGTTCTGGGCTTTATCCCGAATTTTGTGCATTCCTTTTTTGACGGTCTGCCTCTTCTTTTGCGACTCGTAGCAGGAATTTTATTTTTGATTCTTCTGCTCCGATATGGCAAGCCAAGCCACAGACAAGACTCCAGCAACGATGGAAGAAACGATCTTAGCAATACGCTACCGGGACCGCAATAACTAAAGTCCATGGATTAGCCCGGCTAAGAGATCTGAATATGACCTGGTTTCTTTCATTCAGACCAATCTGGCAAGATTGCATCTTACCTGTACTTCGATGTATGCTATGCGGAGAAGAATGTGTGTTAGACATCTGTCTTACCATCAGCAGTACCAATGGATACAGATACCTTGCTAGGTCCGGTAACGGCTCATGCATCGTGTTGTCCCCAGCGGCTACCTATTCTGATGACGGCATTCGTTGAGATTTCACCACTACGAGTATGTGGCGGTGGGGTACGAGATGAAAGCAGCACCACACAGGTACAACCTTCTGTGAGCATTGCTGATCCTGACATCGATGATAGCAATCATTCTCACACATGCACTGTTACAGCATTTTCAAACTTGGTCGAACTTTCACCTGATGTCGTAGACCAATTTTTTGCAAGCCTGTCTGAAATGATGTTCTCCCCTGAACAAAAATAATAACTTTTTAAACAACGAGCACACAGCGTTCCCTGAACTCTGAATTCGGCCTTCAGTTTTTGATAAACACAGCTACTGAAAACAATTGGAATTATTTTTCCCCCTGAAAGCGAAATTATTTTTTTTCACTTCCAAAATATTTACCCTTTTTCTGGCACAAAGTACTCTGCTTAAAGTAGAACTATTCTTAGAGAACAGAGCTTCTATTTTAGGAACTCTAGAGACAATATTTTACCTCAGCCTCTAGCGCATGTACAGCATTTGTATAAATATGTGATGGAATGGTCTCGACCTTCTTTTCTGTATTAAGAGCCATTTCATGTGTAAATTTCGCATTTCATTCAGCTGATATATATATGCATTTTTAACTGAATGATACCACTGCTTGAAAAACGTACAGTACCAATACTCATCTTCGTGTATTTACCAGATACCATTTCAAATGCGATTTATGTATTTTGGGGTGGGTTGGAAAACACACATGCTTAATTATATGTTTACTATTGCTTAGTTTTAGTAATGATGGACATTAGATCGTGGAGTGGGTGTTGTATTTCTATCTAGGACCCTAATTCGATATTCCAGATTTATGCCCTTATGAGGCTATAATAAATAATATCCTTATAAAGGCATAAGAATCATATCCATATTTAGTAATAGCCCATGCAGTCCAAATCCAGCCATGGCTACTCCCCTAGACTCCTAGAAAGTACAACACGTTCTTTAAACAAACCAAACCACCAGCAACCTGGGAAATCCCCATGCTTCTGTTTTGATTTGTCCTAGAACTCCTGCGAGCACTGAAAGAATGGACAGTTCTTAGTGACATCTTTTATTGACGTCTTATGTACAACCTTACGTCAAACCCGGCACCTTTCAGGTATAAATATACCAACGTTGCCTTAAGCAAACACACGGTGGTTCGGAGCAGAGCGGCTATCTACTTGCCTGAGAGCCCAGCTGATGCGAGAGCCCACGGACGCCGCCCCTCCCTTTTGACGCACTGAGAAAGACACTGTCTTTTTCTCCAGCCGAGAAAATCCAGCTCCGGTGTTTCCAGCCGCCCTTGCGGGTTGCTGGGATATCGAGTCCTGAGAGAGAGATACCAGACCTCCTGCTTTCTATTACCCAGGTACGGAGCTGACTAAACCCTTGAGAAAATTCTTGATTCAGATCCTTGGCAAAACCCAACTTAACTTAAACTGCTACTTACTTACTCCTTCCCACGTATTAGGCTTAGGCCAGGTACACCGGGGTAGGCGTAGACTAGAAGCACCAGTTGAGTACGTTAGTCAATGTTTTTATCTATGTATATATTATATCCATTTTAAAGTATCATATGGCTAAGAAACCATATCAATGCTCTTACAGTATTATTTCATAATACTCCTTTTACTGTACACACTTTACTTCATGTTAAGTATTGCAACTGTGGCAATCCATTTCTCTTGCATGAGAAAGAAGACTGCTCAATAAATAACACCTTTTATTGAAAACGCCCGTCTCTCTATTTCTCTGCACTCTGATGAAACTAAGTATGCACGATTGACTGAGTAAAATAGCTGTCTATTGTTTTCACACGACTCTGGAGATACACTCTTATTCTGAGGGAGCAAAGTTGTCATGTTTATGGTTGTCAGAAGCTAATCCCTTCTTGTCTATCCAGGGAAGTTAAACTCCTCCTTGTTTATTCGAGAAAGTTTCTAATGACCTCTGAGCTAGCTGGCAAAACTAATTAAGTCTAATATAGTCAGTAGAGACCTAGTCGACCTCAGTCCCACGTCTACACTGCTGTTTATATTATTCCAATGCGCAGAGCCTATTGGGAATATAGGAACTACACTACAAGTGAGTACACTGACATTTTTTTACCACACACCGTAGCGCGTGTGTAGGTACAGCACCGGTTTCGCGTGGCATCCTTCACCTTTGCCACTCACTGTGCACCCACCTGTTCCTGAAGAATGCCCCTTTTAATACCATTCACGGGCTGAAACATGTAGACCACCACACATAGCCAACTAAATGGTAATAACAACAGATTAGTTGCATCACTTATTATAGTTTTTCATATATCCTGAGCCACCAACATTAAAATTAAAGGCAAGGATTCTCAGAGATATTTTTAACTGTAAAATACCACCACACATCACACTTACGAACCACACCAGCTCCGCTGTAATCAGGCATCGTAGCAAAACCGGGGGCACTCGACCGCCCGGTTGGGACCCCAATGATAAAGCATGACACCAACTAGGTTGGTTTGTGAGGGGTCTTTTAAAAGCACCTAATGGGTCCATGTATATACTACATACAGTGATTAATTTACATTACACATAGTGGGTTCGTCCACATTGTTTAAGTCTGATACTTCACATACACCACACCTGGAACCCCTCTTATATGGAGAGTTAATCCTCTGGCAACCTCATTCTATGCCAATGCTCTACAGTCCAGATTTATCTGCATAGGCCCCTAAACAGACACAATAGCCACATGGTGTAAGTGGGCCTGCATCGTCAATGTCAGGGCTAGCTGGGAGCCAGTGTCCATGCCTGATGTGTTGTTCCAGTCAAGGTTTCTAGCATTGTATTGTGGGACTTGTAGTCCTATTCACCCATGCTATACATTCCACTACAAGTCCTAGTATACAACGGTGAACCTGTACTGGTGCTGTACATCACACATGGACTGGACAAACGTGACAGAGACAGACTGGGCTGTGCAACATTTAAGTGGGCAGTTTGACTTACATCTAAATGATGTATGACTGGACATGTGAGCAATTCCATCTTTTTCCCTGACACTCAGCGCAATGCAGCACAGGACTGTAGTTTGGTGCGCTGCAGAGCATGACACTTTTGGTCATAATGTCCCTGGTTGCCATGTACTCTGTAGGTCTTGCTAGTCCTCACAGCAAGTACTGTGCTATCTGGGAACTCCTACCAACAACTCTGCTGAGATGATGGATGCTACCTGCTCCTCCTGGTCATCAGGTCCTCCTCCTCTGGTCCGCATGACTGCCTTCAGGTTGTTGGCCAGTTTCTCCTTGGTCCTATGCTTATAATCATGCCAGCACTTCCTGCACTCTGGCACCGTCCTTTTAGCTTGCTGACACTGTTAATCGTGTCCACTATGGATTGCCAAATTACCTCTTTCTTCCCTAATGGCAATTTGAGGTGACAAACAGTTTATGTTCATACTTTGTCATCTCTGTTATTGGAATTTGATTCTCCTTCTCACTTAAATTACTCTTCTTCTTACCCACAGGTCTGTCTGGACAGAATGTATGACGTTACAACGCATACTTTTACAACGCCTACCTTTACAACGCAATTTTTACAACGCAGGATCCTTTACAACAAATGCCTTTACAACGCATGACATTACATCGCAGATGCCTTTACAACGCATGCCAAAAGTTGCGTTGAAACGGTTGTTTCCCGTCTGGACATCCTGGCTAGTCCTAGGGTTGGTGGGGCCATTGCCGTGGCTGATGTTGCCTGCTCCATCTCTCTCTTTTGAAGCAAGTTTTTTTTCTTCAAATGTATCACTTTTTTATGGATTTTTGATGCATGACACACTCCAATATGACGCTAGGGTGATTTGCGTTGCTTCACCTGCTGTTAGGCAGTCTAGTTTCACTTTTTGCTGCACGTGTCAGTTTTCTCTATGGCAGCTGTCCCACGTAAGCATCATTTTTTGGACTCACCTTACTTTGCGGTGTGCCATACCATAAATAAGGCGCATCAAAGGCATTTGGAAACGTACTGCACTGCAAGTTTTTCTGACGCATCCCTGCTTCACTGCAGCAATGTGTCAGTTCTCATAAATGAGGTCCGTGGTTATTTTTACTGTGATCAGTTTCATTAGCCAGCTCTCGCTGTATCTGACTTTGCCTACTTAAGCAACAAGAGATAGTTTTAGAGGACAAGTTGCATTCTATAGTTAAACATGTATTTATAATATTAACAGAACACCATTTATTGACAAGCACCTTTCTACCTACCTACTGTTGATCCCAGTTTGGAGAGTGGTGGAGGGAACAACTCTCCTCCTGTACCATCTCAATAGAAAATATTCCCAACTATACTCCAAGATTTGCATGTTGAAATATTAGTGGTTTTCGATGTTAGATAGCTGCTCAATATCCTTTCTCTTCTTACCTGGACATTGATCAGGGGTAACAGGTGTTAGCCACAAGCCCTAAACGCAGATCCCCATTAAGATGGCAACTAAATCTGGTGCAAGTTAGGAGCTATAACAAGAGAGTGTTAGTGGCTTCCTGACTTGTTGGCTAACAGGTTAACCCGGCTAATTGCATGAATTAAGACAAATAATCCCTATCACACAGGAGAAAACTAAGTGGGGTAGGGAGAAGTGCGGAGTAGAGAGACGTAGAAAAATGTTTGTAATTTGTACAAGAGGTCTGTGTATTCCTACATTTTCATTATTCTATTCTCTGTGTAGTTTTAGAAAGCACTCTTATGTGTAACCTGGCACTGAACAGAAAACATACACAGAGACAAATGTAGTTGTCAAACAACCATTACAATGGTGTAAGTGAGTTCTAAGCTTTTGGAGCATTAGAAAGAAATGTTCAGCTTTTACATATGACTTTTAGATTCATTTTCAGGGCCTTTAAAAGCCCTATGATAGCAGAACATAAATGGTCCCTTGGCTTGCACTAAATGAAGACATTGTACAGAATGAAACATATGCTGACTCCTTTCAAAACTGCTTGGGGGGTGCTTACTTAGAGGACCATGTGAAATCCATCTATCTATAACTGCTCGAAGTAAACTGTTAAAGCTTTGTGTCTGTCTGTTTGAGAAAACACAAATAATCCACTAACTCTACCAATCATGTGACTTCGTAGTAAGTTCTTGAACTGGTAAAATTGCTTGCCATTATTATTAGGAAAAAAGTGATACCAAAGGGGATGAAGGACGGAGTGCTTGAGCAAATCAAACACTCACCCCCAGTCAACTGATCTGGGTTTAATCCATCATCATTCTTTAGCTCACTCCACCACCCTAGTTCAGACATGGCCATATCCATTCCTACTCTCAAAAAATTGCACTGGCTTCCTGTGCGCCTGAGATGCCAATTTAAGATCCTGAGCCTCACTCATAAACTTCTCCATGGCACAGGCCCTTTATACCTTGCAAAAAAACTAGTCTGGTATAGACCTGCCAGAACCTTGCGCTCCAGTTCGAAGTCTTTACTTTCCCAGCCTAAAGCTCGCACTTCCAGAAATGGTTGCAGGGCTTTTTCGTATTTAGCCCCGCAACTGTGGAATAAGTTACCTGCGCATCTCTGGTCTCTCTCCAATCACCAAGCTTTCCGTAGGAGCTTAAAGACCTGGCTCTTCCCTAAATAATGCTTCATCACGGTCTATTTTTCCCTCAGGGTTGTTGCCTTCTTTTGCCAAGCGCCCTGAGACCTCTTTTGGTGATTTGTTGCGCTATATAAAAGCCTTTTACATTTGACATATGCAAATCAGTCTGACCCTGTGCCTCATGGGTACAGTCCAGCCCAAACTGCCAAGCCATGTCTTCCCTGGACTGGAAACAAGCAACTTGGGACCAGTTTCGGATTCATAATCCTCATGAGCCAACCTATCTTGAATCCAGTGGTAGAGTGAGCAAGGGACCCATGTCTGGGCATACCGTGCCAACTCAGGGCGAACAAAGCGATACAAACGGGGATGATGGACGGAGTGCTTGAGCAAATCAAACACTCACCCCCAGTCAACTGATCTGGGTTTAATCCATCATCCTTCTTTAGCTCACTCCACCACCCCAGTTCAGACATGGCCATATGCAAATCAGTCTGACCCTGTGCCTCATGGGAACAGTCCAGCCCGAACTGCCAAGCCATGTCTTCCCTGGACCGGATACAAGCATCCTGGGACCGGTTTCGGATTCATAATCCTCATCAGCCAGGCTATCTTGAATCCAGTGGTAGAGTGAGCAAGGGACCCACGTCTGGGCATACCGTGCCAACTCAGGGTGAAAGGGGATGATGGACGGAGTGCTTGAGCAAATCAAACATTCACCCCCAGTCAACTGATCTAGGTTTAATCCATCATCATTCTTTAGCTCACACCACCACCCCAGTTCAGACATGGCCATATGCAAATCAGTCTGACCCTGTGCCTCAAGGGAACAGTCCAGCCCGAACTGCCAAGCCATGTCTTCCCTGGACCGGAAACAAGCATCCTGGGACCGGTTTTGGATTCATAATCCTCGTCAGCCAGGCTATCTTGAATCCAGTGGTAGAGTGAGCAAGGGACCCACGTCTGGGCATACCCTGCCAACTCGAGTCGAACAAAGCGATACCAAAGGGGATATTGGAAGGGGTGCTTGAGCAAATCAAACACTCACCCCCAGTCAACTGATCTGGGTTTAATCGATCATCATTCTTTAGCTCACTCCACCACCCCAGTTCAGGCATGGCCATATGCAAATCAGTCTGACCCTGTGCCTCATGGAAACAGTCCAGCCCGAACTGCCAAGCCATGTCTTCCCTGGACCGGAAACAAGCATCCTGGGACCGGTTTCGGATTCATAATCCTCATCAGCCAGGCTATCTTGAATCCAGTGGTAGAGTGAGCAAGGGGCCCACGTCTGGGCATACCCTGCCAACTCAGGGTAAACAAAGCGATACCAAAGGGGATGATGGACGGAGTGCTTGCGCAAATCAAACACTCACCCCAGTCAACTGATCTGGGTTTAATCCATCATCATTCTTTAGCTCACTCCACCCCCCCAGTTCAGACACGGCCATATGCAAATCAGTCTGACCCTGTGCCTCATGGGAACAGTTCAGTTCCAACTGCCAAGCCATGTCTTCCCTGGACCAGAAACGAGCATCCTGGGACCGGTTTCGGATTCATAATCCTCATCAGCCAGGCTATCTTGAATCCAGTGGTAGAGTGAAAAAGGGACCCACGTCTAGGCAGACCCTGCCAACTCAGGGCGAACAAGGCGATACCAAAGGGGATGATGGACAGCATGCTGGAGCAAATCAAACACTCACCCCCAGTTCTCTGATCTGGGTTTAATCCATCATCATAATTATTATGATTAGAAAGACATAAAGTTGTCATTCTGCTTAACGTTTCTACTGCGCTTATGCAACAGGTCTTATGTCCTAGAAAAATCTTCTGCACTATGGTAGATAAAAACATAAAACAAAAAACAACCTAGATAGGGTGATGTTTGTTCACTGAGGCCATGCCTTCCTGATCAAGACAGTGTATGTCTATTTCATCTCTTGATTTCTGATTTCCCTTCGATGTATTATTGACTTATAAGAGTGATCATGAGTTCTTCAGGCTGCTTAGTTTCCCAAAATGGAGATAGATAATGTATAGATGAAAGGCACACAGTTCCTACATGCATGTAGGCACACCATGTGCACCAGCACTGTTAGGTATGCGGCAGCACAGAGCAGCAGTGGCTTGCCTTATAATTCGCTGGTGTTACTACACTCATTCAAAGCAATGCCTGGTGTCCCTAGTGTGTTTCAACAGAAAAACAACATTCCTGGTGACTCATACACTAGCCAATCATTGATCCCATTTTCGAGAGAGGTGGAGGTTACCTCTGGCATCCTGCCTCATCTTAATCAAAATCATTCTCAAATATGATCCAGGTGCACCTGTTCCACTGTGAATGTTTCACAAGGGTAGCTAGTGTACACCATATACTTCTTGTTCTCCCCTGGAAATTGATCAGAGGTAAATATTGTGAGCCCAAAGTGCTGCACTCAGGCTGCCAAATGGGAGCAGAGACATATTGGGCATCGTAGGATCAGCAATGAGAGAAGGTTAGTTACTCCCTGTTTTTTGGGCTAACATTTCAACTGAGTTATGTGCATTAATTAGGACAAATAATCTTCACCAAATAGACAAATTGGGTGTTAGATAGGAGAAGGTGAGGAGAAGCAAAAAGGGCTTTCTGAATTGTGCAAAAGGTCTGTGCATTACACTTGGGGTACATGAAATGGAGTTGCTGTTGGAATTGCAGTTGCAACTCCTCAAAGAATGAAATTGATACTATTCTTATATACAGAGGATGCTGTGTGTTGAAGATTGTCAGTGACTTGAAGCGCTTGTGACAGTGAGGTTTTATGGTTTAGAAAATTGCAACAGTTCACCTCTTTATCTAGTTTCAGTAGATCAAGACTAGAGGCTATTTTTGAAGACTCTCTAATTAAATATTTGTTGTACTTGATGAACTCTAAAACTCAAAAGACTATCTTGTCTGCATAGAATTACTCTCACAAAGGCTATCAGGAAATTAAATGACCTGATGTAACTCACAGAGGACCCTGTTTTGACAACCTTCAGTTATTGATTCTGTCAAAAAAGTGAGAAAAGACACCCATGTTACTGTTGGAGGGCCTCCTACCAGGTTTGTTTCACATAACAGGTTTGAGATAACTGTTGATTCCAACATTCCAAATTAACTGGATGTGTCATACTGCAACACCTTTTAGAAAAGTAGGACTCTCTACAAGCATCCAGTGCAAAATGTCCCTGGTAATCCAGCACAATGTCCCAGGCCTTGGATGTCCTAGAGGACGACTAGGAGGTTAACTAAGTGTAATTCCTGAGTAGTACCTTTGCAGCAGGGAAATCCATTTTATAATCAACCAATTATTACATAATTTGTAAGTCATCTACATATTAAAATTGTTCTTTGGTTTCAAAACATGTTAAACAAATTAATATATTTCATACAAATTTTCTTAACTTTTTTTAATTGATAAAGAAATTTAGAAAGGTTCAAAATATATATTTCCCACATGTTTACTTTGAATTCTATGGGAGAAATTGTTATTTATTGTGTCAATTAGCACACCAAGTTTAAAAAAAAGTATTTTTAGACTCAGGATCATTTTCGATATTCTTTTGATCTACTTGAAGATGAATGGAGATATGCAGCTGACTTCAGGTGGTCAGTACATTTTCTGTTTACTTATTAGTAATCATTAAGGTATAGTTTATTGTAAGGAAAGACTAAAGGAGAACCTTTACTGTTAAAGTAGTTTATAGTGTTTTGCTTTTGTGGTTTTTTTTCATTCCCACACAGGTCGATGGAGATTTAGGGCCATATGTATCATCAACCAGATTTGCGATTCTGAAATAGCGATTTTTTAGAAATCGCTATTTCAGAATCGCAAATTGGGATCTATGTACAAATTCGCAATTTTTTTGCGAATTCTTAGTATTCCTTAATTGCGATTAGAAAATTGCAAATCGCAATTAAGGAATACTTTCCCATTCATTTCTATGGGCCAGGAGGCCCATAGGAATGAATGGGAAGTTATTCTCAATTTGCGATTCGCAATTTGAGAATGGGAAATTAAGAATAATTTCAAGGGTGCAGAGCGTCCAAAGGACATCATGTTGCACCCCTGAAATAAGCATGGGTGCCCATGTGGTGCACATACATGCCCTAAGGGCATGTATGTGCATCACATGGCACTTTGAAAGATGTTAAATGTGCATTTTTGCAAGGAATTCGCAAATTACCACCAACTTGAAGTTGGTGGTAATTTTCGATTCCTTAAGGACGATTTGCATTTTGTTTTACTTCATACATTGCTTTTAAGGAATCGCAAAATTTGCGATTCCTTAAATGCAATTGCAAAATAAGGAATCGCAAATTTTGCGATTCCTTATTTTGCACCAGATTTTCCTTTATACATACCATTTGGCAAATTCGCATTCGCAAACAGCGAAATTCTGCGAATTTCGGCGTTTGCGAATGTGAATTTGCTTGATACATATGGCCCTATGTGACCTGGATGCCATATACTTTTCTTTGCATTATTTTTTTATAGAAAAGATTTCACTACTATTTGTATGGCAACATATTTTTTTCAAATGCATATTACTTTTTCTTTTAATACCATTTTTTTGTAATACTTTTTAAATACACTTTGGTATTTTTTGTGTATATCAAAAACGTCAGTCTTTTTGGTAAGATATTGTTTTCCAGAGAAATCTAAAGAAGTCTGGAACAATTGTTAAGAAGGTGGGTGGAATGTTTTACATTCTGCCCAATATTCTTTCTTTTTTGACTTGTTTACTTATTTGTTACCAGGTGCTTTTTTATAAATTGTCTAATTAATTTTCAGGTTTTTGAAGGCTATCTTAACAAAGGATTACTTTCGGACTCCAGTAGAATGCTGCAAGAGGAATTTAAAATATTACCTACCCCCAAATAAAAGAAAACGATCCAGGTAGGACTTTTTTTTAAAAAGAGTATCTATCAAATGTGGGTTTAGTACTTTTTTAATATGTATCTGTAGATAATTGTATAGGACGTGTTCAAGACAGGATTGTACAAGATAGGTAGTCTGATAAATTCTTTTAAGTTGGGTAAGTAATTTAGCAATTTAAAATATCTACAATGTTGTTCAACTAATCTACTCCCTTGAACATTCCAAACTGTTGTACTTGTGGGAGGAGTTGCTCATTCATTTATTACTAATCCAGTGTTGCAAGCGATTCTACTTGTCTCATTTCTTGAGAACCTTGCTCCTTTTATAAACTTTCTATGAAACAATAGAATGTTTGACATGTTTTTCCTGTAGAGCAGGAGAAAGAGTTATGACATCCCTCTATGACATTATTAAATGTTTACGCCCTCCTCTAAACAAGGTATGTAGTAATCACGCCATTTAATTGGATAACACGGAAGTCATCTGTGATTTAACCTGTTTAGATGTCAAATCCAATTGTGCTCAAAATAATTTATATTGGTGTCAGATTTTCTTTGTTTTGGTTAAAATTAGGAGATTGAATTTTTGCAGTGTGGAAATCATATATATGGTCAAGAGATACAAAAGGTAATGCAGATATGTTTTTTAAGAACGAACTGTAGTTTGCTATCTTACATGTAATCCCTTGTTAAGGATGTTTTTTCCATTTTAGGCCAAGTTGCCTGTGAAAAATGGAAGGAAACATTCTTCGATTTATATACAAGTCTATATTTTCTTTATTGAAATCATAGTCAACTCAAAATTATATTTTTCACAGAACTTTTGTTCATGTTTTTTTCTAATAACAGCTAGTAATTCATAGTGGGTAGAAGATTATTTGTCAGGTAGTAAAGTATCAACAAGAGGAATTATGTTGTGGTTAATTCTGGCATTAATAATACGTTGTGGAAATTTGCAAAAATGAGTATTTTTAAGAGGGCTCCCATTATCACAGATTATGAAGGGTTCATGAGAGTGAGTTTATTTTAGTTTGAGGGGGATTAGTATGTCACTTAGGGCCTCATGTGCTGATATTCCAAATAAGAAATTGTAAAGGGCGAATAATAAAGATTCAGAATCTGTGATTTTTTTGTTTGGAATATACAAAAGTGTATTCAGAAGAAATGGTTGCAATTTGCACATATATTAATGTTAGGTGTTTGACCTGACATCTCTAGTGTGGTATTCCCCAGAGCTGTTGCCTTCATCCTCCTGTTTTGCTAATTTTATTTTTGCTCACTGTAGAACTCTGTGCACTTTACCACTTCTAACCAGTGCTGTAATGCCCGTGTTCTCCCCTTCAAACATGATAAATTGGGTCTATATCTATGTGGCACGCTTTATTTACTTCTGAGTCCTGAATAAATGGGACTACCTGTACCCAGGGCCTGTAATTCAAATTTTACAAGTGGGTTTGCATCACTTGTTGTGCCGTCCACTTAAGTGGCATCGTAAAACCTGTCTCAGGCCTGCATTGCAGCCTGAATGCAGTTTAAAACTGTTAATTTAACTTGGCAATATAACCCCCTTGACAAGCCTTAGCCTTCCATTTTATTGCAAATATTTCACCAGTAAGGTAGGCCCAAGGTAGTCAATAGGATAGAGTGCATCGTGAGTTAAAGGTTGGACATGTACTTTTAAGTTTTACCTGACCTTTCAAAACACGTCTTAGGCCTGCCACTGTAGCCTGTAATGCAGATATAAACTGTAATTTTGACCTGGCAAAATAAATCATTGTTTAGGCCTAAACCTTCCTTTTTAATACGTTTAAGTTACCCCTAATGAAAGTCCCAAAGGCTACTAGGGCAGGGTGCATTGTATTTAAAAAGTGAGATAGGTGCACTTATGTTTTACAGGTCTCATGTATGAGGTTTTGAAGTAGGGCAGCACCATAAAGAATCTTGCTGTGCTGCCCTATGTCTAAACAAAAGGGCTGGAATGCGCTGTATCTATGAGATACAGTGCATTCCTGTCCTTTTCCCCCGCACTGGCGCAAAATATGATGCCATGCGCCAGTGCAAACATGGGTCAATTGTTCGCTGTGCCACTGGATTCAAGCTAGCCTGCCTGCTTAGGGGGTAATACCCCAAAACCGGTGCCAGGAAGATTGTTTCTGCTCCAGGGACGACCTGGCTTGGCAGTTTGGGCTGGACTGTTTCCATGAGGGGCAGGGTCAAGACTGATTTGCTTCTGGCTGGGTCCAAACTGGGGTGGCGAAGTGTGCAAAAAAAACCAATGGATTTAGCCCAGCTCTCTTGACTGGGGCTGAATGTTTGATTCTTTCAAAAAAGGGTTTGTGGTGTCTTTTTCTTTACATATGTTCCTCTTACTACCCCCCTCAAGAACTAAGAAAACCCTTTAGAGAAAAATATTCACAAGGGGAAACAATGTTCCTTGTGTGATTTCCAGGGGGAAGGCAAAATCATGTCTTTTTGTAAAAGGACCCTCACTCACCACTAGTTGGTGACATGCTTCATCATTGGGTCCCCGCTGGGGTGGCCGAATGCCTCCCCAGCGTGCTACAACGCCTGATTTACAGCGGAGCGGGATGTGGTGAGTGCAACAGTGCCCAAATTAAGGTGTGAGTGTAACTGTGGGTGCAATATTAAAAATACAAGGTTGAGGCATGTACAAAAATCTTTAATACCGGCCAACCTGTATAAGTTAAAAACAAAGTGGCGGACTACAAGGTTCAGTTTCAGGAAACCTGTGTCCTTTGAACAAACAACTGGTCAACATGTTTCTGCTGTTACAACTGCAAATTTTCTCAGCATTCGTCAGGACCTAAATTTAGTCCTCCGGTGGTGTACGCGCGTTATGGCGCACCCTCCCGTGAGGCTCTTAAATGTGAAAAATTCTTTTTGAAGTATAGACCATATAATATTAGTCACGGTTAGTCGCCGTGGTAGCTCACTGCGATTTGCAGGAGTAAAAAAACCTGTGGAGAGAAAAAGACAATACAAAATAACACTTAATGACACACTGACATGAAATAAGCTTATCATATTAGCAAAATATAGTGCATAGCGATATTACATGCACAATGTCAGAATAGTGTCAAAGCCATTATTTTATTTGGGGTGACCATTCCCAGGCACTCTAAAATTCACAGAGAGCCTTCAAGGTTTTCTGATGTCCCCCATCGGTAAATTGAAAGACTTTTCCACCCCGAGGTAATGTTAACAAGCTGTATTACAGCTGCTTTTATTTAATGTAGGCAGAATGTAGAGGGAGTATATTTTACTCAACCTGACACTGCCAAAAATAATAATTAAAGAAAGAGTAGCTAACATGCTTCGTCCTAAATAGTGTCGTGCCTCTTCCAACAGTGCCTGGAAACCCAGTGTAAGAAGGGGCCCCTGGTAAGATCTCAGTGGTGCGCTTATCAGCAGCGACATACAAACACATACACTCACGTTACAAGAGTAATAGACTCTCCCCATGGGTCGAGACAGCGCGGGATGCCTTCACGCGGAGTCTATCTTAACAAAGGGGGGAGAAAATGTTAACCCACGAATAAAAATTATTTTCCTTTGTTGCCGCTAAATCAAGTCAGAGCTTGTGACTTACTTCGGCTCTCGCGACTCCCCGCATTATACCTGCACTCTGGGCTGCTGTCTCCCCGGAAGTAAAATGTACTTTCCCGGGATCGCATTTATCTTGCAGTGCGAGGGAGTTCCGATCACGTGGGTAGCCTGACGTAAACTCCTTTGCGCTGGGCTCCAGCTCTTAAAGAGGTAGTGTCTTGATAATATGCTTACATTCGGGGTTCAAATCCCCCATGTGCCAGATGGAGCGAATATTATAGTATTATAGACAATGCTCACTAAGCCATGCCAAAATTCATAATGCCCGATTTAGTTAGTGTAATGATTACAAGAGTGTCTAACATATGGATTTTTATATTGGTTCAAGGCTACAGGCCGGCAGTCGACTCAACCAGCGGGACCTTGAAGTTAGACTAGAGTCATTGCGCTTAAGGTCACTGGTTTGCGAGATGGCATGTACTAGAAAAAGGTCAAAAATTAGAGTATTAACACCTAATAAAGTAACCACTTCTTCTGTGGGAGAGTTTACGTCAGGCTACCCACGTGATCGGAACTCCCTCGCACTGCAAGATAAATGCGATCCCGGGAAAGTACATTTTACTTCCGGGGAGACAGCAGCCCAGAGTGCAGGTATAATGCGGGGAGTCGCGAGAGCCGAAGTAAGTCACAAGCTCTGACTTGATTTAGCGGCAACAAAGGAAAATAATTTTTATTCGTGGGTTAACATTTTCTCCCCCCTTTGTTAAGATAGACTCCGCGTGAAGGCATCCCGCGCTGTCTCGACCCATGGGGAGAGTCTATTACTCTTGTAATGTGAGTGTATGTGTTTGTATGTCGCTGCTGATAAGCGCACCACTGAGATCTTACCAGGGACCCTTCTTACACTGGGTTTCCAGGCACTGTTGGAAGAGGCACAACACTATTTAGGACGAAGCATGTTAGCTACTCTTTCTTTAATTATTATTTTTGGCAGTGTCAGGTTGAGTAAAATATACTCCCTCTACATTCTGCCTACATTAAATAAAAGCAGCTGTAATACAGCTTGTTAACATTACCTCGGGGTGGAAAAGTCTTTCACTTTACCGATGGGGGACATCAGAAAACCTTGAAGGCTCTCTGTGAATTTTAGAGTGCCTGGGAATGGTCACCCCAAATAAAATAATGGCTTTGACACTATTCTGACATTGTGCATGTAATATCGCTATGCACTATATTTTGCTAATATGATAAGCTTATTTCATGTCAGTGTGTCATTAAGTGTTATTTTGTATTGTCTTTTTCTCTCCACAGGTTTTTTTACTCCTGCAAATCGCAGTGAGCTACCACGGCGACTAACCGTGACTAATATTATATGGTCTATACTTCAAAAAGAATTTTTCACATTTAAGAGCCTCACGGGAGGGTGCGCCATAACGCGCGTACACCACCGGAGGACTAAATTTAGGTCCTGACGAATGCTGAGCAAATTTGCAGTTGTAACAGCAGAAACATGTTGACCAGTTGTTTGTTCAAAGGACACAGGTTTCCTGAAACTGAACCTTGTAGTCCGCCACTTTGTTTTTAACTTATACAGGTTGGCCGGTATTAAAGATTTTTGTACATGCCTCAACCTTGTATTTTTAATATTGCACCCACAGTTACACTCACACCTTAATTTGGGCACTGTTGCACTCACCACATCCCGCTCCGCTGTAAATCAGGGGTTGTAGCACGCTGGGGAGTCATTCGGCCACCCCAGCGGGGACCCAATGATGAAGCATGTCACCAACTAGTGGTGAGTGAGGGTCCTTTTACAAAAAGACATGATTTTGCCTTCCCCCTGGAAATCACACAAGGAACATTGTTTCCCCTTGTGAATATTTTTCTCTAAAGGGTTTTCTTAGTTCTTGAGGGGGGTAGTAAGAGGAACATATATAAAGAAAAAGACACCACAAACCCTTTTTTTGAATTATTCTTTATTCATTTGCACCCAGTCACTCCTTAGTTGTTGTTTAAATATTGATTGGGGTACAGGAGTGCCTGCTCATGCCCTTACTCTCTAGTTGTTTATTGATATATATTGCGCAGCGCATAGCTGGGAGAGTTTCAGTTCTCTGAAGTAGCATAGCTTCGTCTGTAAAATCAATCCACTATGGAAGATTAGTGTCTCTCCTCTCCCACAGAAGAAGTGGTTACTTTATTAGGTGTTAATACTCTAATTTTTGACCTTTTTCTAGTACATGCCATCTCGCAAACCAGTGACCTTAAGCGCAATGACTCTAGTCTAACTTCAAGGTCCCGCTGGTTGAGTCGACTGCCGGCCTGTAGCCTGGAACCAATATAAAAATCCATATGTTAGACACTCTTGTAATCATTACACTAACTAAATCGGGCATTATGAATTTTGGCATGGCTTAGTGAGCATTGTCTATAATACTATAATATTCGCTCCATCTGGCACATGGGGGATTTGAACCCCGAATGTAAGCATATTATCAAGACACTACCTCTTTAAGAGCTGGAGCCCAGCGCAAAGGAGTTTACGTCAGGCTACCCACGTGATCGGAACTCCCTCGCACTGCAAGATAAATGCGATCCCGGGAAAGTACATTTTACTTCCGGGGAGACAGCAGCCCAGAGTGCAGGTATAATGCGGGGAGTCGCGAGAGCCGAAGTAAGTCACAAGCTCTGACTTGATTTAGCGGCAACAAAGGAAAATAATTTTTATTCGTGGGTTAACATTTTCTCCCCCCTTTGTTAAGATAGACTCCGCGTGAAGGCATCCCGCGCTGTCTCGACCCATGGGGAGAGTCTATTACTCTTGTAATGTGAGTGTATGTGTTTGTATGTCGCTGCTGATAAGCGCACCACTGAGATCTTACCAGGGGCCCCTTCTTACACTGGGTTTCCAGGCACTGTTGGAAGAGGCACGACACTATTTAGGACGAAGCATGTTAGCTACTCTTTCTTTAATTATTATTTTTGGCAGTGTCAGGTTGAGTAAAATATACTCCCTCTACATTCTGCCTACATTAAATAAAAGCAGCTGTAATACAGCTTGTTAACATTACCTCGGGGTGGAAAAGTCTTTCACTTTACCGATGGGGGACATCAGAAAACCTTGAAGGCTCTCTGTGAATTTTAGAGTGCCTGGGAATGGTCACCCCAAATAAAATAATGGCTTTGACACTATTCTGACATTGTGCATGTAATATTGCTATGCACTATATTTTGCTAATATGATAAGCTTATTTCATGTCAGTGTGTCATTAAGTGTTATTTTGTATTGTCTTTTTCTCTCCACAGGTTTTTTTACTCCTGCAAATCGCAGTGAGCTACCACGGCGACTAACCGTGACTAATATTATATGGTCTATACTTCAAAAATAATTTTTCACATTTAAGAGCCTCACGGGAGGGTGCGCCATAACGCGCGTACACCACCGGAGGACTAAATTTAGGTCCTGACGAATGCTGAGCAAATTTGCAGTTGTAACAGCAGAAACATGTTGACCAGTTGTTTGTTCAAAGGACACAGGTTTCCTGAAACTGAACCTTGTAGTCCGCCACTTTGTTTTTAACTTATACAGGTTGGCCGGTATTAAAGATTTTTGTACATGCTTCAACCTTGTATTTTTAATATTGCACCCACAGTTACACTCACACCTTAATTTGGGCACTGTTGCACTCACCACATCCCGCTCCGCTGTAAATCAGGCGTTGTAGCACGCTGGGGAGGCATTCGGCCACCCCAGCGGGGACACAATGATGAAGCATGTCACCAACTAGTGGTGAGTGAGGGTCCTTTTACAAAAAGACATGATTTTGCCTTCCCCCTGGAAATCACACAAGGAACATTGTTTCCCCTTGTGAATATTTTTCTCTAAAGGGGTTTCTTAGTTCTTGAGGGGGGTAGTAAGAGGAACATATATAAAGAAAAAGACACCACAAACCCTTTTTTTGAATTATTCTTTATTCATTTCCACCCAGTCACTCCTTAGTTGTTGTTTAAATATTGATTGGGGTACAGGAGTGCCTGCTCATGCCCTTACTCTCTAGTTGTTTATTGATATATATTGCGCAGCGCATAGCTGTGAGAGTTTCAGTTCTCTGAAGTAGCATAGCTTCGTCTGTAAAATCAATCCACTATGGAAGATTAGTGTCTCTCCTCTCCCACAGAAGAAGTGGTTACTTTATTAGGTGTTAATACTCTAATTTTTGACCTTTTTCTAGTACATGCCATCTCGCAAACCAGTGACCTTAAGCGCAATGACTCTAGTCTAACTTCAAGGTCCCGCTGGTTGAGTCGACTGCCGGCCTGTAGCCTTGAACCAATATAAAAATCCATATGTTAGACACTCTTGTAATCATTACACTAACTAAATCGGGCATTATGAATTTTGGCATGGCTTAGTGAGCATTGTCTATAATACTATAATATTCGCTCCATCTGGCACATGGGGGATTTGAACCCCGAATGTAAGCATATTATCAAGACACTACCTCTTTAAGAGCTGGAGCCCAGCGCAAAGGAGTTTACGTCAGGCTACCCACGTGATCGGAACTCCCTCGCACTGCAAGATAAATGCGATCCCGGGAAAGTACATTTTACTTCCGGGGAGACAGCAGCCCAGAGTGCAGGTATAATGCGGGGAGTCGCGAGAGCCGAAGTAAGTCACAAGCTCTGACTTGATTTAGCGGCAACAAAGGAAAATAATTTTTATTCGTGGGTTAACATTTTCTCCCCCCTTTGTTAAGATAGACTCCGCGTGAAGGCATCCCGCGCTGTCTCGACCCATGGGGAGAGTCTATTACTCTTGTAACGTGAGTGTATGTGTTTGTATGTCGCTGCTGATAAGCGCACCACTGAGATCTTACCAGGGGCCCCTTCTTACACTGGGTTTCCAGGCACTGTTGGAAGAGGCACGACACTATTTAGGACGAAGCATGTTAGCTACTCTTTCTTTAATTATTATTTTTGGCAGTGTCAGGTTGAGTAAAATATACTCCCTCTACATTCTGCCTACATTAAATAAAAGCAGCTGTAATACAGCTTGTTAACATTACCTCGGGGTGGAAAAGTCTTTCACTTTACCGATGGGGGACATCAGAAAACCTTGAAGGCTCTCTGTGAATTTTAGAGTGCCTGGGAATGGTCACCCCAAATAAAATATTGGCTTTGACACTATTCTGACATTGTGCATGTAATATCGCTATGCACTATATTTTGCTTATATGATAAGCTTATTTCATGTCAGTGTGTCATTAAGTGTTATTTTGTATTGTCTTTTTCTCTCCACAGGTTTTTTTACTCCTGCAAATCGCAGTGAGCTACCACGGCGACTAACCGTGACTAATATTATATGGTCTATACTTCAAAAAGAATTTTTCACATTTAAGAGCCTCACGGGAGGGTGCGCCATAACGCGCGTACACCACCGGAGGACTAAATTTAGGTCCTGACGAATGCTGAGCAAATTTGCAGTTGTAACAGCAGAAACATGTTGACCAGTTGTTTGTTCAAAGGACACAGGTTTCCTGAAACTGAACCTTGTAGTCCGCCACTTTGTTTTTAACTTATACAGGTTGGCCGGTATTAAAGATTTTTGTACATGCCTCAACCTTGTATTTTTAATATTGCACCCACAGTTACACTCACACCTTAATTTGGGCACTGTTGCACTCACCACATCCCGCTCCGCTGTAAATCAGGCGTTGTAGCACGCTGGGGAGGCATTCGGCCACCCCAGCGGGGACCCAATGATGAAGCATGTCACCAACTAGTGGTGAGTGAGGGTCCTTTTACAAAAAGACATGATTTTGCCTTCCCCCTGGAAATCACACAAGGAACATTGTTTCCCCTTGTGAATATTTTCCTCTAAAGGGGTTTCTTAGTTCTTGAGGGGGGTAGTAAGAGGAACATATATAAAGAAAAAGACACCACAAACCCTTTTTTTGAATTATTCTTTATTCATTTGCACCCAGTCACTCCTTAGTTGTTGTTTAAATATTGATTGGGGTACAGGAGTGCCTGCTCATGCCCTTACTCTCTAGTTGTTTATTGATATATATTGCGCAGCGCATAGCTGTGAGAGTTTCAGTTCTCTGAAGTAGCATAGCTTCGTCTGTAAAATCAATCCACTATGGAAGATTAGTGTCTCTCCTCTCCCACAGAAGAAGTGGTTACTTTATTAGGTGTTAATACTCTAATTTTTGACCTTTTTCTAGTACATGCCATCTCGCAAACCAGTGACCTTAAGCGCAATGACTCTAGTCTAACTTCAAGGTCCCGCTGGTTGAGTCGACTGCCGGCCTGTAGCCTTGAACCAATATAAAAATCCATATGTTAGACACTCTTGTAATCATTACACTAACTAAATCGGGCATTATGAATTTTGGCATGGCTTAGTGAGCATTGTCTATAATACTATAATATTCGCTCCATCTGGCACATGGGGGATTTGAACCCCGAATGTAAGCATATTATCAAGACACTACCTCTTTAAGAGCTGGAGCCCAGCGCAAAGGAGTTTACGTCAGGCTACCAACGTGATCGGAACTCCCTCGCACTGCAAGATAAATGCGATCCCGGGAAAGTACATTTTACTTCCGGGGAGACAGCAGCCCAGAGTGCAGGTATAATGCGGGGAGTCGCGAGAGCCGAAGTAAGTCACAAGCTCTGACTTGATTTAGCGGCAACAAAGGAAAATAATTTTTATTCGTGGGTTAACATTTTCTCCCCCCTTTGTTAAGATAGACTCCGCGTGAAGGCATCCCGCGCTGTCTCGACCCATGGGGAGAGTCTATTACTCTTGTAACGTGAGTGTATGTGTTTGTATGTCGCTGCTGATAAGCGCACCACTGAGATCTTACCAGGGGCCCCTTCTTACACTGGGTTTCCAGGCACTGTTGGAAGAGGCACGACACTATTTAGGACGAAGCATGTTAGCTACTCTTTCTTTAATTATTATTTTTGGCAGTGTCAGGTTGAGTAAAATATACTCCCTCTACATTCTGCCTACATTAAATAAAAGCAGCTGTAATACAGCTTGTTAACATTACCTCGGGGTGGAAAAGTCTTTCACTTTACCGATGGGGGACATCAGAAAACCTTGAAGGCTCTCTGTGAATTTTAGAGTGCCTGGGAATGGTCACCCCAAATAAAATAATGGCTTTGACACTATTCTGACATTGTGCATGTAATATCGCTATGCACTATATTTTGCTAATATGATAAGCTTATTTCATGTCAGTGTGTCATTAAGTGTTATTTTGTATTGTCTTTTTCTCTCCACAGGTTTTTTTACTCCTGCAAATCGCAGTGAGCTACCACGGCGACTAACCGTGACTAATATTATATGGTCTATACTTCAAAAATAATTTTTCACATTTAAGAGCCTCACGGGAGGGTGCGCCATAACGCGCGTACACCACCGGAGGACTAAATTTAGGTCCTGACGAATGCTGAGCAAATTTGCAGTTGTAAGAGCAGAAACATGTTGACCAGTTGTTTGTTCAAAGGACACAGGTTTCCTGAAACTGAACCTTGTAGTCCGCCACTTTGTTTTTAACTTATACAGGTTGGCCGGTATTAAAGATTTTTGTACATGCCTCAACCTTGTATTTTTAATATTGCACCCACAGTTACACTCACACCTTAATTTGGGCACTGTTGCACTCACCACATCCCGCTCCGCTGTAAATCAGGCGTTGTAGCACGCTGGGGAGGCATTCGGCCACCCCAGCGGGGACCCAATGATGAAGCATGTCACCAACTAGTGGTGAGTGAGGGTCCTTTTACAAAAAGACATGATTTTGCCTTCCCCCTGGAAATCACACAAGGAACATTGTTTCCCCTTGTGAATATTTTTCTCTAAAGGGGTTTCTTAGTTCTTGAGGGGGTAGTAAGAGGAACATATATAAAGAAAAAGACACCACAAACCCTTTTTTTGAATTATTCTTTATTCATTTGCACCCAGTCACTCCTTAGTTGTTGTTTAAATATTGATTGGGGTACAGGAGTGCCTGCTCATGCCCTTACTCTCTAGTTGTTTATTGATATATATTGCGCAGCGCATAGCTGTGAGAGTTTCAGTTCTCTGAAGTAGCATAGCTTCGTCTGTAAAATCAATCCACTATGGAAGATTAGTGTCTCTCCTCTCCCACAGAAGAAGTGGTTACTTTATTAGGTGTTAATACTCTAATTTTTGACCTTTTTCTAGTACATGCCATCTCGCAAACCAGTGACCTTAAGCGCAATGACTCTAGTCTAACTTCAAGGTCCCGCTGGTTGAGTCGACTGCCGGCCTGTAGCCTGGAACCAATATAAAAATCCATATGTTAGACACTCTTGTAATCATTACACTAACTAAATCGGGCATTATGAATTTTGGCATGGCTTAGTGAGCATTGTCTATAATACTATAATATTCGCTCCATCTGGCACATGGGGGATTTGAACCCCGAATGTAAGCATATTATCAAGACACTACCTCTTTAAGAGCTGGAGCCCAGCGCAAAGGAGTTTACGTCAGGCTACCCACGTGATCGGAACTCCCTCGCACTGCAAGATAAATGCGATCCCGGGAAAGTACATTTTACTTCCGGGGAGACAGCAGCCCAGAGTGCAGGTATAATGCGGGGAGTCGCGAGAGCCGAAGTAAGTCACAAGCTCTGACTTGATTTAGCGGCAACAAAGGAAAATAATTTTTATTCGTGGGTTAACATTTTCTCCCCCCTTTGTTAAGATAGACTCCGCGTGAAGGCATCCCGCGCTGTCTCGACCCATGGGGAGAGTCTATTACTCTTGTAACGTGAGTGTATGTGTTTGTATGTCGCTGCTGATAAGCGCACCACTGAGATCTTACCAGGGGCCCCTTCTTACACTGGGTTTCCAGGCACTGTTGGAAGAGGCACGACACTATTTAGGATGAAGCATGTTAGCTACTCTTTCTTTAATTATTATTTTTGGCAGTGTCAGGTTGAGTAAAATATACTCCCTCTACATTCTGCCTACATTAAAAAAAAGCAGCTGTAATACAGCTTGTTAACATTACCACGGGGTGGAAAAGTCTTTCACTTTACCGATGGGGGACATCAGAAAACCTTGAAGGCTCTCTGTGAATTTTAGAGTGCCTGGGAATGGTCACCCCAAATAAAATAATGGCTTTGACACTATTCTGACATTGTGCATGTAATATCGCTATGCACTATATTTTGCTTATATGATAAGCTTATTTCATGTCAGTGTGTCATTAAGTGTTATTTTGTATTGTCTTTTTCTCTCCACAGGTTTTTTTACTCCTGCAAATCGCAGTGAGCTACCACGGCGACTAACCGTGACTAATATTATATGGTCTATACTTCAAAAAGAATTTTTCACATTTAAGAGCCTCACGGGAGGGTGCGCCATAACGCGCGTACACCACCGGAGGACTAAATTTAGGTCCTGACGAATGCTGAGCAAATTTGCAGTTGTAACACCAGAAACATGTTGACCAGTTGTTTGTTCAAAGGACACAGGTTTCCTGAAACTGAACCTTGTAGTCCGCCACTTTGTTTTTAACTTATACAGGTTGGCCGGTATTAAAGATTTTTGTACATGCTTCAACCTTGTATTTTTAATATTGCACCCACAGTTACACTCACACCTTAATTTGGGCACTGTTGCACTCACCACATCCCGCTCCGCTGTAAATCAGGCGTTGTAGCACGCTGGGGAGGCATTCGGCCACCCCAGCGGGGACCCAATGATGAAGCATGTCACCAACTAGTGGTGAGTGAGGGTCCTTTTACAAAAAGACATGATTTTGCCTTCCCCCTGGAAATCACACAAGGAACATTGTTTCCCCTTGTGAATATTTTTCTCTAAAGGGGTTTCTTAGTTCTTGAGGGGGGTAGTAAGAGGAACATATATAAAGAAAAAGACACCACAAACCCTTTTTTTGAATTATTCTTTATTCATTTGCACCCAGTCACTCCTTAGTTGTTGTTTAAATATTGATTGGGGTACAGGAGTGCCTGCTCATGCCCTTACTCTCTAGTTGTTTATTGATATAGATTGCGCAGCGCATAGCTGTGAGAGTTTCAGTTCTCTGAAGTAGCATAGCTTCGTCTGTAAAATCAATCCACTATGGAAGATTAGTGTCTCTCCTCTCCCACAGAAGAAGTGGTTACTTTATTAGGTGTTAATACTCTAATTTTTGACCTTTTTCTAGTACATGCCATCTCACAAACCAGTGACCTTAAGCGCAATGACTCTAGTCTAACTTCAAGGTCCCGCTGGTTGAGTCGACTGCCGGCCTGTAGCCTTGAACCAATATAAAAATCCATATGTTAGACACTCTTGTAATCATTACACTAACTAAATCGGGCATTATGAATTTTGGCATGGCTTAGTGAGCATTGTCTATAATACTATAATATTCGCTCCATCTGGCACATGGGGGATTTGAACCCCGAATGTAAGCATATTATCAAGACACTACCTCTTTAAGAGCTGGAGCCCAGCGCAAAGGAGTTTACGTCAGGCTACCCACGTGATCGGAACTCCCTCGCACTGCAAGATAAATGCGATCCCGGGAAAGTACATTTTACTTCCGGGGAGACAGCAGCCCAGAGTGCAGGTATAATGCGGGGAGTCGCGAGAGCCGAAGTAAGTCACAAGCTCTGACTTGATTTAGCGGCAACAAAGGAAAATAATTTTTATTCGTGGGTTAACATTTTCTCCCCCCTTTGTTAAGATAGACTCCGCGTGAAGGCATCCCGCGCTGTCTCGACCCATGGGGAGAGTCTATTACTCTTGTAACGTGAGTGTATGTGTTTGTATGTCGCTGCTGATAAGCGCACCACTGAGATCTTACCAGGGGCCCCTTCTTACACTGGGTTTCCAGGCACTGTTGGAAGAGGCACGACACTATTTAGGACGAAGCATGTTAGCTACTCTTTCTTTAATTATTATTTTTGGCAGTGTCAGGTTGAGTAAAATATACTCCCTCTACATTCTGCCTACATTAAATAAAAGCAGCTGTAATACAGCTTGTTAACATTACCTCGGGGTGGAAAAGTCTTTCACTTTACCGATGGGGGACATCAGAAAACCTTGAAGGCTCTCTGTGAATTTTAGAGTGCCTGGGAATGGTCACCCCAAATAAAATAATGGCTTTGACACTATTCTGACATTGTGCATGTAATATCGCTATGCACTATATTTTGCTAATATGATAAGCTTATTTCATGTCAGTGTGTCATTAAGTGTTATTTTGTATTGTCTTTTTCTCTCCACAGGTTTTTTTACTCCTGCAAATCGCAGTGAGCTACCACGGCGACTAACCGTGACTCATATTATATGGTCTATACTTCAAAAAGAATTTTTCACATTTAAGAGCCTCACGGGAGGGTGCGCCATAACGCGCGTACACCACCGGAGGACTAAATTTAGGTCCTGACGAATGCTGAGCAAATTTGCAGTTGTAACAGCAGAAACATGTTGACCAGTTGTTTGTTCAAAGGACACAGGTTTCCTGAAACTGAACCTTGTAGTCCGCCACTTTGTTTTTAACTTATACAGGTTGGCCGGTATTAAAGATTTTTGTACATGCCTCAACCTTGTATTTTTAATATTGCACCCACAGTTACACTCACACCTTAATTTGGGCACTGTTGCACTCACCACATCCCGCTCCGCTGTAAATCAGGCGTTGTAGCACGCTGGGGAGGCATTCGGCCACCCCAGCGGGGACCCAATGATGAAGCATGTCACCAACTAGTGGTGAGTGAGGGTCCTTTTACAAAAAGACATGATTTTGCCTTCCCCCTGGAAATCACACAAGGAACATTGTTTCCCCTTGTGAATATTTTTCTCTAAAGGGGTTTCTTAGTTCTTGAGGGGGTAGTAAGAGGAACATATATAAAGAAAAAGACACCACAAACCCTTTTTTTGAATTATTCTTTATTCATTTGCACCCAGTCACTCCTTAGTTGTTGTTTAAATATTGATTGGGGTACAGGAGTGCCTGCTCATGCCCTTACTCTCTAGTTGTTTATTGATATATATTGCGCAGCGCATAGCTGTGAGAGTTTCAGTTCTCTGAAGTAGCATAGCTTCGTCTGTAAAATCAATCCACTATGGAAGATTAGTGTCTCTCCTCTCCCACAGAAGAAGTGGTTACTTTATTAGGTGTTAATACTCTAATTTTTGACCTTTTTCTAGTACATGCCATCTCGCAAACCAGTGACCTTAAGCGCAATGACTCTAGTCTAACTTCAAGGTCCCGCTGGTTGAGTCGACTGCCGGCCTGTAGCCTGGAACCAATATAAAAATCCATATGTTAGACACTCTTGTAATCATTACACTAACTAAATCGGGCATTATGAATTTTGGCATGGCTTAGTGAGCATTGTCTATAATACTATAATATTCGCTCCATCTGGCACATGGGGGATTTGAACCCCGAATGTAAGCATATTATCAAGACACTACCTCTTTAAGAGCTGGAGCCCAGCGCAAAGGAGTTTACGTCAGGCTACCCACGTGATCGGAACTCCCTCGCACTGCAAGATAAATGCGATCCCGGGAAAGTACATTTTACTTCCGGGGAGACAGCAGCCCAGAGTGCAGGTATAATGCGGGGAGTCGCGAGAGCCGAAGTAAGTCACAAGCTCTGACTTGATTTAGCGGCAACAAAGGAAAATAATTTTTATTCGTGGGTTAACATTTTCTCCCCCCTTTGTTAAGATAGACTCCGCGTGAAGGCATCCCGCGCTGTCTCGACCCATGGGGAGAGTCTATTACTCTTGTAACGTGAGTGTATGTGTTTGTATGTCGCTGCTGATAAGCGCACCACTGAGATCTTACCAGGGGCCCCTTCTTACACTGGGTTTCCAGGCACTGTTGGAAGAGGCACGACACTATTTAGGATGAAGCATGTTAGCTACTCTTTCTTTAATTATTATTTTTGGCAGTGTCAGGTTGAGTAAAATATACTCCCTCTACATTCTGCCTACATTAAATAAAAGCAGCTGTAATACAGCTTGTTAACATTACCTCGGGGTGGAAAAGTCTTTCACTTTACCGATGGGGGACATCAGAAAACCTTGAAGGCTCTCTGTGAATTTTAGAGTGCCTGGGAATGGTCACCCCAAATAAAATAATGGCTTTGACACTATTCTGACATTGTGCATGTAATATCGCTATGCACTATATTTTGCTTATATGATAAGCTTATTTCATGTCAGTGTGTCATTAAGTGTTATTTTGTATTGTCTTTTTCTCTCCACAGGTTTTTTTACTCCTGCAAATCGCAGTGAGCTACCACGGCGACTAACCGTGACTAATATTATATGGTCTATACTTCAAAAAGAATTTTTCACATTTAAGAGCCTCACGGGAGGGTGCGCCATAACGCGCGTACACCACCGGAGGACTAAATTTAGGTCCTGACGAATGCTGAGCAAATTTGCAGTTGTAACAGCAGAAACATGTTGACCAGTTGTTTGTTCAAAGGACACAGGTTTCCTGAAACTGAACCTTGTAGTCCGCCACTTTGTTTTTAACTTATACAGGTTGGCCGGTATTAAAGATTTTTGTACATGCTTCAACCTTGTATTTTTAATATTGCACCCACAGTTACACTCACACCTTAATTTGGGCACTGTTGCACTCACCACATCCCGCTCCGCTGTAAATCAGGCGTTGTAGCACGCTGGGGAGGCATTCGGCCACCCCAGCGGGGACCCAATGATGAAGCATGTCACCAACTAGTGGTGAGTGAGGGTCCTTTTACAAAAAGACATGATTTTGCCTTCCCCCTGGAAATCACACAAGGAACATTGTTTCCCCTTGTGAATATTTTTCTCTAAAGGGGTTTCTTAGTTCTTGAGGGGGGTAGTAAGAGGAACATATATAAAGAAAAAGACACCACAAACCCTTTTTTTGAATTATTCTTTATTCATTTGCACCCAGTCACTCCTTAGTTGTTGTTTAAATATTGATTGGGGTACAGGAGTGCCTGCTCATGCCCTTACTCTCTAGTTGTTTATTGATATAGATTGCGCAGCGCATAGCTGTGAGAGTTTCAGTTCTCTGAAGTAGCATAGCTTTGTCTGTAAAATCAATCCACTATGGAAGATTAGTGTCTCTCCTCTCCCACAGAAGAAGTGGTTACTTTATTAGGTGTTAATACTCTAATTTTTGACCTTTTTCTAGTACATGCCATCTCGCAAACCAGTGACCTTAAGCGCAATGACTCTAGTCTAACTTCAAGGTCCCGCTGGTTGAGTCGACTGCCGGCCTGTAGCCTTGAACCAATATAAAAATCCATATGTTAGACACTCTTGTAATCATTACACTAACTAAATCGGGCATTATGAATTTTGGCATGGCTTAGTGAGCATTGTCTATAATACTATAATATTCGCTCCATCTGGCACATGGGGGATTTGAACCCCGAATGTAAGCATATTATCAAGACACTACCTCTTTAAGAGCTGGAGCCCAGCGCAAAGGAGTTTACGTCAGGCTACCCACGTGATCGGAACTCCCTCGCACTGCAAGATAAATGCGATCCCGGGAAAGTACATTTTACTTCCGGGGAGACAGCAGCCCAGAGTGCAGGTATAATGCGGGGAGTCGCGAGAGCCGAAGTAAGTCACAAGCTCTGACTTGATTTAGCGGCAACAAAGGAAAATAATTTTTATTCGTGGGTTAACATTTTCTCCCCCCTTTGTTAAGATAGACTCCGCGTGAAGGCATCCCGCGCTGTCTCGACCCATGGGGAGAGTCTATTACTCTTGTAACGTGAGTGTATGTGTTTGTATGTCGCTGCTGATAAGCGCACCACTGAGATCTTACCAGGGGCCCCTTCTTACACTGGGTTTCCAGGCACTGTTGGAAGAGGCACGACACTATTTAGGACGAAGCATGTTAGCTACTCTTTCTTTAATTATTATTTTTGGCAGTGTCAGGTTGAGTAAAATATACTCCCTCTACATTCTGCCTACATTAAATAAAAGCAGCTGTAATACAGCTTGTTAACATTACCTCGGGGTGGAAAAGTCTTTCACTTTACCGATGGGGGACATCAGAAAACCTTGAAGGCTCTCTGTGAATTTTAGAGTGCCTGGGAATGGTCACCCCAAATAAAATAATGGCTTTGACACTATTCTGACATTGTGCATGTAATATCGCTTTGCACTATATTTTGCTAATATGATAAGCTTATTTCATGTCAGTGTGTCATTAAGTGTTATTTTGTATTGTCTTTTTCTCTCCACAGGTTTTTTTACTCCTGCAAATCGCAGTGAGCTACCACGGCGACTAACCGTGACTCATATTATATGGTCTATACTTCAAAAAGAATTTTTCACATTTAAGAGCCTCACGGGAGGGTGCGCCATAACGCGCGTACACCACCGGAGGACTAAATTTAGGTCCTGACGAATGCTGAGCAAATTTGCAGTTGTAACAGCAGAAACATGTTGACCAGTTGTTTGTTCAAAGGACACAGGTTTCCTGAAACTGAACCTTGTAGTCCGCCACTTTGTTTTTAACTTATACAGGTTGGCCGGTATTAAAGATTTTTGTACATGCCTCAACCTTGTATTTTTAATATTGCACCCACAGTTACACTCACACCTTAATTTGGGCACTGTTGCACTCACCACATCCCGCTCCGCTGTAAATCAGGCGTTGTAGCACGCTGGGGAGGCATTCGGCCACCCCAGCGGGGACCCAATGATGAAGCATGTCACCAACTAGTGGTGAGTGAGGGTCCTTTTACAAAAAGACATGATTTTGCCTTCCCCCTGGAAATCACACAAGGAACATTGTTTCCCCTTGTGAATATTTTTTTCTAAAGGGGTTTCTTAGTTCTTGAGGGGGGTAGTAAGAGGAACATATATAAAGAAAAAGACACCACAAACCCTTTTTTTGAATTATTCTTTATTCATTTGCACCCAGTCACTCCTTAGTTGTTGTTTAAATATTGATTGGGGTACAGGAGTGCCTGCTCATGCCCTTACTCTCTAGTTGTTTATTGATATATATTGCGCAGCGCATAGCTGTGAGAGTTTCAGTTCTCTGAAGTAGCATAGCTTCGTCTGTAAAATCAATCCACTATGGAAGATTAGTGTCTCTCCTCTCCCACAGAAGAAGTGGTTACTTTATTAGGTGTTAATACTCTAATTTTTGACCTTTTTCTAGTACATGCCATCTCGCAAACCAGTGACCTTAAGCGCAATGACTCTAGTCTAACTTCAAGGTCCCGCTGGTTGAGTCGACTGCCGGCCTGTAGCCTTGAACCAATATAAAAATCCATATGTTAGACACTCTTGTAATCATTACACTAACTAAATCGGGCATTATGAATTTTGGCATGGCTTAGTGAGCATTGTCTATAATACTATAATATTCGCTCCATCTGGCACATGGGGGATTTGAACCCCGAATGTAAGCATATTATCAAGACACTACCTCTTTAAGAGCTGGAGCCCAGCGCAAAGGAGTTTACGTCAGGCTACCCACGTGATCGGAACTCCCTCCCACTGCAAGATAAATGCGATCCCGGGAAAGTAAATTTTACTTCCGGGGAGACAGCAGCCCAGAGTGCAGGTATAATGCGGGGAGTCGCGAGAGCCGAAGTAAGTCACAAGCTCTGACTTGATTTAGCGGCAACAAAGGAAAATAATTTTTATTCGTGGGTTAACATTTTCTCCCCCCTTTGTTAAGATAGACTCCGCGTGAAGGCATCCCGCGCTGTCTCGACCCATGGGGAGAGTCTATTACTCTTGTAACGTGAGTGTATGTGTTTGTATGTCGCTGCTGATAAGCGCACCACTGAGATCTTACCAGGGGCCCCTTCTTACACTGGGTTTCCAGGCACTGTTGGAAGAGGCACGACACTATTTAGGACGAAGCATGTTAGCTACTCTTTCTTTAATTATTATTTTTGGCAGTGTCAGGTTGAGTAAAATATACTCCCTCTACATTCTGCCTACATTAAATAAAAGCAGCTGTAATACAGCTTGTTAACATTACCTCGGGGTGGAAAAGTCTTTCACTTTACCGATGGGGGACATCAGAAAACCTTGAAGGCTCTCTGTGAATTTTAGAGTGCCTGGGAATGGTCACCCCAAATAAAATAATGGCTTTGACACTATTCTGACATTGTGCATGTAATATCGCTATGCACTATATTTTGCTAATATGATAAGCTTATTTCATGTCAGTGTGTCATTAAGTGTTATTTTGTATTGTCTTTTTCTCTCCACAGGTTTTTTTACTCCTGCAAATCGCAGTGAGCTACCACGGCGACTAACCGTGACTAATATTATATGGTCTATACTTCAAAAAGAATTTTTCACATTTAAGAGCCTCACGGGAGGGTGCGCCATAACGCGCGTACACCACCGGAGGACTAAATTTAGGTCCTGACGAATGCTGAGCAAATTTGCAGTTGTAACAGCAGAAACATGTTGACCAGTTGTTTGTTCAAAGGACACAGGTTTCCTGAAACTGAACCTTGTAGTCCGCCACTTTGTTTATAACTTATACAGGTTGGCCGGTATTAAAGATTTTTGTACATGCCTCAACCTTGTATTTTTAATATTGCACCCACAGTTACACTCACACCTTAATTTGGGCACTGTTGCACTCACCATATCCCGCTCCGCTGTAAATCAGGCGTTGTAGCACGCTGGGGAGGCATTCGGCCACCCCAGCGGGGACCCAATGATGAAGCATGTCACCAACTAGTGGTGAGTGAGGGTCCTTTTACAAAAAGACATGATGTTGCCTTCCCCCTGGAAATCACACAAGGAACATTGTTTCCCCTTGTGAATATTTTTCTCTAAAGGGGTTTTTTTTTTTTTTTTTTTTTTTTTAAAACCTTTATTTGAGCAAGCAAGAAGGTACAAGGATGGGCTTACAACCACACGGGCCAGCCGCTAAAAAGGGAGTAGACACATATCATATATGCCCGCAGAGGTAACAGTCAATCAACAATGTAATACTCCACATTATATATAGAGCAAAAAACAGGTTTTATGTATATAAAAGAACAAACATACAAAAAGGCGAGAGTGTATCACTGAAGGTCAGCCCAAGGGACGCAAGGGGGGGACAGCAACGGAAGTGCAGTAGCAAAATTCTAAGCACTAAGGAGTTCGGAGGGGGGGGGGGGGGGGAGGGGCGCAGAGTTCAGGAAGAAGGGGGGGGGGAGCCGGAAACACCAGCTCAGTCCCTATATGAAGATTCCGAGAACGCTAGCCTAAGGAGACAGGGTAATCTCAACAGTGTCCACAAGGGGAGGAGTACAAACGTCGCCACGGTATTCATTCCATTTACCCCACACCTTCACCCATGCCCTGGGTCTGCCCCTGGCCACATAGACAGTTTTCTCTCGGAACATGGACCAATCCATGTTATCCTCCCATTGCGAGAGGGCAGGGGGCCTGGAGGCCCCCCAGAGTTGCGCTATATCTCGCTTCGCAATCATATAGCCCAGGGTGGCCCATCTAGTCTGTGCCACCGAATAGTCAGTGGGCTCCCAAACATTCAAAAGACAGCGACGAGGTTCCGGACGCAAGGACATCCCTGTCACCACAGTCATCAGATCAAGCACAGCCACCCAATAAGCAGCCACCATCGGGCACTCCCAAAGAATATGCAGGAAAGTAGCACGCAAACCACATCCACGCTTACACAATCCATCGGAGGAAAAGCCCATCACCATCAGTCGCGGTCCCGTCACGTACACCCGATGAAGGATCTTCAATTGGACCAGACGGAGTCGAGCCGGGATAGCCACCTCCTTCGGGGAGGAGAGGGCCGACTGCCAATCCTCATCATCAAGTTCCAACCCATCTCCCACCCACTGTTCCCGAAGTCGGGCCAATAAGTCAGTCCGATTGTTAATCAACTTTTTATAGATCAGGGAGATAGTGCTATCAGGAAGATGTTCGTCAAGGATACGGTCTTCAAGGGGGGAAGAGTCAGGCGGAATCTCACCAGGAGCAAATACCGAAACCAAAGCGTGCCTGACCTGTAAATAACGAAAGAATTCCCGACTACTCAGGCCGTAGTCAGCCTGGAGGGCCTGAAACGGGCGCACAGAACCCTTAGAGTACACATCCCCCACCTTAGAGATCCCAATCAAGTCCCAACGGTCAAAACCCTTGGAAGACCAAAGACCGCCCAGACGTTCTGAAGCATAAAGCGGCGTCGCCAACGTCAAGCGATCCTCCCAGCCCAGGCTCACATTCGCGGCACGCCACACCGACAAAGCAATCAAAGTAGGTCCCACAAGATGGCGCCCAGCGGAGCGAGAATAGAGCACTCTGTTAAAGTCACCTCCCGGAAGCTGAAGTTTATCCATCTCAAACGCCGGATTACGACCTGGCGAGAACATAGCGTGATTAATAGCGGACAGATGGGAAGCCCAGTAGTATCTCTTAACATCGGGGAGCGCCATGCCCCCATCATACCACGGGATGGAAAGTTTCGCGAGAGCAATGCGCGGTCGCCCATCCCAAATAAGTTGCCTCTGAAGGCTCTCAATCTCCCGAAAATAGGCCTTAGGAATAGGATCGTAATAATTCTGGAGAGCGTAGAGAAACCGCGGTAATGACATCATCTTAAACAGGGCCGCCCGACCCAGGGGAGACAAGGGAAGTTTGCGCCAACGGGCAACGTCCAAACGGAGCCTAAGCAACGGGGGAAGGAGATTACGATCAAAACGAAGGGACGGGTCCAAGGTAACAAAAACCCCCAAGTATTTGAAGCCATCCCGGACCACCTGAAGAGGAAGTCTACTCGGCAACGGAGGCAAGATACCAGATAAAACGTATACACAGGACTTAGACCAGTTGATGACGAGGCCTGAGTTAGCGCCAAAGGACGCAAGAACGTCAAATAAAACAGATAAAGACTTGCGAGGGGAAGTAAGATACAAGAGGATGTCGTCCGCATAAAGCGAGACGCGGTCTTCGAAGTCCGGGGCCCAACGAATCCCTTTAAGGAATGGTTCCCAACGGAGCCAGGCCGCCAACGGTTCAAGAGCGAGCGCAAACAACAGAGGGGACAAGGGGCAACCCTGACGGGTACCCCTGCCCAAGGAGAAGGGAGCCGACACTCTACCGTTCACCACAACTTGTGCCAGAGGTTCCGCGTACAATAGTCTAACCCAGCTAATAAACTCGCACCCGAATCCGAATTTCTCAAGAGTCGCCCATAAATAGGGCCACTCCACAGTGTCAAAGGCCATGGAGGCATCCAGGGACGCCAAAATGGCCGGTTCAGTCAAAAGCCCCGCCCTCGCCAGCACGCCGTGGAGGCGACGTAAATTTAGAGCAGTGTTTCGATGCGGGATAAAGCCAGACTGATCCGGATGGACCAAATCCCCGAGAACCGAAAGGAGACGGGTCGCCAAAAGTTTAGCCAATACCTTAGGTTCAACATTTAATAGGGATATGGGCCTATACGAGGAACAGAGGTCACGCGGTTTACCCTCTTTGGGGATGACGACGATTGTCGCCAGACGCTGATCATAAGGAAGTATGTTCCGCTCACGAGATTCTAGAAACATGGCGCGAAGATACGGCGCCACCTTATCGGGGCGCAACTTGTACAACTCAATAGGCAAACCGTTCGGGCCCAATGCTTTGCCCGAACGGAGCGAACGAACTGCAGTGGCTATCTCATCATTCGTAAGAGGGGAGTCCAAAGCAATACGGTCCAAGTCGGTGACACAGGGCAAAGTGATATCACGCAGAAGAAGGCGGGAGTCGGCAACATCCCTTACAGACACGGGAGCATATACCACACGGAAATATTCCGCAAAACGATCAACAATGGCAGTCGGATCAATCACATTCTCACCACTCGCAGACTGAATCACGGGCACCACACGATTAACTCTTTCTTTCTTGTCCAACCACGCTAGGAGTTTGCCCGCCTTGTCACCCACATCATACAATCTGCCCTGTTGCTCACGAAACATCACCTTCGCAGCGTCAGTGACCAAGGATTTATATGCAAACTGTTTTAGACCCAGGGCATGGAGTTTCTCAGGCGTGACACCAGACTCTAACTCGTCCTCCAAAGCAGAGATCTCCCCCTCGAGGTCCACCACCTCCCTCCTCCCAGCCTTCTTAGCTTCAACAATCAAGGAAAGGGCCTGTCCACGAATCACAGTTTTAAAGGCTTCCCACAGGGACACAGCCGAAGAGACCGACCCCTCGTTTTCCAGGAAATATGCATCCATGGACTTGAGCAAGAGGGTACGAGTCTCAGGGGAGGAAAGATACCAAGGGTTAATGGGAGCCACTCGGCCCGCCGCTTCTACCCCAACCTCGAAACGAAGCCAGAGCGGCGAGTGATCAGAAATACCCCTTGGCAAATGTAAAATCTCACGAACCGCCGATGATTGGGCCGCGGGCATCAGGAAATAATCCAGCCGAGACAGACTGCCATGAGCCCCAGAATGGAAGGTGTATTGGAGCTGAGTAGGATGCAACAGTCGCCAGCAGTCCACAAGGCCAAAGGTATCTAGAAACCCACCCAACCACTGCTGAGCCTGCGGGGTATCTCTAGGGGGATGGCGATCGTGAAGGCCGGAAAGCACCGAGTTAAAATCACCGGCCAGAAAGAGAGTACTATCAGGGAGATCTAACAAAACACGGCCCAAATCAGTAAAAGTAGAAGCCTGCAAACCCGGGGGAACATAAACATTGAAGAGAGATAGGGTGCGGCCTTCATATCTACCCACCAAGACAGTATATCTCCCACGATCATCGTGAATCACCTCATCGATCGCCAGGGGGAGGGAGGTTCGAACAAGAATACCCACACCCCTAGATCCGGAGGTAAACCCCGAGTGCGCCACAAGGCGGTAGCCCCATCTATTCATTGCATAACAAACATTACCAATCAAATGGGTTTCTTGCATGAAAACAATGTCCGGTGACAAACGTCGTATACATTTTAAGACAACACTGCGCTTAATACGATCTCCCAGGCCATTAACGTTCCAGGAAAGAAATTTCAACCCTCTACCCCCCATCCCAGCCGCCCGAGCCAAGACCCCTCGTCCATGAGCTAGACATCAGAAACAGCAGCAAACACAGGAGCAACTCGCCTTGAAAACAACACACAGAAAAGAAAAAACTTCCCAACCCCCCTCCCCCAAACTGAAGAGAAACACCCCCCACCCTGCACCCCTGCAAAAAGCTAAAGAGCCACCCCAACCTGCAGTGTGCCTGTCGCCCAAGAACCCCTATTCTACACAAAGACCCCGGAGGAGGAAAGGTCTCCGTTCCACCCTCCCCCCGACCTCAGCAAGAACAAAAATAACAAACGAAAGACAGAATAATCACAATGTAGAGGGACGCCGGCCAACACTCCTGATAGTGTATACAAAATAAGACATAAGAGCCGAACAGTTAGATCTCCACACCACCTTCGGCACCACCCGGGTGAGCGGCGGAGCCAGTCTCAGGAGGACGATCAGGCAATGAGTCCAGCCAGTCATTAACAGCATCTGGCCGATCAAAGAAAAGGGTACGCTCATTGTATTCGACCCGAAGTCTGGTGGGAAAGAGCATGGCGTAACGTAGGCCCCGATCCCGAAGACGTTTCTTGGCACCACGAAACTCCATACGTTGTCTCTGAACCTGTTGAGAAAAGTCCGGGTAAAAGTTCACCGTAGCATTCTCAAAGGCCACCGGGCCCTTCACCCGCGAGGCCTGCAGGATAGCGTCCCGGTCTCTATAATGAAAAAGCTTCGCTACAATGGGTCTCGGCGGGGCTCCCGGCTTGACTTTGCCCCCTGGAACACGATGTGCGCGTTCCACCGTGAAAAATTTTGTAAGACCAGAAGGGGCCAGATGGTTCAAGACCAGATCCTCAACCAGGAGATCCACCGAGTGGGGTTCAGGGTTCTCCGGTACACCAACCAGGCGAACATTGCAGCGACGCGCCCTATTTTCAAAATCCTCCAGGCGACGGGTCATGAAGTCGTTCCCCCGACGGAGATTTCCGATCTCTGTCTGGAGCTCTGAGACGTCCTTCGTAAGGCCAGACGATTTAATATCCAATGATTGTACCCTCTCATTCGTCTTGCCAAGATCAGCACGAATCAGATTCACCTCAATAGCCACGGTGTCAAGTTTATGGGCCAAGGCCTCGTACTGTAGGCCGATGGATTCCCTCACACCCGAGATGGCGCCCATGATATCCTGTAGGGAGGGCTCCGCCGACTCTTCCAAAACTCGTTCGGACGCTATACTGGAACCAGGCAGGGCAGCTCCGGGGGACCCCTTAGAATGGGTATAACGGTCCATGACATTTGATTGAACTGGAGCTCCGCGCAGAGGTGTTTTCGTCTTGCGCGTCTCTCTGTCCCCTCTGCCCGCCATTTTGAAGATGCGTCACAGGACAAGCCACCAGGTTCGACGGGCCCGACACCCAAAGTACAGGATCAAAAGTACACTAAAAAGGGGGCACAACTCGGGTAGAGGTCGCCAAACCAGCAAATAGGTCACATGAAAGTCCAACAGCCGATCTGCCTCCAAGTCTCAGCCGCAACACGATATCCACACCCGTGGCCCAAGTCGGAACAGAATCGAAACCGAAACTTAGGAAGGGGGGACCCACAAGGCCAGATCTCCTGCCGTTGTTGTTCAATTGCAGGACGGCTACAGAACTGCACCCCGTCCCGGGCGCACCTCAAGGGCGGAGCCCAAAAGTTCAGAGCACCATATCTCAGGAATACGAGATCCAAATCAATTTCCGAAAAGTGCCAGGGTAATCAGCCAAACGTCCCCCACACAAATTCTTGCAAGAAATCAGGATTCAGCCAGGATAAAATGCCGGGAGCGGCGAGGGTCCGGAGAGCGCTGTGCTCACGCGGCCATCTCGGATGCCCGCCAAGCTCCTCCCTAAAGGGGTTTCTTAGTTCTTGAGGGGGGTAGTAAGAGGAACATATATAAAGAAAAAGACACCACAAACCCTTTTTTTGAATTATTCTTTATTCATTTGCACCCAGTCACTCCTTAGTTGTTGTTTAAATATTGATTGGGGTACAGGAGTGCCTGCTCATGCCCTTACTCTCTAGTTGTTTATTGATATAGATTGCGCAGCGCATAGCTGTGAGAGTTTCAGTTCTCTGAAGTAGCATAGCTTCGTCTGTAAAATCAATCCACTATGGAAGATTAGTGTCTCTCCTCTCCCACAGAAGAAGTGGTTACTTTATTAGGTGTTAATACTCTAATTTTTGACCTTTTTCTAGTACATGCCATCTCGCAAACCAGTGACCTTAAGCGCAATGACTCTAGTCTAACTTCAAGGTCCCGCTGGTTGAGTCGACTGCCGGCCTGTAGCCTTGAACCAATATAAAAATCCATATGTTAGACACTCTTGTAATCATTACACTAACTAAATCGGGCATTATGAATTTTGGCATGGCTTAGTGAGCATTGTCTATAATACTATAATATTCGCTCCATCTGGCACATGGGGGATTTGAACCCCGAATGTAAGCATATTATCAAGACACTACCTCTTTAAGAGCTGGAGCCCAGCGCAAAGGAGTTTACGTCAGGCCACCCACGTGATCGGAACTCCCTCGCACTGCAAGATAAATGCGATCCCGGGAAAGTACATTTTACTTCCGGGGAGACAGCAGCCCAGAGTGCAGGTATAATGCGGGGAGTCGCGAGAGCCGAAGTAAGTCACAAGCTCTGACTTGATTTAGCGGCAACAAAGGAAAATAATTTTTATTCGTGGGTTAACATTTTCTCCCCCCTTTGTTAAGATAGACTCCGCGTGAAGGCATCCCGCGCTGTCTCGACCCATGGGGAGAGTCTATTACTCTTGTAACGTGAGTGTATGTGTTTGTATGTCGCTGCTGATAAGCGCACCACTGAGATCTTACCAGGGGCCCCTTCTTACACTGGGTTTCCAGGCACTGTTGGAAGAGGCACGACACTATTTAGGACGAAGCATGTTAGCTACTCTTTCTTTAATTATTATTTTTGGCAGTGTCAGGTTGAGTAAAATATACTCCCTCTACATTCTGCCTACATTAAATAAAAGCAGCTGTAATACAGCTTGTTAACATTACCTCGGGGTGGAAAAGTCTTTCACTTTACCGATGGGGGACATCAGAAAACCTTGAAGGCTCTCTGTGAATTTTAGAGTGCCTGGGAATGGTCACCCCAAATAAAATAATGGCTTTGACACTATTCTGACATTGTGCATGTAATATCGCTATGCACTATATTTTGCTAATATGATAAGCTTATTTCATGTCAGTGTGTCATTAAGTGGTATTTTGTATTGTCTTTTTCTCTCCACAGGTTTTTTTACTCCTGCAAATCGCAGTGAGCTACCACGGCGACTAACCGTGACTCATATTATATGGTCTATACTTCAAAAAGAATTTTTCACATTTAAGAGCCTCACGGGAGGGTGCGCCATAACGCGCGTACACCACCGGAGGACTAAATTTAGGTCCTGACGAATGCTGAGCAAATTTGCAGTTGTAACAGCAGAAACATGTTGACCAGTTGTTTGTTCAAAGGACACAGGTTTCCTGAAACTGAACCTTGTAGTCCGCCACTTTGTTTTTAACTTATACAGGTTGGCCGGTATTAAAGATTTTTGTACATGCCTCAACCTTGTATTTTTAATATTGCACCCACAGTTACACTCACACCTTAATTTGGGCACTGTTGCACTCACCACATCCCGCTCCGCTGTAAATCAGGCGTTGTAGCACGCTGGGGAGGCATTCGGCCACCCCAGCGGGGACCCAATGATGAAGCATGTCACCAACTAGTGGTGAGTGAGGGTCCTTTTACAAAAAGACATGATTTTGCCTTCCCCCTGGAAATCACACAAGGAACATTGTTTCCCCTTGTGAATATTTTTTTCTAAAGGGGTTTCTTAGTTCTTGAGGGGGGTAGTAAGAGGAACATATATAAAGAAAAAGACACCACAAACCCTTTTTTTGAATTATTCTTTATTCATTTGCACCCAGTCACTCCTTAGTTGTTGTTTAAATATTGATTGGGGTACAGGAGTGCCTGCTCATGCCCTTACTCTCTAGTTGTTTATTGATATATATTGCGCAGCGCATAGCTGTGAGAGTTTCAGTTCTCTGAAGTAGCATAGCTTCGTCTGTAAAATCAATCCACTATGGAAGATTAGTGTCTCTCCTCTCCCACAGAAGAAGTGGTTACTTTATTAGGTGTTAATACTCTAATTCTTGACCTTTTTCTAGTACATGCCATCTCGCAAACCAGTGACCTTAAGCGCAATGACTCTAGTCTAACTTCAAGGTCCCGCTGGTTGAGTCGACTGCCGGCCTGTAGCCTTGAACCAATATAAAAATCCATATGTTAGACACTCTTGTAATCATTACACTAACTAAATCGGGCATTATGAATTTTGGCATGGCTTAGTGAGCATTGTCTATAATACTATAATATTCGCTCCATCTGGCACATGGGGGATTTGAACCCCGAATGTAAGCATATTATCAAGACACTACCTCTTTAAGAGCTGGAGCCCAGCGCAGAGGAGTTTACGTCAGGCTACCCACGTGATCGGAACTCCCTCGCACTGCAAGATAAATGCGATCCCGGGAAAGTACATTTTACTTCCGGGGAGACAGCAGCCCAGAGTGCAGGTATAATGCGGGGAGTCGCGAGAGCCGAAGTAAGTCACAAGCTCTGACTTGATTTAGCGGCAACAAAGGAAAATAATTTTTATTCGTGGGTTAACATTTTCTCCCCCCTTTGTTAAGATAGACTCCGCGTGAAGGCATCCCGCGCTGTCTCGACCCATGGGGAGAGTCTATTACTCTTGTAACGTGAGTGTATGTGTTTGTATGTCGCTGCTGATAAGCGCACCACTGAGATCTTACCAGGGGCCCCTTCTTACACTGGGTTTCCAGGCACTGTTGGAAGAGGAACGACACTATTTAGGACGAAGCATGTTAGCTACTCTTTCTTTAATTATTATTTTTGGCAGTGTCAGGTTGAGTAAAATATACTCCCTCTACATTCTGCCTACATTAAATAAAAGCAGCTGTAATACAGCTTGTTAACATTACCTCGGGGTGGAAAAGTCTTTCACTTTACCGATGGGGGACATCAGAAAACCTTGAAGGCTCTCTGTGAATTTTAGAGTGCCTGGGAATGGTCACCCCAAATAAAATAATGGCTTTGACACTATTCTGACATTGTGCATGTAATATCGCTATGCACTATATTTTGCTAATATGATAAGCTTATTTCATGTCAGTGTGTCATTAAGTGTTATTTTGTATTGTCTTTTTCTCTCCACAGGTTTTTTTACTCCTGCAAATCGCAGTGAGCTACCACGGCGACTAACCGTGACTAATATTATATGGTCTATACTTCAAAAAGAATTTTTCACATTTAAGAGCCTCACGGGAGGGTGCGCCATAACGCGCGTACACCACCGGAGGACTAAATTTAGGTCCTGACGAATGCTGAGCAAATTTGCAGTTGTAACAGCAGAAACATGTTGACCAGTTGTTTGTTCAAAGGACACAGGTTTCCTGAAACTGAACCTTGTAGTCCGCCACTTTGTTTTTAACTTATACAGGTTGGCCGGTATTAAAGATTTTTGTACATGCCTCAACCTTGTATTTTTAATATTGCACCCACAGTTACACTCACACCTTAATTTGGGCACTGTTGCACTCACCACATCCCGCTCCGCTGTAAATCAGGCGTTGTAGCACGCTGGGGAGGCATTCGGCCACCCCAGCGGGGACCCAATGATGAAGCATGTCACCAACTAGTGGTGAGTGAGGGTCCTTTTACAAAAAGACATGATTTTGCCTTCCCCCTGGAAATCACACAAGGAACATTGTTTCCCCTTGTGAATATTTTTCTCTAAAGGGGTTTCTTAGTTCTTGAGGGGGGTAGTAAGAGGAACATATATAAAGAAAAAGACACCACAAACCCTTTTTTTGAATTATTCTTTATTCATTTGCACCCAGTCACTCCTTAGTTGTTGTTTAAATATTGATTGGGGTACAGGAGTGCCTGCTCATGCCCTTACTCTCTAGTTGTTTATTGATATGTTTGATTCTTTCAGCATTCAGTCCATTATTTGTTGCCACAGCAATTTTTGCTTCATGTGGAATGGTTATACCTAGACGTGGGTCCCTTGCTCGCTGTGCCACTGGATTCAAGCTAGTCTGGCTCATGAGAGGTAATACCCCGAAACTAGTCCCAGGATGCCTGTTTCAAGTGCAGGGAGGACCTGGCATGGCAGTTCTTGCTGGACTGTTCTCATGAGGGGCAGGGTCAAGACTGATTTGCATATGGCTGGGTCTAAACTGGTATGATGTAGTGAGAGAAAGAACAATGGATATAACCCAGACCTCTTGAATGTTTCATTCATTCAGTATTCTGTCCATCATTTGTTGCTGCAGCAACTTTTAGAAAGTTGGATTTTTTGTCCCAACCATTTGTGCCTTCTGCCCCATATCAAAGAGCACATGAACGTGAATGTTTATACTGTTGGAGTATGTGTATTGCTTACAGGCAATAACACAAAGGAGGGTTAGGTTAGGACAGGATGGGCCATCCTAGGAGGATCACTGAAGAGGGGCTGTACCCAGCCCTACTTATACTTCAAATGGTTGACCTCCTGCAAACACAACGGAATCTGACACCAGGCCTGCCTTGCCTTTTGACACCTCCAGATGGATTGGAGCCTTGAGTTGAAGGAGAATAACTTTCCAGAACCATATGTAGGGGTAGAAGAGTGAATCCCTCACAAATAGGCTGGCATCAGTTGTAAATATTAGACCTCCACAGCCATTCATCAGAACACTCCTGGACCTGTGGAAGTAACAGAAGAAGGACTGCGCTGCTGCTTGAAGTGATGGTTGCTGTATGAGATGGAAGACTTGGCTTGTTTGCCTTCATCCAAGGCTAGCCAGCATGAGTTCAGTGGCACTTGGCTGAACTCCTGTGTGAACTACAGGGATATAACAAGATTCAGAGGCCTCCCTGCATCTACCCAGCTGACAGGCTACAAATCTGACCTCCATGGACCTGCAACTGGACCTGCTTGAGCCCTGCTAACCTCTGCTGGTGTGAGTCCCTGATCCTGAAGAGATGCTTTCCCGGATCCTGGACCCTTGGCTAGAGTGTACTGTTCCTAAAGAAAAGGTGAAAATCCATTTTTGGGCTCCTCATGACTGTGAACGGCCTATAAGTACCAATAATCTTCTGCCCATGCTGACCACCAATGTGAAGCTCCAGTGAAACCTGTTCTTTGAGTCAATAGTGATTGTCTGCATCAACCAGCAATGTGAGTTCGCACTGTGCGCCACAACAAGGACAGCCCACAACCACCATCAAAGCGAAGCTACTGCAACAACCCTCCTTGAAGCTCATCCAATATTTCATGCTATAGCCATGATCCTTTGCTTTAGTCAGACTTCTCCAAAACAGATTTTTTTGCGCAGGACTTTGAAGTTGACTTTTCAGCTGGACTAACTTAGTCATTGTATTCGACCTGCGCTCCATTATGGTCAGTCTGAATGTGTGACTTTTATCTGATCGAGCGTGACCAGATTACAGCAAGTGCCGCTTAGTGCTTTTAGGTGCTATTTCCACATACAATGTTAAAACTGAATGTTTACGGTTCTACTGATTGAATTATTTTTAGTTCTAATCCCATTTCATTCATAAAAAGTTGCTAAATTTTTCTATATTAGCTTGGGGTTTATCTTGTGTTGTATCTTTTCTGCTTAATCCTGACAAGAATTGTGGTTGTTGCTTGAGTGGGGCTTCCCCCCTTCAACAAATAAACCAATTTCTTACACTAGGTAATATTAGGTTGGTTCGCAAAAGACTGAAGAGTAGTGGGTTGCAATTCGACCTACCTCATTAGTATGCATGGGATACGTTGTAAATTGTGACCCATTACAATTGGCTAGAGTCACAGGCATTAAGGAATGCTGGGGTCAGAAGACCTATTTCACGCAAAGGCCACTAGAGTGAGATTAGATTTTTACACCATATTATTATCTTCTTTACCAGTCTTTCTTAAACACACACAAAAAGTTTGACGGGATGTCCTCAACTGATAAAGATTAAATAATAATATGGTGTAAAAATCTAATCTAACTCGGGTGGTCTTTGTGTGGATCAGGATTACATTGTAAACTGGCTCACCCTTGAAGCCCTAAGCCTCTAGTTCCCCACCTTAGCGATTGTCCATTGGTCTTGTGGTTTGATGGGGTTAGCGTCTGATTGCTTGTAAATAAAGCAAGCTATTTGTTTTCAATGCAGCCTGTTTTCCAAAAATGAGAAGGGGTTGGCATTTGAAAAAAATGGGAAACATGTTATAACTATTGTGTAGGGACCACTACCTGATCCTAAAAAATGTTTTTGTTCACATTCAGAACGAAGTCTTTGAGGACCTCTTACTGTTTATGAATGGTTACTACCTCTTTTGAGTTGGTGGAACAATATTATTGTTTTGCAACCAGATTTCAGTTCCAAAACATTAAAACATAACTTAAGGAATCAACGTTTTGAAGGGATGATCTTTACTGATGCAGTACTTACTCACAAACCCAAATTGCAATTCGTTAATGTCACTTAAATCCAAAAATGCCATTTGTACATTTAAATAAATTGGATTTGTGGACACAAAGGCTCTGATTTGACCTTTGCAAATGTAAAATTGCTTTGTACATGAGGCCCTAAATGTTTGTGGCTCGGTAGGAAGAGCTTTAATTCCTTGTCTTTTTCTACTTACCATTATCTTTACATTTGGAATGTGATTTGATCTCCTGCAACATGTGTAGGAACGTTAATTGCAACTTACCTTAGCACCGACCCAGATGGGCTCACTGGAGGTGCGTGCGAATGATTGCCTTTTTTTAACAGTGTCCTTTGTTTCAGAGGCAAAGTGGTTATGGTCAGACCTTCTTTCTACAGGATCTCCATTAGTAACTGCTTTGCCTATGCAAAAAGTTGAGAATTAATTTACACACCTCTAATCAGTCAAGGTTCAGTGCTTCTGTCTTTAAAATAAACATACCCACTGCATTTCAACAACATTTCCCCTCTTACACAAAGCATAGAAGGCAAGGGACATGCTCTCCATCTTGACCCTGTTTTTGAAGAAATAAAGAAAATTGTTTAATGCAGTGTATGTCAAAATGGTTTATTGTATGACGCTTCTTTAAAAGAAATCCTTGTGTTTTGAGTTATTGATTAGTATTCTGTGGCAATAAAAGTTAATTTGGCACTTCTTTTTCCTATAATGTAGAATTGTTTTGGTTAATTGTGGGATCAAAAGCTGTGAATGTAAAAAAGAAATATTTTCCAGAAAAAAAGTATTTTATGCTTAGGTCTCTTTGTTTTCATTTAAGACATAACAATTAAGTAGAGGTATAAAAATTCAGTTTTTTTCAGTTCAATTTAAAATTTACCTTCTAGGGTTCTGTGTATTTCTTGGAGAATTATTTTGCAGTGTTCCTAATGATTTTGTTTTTATTTTTTGTTTTCTTACAATTCAATGTTGAATCTAAGTGATCTAAAATAAAATTGGTACATGTCATTTGGCTTATGTTAATTAATATTCAGATTTATTGAATAAGTAAACCTACTTATGTATGAAAGATGTTAGTAAACAGTTGTTTACATGATGCTGGTTTGAAATTATATAGCTTTTCAGATGTGTCTCCTGTTTATTGCCTTCATTGATTTTTCTAGTTTTCTAATACAGGTAACCTATAGATAAAATATTTTCTAATAATTACAAAAAATTATTTCAAATATTAACTAATTATTTATTTTTCCACCTGTAATAAAAACTGTGGTTTTTCTGCTGTAAAAAGTATATAATTTTAAAAATATGTTTTGATGCAACACACTATAATTACCTTAGCAGACAGTGCTGAAAATTAACCACAGTTTATTCCTATTATCCAGTCATTAAAATATATAAAATCCCCTTGTTTACATTTAAAATAAAAGAAATGTACTGAAATAAAAATCAAATAGAAAAGGTATATTTAAATTCGTAGGGTATGTTTACGTCATCCTTACTAGTTTTTTTTTTACCTGTGCTTTAAGGTAGATCACAGTAGCTTTCAAGCTTCGTTAGAATCAGGAGATTCCCTCAGAGACAAACACTTGACTGGGTACAAAATGGTGAAAATTCTCTTTTATTTATCTTTTTAGGGTTAACTATTAATTTTAATCAAAAGCTGATTGAGAAACCACAATTTACAAAACTACATGTTTTAGGTGTTTTTGACCTACTCTTATGCAGAAAACTAAAAGTGATCTTGGTTTGTGCAATTTACAAAATATACTTTATTCCATCTTATGCGTCCTTTTTGTTTGCAAAAATATGCTATGAAATCAATGTAGAAGACTAAAAAATGGAAATTGCATAGTAAATTACATATATGGAGTAAAGACCTCTGTCTAAATTCATTTACATTAAAGCAAATGTAATTGCGGAGTAAAGGTATGCAAATTAAAAAATGCAGAGTATGGGTATGTGGTGTACAGCATAGGGGGTAACATCTGATATTTGTCCTTTGTGGACTTTTTCTCATCCTACCTAAATCCCACAGACATTCCTTGGGAATAAATTACAATTGGTAGAGGGCTGCCTCTTTGGAAAACAGCTCTTTCTAAAATCTTTACAGTGGCATAGTAGCAAAAGCATGCCTAATGTGCTATTGAAAGGCTTTCAGGCAGAGGAAACATAATCACCAAATACTGCAAACGTTCATCTTGCTCTTTTTGTAGATAAGCTTTTGAGCCGTCAATTAATGGCAATTCATTGCTGGCACATAAGAATGATGTAATTGCAGCTTATGTCACAGCCCAGGAGAGTTCATTATTTGTAGAAATTATTTCTGAAACATATGGACAATTACATCTCTTTTAAGTATTTAACAAAATGATTAAATCAAGATCTGTTATGTATTTGGATATTTCAGACGAAACTACTCTTGGTCTAAAAATGTTATTGGATTTGCTACCAATATTTTTGCAATCGTAATAAAGTTTTTTTTTTTAGGACAAATAGGGTTGCAAATTAAGCAGGTGGCCAGCCAAATGTGGACACAGAAACAAATTTCAAAACTATGGGCCCGGGCAGGCTTCATGTACAATTGTTGTTACAATACAGGATGCTAATTAATAATTTGATAGCATATCGCATTACCAGTCTGGTATCATAATTCATCCAACCTAGTTCTACAGTTAAATTTTTTTTTAATCACAGATCATGAAGAATTGCCCTTCTATATAATTACACTGTGTCTGAGGATTTGTTAACAGTTCTCAGGCTCCTGCAGAGGTCTTATGATTGACTAAAATGAAAAAATAAAGGGGTTTCAACTAGGGCAGCTGAATTTCTTAAAGCATCACAACTTTGAAGGTACATACATAACCTGAAGGAAGCCACAACATCAATTGTAAAGGAGAGGGACCATAATGTGGAAGCAATGTTTAAAGCAGCATGATAATAACACCACTTGAGATGCAGTTTTATCAACATCCTGCAGCCTGGCCAGCAAAGTAAATGCACTCAGCCCAACAAGGAGCCAATACAATATTCATGGGGGGTAAAAAGTAATTTAGAACTTATGCTTATCAAGCATAGAAGGCCCTATTATTGCTATTTAGAGATTCTTAATGATTGATTTCTCCAATTTTAGAGATAAAATACATTTCATCCTAATATTGATTCTGGTAAAATCAAAGAAAAGGTATGAGAGTTGATACTCGTAACCATAAGTATAAGGCCTCGTATTGAAAGTAAATAAAAGTATGCTCTCTAGAAATAAGTGCATGATCTATAGTTTGGCGGATGTCAATGGGCCATCAAAAGCAGATGGTCAACTATCCACCACCATGGAGATCTATCCAGCCTATTTAAAGTTTGGTTATTTGATTGAGAAATTCTGTAACATCTGCCTGCCACCTTCACCAAGTTTGACTTAGTCTATTGATAGTGGTATATCCTAAAACACATACTCAGAGTGGAATTTCTGTCAACAGTAACATGACAATTTATCCTCCACTGTTGTATTGGAGGGAAAAAGGATAAATAGCCAAACGCTGCCTCCAACCCTGGCACAACCTGCTCAAACACTAAGCCCATTCTACTACAAGTCCTAGACTTTATGTGGCAGTTATGGAGGAACAATACAGCACAACAAAATAAAAGGCAAGTATAACTTTTCAAAAATTTTAAAAACACATTTTTAACTACCACTGTCAATAAACACATACTAAAAACTCTTGTGGCACCCTTTTACTACAACCCCCAGGGAAAGGGGGGTAAAGGGGGACTCAGGAGTAAAGGAGGGGCTGGTGATGGGACCAGATGGTGGTGGACTCTACTTTGGGGACACAATTTCAGTTAATACATCCTGTGGGCTAGGAGGAGACACACAATCTTCCTCCCCCTGGCTTGTGGTGAACCCCTCAATGCCCCCTTCAGCCTCCTCAGCCTCCACCCAGATTGTTTTTGATGATGGTGTTGTCTGTTTCCGGGTGGGTGAACTACTCCTGCTTGGTCTACGTCCTCCTCCTCGCTGGTTGTATCGAGAGGATGTGACCACCTACAAGCCGGATTGTCCTGGTCTGCTCCTGGTCCTGCCCTGAAGGTCCTTGGCTAGCCTGGTCCACTGAAAAAAAGAAAAATAAACTTTATGTAGGTGGTGTTCACTTTGCAGGTGGTGTACACTTTTAGAGAAAGTTAGAAAAATCATAAAGTAATTGCTGGCATTGTTCTTCTGTGACCTATGTAAGCAACATTATGTGTTCAACTGAACTAATTAGGTGTGAAGCGGCTTTCGTGTGAATTGAAAATTCACATTTTTAATGATCACTCAAAGTTTGTCTGTATTGTCTGCAGTATTTACTAAGCTTAACTTCATCTTTAGTGTAAGTTTAGATTTCTAAAAACTAAATGTCTATATTAGAGTTATGAGTGCATAGGCTACATAGTCAGAATGGAGATCTGCACACTTTAAAGGTCTATTCAGGTCTATCAATTAATGTGTGGAGCTCTTTCCCCGACTGAGCAGTCTCTACAGTCTTAAATGTACTATCAACTAGCATATTTTGAATTACCAAGAAAAACGGTCCATATATTAAAGTGCATTTGTACCTATGTAATTCAGGGCCTTGAGACAGTCCTTTTAAAGTTATTGGCTAAAACACTTCTTAACACATGGGAAAATGACACTCTGTGTATTTCCTCTAGCTGCAAGGGTGTGTCCAGTTTGGCTCATTGTGAGGCGCTTAGGCATTTCAGAAGTAAAGTGGCAAGAAAGTCTTGTGTGGCATGACTCAATGCTACAGGTGGGGCTCAGTAAAGAGCACAGAAATAGTCCCCGAAGGCTCCATTAATATCCAATTGTGTGGTCAGCAGCACACCATTGGTCGAGTATATTGCGTCTATGGGGGTGCACTGCTGATCTTCATGTACCAGCCATGCCAGAAGTTTCCTGGCATGGTCTCCTTCAACGTTCTGCAGGTCTAAGCGCGTCTTATAATCATGCTTGCTCAGTGTGCACTCTGCTTCTGTGCACTGCCTTCGCAGCTGTTGGAATTGTTCAGTGGTTGGTGGCTGAGTGGGGACTCAGATCTCCAAGGATCGGAGATCGCGTTCAATATTCAAAAGGTCCTCGGTTAGTCTTTTACGCACCCCCCAGGAGGTCACCAGACAGTGCCCATGCACCATCACCTTATGAGAGCCCCACTCTGTAGCTCTGGATGATGCCTGTGTTAAGCGTAAACTAATTTGCTAGACATTAAGCGAGTTCCACCAGGAAGGGGGATCAGATAGTGCATCCTTTTGTAGGCACCAGGTGGGTATAAGGGGATGTGTATGCCCTCATCGTGTAGTGAGCAGTACCAGGGATTGATCGGAGAGAGTGCGCCCCAGGCATTCCACCCCGGTGAGCTGAATGCCATGAGAGATGTACAATATAGAGAATCAATTCTAGTGTGAATGTTATGTACAGGGGATTAATAGGAATATTCCTGGCACATAGGGTGAGCGAGTCACCACGCATCTTGAATGCGCGTGTGGGTTACCCATTGGTGGAAATGGTGAGCGATGCAGCCAGCTGGTGCTTCACGGAGAGGGGATGCGGAGGGATCTAGCGCCACATCATGGACACAGTTAAACTCACTTCCCAAAAAGCAGGGAGGACTAGTCGCTAAGGAGCAGTGAGGGAATCAAGAAATACGCACTGGTGGACATTCGAAGCATATACAACTGCCAATGCCAAGGGTGAGCCATTCAGCCGGCCCCTCAGCACCATCCACTTGCCCCCAGCAAATATTGTCTGGGAGGACACAACATACAGGACCCCGGGCACAATCTATATAAGGACCCCATGCGCAAAGGAGGAGGCCACGGTGCCGTGCACTTGGCCCTGCCACTTGGCCCGCAATTTGTGTAATTCAGAGGCAGTAAGAGCATTGCTATGTGGACATGTCACCTTTAAGGTAAGCATAGATGTGATAGTACTTCATAAGTGTAGCCATCCCCGTACGTTCCAGGACATAATGCAATATTGGGGAATCCGAGTAACAGTCCGTATACTAGCCATTCAAATCTTGCCAAGCAACCAGGGGTCACCTATTCCACCCAACCAGCCCTGCCACCCACATCCCAAGGGCCCTACTATATAGAACGGATATATGAAATGTCGGTATGCAATAAGCATCATATAGGACTTTAGTAGAGCAGCTCAAAAAAAACACAATAAGAACAAAAAACAGAAACCCCCCAGGACAGTCACCAATCCGGGCCCCATCCAGTAAAACATCCCATACTTTTTTCCCCCTGATGAGGAGAGTAAGAAGAACTAACAAATAAACAATAAGGCAGGAAAACATAGAGTCCACGTAGGAGTTTGTTGGGATGTGGCATTCAAAACTACCCACAGTCACATGTCCATGTGACCTTACCTTTGTGGTACAATCATGTATCCTAGGGTATCCACCAGCTCCAGACCCACAGCACAGTACTGAGTCTGGATCTATAGATCATCAGCTGACTTTTCTAATCTTTTAGCAAAGATAAAAGTGCTGCTTTCCAGACCTAATGTTCAGCCGCGTCGCCATGTTAAAACATGGTTTGATAAAGCATGTAGAGCCACCAATGATACCTTACGTAGGGCCCTAAAGCAAATCCCCAGAGATCAGTGTACAATGAGGGGAAGTAGAAAGTTATACCAGCAAGCCTTCAAAAGAAGGAAGTTAGCAATGAAGGAGGATAAATCGGAATCTATTGTGAGAGCTTGCCATTCGAAAGACCCACAGGCTTTTTGGAAGGGTGTGCGTTCCGTATTATTCCCTGTATCACCAATAGATAAAGTAACAACCCATATTTCGGCTGAGGCATGGGTAGCGCACTTTACAGGGCTGTATTCTACCGACTGTCGGGCTGTTGATGCCTCGTGCAGTTGCCCCCAATGTCCCCAAAACTTGCTTTTAATGAGGTAGAGGTTTTCAAAGCAATCGCAGACAATAGATGTAAGAAAGCTCCAGGGTCAGATGAAATCCCACTTGATCTATTCAGGGAAGTCCCAGTGTTCTGGACCCCAGTCCTTAATTCAATATTTAACTCTTTATCTCTAGTGAGGGGATGCCCAGATCATGGCGGTCATCTATAATCGTCCCTGTTTTTAAAAAAGGAAACATGCATGATGTCAAATGTTATTGCCCGATATCCCTTCTGGATTCCTCAGTTAAAATTATTGGGAGAGTTGTATTGGATCGTTTACTGGATTGGATTAGTGTGAATAGCATACTTGCACCAAGTCCATATGGGTTCGGAAAGGGGCTCGGGAAGATTGAGCAGCGCCTTAACCTTCACCTCATTGTGGCAAAATACAAATACACCAAGGGTGTCTCCACTCACTTGGCGTTCATGGACCTGTCCAGCGCATTCGATTACATTACCCGTTCAAAGCTGTGGGTCATCTTAAAGTGCATGGAAATTGATGTGGCGCTGGTTATATTCCTAATGCACCTCCATCATGACCTTTTTGCCTCAGTCAGGTATGGAAGTGCTGGAGAATGCACAGAATCGGGGCGCGCCAAGGTTGCGGCCATACCCGTATCCTTTTTCTTCTCTATACAAACAACTTGGAGAAGACACTGATTTCTGTTGGGGCGGACATTCCACTTGTGGAAAAAACAGCCGTGCCCAAGCTGCTTTATGCTGACGACACCGTTCTCCTGGCAAGGACTGCCAACGGCCTAAAAAACTAATTGTTAGCTACGTTAGTTTAATGTAGGACCTGGGCCTGGAGCCAAACTTCAAGAAAACAATAGCTATGGTATGTGGCCCAAAAACACCAACACCTGAACATTAAATATAGGTGGCAAACCCCTAGAGAGGGTTAGCTCTTTCCCCTATTTAGGCATAGATTTTGAGGAAGGCTGCACTTAGCATGTGTGCACTAAAAATAGAATAACCCGATACACCCAAGCAGTAGGCACTACCTTCTCGCTTGTCATGTCTATTGGTAAAAAGCCCATTGCTCCCATTTTAGAAATATACAAATGCAAATGCTTGCCGATTTTAACATATGGATGGGTATCTGGGGCTGCAGGGATGTACATGCAATGCAGATAGAGGAGTATACATTCTGCCGCCGGTTATTAGGTGTCCCTCCCTCATCTCTGCATTATTCCGTACATCTGGAGCTAGGCCTTGAGCATGTCCAGGACACCATATGTGCTGCCCCTCTGGCCCTCTGGTGCTCTATTTGGTCCAACCAAGAAGCAGACTTTATTTGGGCAGTCATTAGAGATTGTTTAACTTGCGCCCATGATCTGACCATTCCATGACTCCAATATATTAAAACTTGTCTTTCGGTACTTGGTTGTGCCTCATTGTTTGAGCACCCAGAGGAAATTGCAAAAAGGGACAGAAAGTGGGTTTGGGACAGTTTTATCAAGCACAAACAAACCTCTGTTGGGAACTTATGGAAATGGCCAAACCCTCAGTTAGATATTATTGCCTCATTCAATAAACTCAATCTATTTCCCGTTATATTTTATATGTGACCAATGTTTACGAGAGAACCTTGTTGACAACATTTTAGCTGGGTTCTTTTCATTGGGTGATATGTTTTCCCTTAGGTCAGTATTCCACTAACACTGTTGCCACTTGCCCATGTGATGAGCAATCGAGTCAAACTATTTTATAATTTGCCTTTTTCTGTCAATTTTATCTCCTGTATACTAGGAAGTTTTTATTACCGTTACTGCGCATATATAAAGTGCAAAGCGGCTCTATTCTACCTACAGCAACTTACCGATTGTAACGTTTGCTTTGAAGTTGTAAACATTCTGAAGTGTACTCTAGATAGGAGAATAAGCATGCTGTTTTGATGTGAAAAGCACTCTAGTGAGTTTAGTAATTATTCTTTCTGATATGTTTCTTAAATGTTTAATGCTAGTGTCAACTTTGAATAATTTTTAATCAACTGCCACCAGGTAGCAGTTCCCTGGAATCGGTACTGGATTTATTGCACAGCAATTTTATTCATAGTCAAATTAACGACTGTAACGTTTTCTTCTCAGATGTGAACTTTTTGAAGTGCAGTCTACTTAAGTGAAAGAGTATGCTGTTTTGATGTAAAAAGTACTTTGGCGATTTTAGTAATTGTTCCTGATATGTTTTTCAAATGTTCAAAGCTGATATACATTTTTAAATATTTTTAATTAATTGCTACTTTATAGTGCCTTCAGGTATCTGGACTGGATTTATTGCAGAGTCACTTTATTCGATGTTAAATTAGACCTTCTTGCACTGTCACTTTATTTATCGTATATTAACATGAGGAGCTTATACGTCTAAAATGTAGCAGTTCTTAACTTACAAGTGTGGACTTTTGCAGGACTTGTACTATTTTTAATATATGGCTATCACTTTTTAAATATGTGTGTCTGTAACAAATCTTGTTTGTTTGTTTTTTCTTTTACTGTTGCTTACCTTTTATGATCTGTCCTTGGAAGATCGAATAAAGACAACTTGACTTGAATAATTTTTTAAGAAATACATCATTCAATTTTTTGTCATGGCATTATCCACCAATAAATCTAGTTATGTTTTATATAAAAATAAAATATTACCTACCATCTATTACATAATGTGGATATATTTGACTCAGGGTCTGTGAATGCCATACTCAGTCACAAATGTAAAACAGTGCTGCCCAGGTGCAAAACAAGGGGTCCTATGAAGCAGAGGTATGAGCTCCTGAAGGCCCAATTCAAGTGCCTGAACAAGACCAAAAGGACCCTCCTCTACACACCATTGCCATGTGGAAGAACATAACATTCACTCCAGATGATGATTACCAGTTGCAACACCAGGGTGATGTTGAGAAAATATGTCACCCAGATAAGAGTGATGAGGAAGAAGGCTCTAACCTCAGTTGAGAACTTATTGAAACCATCTGCCTGATGGTAAGTGACTGTACTGCATGCATTGTATGGTAGTCACTGATTTGGACACATCAGGGGATATTCACAAATTCACAAAGGTAACATATGCTTGCAAGTAATTTACACATGTAATTTATTCTTACACTTTTGAGTAACTTTAATACTTTGGGCTCCTAACAGAGTCAGAGTGTAAAGTTACTCAAAAGTGTAGACTTACACCTCCTGTGAGTGTATGTTACCACAGAGAAAAAGACAGTAGGAAGTCTCATACCACTCAGGGTCATCCACTGGTACTACGATATTACATTTACACCCCATATGAAATAATGTTAAAGTATGAAAAATAGTTAATAGTACAATAATTGTAATTTAATGTTAAAATATATTCAAAATAGTACATATTTATTATTTAATCATAAAGTATTTAAATAACCTTTTTAAATTTAAAAAATGATAGCAATATATTTTATTAGATACAATTGATTACTTTTAATTAATCCTATCAATCACTTTCAATAATTATCAATGCATCCAATTATTTTTTTAATTTAGGTGCATATATTGTGTATTTCATTTTTCTCTTTCATTTTATAATTAAAATAATTATATAAAATTACAAATTAATTTACATTAAAAATTACAAGCGTCTTCATACTTTAATAAATGTTTTTAATATTCTCTATAATTTAACATACAGGTGTCTCTGCCACTGGGGTGGAGATCTACCTATGGTAAAGTATAGGGAACTTCATCCCATTTTTATCACAGGGAGATCTTCATCCCAACTGTGGAGTCTCAGTATAGGAAACAGTAACAAAGTGTATTAAACATGGAAAACATTGTTAAAATAGTTTTAAGTTAAATATTAATATACATAATTTTTATAGATGTATTTTTATTCAAATATTTATTTTAAATCTAGAATTGAAGAAACACTTACTACAGCACTAGTGACAAAATGTGTGAATTGAAATTAACTTAATGTATGAATATTGATATAAATTGCATATGTAGTGAAAATTAAAAATTATATTCCATCCTAACGGAAAAACAACAAACAAAAAATACTATATGTATCTCACAACAAACTTAAATTTTTAATTTGAAAGTGCTTGTTAACATATTTTAGAATTAGAAAATTAATATGTATTATTTTTATATTTTTTGATTAAATTATAACATTTATAGTTTCCCCTATTTTAAATTGAGTTAGAATTATTTCCTATGGGGTTTTATTTTGAGTCCCTACCTTCATTGATTTCTGTGGAGGGTGTTGCAGTACCAGTGGTTGGCATGTATTTAGCTGGATTTACTTAATCTTTGAGCTAGATTAATTTACTAACGTTTTAGGTCCCTTTTGTCTCTTTTAACTTTAGTAGGGCAGTTTGTGAATAGCAATAGGCCTACCTATTTGTGGGTGGGTACATGTCTTTCAATACACCCCTCTGTACCCATCCCTTAACCTCTCATTACTCCTTCTGAATCTCCAACCCTTTAGTAGTAAGTATTTCCAGCAGCTCTCCTGTTCCTACCATATTTACTACCAAGGGGCCAATTCTGATCCAGTCTGGAAGGCCTCCGAATCGGGTTCGGCAGTAGCAGATACGATTCGGAGACTTATTTTCCGACCGAGTTGTACACAGGTCGGGACGTCCAAGTACAATGCGAATGAACGCGTAAGTGCCGACTGATCCGTATCTGGTTCCAAATCGCTCCACACGATTCGTAGCATGCAATGGAGACGTTTCATGGCCGAGTGAGTACGATGCACAAGTCGGACAGCCGGATCGAGCCGAAATCTCTGACTCGCAACACATCCGGTAAGCTGCCTTTGGGGGGATGTACCCCCCTGCACCCATAGCTTTACGAATCGGTCAGAGGGAGACCCAAGTGTCCCCCCTACACATGCATGTATGGTGCGGATGGCACCAACGCGTACACACTACAAGGGGCGACCTTGTTTGCAACATACCCTTTAAGTCAATGTCAGCCTGTGTACTCGTCATACAACTGGCTCCCATTGACTTCAATGGGAGTCCGAGCGACTCGAGTCCGTCAGCATAACGCTGCATCGTACTTGCTCAGTCGGACTCCAGGGGCATGGCATGGTCGGTAAACCCTCCGGATCCGACTCGGACGTAGGGCTTTCCCAACGAGATCAGAATCGGCTCCTAAAACATATACTTGGAAGTGTGGAGACTCCACAGTTGGGGTGGAGATTTCCACACAGAAAAACAAAAAGGAGGAGGAGTTAATCTGCACTTAGGTTTGTGAATAGCATTTTGTAGAATGTTTGTAGTACTATTGCGGTACTGTAAAAGAGACTACAAAATAAATGCAGTTTGTGTGTAGGCCCATCATCTTTGTTAATAGAAATGACTAAAAGATTTTTTTTATTTGATGATGTTGTTTATCTATTTAAAATGTCCTCTTAAGATGAAACATGGGAGAGAACAGTAACATTTATTTTGTTGAAATTACAAATTGCATCAGGACCATGTATGAAGGCAATTTTCATCATTCACCTTTTGAGGATACTTTAAAAAATTTATAGACAGCCAACAACTTTAAAGGTAATGTTTGCCAATTACTCATGATGTTACCTTGTTATTAATTTCTAGGTCATGTCATCTGTTGGGACCTTGGCCAGTCACTGGCGGCTACTTTGAATTATTACACAGGTACTGGCGTTGGAGAGGCAGCCTGTTTGTGAAATTCTGATGCTTCTTTTGGTCATACGTTTCCTCTAAGTGATGGAGTGATGCCAATGGATTGCTAGTGTGTGTGGATGGCGAGATTGAGCGCCCGAAGGCGTTTTTTAATTTGCTTTTAATGTTTGTCCTCTGATCTTAAAAATTGTAACTTGCACAGAAATCTCGTGCACTTTGAAAAATCGGCGTTTTTCACAATTTACACAGCGTCCTGAGGCGGAAGCCGGGACCTGCACCTAAATATTGTTAGCCAACTTGAAAAAACGATATTAGGGCTCTAAAGGCATTCTGCACTTTATTACTCACCCGATTGTAGCCGAGTAAGGGCTGCTCGGGGTCGCCATTTTGGGTGAGGAGAAGGTTGGAGGGCTAGCATCCTAGCGCTAAGCCCCTCCCGCCCTCCTGCCCTCGGCAGGATAAAAACGATTGTGATCCCATTCCCCATTGATTGCTAGTGTGTGTGGATGGCGAGATTGAGCGCCCGAAGGCGTTTTTTCATTTGCTTTTAAAGTTTGTCCTCTGATCTTAAAAATTGTAACTTGCACAGAAATCTCGTGCACTTTGAAAAATCGGCGTTTTTCACAATTTACACAGCGTCCTGAGGCGGAAGCCGGGACCTGCACCTAAATATTGTTAGCCAACTTGAAAAAATGATATTAGGGCTCTAAAGGCATTCTGCACTTTATTACTCACCCGATTGTAGCCGAGTAAGGGCTGCTCGGGGCTGCCATTTTGGGTGAGGAGAAGGTTGGAGGGCTAGCATCCTAGCGCTAAGCCCCTCCCGCCCTACCGCCCTCGGAAGGATAAAAACGATCGTGATCCCATTCCCCATTGATTGCTAGTGTGTGTGGAGGGCGCGATTGAGCACCCGAAGGCATTTTTTAATTTGCTTTTAAAGTTTGTCCTCTGATCTTAAAAATTGTAACTTGCACAGAAATCTCATGCACTTTGAAAAATCGGCGTTTTTCACAATTTACACAGCGTCCTGAGGTGGAAGCCGGGACCTGCACCTAAATATTGTTAGCCAACTTGAAAAAACGATATTAGGGCTCTAAAGGCATTCTGCACTTTATTACTCACCCGATTGTAGCCGAGTAAGGGCTGCTCGGGGTCGCCATTTTGGGTGAGGAGAAGGTTGGAGGGCTAGCATCCTAGCGCTAAGCCCCTCCCGCCTTCCCGCCCTCGGCAGGATAAAAACGATCATGATCCCATTCCCCATTGATTGCTAGTGTGTATGGATGGCGAGATTGAGCGCCCAAAGGCGTTTTTTAATTTGCTTTTAAAGTTTGTCCTCTGATCTTAAAAATTGTAACCTGCACAGAAATCTCGTGCACTTTGAAAAATCGGCGTTTTTCACAATTTACACAGCGTCCTGAGGCGGAAGCCGGGACATGCACCTAAATATTGTTAGCCAACTTGAAAAAACGATATTAGGGCTCTAAAGGCATTCTGCACTTTATTACTCACCCGATTGTAGCCGAGTAAGGGCTGCTCGGGGCCGCCATTTTGGGTGAGGAGAAGGTTGGAGGGCTAGCATCCTAGCGCTAAGCCCCTCCCGCCCTCGGCAGGATAAAATGGCACCCCTATACAGGAGGCGCAGCGGACGGGCGCAGCGGGGGCGCTGACGGGCGCCGAAGGCGCGCTAAAGTAAAGCCCGTCTGCGCCCGTCCGCGGCCGGCCAGGGCATGGGGCATGTCTCCCTGCCGGTTTCATCCAATACACCTCTTCAGATCTCATCCGATTACATTCTCATAGTTCTACACCTACCGCGACTCTGTCGGATTGTGAGCCACTGGGACTCCTCTGTACTAGAGATACATTCCCTGAGATAGCAACCGGCTCGCCCCTAGCTCCCCCTTCAACTACCAATACACCTCCCAATAAACAGACCCCATACCTTAATCTCACAGTGATCTATCTCAACACACGATCACTGGTAAAACACCAGCTAGAAATCTTTGCTCTGTTAGACTCTGAGCAACCGGACATATTGCTGTTAACGGAGACATGGCTTAACGAGGAATTTTCCCCCGATATACTCGCTGCAATCCCCGCTGGTTACTACATCCTCCAGGCAAATAGAGCCCCCGGGAGACCGGAAGGCGGGGTAGCGGCGATTATTAAAAATTCCATCTGGTTCTCCGCCTTGACCTTAGTCGGCATCCCCTCGGTCGACTATCTTGTGCTGAGACTGGAATCCTCAGCCACTCCATTTATCTGTGTTTTAGTCTACCGCCCCCCGAACCTATGCCTGATTTTCCCACGCTGTTTGGGGACATGTTAGCCCAACTTATTAACAATTCAAAAATTCTGCTCTATCTCATTTACCGATCTCCTATCCAGCATGAACTGTCTGACACATATAAAGTCAGCCACCCACATTAAGGGTCACACTCTGGACCAGGTTTGGACATCCAACCTGGACATATCTACCCCTCTCATCTCACCCTGCCTATGGTCAGACCATTTTATATTTTCCTTCTCCACCACGGCTACTCCCAGCCTTGGTAGACCTCTGGACGGGAATCTTCTGGCCCGGAATTGGAACAAGGCCGATCTCAGCGATTTTGTCTCCCTACTCAGAACCTCTTCCCCCTCTAATCTGGGCTCCATCGACACCCAAGCCTCTGCCCTCACATATTGGCTGGAGTCAGCCAGTGACACCGTTGCTCCACTCAGACAGATTAAACTTAGACGTCTGCACGACACGCCCAAAAGTGGTTTCGGAAGACCTCAAAGCCCTGAAGCTGGGCCTCAGGCAGGCTGAGCGCCAGTGGCGACGTGGGTACGCTCCAGACACAAAACTATGCTTCACTATCCTGTTCAAAGATTATAAATTAGCGGTCCTGCAAGCCAAGACCACTTATTTTTCAAACAAGATTGCTGACTCTGCCACCAAAACCAAAGACATTTTTTCTATCGTGGAGGAGCTGTCAAACCCAGATAGGGTTACCGCTAAACCTCTCCCTTCCCGGGCACTCTGTGACTCCCTAAATCTCTTCTTCGTCGAGAAGATAGCCAACATCAAAAACAGTATTTTATCTTCAGCCCCGCCTCACCCCCTCAGATCCGACCTTACCCTGCCTTCCCCTAACCCTAGGCAGTTGACCCAGATCCCTTTAATCTCGGAGACAGAGCTTCCCGCCCTCCTTAAGAAGGTTGCCTCTGGTTCTCCCACTGATTGCTGCCCTCTCCTGATCCTTCATGAGGCTTTTATAGCCTGTCCTTCCCCCCCTCTGGCACTGCTGAATAACTCTCTTTGCTCTGGCACTGTCCCCGGGTCATTCAAACGTGCCGAGGTCATGCCCATCCTCAAAAAACCCACAGCAGACCCTACGATTATGAGCAACTTCCGTCCCATCTCCCTTCTCCCCTACCTCAGCAAGGTCCTTGAGTCCCATGTGACTAATAACCTGAGTACCTTTATCGAGGACTCCCACTTCCTCGATTCCCAACAGGCCGGCTTCAGACCCAATCATTCTACTGAATCTGTCATACTTTCAGTCATGGAAGAACTGCGGAGAGGAGCGGACTCTAACATCAGCCAGGTCTTGGTGCTCCTGGATTTGTCGGCCGCCTTTGACACGGTCGACCATGACATTCTGGTCGGCCGTGTTGGAGAGGCCGGCATCTGGGGTTCCGCCCTGGCCTGGGTACGCTCCTTCTTGAGCAACCGCCGCCAGGCGGTTCGGCTCTCCCAGTTTTCTGCGGACGAGGTCGAGCTAACTTGCGGCGTCCCGCAGGGCTCCTCTTTATCCCCTCTTCTTTTTAATCTATACCTTACCCCCCTTATTCGTTCCTTACGAGGCAGCTGTGTCACCGCATTTAATTACGCGGATGACATCCAGTTGGTCTTCGACATCAACTCTACGGACCAATCCATCGACAATTTTCAAACCACTCTTTGTCACATCAGCAACTGGATGGGGGCGAATCATCTGAAACTTAACCCCGACAAGACAGAACTGTTGCTTGTCGGGGGTGCAGTCAACCCCTGGAACTCCACCTTTTGGCCCACAAGGTTGGCCCCCCCCCCCCCAATCCTGTTAGCTCAGTAAAAAGCCTGGGCGTTATCATTAGTAACGACCTTACGATGAAACCCCAGATCAATGCGGTAGTGTCCTCCAGCTTTTTTCAGTTGAGAAAAATCCGAAAGATTGCCCGCTTCCTGACCACTGAAGCGCTCACCCTGGCCCTATTGGCTTTAGTCATCTCTAAGATAGACTATGCCAATTCTCTTTACGTTGGCATACCGGAATACCAACCAAAGAGGCTACAACTGGTCCAGAACCAGGCCGCACGGCTCATTCATCACCAACCCAAACACCAATACGTACGCCCTCTCTTAAAATCTCTCCACTAGCTCCCTGTTTCTGACGGTGCAAGTTCAAACTGGGCTGCATTATTTTTAAGTCCCTTGCTGGCACAGGCCCTTTGTTTATCTCTTCATTACTGCATTCACACGTTCCTTCTCGTAATCTCCGTTCCTCTCATCAGGCCCTACTTCAGACCCCGACATTCAAACGTAAAAAACAGGGAGGACTGAGGTTCTCATTCCTTGCCCCGTCCTTCTGGAACGCCCTCCCTCTAGGCTTAAGACTGGCGTCCCCCCATGCTCACTTCAGGTCCCTTTTAAAAACCCACCTGTTCCGCAACGCCTACAACTAAGGCTCTCAGCCCCACAGATTGTTTGTTTTCTTTATGTTTCAGCGCCAAGAAACCGCCAGGTGTTAGTTGCGCTTTATAAGTTCTTTTTACATTACATTACATTACAATGTATATGAATGTCGAAAAAGGCATCTGCCATGTGGTTTATGTGTCATAATGCCTTGAACACAGGCTTGATGTTTTCTGCTCTACTCTATCCATGCAAATGTGCTGTACCTTATACCTGCATGGGAAAACATGAGGGAAGACAAATGTGTTGTTGAAGACTCTCATTTGGCCTCTTGAAGTATTTTGGGGATCAGTTTTCACTTAAGATCTTCACAATAGATGAATTGAAATCATTGCATGGAGACATTAGTATTACAATTGAAAAGGACACATGATATTAAAGGATTCTTCTCTGTAATTCAAAATGTTGTTTTTCTGCATGGTCTTTGTTTACGTGCATGTCTGTACACATTGTTGACGTTGCCTTCTCCCCTGCCGGGTTTAGCATATTGTTTAGTCCCAGAACAGTTGCTGGCATATATCATTTTGACTATTAAGGTTTGGGATCCCGAAATATGTAGATTGTGTCTGGCTATATTGGTGGTCAATGGTTTTAACAGTGATGCGAAGTGTGTAGGTGATGTGGTAAAAACATTTTATTAAAGTAGATTTCAAATCAAGTTTCATACACACATCATTTGAATTTTAATAGTTACACAATATTTAGAAACAATTGTGTATGCCGTATTTCATGTAGGAGTTTCAGAAAATTAGTTAACTTGGACATTGCATGAGAAAGTTCAGATTGGCCAACAGTTGTTTAGAATACTTCCAGGCAACAGCCCATGAGCAGAGGAAATGTGTGGTCATCTGGTTAATAAGGAGGCTTGGGCAGATTTTAACATTAGGACATCCCTTTTTCCATCGCTTGCTGGTAGTTACTTGGGTGTTGTTCTCTATTGGGCCAGATAAATAACCCTTCCTAAGGCCCACCTGAATGGCCCTTTAACTTCTTAAGTGCAGCCATTGGCCAACAGCCACTTTACCTCTACGGTGCATCTGTTGACTATTGGCCGGCACAGGGACTTTGCACCAAAGGGATTCCTTTATTTTGTATTTAGCATGCGCTGCTCAGGAAGAGCTGCCCGAGCAACCTGAGTGTTTTTTTGTACTGTAATGATAATGGCAATCAGAGCGTGTGAGGTAAATGTGTATTTTGTACCCAAACGTTTAGGCTTGCAAAGGCTTCCCGGGTAAGAAAACCTGGTGAGAGCCGTGCAAGCCACCCCACCAAGCCACAGCCACCCACAATACAAAAAAGAGTCTGTTTTGAGTGGAAAATGTGAGGTGTCCTTGTTGAGTTTGGGCCCTTTCCTGTGATGGGCACTAGTCCTACCCACACATGTAAGGTACAATTTTTATTGAGAGATCCGGAGAAATGCTGGGTGGTAGGAAATGTTCTGCTCGCCATAGATTCCCTATGTTTTCCTCACAGAAATGTGAACAAAATGGATTGTTTTAGTCGAAGTTTTAGTTTTTGCATGGGCATCTGGTGTAAAGTCATGCAAGTCACCCTTCCTAGATTCCCCTTGGTGTCTAGTTTTAAAAAATCTACAGGTTGGCTAGTTTTCTCTAAGTGCCGGCTGAGTAAGGGCCCAAAATCCACAGCTACCCAAATTGCAAAAAAAGAATACGTTTCAGTGGAAAATGTGATGTGTCCATGTGGCATTTTGGGTGGGGATGGGCATAACTCGTGTAATTCAGTGTGCGTACTCACATGGAATTTCATGAGAATTCTGCAAGATTATGCTTAATTATACGAGAAGGGTAATTCTGTGTTTATTCCTATTCTTTCATGCAAAAATGTTCAGCGCGTCCAAAATGGGTGCAAGAATGCATTTTGTGCTAATAAATGGTACTGCAAACAACAGAACACAAATAGCTGGTGCCAGCAGCCACTTGCGTACAGTAAATGTGTTCTTGGGGTAGAATTTTCCCACAACTTACTCCCAGCATTTAAAGCTATTTGGTTAGCGCAAAATACACCCTCACAACCAAAATGGACACGAGGACGCACTTTGGGCCAAGTAATAGCGCTAAATGAAGTAGAAAATGAATAGCGAGAGGGCGCTCGCGCTTGCTAAATGTGATCTTGCTGTAGGAACCGCCCCCCACAAATTCCTCATAATTATTTGAACATGAGTAATCACATAATTATAGGTAATTCCACGTCAAAGAGTAACACAGAGTTACTGAAATTACTCGGATTACTCTAGCATAATTGAAATTACGCATGTGCCTAGTTTTGAGCTGTTACCTTTCACGGGCACTAGGCCTATCTACACAAGTGAGGTGCAATTTTTCTTGCAAGACATGTTTGGAACATAGAATAGTAGAATATTTTATATTGTCAATTGGATTTTGCTGCATTTGAGCCTACCAAATGTAAGTCTGTGTGTAAGAAAGAAAACATTTTGAAAACACATGCTAGTATGGGTACCCACAAATTCAGAGATGTACACATAACCAGTGCTACTAAATCTGGTGGCCATTTAAAAAATGTGTTGATTTCCTTGATATCCTTTTTTCACTATGCATATTTCACCATATGAATTAGTCTATACTCTGTACACAATTAAAAACCATTGTAATGCACAACTTAGTTATACTTCTGTATCTTTTGATAAAATTGCCTCAGCCCCTGGTCCATTACAAAGTATGTAATGCTCCCCTACCATAGTATTATTCCCCTTCCCTTCTGACCCCGATACTCCTAGCACATGGTAAATGACAGTGTAAGACCCCTTGAATTGTGAAATATTATGCAGAATGCCATATATTAATTCCACATCCCCATTCTGCAAAGTCTAACTTATAATTGGAGGAATACCATGGGATGATACCGACCTGTAAAAGTAATTCCATCTGCTGGGATTCCTTGTGTGGGAACCTCACCTAACTTGTAATGCAGGAACTCTCATTCTGCAGGCCTGCTTTAGCACTAATGAACTATACTTTTACAAGTATAGTTGAATTAACATGCCTTAGATTTGGGAGAGACTACCATACTTTCAGCTCATTTCCTCTGTTTAACAGATCTGGCGGACTCTCAGAAATATATAACAAGATGATTAATAATTTGCTGGTGGAAATTAAAGATACTTCTATTCCCTGTGCATTAATGTTATCAGTTGGTAAAACTGTTTAAAAAATCTGAGCATAATGATTCAATATATTTATATTCTCATTGGTTTTAAATGCAAGTTAGCTACACCTTTTTCATTACCTGCTGACAGTTTAATACCTCCATTAGAGGCATTATTAAAGTTACATTAATAGAAATAAAAGCTTCAGTGGCAGATGACACCATATTTTCCGTGACTCACATTCCTCCCTTCAATTACACATTTTAGACCCAAATGTGTCTTCCATTTTCTAGAACCTCATGGGGTTATAATTGGGCCGCTGGAAATAAAATTTTCAAGTGCAAGTAACTCATTTACACTGGAAAACCTTTTTGGGGAAGTAAGCGGATTCCCCCTGAAGCTGTTGGGTTTGATTACTTTCCAATTAACTGATATTAAAAGATTTGCTACTCAGATTTGTGGTTGCAGAGCCCAGTATCACATCCTCTTTAGACCTATCATCATTACTTTGTTAAGGTATGGAATTCTACTGTTGCACAGTTATTATACTCCTACGATTACTATTGTTCCACTCTTTCATATTTGTCTTATTCTCACTAGATATACAAGACCTGCCCCTCAGTTTGTCATAACAATTTCTTTTTACAAAGATTATCGAAAGACTCATTGCTAATAGTACTTAGGATCCATATGTTACTATCAAATGTTTGACCATCCACTTCCATGATATTCAGGTCACATCCTGGCTCCTTCGCAGCCTCTGAGTTCACTTATATTGAATCAAGTACATCTGTTGACGAAGATCTTATGAGAACTAGTTCAGCAATATGGCTAATTGTACTATTTATTACTGGTTTATTACTGGTTCATAACCAAGCAGTGTTTTCACCTAGTCCTTTATAATTTTAAGTATTTCTATGTAAGGCTCTCACTCTGAGGTCAGATGAACTCTAGCAAGGAACACTTGACATCGAAGACACCACTGACCCTTGTCCCTGATTTTAAATCAGAAAAGGATAAAGAGGTACCAAGGTTTACAGGTCTTAGTGGAGACTAAGCCATGTTTTGTTCATAAATGAGGGCTGGGCATCAGCTGGAAGCTTTGTACAATGTTACCTACATTACCTCTTAGGTCACAATCTAACAACAATGAATTATAAGAGAACACTGTTCTAGACATGCTGTTGGTGATGTTTTCCTACACTTACCGGTATGGGCAGAGAAATACATCCTCAAAGTTGTGGAAGAAAGCCAGCAGACCACAAACCCATTAGGATTAGATACGGAAAAATGATGAAGGCAGAATGACTGAGGTTCTTGCAAAGGGATTTGAGGAGTGACACAGAGCCATCCACAGTTATTGATGTAAAGGACACGATTATTACACATGGATAGGGCAGACATCACAGGGGCAGGCAGTAAGGGAAATAAATTACCACTGGGCAAAGATCACATCAGGCCAGAAGCGATGAACTATTATCATTTCAGAATCAGGAACAGCAGATATCCATGATTTCTAGGGTGCTGTTGCATACCTAAAAACAGATCTACCTTAGAAGAAACTGGATTACTATTTGGGGTGGGTGACTACCCATCTCAAGGAATAATCATATCCTTTGTCAAGGAATAATCGCAATTCTTGTAACTAAATGACCCTGAGCTCAACCCCTGTTACTATAGTATATAGCAGGCAAGTTTAACTGACGGCAATATGTAAAGTATTTATGCATCACCAAAACAGTTATAAGGTTGAGATTCACCACAATGACAATCCCTAACCAAATTAGAAAGCTAGAGTATAATGTAATAGACAAAATGACACCTAACTGACACAAATCCTAAAAGGGGAACAGGAGATCTGAATTTTTACCACTTTAAGTAGGAAAAGCATGAAGAATCATAAAGCGGCAATGATATTCAATCCTCGCTGTAGCCCGGAACCTAGGTGCAATCTGACACTCACCGCCACATTCCTAAAGCCCCCAGGAACTATGGGGACACACTTAGAGATTCACAGTGTGTTAGGCAGAGGCCAAACAACAATGTCAGCTAATGCATGCAAATGACAACTTTGCACACCCCTACTGATATGGTAATAGTTTGCAGGGCCAACCCTACCCACTTTGGGCCTTTTCAAGATAGCTGCAACTTTCAGCCATACTTACCTTGGGCTCTGATGCCAGGTGGTATATGTGGGGCATATACTATGTTAATCCTAGTGTCCTTCCACTTCTAACGCTAAATTCTAGTTTGAGGCAGTCACTGTATCCATAATAGACCCAGAGACAGATGTATGGTAGAACAAAGCAGGGGTTTACAGCAACCAGACAGTGGATACAAAGGGATTGTTTTAGCATTCTGTTTCACCCTTTGAAGTGCACCCCACGTGTTGTATGTAAAACTGTAGCAGACCTGTGAAGAAAGATTTGACATTCAAGCAGGATTTGACACTGTAATTTCAAAAAGAATGCCCATGGTAATTTAAGCCTGCCTTGCTAGGGAGACAAAGGAAGGGCTCAGTTTATGTGTCAGCTAACATTCACCTGTGACAAGAGAGGCCTCTTTAAAAGTAATCAAGTACCTGTGCACAGTCCACTTGCCATTCTGCCAAGTGAACAACACTTCCCACACCCAGACCTTTGTTCTCTGCTCTGTTAGCAATTTTCGCCTCTCTTCAAAGGGTAATTACTGGCTTGCATAAGGAGAACAAATGTATATGGAATGCTAGAGGACTTAAGCAGGGAAAGATAACTTTCTAAAAGTACCCTTACCTTGATATCTATCATAAATGTGACTTAACATTTGAATTGGATTTCCAGCTGTTTCCTAACAGAAATTAGCATTAGTAACAGTAAAAATGTAACACAAGCTTTTCCTATGGAATACGCAGCCTTGCTACTGTGAAAATAACTTTTGCTGTTTTTTACACTAAGGCCATTTCTACATGTCGTATTGTTATTGCACCCAGCCTTAAGGGCAATAAGATCTACATAGGGGTTACCTTTAAATATATTAAAGGCGGTTTGGACCTGTCAAAAGGATTATTTTGACAGGTCAAATTAGCACTTTATCACTGCAATAGCCAGGCTACAAATCGTAGGCTCAAATGTGTCTATTACAATTGGTTATCTGATGGCAGTGGTCCTGCACTGCTAGTATCCACTAATTCAGAAATCCTGCTGGTCTCTAATTTAAAAAAAAAGAAATATATATGTATGAGAGCACTGATTTTCAATAAATATAATCTTTCAAGCAAATATACTAATGACAATTCTCAATTAGATCAAATATTTTCAAAACTTATCGTAAAAAAGTATGAACATAATTCTTTTATGGATTCATAACAAACATAGTTACATATTCATAAAGAATTAGACTTAAGACACATATGAACTACATTCAATAAACACCGATAATCCTGATAATCCTATCAATAATGTTGATCTTGAAGCATGATCCTCAGTGTCAACGAAGTTTAAATTCCACTACATCATCTACAACCAACAGATGTTTTGCAGATGTCAGATGCTTCTTCAAAGCAGTTATACATACAAACAAAATAACTTATATACCAACATTTAGATCAAACTTTGGAAAGATATAGGGTCACATGTATCAAAAAAGTATTTTGCGATTACCAAATAGCGATTTTTACCAAATCACTTTTTAGTAATCGCAGAATGTTATGTATGTAAGGAATCACCAAAGATTTAGCGATTCCTTTTTATTACAAAATAGCCATTCGGTAAATAGGTAATCGCCATTAGATAATACTTCTCCATTTGTTCCTATCGGCCTAAAGGCCAATAGTTGCGACTGGTTTTGCATTAGCTAATTTGCGATTACCTAATTGGTAATCGCAAATTAGCCCCCCTGAAGCACCCCCCAAAAGAAATACAGCCATGTACACCACATGTGCTATATGGTACTTTGCATTTTTGTGCATTTTCTAAATTTTGCACAGTTACTATCGACTTGAAGCCGATGGGAATAGCATTTTAGTAAATGCACAGTTTGTATTTAGAAAATACTTGGTACATGTGCTACGGGAATCACAATTTGTGATCCCCTATTTGTAGTCACAATATTAGATAATACCAATTTTTGCGATTTCCTAAAATTGTGACTACAAAGCTTTTCATACATAATGATTGGCTATTGTGCAATCTCAAAAGGATGAATTTTGCGATTTGCACCGTTTGCGAATGCAAAATTGTTTCATACATGTAGCTCATAGTAACTGCATTCATTCTTTAATATGTATCTACTTTACAACTAATTATTGTTTTCCAAAAAGAGCCAAAATGCAAACACTTCAAACTGATTTAAGATATATTTGCATCTTTATAATGGCAAACAAATGATAATCCCTTTGACATAGAAATCATGTCTTGTTGCCAGAAAAAAACAGAAAACATGTGCATCAATTCAGAACACATGTAAATTTAATATTGAAAATATGGCTCATTTAGCAGTCTACCTCTACCAATATCAATTTAAGCATCTAACTGGGAAAACCACATTGTTGAAATTAAGCATGTTCCTTGTTTGGTGCTTAATATCGCATATCCTTCACAGATTTATCTTCAGTCATCGCACATATTTTCATGTACGATCTCAAAAACAAACTGGTATCACTCAGTTAACGTTTTTTAGTATAATCCTTCAAGGCATAGCCTCATATCCCCTTGTCAGAGGTGTTGATAACCGTTTTTAGAACAAAGAGGGTTTCCTATGACTGTATTGCTAGAGACAGGTATAACTCTAAGGATTGATACAGGATTTGACTACATCTTACCTTGTTAAAGTTGGAGCTGATTTTTCTAATCCAAACTATAATACCCTCTAAAATACATTTCACAACTGATTTTTTAGTCTGCACTTTCAGTTACTCTCAAAGCCAAGAATGGCTCCCATGACCTTAAACAATGTGATATAATGCAAATCATCATATGTCCATCTAACTTTCATTCAAACTTGTTACTTCACTTCTAACAACACCATTGGTCATTTGAAATCTATCTTGATAAAGTGGTTCACTTGGTGATGAAGCACCTCTATCTCCAGCACATAATGGACTCTGCTCTTTATATGAACAATTGATTCTAGCAAGTAGGGCCTGAAAGGCTCTTGTGATATTCATGAATGTGGTACCTTGCAAGATGCATTTCGATAAAATATTGATCACTAAATTTGTTGTACAAACATGCTGTGAGAAAATCATTGATAACCAAATATTTATTTTCCTAACCCCAACGAAATAACTAAAATATCGACTTCAAACTTATAGTAATTCAAATATTTACAACCAAATATTGACTGCTACAATATCGCAATAAGATGAAGAAAATGTAAACACATAAATTACCATAATACAACACAAAATTTAAAATAAATATTCAAACATATACAATAAATACAGTATCAAACAAAAGTAACCTTGTAATCAGCATCTTTCATACATCTGATAACTTGAATAAAGTAACACCTAACTAACACTTTTGCCTATTACGTGTTAGCATGTTATTTGTTAACTATAACATCCCTTTAACCTTTGTTTTTAAGTACATTTCTAAGGTTTCTTTTAATTTGATTTCCTTACTGTAATCTGTAACCTTTGAGAGTGAGTCAGTAAATGAGACATGAGTTTCTCAGGGGGTCTGTGAGTGGACGTGTGAGTGTCTGAATGGTTCTGCAATTGGGTGCGTGAGTGTCTGAGTGGGATTACGAGTGCTTCCATGAGTGTGTGAGTCAGTCTGTGTCTGAGTGAGCCTGTGAGTCAGTGCCTGAGTCTCTGTGTAGGTCTATGAGTGGGTGTGAGAGAGTATGAATGGCTCTATAAGTGGATGAGTGGGTCTCTGAATGGGTGCATGAGTGTCTGAATGGGTCTGTGAGTGGCTGTGAGAATGAGTGCATCTGTGAGTGGGTGGGTACATGAGTGTCTGAGTGGGTCTACAAGTGTGTGTGAGAGTGTCTGAGTGGATCTGTAATTCGGTGTTTGAGTGTTAGGAATTACACACAAAGTGTCAGGACGCACTCCGCAGGATCCAACCACAGCAAGTCGGACCTCACCAACACACTGACATATATAAATACACAGGGTGTTCAAGTGATCGGGCGAGGGAAGGGAAGGAAGGGAACAGCAGGGAAAGGGAAGCTGCGAAAGAAAGCACACCAGATTATAACATACACATATATCTACTACTCTCATTGAATTCTCGCTAGTTGTGTTTTGCTATTCACCTGAATCATGCTCTCAAGGACTCCTGCTTCTGCAGAGGTTTCACATGAACTCATAGAATCTTCCTTCCCTATACAACACAAGATACACATTAATAACCTCAACTTATATATGTATTTGTGGTATATTTTGTGTGTATGTATTCTATAAACGCACCCAACGTTGTTATATATCCAAACATAAATGGGACCTTTCTTTGGCTACCAATATGTCAATCATATCTTAACAGAGGTCCCTCCAAAGGTAATTTATAGCACTCTGCCACAGTATTATCCTGCACCCTTCCAAGTCTCTACTACGAAGTTATTTGATTCAAGTGGATTCCTTCACCCACTGAATGATGATTTATCCCAAGTTGATTAGTCTAAATACGGCAAGACGTAGTGCACCATACCACTGTCTTCCGCTTTGACCATATTGACAAGTTCCAATTAATCCTCTTATTTTCCAGTCTCCAAACACGGTAAAGTGTAGTTAACAGTCACTACTACTTTCCGCTCTGGCACTTATAATCCAAGCTCCAACTTATCCCTCCTCCTCGCTTCGTAACGGTAATGCGTGGAACCCCCACTGCATTCTGCTCTCACTCCTCACAGAAGAACACAAATGTAATAGTTCAGCAATGAGCGGCTATAATGATGGGCATCACAATATAGTTCATACGCGCAATCTAATTGCAACTCTGGCCCTCATCACGCCGTGCAACAAGAGTCCCTGACGGTCACAATCCGCTCAGGAGCAAACCGCGGGATCTCCGAAAAGTAATTGAAAGCAGCCGCCAGAACGGAGCGCTGAGAACACAGTACCGTTATCAAGTAGGACGCCAATGGGAAACCAACCACCGACCTGGATGCGGGTGAAATGAATCTTCCGGAAACACCAAACAGAATCACGCACAACGTCTGCCAGCCCCGCCCTCACATAAATAGAGTGACGTCCGCTAAAGGCTCATGGGAAATGTAGTTTATTTGGATCACTGACATAATATCGAGGGACATAATATCGACTCAAAAATATCGTTGACAAAATATCGACAGACAGAATATCGACTTTGTATCTACAAACAGGTAAGTACAAAAATATCGAGTAAACAATTTTGTTTACAAATATGTAGTTTAGAAAAATATCGACTTTATTAAAAACAATGTTAAATTAAATTAATATTAAAAAGTAATTACTAAAATATACTTAAAAATACTTAAATTACCTTATAATAATTAAATAATTAATGAAAGTTATAAAAAATAATTACAATCATATTTGTTAAAACATATATATATAGTAACATAATATAATTAAATATTAATCAATATTATTACCGTAGGATAGCGGAAGTGTAAAAATTACTATTCGCACTCCAGAGAGTGCAACAGTAGGGAAAGCGTTGGATAGCGTAGGGGTAAAAATTACTATTCCCACTCCAGTGAGTGCAACAGTAGGGAAAGCGTTGGATAGCGTAGGGGTAAAAATTACTATTCCCACTCCAAAGAGTGCAACAGTAGGGAAAGCATTGGATAGCGTAGGGGTAAAAATTACTATTCCCACTCCAGTGAGTGCAACAGTAGGGAAAGCATTGGATAGCGTTGGGGTAAAAATTACTATTCCCACTCCAGTGGGTGCAACAGTAGGGAAAGCGTTGGATAGCGTAGGGGTAAAAATTACTATTCCAACTCCAAAGAGTGCAACAGTAGGGAAAGTGTTGGATAGCGTAGGGGTAAAAATTACTATTCCCACTCCAAAGAGTGCAACAGTAGGGAAAGCATTGGATAGCGTAGGGGTTAAAATTACTATTGCCACTCCAAAGAGTGTAACAGTAGGGAAAGCGTTGGATAGCGTAGAGGTAAAAATTACTATTCCCACTCCAGTGGGTGCAACAGTAGGGAAAGCGTTGGATAGTGTAGAGGTAAAAATTACTATTCCCACTCCAGTGGGTACAACAGTAGGGAAAGCGTTGGATAGCGTAGGGGTAAAAATTACTATTCCCACTCCAGTGAGTGCAACAGTAGGGAAAGCGTTGAATAGTGTAGGGGTAAAAATTACTATTCCCACTCCAAAGAGTGCAACAGTAGGGAAAGCGTTGGATAGCGTAGGGGTTAAAATTACTATTCCCACTCCAAAGAGTGCAACAGTAGGGAAAGCATTGGATAGCGTAGGGGTTAAAATTACTATTCCCACTCCAAAGAGTGCAACAGTAGGGAAAGCGTTGGATAGCGTAGAGGTAAAAATTACTATTCCCACTCCAGTGGGTGCAACAGTAGGGAAAGCGTTGGATAGCGTAGGGGTAAAAATTACTATTCCTACTCCAGTGAGTGCAACAGTAGGGAAAGTGTTGGATAGCGTAGAGGTAAAAATTACTATTCCCACTCCAGTGGGTGCAACAGTAGGGAAAGCGTTGGATAGCGTAGGGGTAAAAATTACTATTCCCACTCCCGTGAGTGCAACAGGAGGGAAAGCGTTGGATAGCGTAGAGGTAAAAATTACTATTCCCACTACAGTGAGTGCAACAGTAGGGAAAGCGTTGGATAGCGTAGGGGTAAAAATTACTATTCCCACTCCAAAGAGTGCAACAATAGGGAAAGCGATGGATAGCGTAGGGGTAAAAATTACTATTCCCACTCCAGAGAGTGCAACAGTAGGGAAAGTAAATACTTCGTATAATATATAAAAATATATAAATTAATATCTATAAAAAATTAATTTAAAGTAATTACCAATTTAATATAATATAACAATTAATCAATTAAAATTAGAAAATTAAAATTAATTATTACTATTAGTTACCTATTAATCCAAATTAATTACAAATTAACAATTAATTAATTAACAATTAACAATTATTTAACAATTAATTCAAAATAAATACAATTAAATAAATTGAATTATTTAATTAATTATAAATAAATTACTTCCCACCCTATTCCCCTATAAACCCACAACCCGCTACAGAAAATAAATTAGTAAAATTAACATAATTAGCAATTAATCAATTAATTAAAATTAATTGCCAATTAAAATTTTATTAATTACCGAATATAAATTAATTCAAAATGAATACCAATAAATAAATTTACATATTTAATTAATTATAATTAAATTACTTCCCACCCTATTCCCCTATAAATCCACAACCCGCTACAGAATTAAATTACGCAAAATGTAAAAAAAAACAATTTCATTATTTAAAAATAATTAAAACATAAATACACAATTTTCACACATATAATAACATAGAAAACACTATAAAAAATTCGATACTATTAAAATTTCGATAATTTTAATAACCTATATTATATACTTCGATATTTTTACTTTCTATATTTTTAACATTCGATATTACATTACTTACCTTAAAAACGATATTTTTGATGTCTATATTCTGTCCAGTCGATATTTTGTCCAGTCTATATTTTAAACTCTATATTATGTCCATTCGATATTTTGTAGTCGATATTATGTCTGTTTACCGGTTATTTAATAGCCATTCAGGCCCGGCTGGCTAATTCCTGACAGTATGCCCCCGTCACAAGTGCCTTCTAGGACCAGGCTTGGCAGGGAACCTCAGATGGAAGGATCGAACAGCCCTCAGAGCAAGCACGTTGCTCCACGGTTCCCAAGAGTCATCCTCTGCAGAATAGCCCTTCCAAGATACCAAGTACCAAAGCACACCCCTACGAAGTTTGGAGTCCCGAATGCATCGCACCTCGTATTCCAGCCCACCATCACACACCACAGGCGAAGGAGCCCTCCTCCGGGACATAAGGGCAGGTTTTATCAGGTGGACATGGAATACCGGGTGAATCCGCAAAGACCCAGGCAACTTTAACGTGCAGGCTACATGGTTGATCTTTTTAACAATAGGATAGGGGCCAATATATCAAGGGTGAAACGCGCTACAAAGCTTAAATCGGATATTCTTGGTGGACAACCAAACCTTGTCCCCCACTTTGTACTGCAGGCCGAGTATTCGGTGACGGTCTTCCCAGTTTTTGTAACCCTCCTTGGCCCTTAACAGATGAGACCGCACCCCCTTGTGCACATTCCTTAGCAACTGTACCTTTTCCATCACAGAGGGCTGGTTTTGTAAACCCTCAGGTAGATCAAACGGCAGGGTGTTTGCATCGTACCCATAATTAGCTTTGAATGGAGACATTCCGGTGGATCAATGCCAGGAATTATTATATACTAAGTTATCAAAAAGGAAACGGACACTAGTGGTATAAACTAACCCTCATTAAAGAACTTCTGGGTCGTTTGCCATTTTTAACTATTTTTTCCTTTTTTGCACAGTTTTCTTTACACTCCCCTTATTTCACTCTGAATTCTCTGGACACTGCACCCTAGACAAGAGGCGCCTCGGGTGAGGCCGGCAAATTCACTACTTCGGAGTAGCCTATGATAACTGCCACAACTCTAATGTGGGGCGGATGAATCAGATATACCGCACCTTCTCTAACCATTACTTAGAGTTTTTTGAGGCTACTCTGACCTGTATTCCTTATGCCAATGGCCATAAGGTGTAACTAGTGTCCGTTTCCTTTTTGATAACTTAGTAACTAACCTTGGGGAATGAAACGGAGATCTCGATCCCTTATCCCTCCTTCTGATTAATAGGAATTATTATATGCCAGTTCAGCCATCAACAACAGCTCAACCCATGACTCATGAGCCTCCTTGGAATAACACCTGAGATATCTTGTCAATATCTGGTTCAACCTCTCTGTCTGTCCATCGGTCTGCGGATGGAAACTAGTAGAGAGAGTTGAATCTATGCTCAAAGCCTAACACCACATACGCCAAAAACGTGCTATGAACTGGGGTCTCGATCCGATACAATTTCCTTGGGGATACCATGCAAGCGAATGACATTACTAGCCAGCAATTGAGCAGTTTGTCCCGCTGTGGGGAGATTCTTACAAGGGATAAAATGCCCCATCTTTGTAAGGCTGTCCACTACCACCAGAATGGCCAAATACCCCTGATCAGTAGGTAAACCTGACACAAAATCCAGGCTAATGTTCTGCCAAGGACAATTAGGTGTAGGCATTAGCATGAGTTTCCCTTTCTTCCTGGTATTCTCCCCTTTGGCTCTTGCGCATTCCTCACAGCGCGATACCCATAAAGCAACATCCTTTGCCAAAGTCTCCCACCCAAAATGTCTCTGAATCAAATGAACAGTTTTACGTATGCCGGGATGCCCAGCCAGGGGTACCACATGGCACCTTGCAAAAGCCTTTTTTTGTAGTTCAACTGTGGGAAAAAATAATCGATTGTCGTGAAACGGTAAACCTTGCCTCACCCCTCTTGCAGGTTTCCTAGTTGCCCATGTTTCCCATTCCCCTAGGGTTTTGTGAACCTTCACCTCCTCCAAGAATGTTTCAGCACGTACCACACACACCACCCTAGCTGCTGGAATAATGGCCTGAGTGTCCACCTCCCTTGGCATGGCAGGCATTATCTACCGGGACAGAGCGTCTACCTTTCGATTTTCACTACCAGGCCTAAAGGTCACCACAAAATCAAATTCTGCAAAGAAGAGCATCCAACGCATCTGTCTCTGCGTTAGATGCCTAGCAGAGGTTATGTATTGGAGGTTACGGTGATCTGTGTACACAGTGATGGTATGACGTGCTCCCCACAAATACTGTCTCCACTCTTGAAAGGCTCTTTTGATGGATAGGAGTTCTTTCTGGGCTATGGTGTAGTTAGATTCAGCCGGACTCAGCTTTTTAGATAGATAGGCTATTTATTTATTTTATTTATTTATTTATTTCAAAGGTTTTATATAGCGCTGCTGGACCCAAGAGTATCGGAGTGCTTTACATGGAGGTGAACAAAGTGAGATAAATGAATGCTTGTGCGGAAAACAGAAAAACAAAAAGCAAATATACATAATGACAGTGCAATCGGCAGAACTAAGGGGGCTATAGGGAGAAAAAAAAGAGATAAAATTAAGGGGGAAATAAGAGATTGAAAGATAGGAGAAAGAAGGAGTGTGGAGAGAGAGAGTATGGGGTGATTGAGAGGGGGTGGGGAGAGGAGTGGACGTGCGAGGAGAAAAGAGTAATTGAGAGTTAGGAGAGAGAAGGAGGTGTGGAGATGGGGAGTGAAAATAAGAAGGGATTGAGAGGGGGATGGGAGAGGTGCGGACATGCGAGGAAAGAAGAGTGAGCATGTTCAGGAACGATAGCATTAGATACTCCAGTATTTGTTGAGAAGAAGTACTTTGAGTTCTTTTTTGAAGAGAGAGTAAGAGGGGTTGCAGCGAAGATCCTTGGGGAGAGAGTTCCAAATTGTAGGAGCGTTACCAGAGAATGCACGGGATTGGGTCTTTTGACATTTGAGTCTAGGAGGGATAAGGACAAGGGAGTTAGTGCTTTTCAGGGACCCGGAGCATTCTGCTTTGTGTAGTTTGGTTGCAAGGTAAGAAGGTGTGTTTTGGTGGAGAGCTTTGGGACCGATGCGGGCGATTTTATAGGTGGATCTTCCTTCTATTGGGAGCCAATTGAGGTTTTTGAGGACGGGGGAGATGTGGTCAAATTTTTTACAGTCAGAGATGAGTCTCGCAGCTAGATTGAGGACAGATTTAATCGGAGCAAGATGGATTTTAGGAGTGCTGGCCAAAGTGGCATTACCATAGTCAATCCTAGAAAGGACAAGCGATTGGACAACGAGCTTGAAATCGTCGGCTGGAATAAATGGTTTAATTTTCTTGAGGTGGAGAAGGGTGAAAAGAGCACTTTTTGCTGCATTTTTAATGTGGGGTATGAGATTAAGTTTCTGGTCAATACTGATCCCTAGGGATTTAACGGAATTAGAAGTGGAGTGTGAACAGTTAAGAGCTTTGATGTCATTGATCCAGAGTTGGATGGGACGGGAATTGTTTTTGGGGGAGAACAGTATGATTTCAGTTTTTTTCATGTTTAGTTTGAGATGGTTCCGATGGAACCAGGTTTGAACTCTAGTCAAGGTGTCATTGAGGTGAAGTATATCTTTGTGGGATTTGATCTTGTAGTATAATTAGGTGTCATCAGCATAGAGGTGGTAACTGATATTAGCTTGTTTGAGGATGACAGTGAGTGGTTCCATGAACAGATTGAATAGGGTTGGGGAGAGGATGGATCCTTGAGGGACGCCGAGTGAGACGGGTTGGGTTTTAGAGAGGAAGTGGCTGAGCTTGATTTGTTGTGATCTATTTTGAAGGAATGAGGAGAACCATTTGAAAACATTACCTTCTAGGCCAAATCGAACTTTTAGAGTGTTGAGAAGGGTGGGGTGGTGTACAGTATCAAAAGCAGATGAGAGGTCGAGGAGGATTAGTATTGAGGATACCCCTTTGTCTAGTGAGAGATGGATGTCATCGGTAATGTTTAGCATAGCAGTTTCTGTACTACATCCCTTTCTAAAGCCAGATTGGAAAACATCAAGTAGATTGAAGGTGATGATGTGTTTTCTAATTGTAATAGGACACATTTCTCAAGGGCTTTAGAGAGGAATGGAAGGTTAGAGATAGGGCGAAGGTTGTTAAGGTCATTGGGGTCAGTCGTGGGGTTTTTAAGAATGGGTGTGATTTGACCAAGTTGAAGAGAGGCGGGACGCAGCCAGTGGAAAGAGAGGAGTTGACGATATTGGTCCATATAGGGGCGATGGTAGATTTAAGTTCTTGAACCAAATGGGCGGGAAGAGGATCTTTGGAGTGGGAGGAAGGTTTGAGTTTGGCAATGATATTAGTGATCGTAGATTCAGATACTGGACTAAAGTCACTCCAAGAGGCATTGTTTTTAGCTGAGGGGCTTTGTTCCGGAACGGGGTCTGGTTGGGAGAGAGCAGGGAGGGCTTGAGAAGGATTGAGAGGTGTTGAGACAGTGAAGGAAGGTGAGTTAGAGGTGGTGGAGAGGGTGTGTTAGATGGGGGGAGGTTGGAGTGAAAGTGGGAGGGAAGAGAAGGATAGTTGGATCATATTGATTTTGTTAGTAAAGAAGCTGGCAATTTCTTGGCATCTGTCAGTAGAGGCTAAAATTTTAGGAGGGCCAGTGGAAGTTTGTTTTTTAACAATGTTAAAGAGTTCTCTAGGGCGGTTTCTCGCATGATCAAGCTGTGACCGGAGAAAGGAGGCTTTTTCATTGAGCAGTTCTAAGTAGAGCCAGATTCTCAACGGTTGGATGGTTCCTCCAAACCCGTTCAGAATGTCTAAGGGTCTGTCTTTGATTATTTAGTTCAGTATTGAACCAAGACTTAGGAGGGATGTTTTTTTGTTGTTTGAGTTTGATTGGAGCAATTTGGTCGAGGGCTTCAAGAATAGAGTTATTATAGTGGTTAGTTAGATCGGTGGTGCTGTCAGAGAGTGGGGAAGAAGTAAGCGGTTCTTCATTGTGGATTCCAATTGGCCAGGAGGAATGAGGTGATGGTTGCGTGTGGGTTTCTTTGGTAAAGTGCTGATGGGGGTGGGGCGAGAAAAGGATCTGTTCATGATAAAAAGGATTAGGTAGTGGTCAGGCCAGTCTACCGGAAGTATGTTAGATAGGGAGGCCAGATCACAGCTAGTCATAATAGCATCGAGGGTGGCACCTTTGTTATGGATAGGAGAGTGGCAGAGTTGGGTCATATTGGTGACGTCCATGGTGTCATTAAATAAGATGACCGCAGGGTCATCATTTTTGTTCCAATGGATGTTGTAGTCAACGAGAAAGAGATTTTTAGGGTGTGAGAGTGACGCTTGGCTAATAAGATCAGTCATTTCTTCCGTAAAGGGGATGTTATTTCTAGGGGGGTGGTAGATCGTGTGTAACCGGGTGGAGGGGGAGTCAGGTATAATGAGATTGGCGCAAAGGTATTCAAAGGATGAAGGATCTTGTAGGGGGGACAAGAGAGATGTTAAGTTCAGCTTTAAAAATTAAGGCGAGTCCTCCTCCTGTTTGTTCGATTCTATCTTTCTTAATGATAGAATAGCCAGGGGGAACAGGTAAGTCGAGGATGGGAGTGGAGTGGGCGGTGAGCCAGGTTTCAGTTAGGAATGCGATATCAATGTTTTCGCTGAGAATGGTTTCTGCAATCTCAGTAGCATGGCATGAGGCGGATCAGCAATTAATCAGCATGCAATATAGGGGAGTGGGGTCGGGCGATTGGGAGGGGGGGCAGGGGGATAGGTCTAAGTTGTTGTGGAGGTCTCGGGGAGGTCGGAGGAAGGGGGAGTCTGCTAGTTCCAAAGAGAACTGGGATATTAGACTGATGCATAAGGGGGAAAATGGGCAGGGGTGGAGAGGGAGAGATGGGAGAATTTGTAGAAATGTTAACTTCCGAGGTTGTTGGGTGAGTACCAATTTGCTGCGGTGAGGGCATTTTGTCAATGTAGGGAGGGACTATTAAGGAAGGATGAGTGTGTAAGGAACTGGTTGTGTCGTTATTAAAGTGGGGAGGAGTGTTGCTGTAGGTAATAGTGTTTGGTGGGCAGAAAGTGGATGGGTTGCGGAGAGTGTCATTGTGTGAGGAGATGGTTTTAGTAAGGAGTGAGATATCACTTCTGAGTGAGGAGAGTTCTAAGACTAGGGATGTGAGGACCAGTTCAATATTAGGGGATGCCAATGTGTGGTTAGATAGGAGTGGTGGATCCGTATTTATTGGGAAGTTGACAGTGTTGGGGTTGGTTGGAGGGGAAAGTGTGGAGGATGGGGGAAAACCTGGAGGGGGAGGGGGTGGGATTAAAATGCGGGGGAGGATCATTTTTGTGGCGCAGAAGTGAACACGAGGAGAAAGGAATAAAGTTATACTTTTCGGGCTGACAGTTTGGAGAAAGTGGCACAGAGGAAATAGGAGGTGGCGAACCTGTTGACTTGAGGATTGTCGAAGATAACAGGGAGGTGAGAGGGGGTGATTGTGGAGGGTACATGGTGGCTGCTAAGGGGGTGTGGGGATGTGAGCCAGAGGGAGAGATGGTATGTGAGTCGTAGGGAGGGAGGAGTGTAGGAGAGAGTGTGTGTTTGGAAGGGGGTAGTACCAGGGGGTACGTGGCAGCAGGAGAAGTGAAATGTGAGTCAGGGGGGGAGGTGCATAGAAGGGAGATTATTAATGGAGCACGGGGGAACCAGGAGGTAAGAGGCAGAGGGGGAATTGGTAAGGAGGTCGGGGGTGGGAGGAGTGTGGAAGAGAGTTTGTAGTTAGAATCAGGGGGGACCAGGGGGTAAGTGGGGGATGTTGGAGGTGTCGTTGAGGGAATGAGTGGTGTGGTGCAAGGGGGAGGGATGTGGAAGAGGAGGTCAAGAGGAGAGACGTGTGAGGCAGAGCCTAGTGCATTAGGTATTGGTAGGGGAGCAAGAGTAGGTGTGTGGGTAACCAGGGGATTAGACGAAGTGAAGTACTCGAAGGGGGGGATGGTGAGTCGTTGGTGGCAGAGAAGGGAAGGGGGCATGTACACTAGAAGATTGTGAGATAAGGGAGTCGTAGCAGGTTATAATGTTGAGAGCGAGGGAGGTAAGTAGAGATTGAGAATAGTCAGTTTGATTGTGGGAGGGGGAGGAGGGGGAGAAAGAGAGAGGGGATACAATGGGGTGTGAATAGTCATTATGAGTGTGTGAGGGGGAGGAGGGGGAGATATTGAGAGGGGATACAATGGGGTGAGGGAGTGGTGGATCTGAACTAGTACCGGAGATGTAAGTGGGGGAGGTCATTTGCGGTTGGGAAAGGGAAACGTTGTTGAGAGTAAGAGAGGGAGAGGGAAGGTCGGGAAGAGGTGATAGGAGGGAGGGAGAAATGAAGGGTGAAGAAGGCAAAACGAGTTGGGATAAATCAGAGAGATGAAGTGTGGGGGTCTGGGATGGGATGGGGTGATGAAGGGGGTAGAGGGGGTGAGATGGCAGGTTTCAGGGATTGAGTGAGGCTTTGGGATATAGTGCAAAAGTGTTGTTTAAAGATGTCGAGGTGGTTTTCAGACGCTTGGATGAGTATGGTTCCGGATTTGAAGATGGAGATATCTATTTCGCATGGGAAGGACGAAGATGGTGTGGTGGAGAGTTTTAGACCGTAAGGGATATTACGTGAATTAGAGATAGGGAGGTAGCCAAAAATAGGCTTTTCCATTTCGATGGACGTTTAGTGAAGAAGACGAAGTTGGTGATAGGTGAGGTGTTAAGGCTGTTATGGTGATCAGCAAATAAGGTTTTTGGGTGTAGACAGAGCATTTTATGTTTGAAATTTTTCCTACCATGTTTGGAGAGATGGGGGGGTAGTTGATGGACCAAGAGTTTGGGCCGAGTTTAGAGATGGGAGGGGTTGAGATTGAGGGTGGAAGAGTGAGTGGAGGTTTGGAGAAAAGGGGGAGAAAGGGGATGAATAGCAGATTGGATCGCACTGATCCTCGAAGGGCAGACGGGAGGTGGAAATATAGCATAGAGAACAATTAGAATAATAAATTGAAACAGATTACAATGACAGGACATGAGGGTGAGCTAAACAGAGGAACTTCAAAATATACAATGTAACAAAATATATATATAGGAACATCAAAATATACAATAAAACAGAATATATAACGACAGATTACACATTAGGATAAAGTGCAAAGTGAAGGAGGACACAATATCATAAACAGTCTAAAATAGAAGAATCAAAATTGAAATATATGACAAATAAATTACAAATATATGTAGAAAATAAAATGCCATGTGGAAGAAGGACATAACTTAATACACAATCAAATAGTTAAAGAATTAAAGATGAAAAATATATAGAGCCAGTTGAAGTGCACAGCAAAGAAATCACAAATCCAGAATTAAAATTAAATTTTTGTATAAAGTGCACGCATGAAGGGGGTAGAGATAAAGTAAGATAAGTAAGAATAAAATAATATGGAATAGCATACAGTGAAGATAACTGGTTCTGAGGGGGGTATAGTGAGGTTAAAGAAAATGAGGTGAAAAAGGAAATGACAAGAAGAGATGTAGGAGATATAAGGGAGCTGGTTGCGAGATGAAGTTAAATAAGATAAAGAGCAGAGATAGCGGGCATGGGCTTATAGTTGTGATTAGAGATCAGGACTATCTTCAAAGATGGCCGCCAAATTTGTAGAGGAGAAAGCAGTCCATGTTTAGTGTCTATGTCACAAATAGGTGAAATCAGTCCTTTCTTAGTGTCTATATCACCAATAGGCAGGAGGAGCACATTGTCGAATAGGTAGAGAGCATCAAAATGGAGGCCAGATAAAAATTGTTAATGACCGAGAGTAAACGAAATGGACTCAGCACGCTAGATCGTTCTTAATGATTGAATCCAGAGATGAATCAAGGAATTGCATCTAAAGAAATGGTAAACATCGAGAGACTAGTGAGGGCTAACAAAGACCATAAGGCAAGGATTAAAGGGCAATGATCGAGTCAGAGACGCTCGGCCAGGGAATATACAGACCCAACCAACCACCATCAGGGTCGGCGAGTACGTCTAGGTAGGAGAGGTGGCCAAGGCGGTAGAGGACTCAGTCGACCAGGTATCGATGATTTGGGTGAGGGGGCGGGTCTTCCAATTGGCCGAGGACAACCAGAGCATCCGTTGCCTCCGTCGCAAAGCCCCGTAAGCGAGTGATGAGGGCTGGAGCCTTAAACCCACGATCTGCCTGGGCGGGCGGAGAACAGCAGAGCCCCCACTGATCTTACCAGAAGTAATGTGGCAGCCCAGGACATCGGCCAAAAGCCATGATCTGCTCCTTGTAGGGTCCTTTGGTAGGAAAATTCACCCGAACAGCAGAGCCCCACTGATCTTACCAGCAGCAATGTGGCAGGCCAGGATATCAGCCAGGCAGGAGCGAAGCCGCCTACACTGTGCATCAAGGGCGGGTGGCGTACTGAACAATGTCGGGCGGCGGGGGTGTCTCGGGCAACCTGCCGCCTCCAAGCTGTGTGTGGGCATGCAGACCGGTAGACAGCAGCACCCAACAGAAAGAAAATGGAAAATAGTGAGGGGGAACGAGGACTCCCTCCCCTTGAGCGCGAGGGTCGACCACACGATCGTCAGCTGTGAGACTCCGCCAGGTCTCCGTCTCCGAGAATCAAAGCCCCGAGCAAAGCTCAAGGGGCTGGACGGAGGTCCCACAGGAAGGGAGCAGCGGGAGCAACACGTTCAGGTCAGCCCAAAACGATGCAGACCAATCTCAGAGAAGCCAGCTCCGCAGAGGCACCAGGACGGAAAGCGGCAGTCGGCGGTTCAAAGCACGGAGGCAGCATCCGCATCGACGGGGGACACGGCAGGGCATCCAGCTCAGAGGCAGCCTCGAGGGGGTCCCGGCAGTGCACTCGGCTCAGCAGCAGCGTCGAGGGGGTGCCGGCAATGCATTCGGCTCAGCGGTAGCACCGAGGGGTTCCCGGTAGTGCACTCAGCTCAGCGGCAGCATCGAGGGGGTCCCGGCAGTGAACTCGGCTCGGTCGAGAAGAAACAAACAAGCAGCCTCGTCGACTGGATACCTCCAACTCCGTGAGTAGAGATCAAAAATTAATTTCAGTATCGTCTGTGGACAAAGTAGGTGTGTGTTAAGCGGAGATGGATTTTAGGTTTATCCGGGGATTTTCACCAAAAAGGTGATCCCTAAACCAGGAGCTTTTCTTTCTGCTCCGAATGGAGCTGCCCAGTGTGTTGATCCCTCTGTGATAGCACAGCCCCAATAGTCTCATCGGAAGCATCAGCTTCAACCACAAAAGGGTGCTCCAAGTTAGGATGGGAAAGCACCGGAGCAGTGATAAACGACTTCTTTAGATAATCAAACGCCTCCCCAGCCTCTCTAGTCCAGAGAAAAGGTGCCCCCTTCCTCAACAGCTTAGTGATGGGAACTGCCACTTTCGAAAAATGAAGTATGAACCTACGGTAATAATTGGCAAACCCTAGGAAGCTTTGAACCTCCCTCACATTCTTTGGGGCGGGCCATTCCTGCACTGCCTTAACCTTGCGTTCTGACATTTGCAGGCCCCCAGGGCTAAGCATCACCCCCAGAAATTCCACCTCAGCCACCCCAAACTCACACTTGCTCAATTTTACATACAACCGATGTTCACGCAATTTGTCCAACACCTTACATACTTGCTCTGTGTGACACGACTCTTCCCTGGAGTAAACCAAAATATCATCGATGTAAACCACCACAAAGAGGTCTACATACTCCTTCAAAACATCGTTGATAAAAAAATTGGAAAGCCGCAGGGGCATTGCACAAGCCAAACGGCATAACCAAATATTCGTATAGGCCATACTGCGTCTTGAAAGCTGTCTTCCACTCATCCCCGTCACGGACCCTGACCAAGTGATAAGCTCCCCTTAAGTCTAATCGGGTATATATCTTTGCTTCCCTTACTTGATCAAGCAGTCCTGGAATGAGGCGGAGAGGATACCTATTGCGGATGGTGTTTTTGTTCAAAATGCGGTAGTCCACACAAGCCCGTAAATCCCTATTTGCTTTCACAATGAAGAACAGAGGAGAGGCCGCAGGGGAGCGGGATGGTCTGATAAACCCAATGCTCAAATAATGATCTAAATATTCTTTCAAATGGGTGGTTCCGGGCACTGACAAGGCATAAACCCTACATGTAGGTATAGTAGCACCGTCCACTAAGTCTATGCGGCAATCGTACTCCCTATGAGTAGGCAACGTTTCCTCTTTGATTTCGCTAAAAACATCCCCATAAGACACATACTCCTCAGGGAGCAGAACCTCTTTCTCAACCGCGGTGGCTGCAAGATATGGAATAGCCAAAACTGCTACTTGTGATGTAAGCCATGGGACAAAATGTTCCTGGCAATTCACGGGCAAGAACTGAAATGATTTTGTTTTCCAATTAATGGCAGGGTTGTGGTGGCATAGCCAGGGCATTCCTAAGATAACCTCGTACTGAGGAGCATTTATGATGTTCAAAGTTAGAACCTCTGAGTGTCTCTCACCCTGTACATCTACGGACAAAACCACTTTGTTTGTTCTTTCTGTGATGTGACCGGACTTAAGAGGCTGACCGTCTACCGCTAACACTTCCTTAGGATTCTTCCTAGGTACTTGGGGTAAATCAAGACGGGTCACCAACACATCATCTATAAAATTACCGGTAGCCCCGGAATCAAGCATAACCAATACCTGATGTTGCTGCTGCTCGCATTCAAGAGTCATTGTATTCACGAAATGTGACTCAGTCTCCCCTATCCCCTTAGTGGATAAAGATGTAAGCTTCCAATCCTGAATGCCTTCTTCCCCTTGTCTCTGGTATACATTCTTTTCTGACTCATTAACAGTGGAGGATATCGGCACTCTTTTGTTTCTGTTCCAAGTGTTAGGAGTTTTAGGTTTGGAAGGGCATTCTCTCACATAATGCCCTTTCTTGCCACAGAACATACATAATCCCTGTACTCTCCTACTCTCCCTTTCTTCTCTAGATAAAGGGGCTCTGAGTGCCCCTATTTCCATTGGTTCCGTACTGGTATCGGGTATACCCAGTACCTTGCGTGGGGGAACGATCATGTCTGTAAGAACCTCTCTCCCATTTCCTCCTGTCACCCCCTCTTTCAGCCATCCGGCCATCCAATCGTAACGCTAAATTAATCATATCCACACAAGTGGTGGGCTGGGGATCAATCTGTGCCACCACGTCCTTTAACTTCTCTCTCAACCCCTGATAGAACAGAGACATACGTTTTTCCTCAGGCCATTCAGCTTCAGCCACTAAACGATTAAAAGTGGTTAGATATGTTATCAATTCACCCTTTCCTTGCCGCAGCTCAAGCAATTCTTTGTCAGCACTAAAAGTAGTGGCCCGACGGTCACATACCCTCTCAAATTCCGTTCTGAACGCTGACCAATCTGACAGTATTGCATCATTGTTTTTTACCAATGGCACTGCCCAATTAGCCGCATCCCCCACTAGATACGAAATAGCGAAGGCTACTCGGGAATGATTGTTTGGGATGACGAAGGTTTGCATGAGAAGTGCAACAATACCTGTGTTAGGAACACTTGTATCTTACAGGGATCACCTGCATATCTTTTAGGGTTGGCCAAAGGAATGGGTGGGGTACCGTTACTTGTATTTGAGATGTTGCAGAAGAAGCACTAAAAGGATTCCTAGAAAGCTGGTCTACCTTGTCTTTCAATGCCGCTGTCTCTGCCTTTGAGGAGGCCAATTCCTGCTGAACCAATACCAACGCATGCAACACATCCTCCATGGAGGCCATACTTGCTACAACGGGACCAGGCAGAGTGAAATACTTGGGTGCGTGATTCTGTCAGGACGCACTCCGCAGGATCCAACTGCAGCAAGTATGTTCCACCTCCGGGCCTCACCAACACACTGACATATATAAATACACAGGGTGTTCTAGTGATCGGGCGAGGGAAGGGAAGGAAGGGAACAGCAGGGAAAGGGAAGCTGCAAAAGAAAGCACACCAGATTATAACATACACATATATCTACTACTCTCATTGAATTCTCGCTAGTTGTGTTTTGCTATTCACCTGAATCATGCTCTCAATGACTCCTGCTTCTGCAGAGGTTTCACAAGAACTCATAGAATCTTCCTTCCATTTCATTTCATTTCATTTTGTTTATTATGTTTTGGAACTCCAAAGAGGTCCACATAAAAAGATACATAATACAGAGTACTCGTTCAAATGCAAAAAACATTTACAAATTTTACTAAAGTACAAAATACTCAGCACAACACAGTTAATAAAAACCCTCTAGTAAATATCTAGAAAACATTTTAAAAAGTTAAAAATACTAAAACAGAACATTTCATTGGGAGGATTATATAAAGCATGTAAGAAAGAATTGGCAGTAAGAATATTCAATTTCAAACATATTTGTCTTAGCCACTTACGACGAAATAAACAAAGTGCAGGACATATAAAGAGAACATGTATACAGTCCTGAATAAACAAATTACAAAAATTACAAATTACAGAACTACCATACCACCTAGCCACAACATTATTTAGAGGGAGTAGATCCAGCCTGAGGAGAAGCCAAAACCGCCGAATGCCATGGGATAGGTTCCAGGCGACATAGGGTTGCATGTGTTTTAATGCATAAGTATCAGTAAGAGGGGTTACTCCCTTCTTTACAAGAATGGATTCCCTGTCCAACCTGAAACTGAGATCCCACGAGGCCTGTTTCAACAGTGATTTTAACTGAACGGCAGACAAAGTAAAAAGAGTACTCTCCTCCAATTGTAGAAGTGCGACAGCCCTTCTGAAATTCTTTACAATTAGGGCGAACTCCCTTAAAGTGCCCAGCAATTCCGACTTCATTAAGTGTCTCAAAGTCCCCACTTCCCCTCTGGCCAGACTGGCTACCCATCGCACTAGCCCTGCCAAGCCCTGCACCCAACTACTACGGATGCCGAACTCAAGTCTCAGGGATGCCACTGTGCAGGCGGTGTTAATGGAGGCTAAAAACCGTAGAATTTTACCTTTAGTAACATGTAAAAAGCCCCATTGCCCTAGATCGACTATTTCAATTCCATACAAAAGGGATGACTGGATTTTTGCCCTAAAAACCTCTAGCAGGTAAGAGAAATGTTCTCTTTGTGGCAGAGTATAATGCACTCAAGCTTTTACCCTGAGACAGGGCCTTCCGGGTATTATTATCAATGTGGGCCTTGTCACTTAGGTTATCAGATATTATTTTCCCCAGGAGGACATAAGACTTAACCACCTCCAGCTTATGACCTCCTACTGACCAACAAAAGTTCTCATATTTTGTTTTTTTCCTCCCTGAGATACACATAATTTTACTTTTAGCTGCATTTATCTTTAAGTAATGGGATTCAGGAAAAAGGTGCAGAGCGTGCAGACGATTATTTAGCCCTTTGGGCGTTAAGTCCAATATAAGGATATCGTCCGCATATAGCAAACAGGAAATTGGAGTTCCCCCAATGATGGTGCAATACCATCACAAGCAGATAAGGACGTAGGGAGATCTGAAATGTATAGGGAAAAAAGCAGGGGAGCCAAAAGACAACCCTGCTTTAGTCCGTTGATGGAAGGATAACCCCCTTTCCCCTCCTTGAAGGACTTAGCACCATGTATCTGAGTGGAGGGCCTTAACCAAATCTAACAGGAGGGGAGGCATGCCTAAAGTGGCAAATTTTCTCCACAGCAACAGCCGATCCACTTTGTCGAACGCTGTGGAGAAATCTATAAACGCCGCAAAGACTCTTCCTCCACGAACCCTTATATATTTATCAGAAATTATCTGAAGTGCGGTAAGGTTGTCCAAAGTACCTTGTCCCTTGCGGAAGCCTGTCTGTTCTAAAGGTAATATGTGATTCCTATCAACCCAGTCGTTAATCGAATATAGGAGGCATTTAGAGAAGACTTTACCAATTGCGTCGAGCAGGGCAATTTGGCGGTAATTCTTGGGTTCATTCCTATCTCCTTTCTTGAACAGTGGCACCAATATGCTCCCTTTCCAGGACGAGGGGACGGATTTACTCAATAAACAAAATCTAAATATGAGGAACAGAATTTTGCTCCAATCAACTGAGTCCTGTTTCAGGAGGGATATTGGGAGCTCATCAGGCCCCATTGCACCAGAAAGGCGCAGTTCCTTTATGGCCAGTTCGATAGTTTTTTCAGAAGGGAAGTCTAGTAGAAAATCACTATTATTACAGAATCCCCCATACTCGGCCACCGACCCATTACTAGCATATAAATTAGCGATGTAATTGACCCAGATTTGTTCAGATATGGGGATTGGACGGGGACTGACTCTTGTTCCACAACCCTCCCCGATTAGAGACCAGAATAATCTTGCGTGACCGTTTACTACGGCCTCTCGCAGATTAATCCATAAGGAATCCTCTTTTTCTTTTTTTATTTTAATCTTGGCCCTACATCTCCTTCTTTTTAAGAGGACTATTTTGCGGTATCTTTCGGGGGATCTGGACAAATATTGTTCCCTCACCAATTTATTTATTTCCTTATTTAAGAGAATGACTGATCTGGGAAGTATGGACTTTTTTGTAGTTAAATTGAGTTTTCTTGCGGCTAGAGTGACCTCCTTCATAAAATTCTCAAAAGAAATTAATTCGGCCCCCAGCCAATTATGAAGATCTTTTAATGTTTTATCCAGGATATGTTCCAGGCCCTTCATGGCTTTCGAGTTCCAAAAACATCTTCCAGTTTTATTACTAAAATTGACCAGATCACCATTAAGGGACCAGGGGTCGGCATGAGGCGGATATATAGAGAGGGTTATAGTAATCAGCTTATGATCGCTGAATAAAGTCTGAGAGACCACCAGATCACTCAGAAGATAAAACATGCAATATTCAATGATTATATAATCCAAGATCGACTCGCTTTGATTGGATTTGTGCGTAAAGTGTGCTGGTGTATCGGAAGGAAGACTTCCGTTTGCTATAATACCCTCGGTTTCAGACAGTTCTTTCAAGAGCAATTTCCCTCTCTTATTTGTTCTAATTTTATCTGGGAAAAAAGCTTGTGGGATCTGAAAATATTCCTCTTTAAGATTGTTTCTTAATAGATCCAAGCTTAAATTTGAGACTTTGCAGTTGAGATCACCCAATAAAATTACATGGGGGGGGGGAACTTTATCTTTAATTTGTTTAATGAAAGCAAAGACTTGTTTTAATACTCCATTAAAACAGTCATCGGGGGGGATGTAAGCATTTATTATTACCAGGGGTTTTTTCTTTTCACGTTGTCAAAACTAAATAGTGTCACCGCCTGAACAAGGTTACTTGGATCTAAGTGGTGAGAATAATTCCACTTTATCCGATTAGATAGCAGGCATGCAATTCCCCCTTTAGCGTGTCCCCTCTTAGAGGGTACAGCCCCTCCTTCTAGGACAAAATAATCCCTCCCTATAATCATTTTGTCCACACACCACGTCTCTTGAATACAAATCACACTAATTCAGACACTCTGTTCATCACCACCCCCTTTTCTGAATCATTTTGTCCACCACAAGCGTGGAAGGGTATACTCAGATGTGAGTCCCTTGCTCATTGCACCATCAGGATTCAAGCAAGCCGGGCCGACGACGGCTGAAATGCCAGAAACCGGTCCCCGGAAGCTTGTTTCCTTCCCAGTATAAGAATTGGCTTGGTAGTTTGGTTTGCCCTGTTCCCATCATGCACTGGGACAGGAACAGACTAATTTGCATGTAGCCAGGTTCTGAGCTGGGATGGTGCAGTGAGCTAAAAAACGGTGATGGATCAAGCCCTGATCTTTGGACTGGGTAAGAGTGGTCTGCTTAATTCAGACACTCTGTTCATCACCACCCCCTTTTACAAATCACACTAGCCTTCAAAGAATTAAGATACTACATCTTTTCGGGACTGTTATTAATTCCAGCAGCATTCCATGAGATAATTTTTAAACTGTTGCTAAAGATGAGAAAATAGTTTAGGGTTGTCAGTTGATGTACCTGATAGAGCACCAGGTAACCAATTCCATTGCTGACTATCCTCTACTTTATTACCATTTAGGGATAAAGAGGGAGGAATTATATGTGTCACTAGACGTTTAGATTTAGTAATGCAGATCTTTAGGTCCTCAAAGAAGGTAGGAGGACCGGCTTGTCTCGAGCTCAAGGACCTCCTATCAGAGCAATCATTTCTACAGATGGAGAAGGGAGGCATTACGTCGATCCCACGACTTTGAAAGCTCTCAGCCTGCCTCAGAATGAGGTTCACAATAAGTTTGGAATAGAACCTTACCCTGGTGCATGATCCTGCCTCAACTCTCAAGATTGAGACCAAATCTATGTCATTGGTTTGGATTAGCTTCAGACTCTCCATCTCTTTGAAGCACTTAAGAAGCGAAGATCTATTCAGTTTTAAGTCAGGATCAAAGAGAGGGAGGAAATCTAACGTCAGCGTGTCTATACTATCCTCTGATGGATTTACCGAGGATTTTTTGGAGCATGCTGCATCTTCTACCAAGGCAAAAAAAGAGCGAGCCATTGGATTAAGGGCAGATGCTACACTAGGAGCTGGTTTTATCATCTTCACTATCGGAAAAGGATTTGTTGACTTCCCCAATCCAATATTAGGACTTCCTGAATTGGGATTCGTACCACTGGAGATAATGTCGTTGTACTCAGAGGGGGGAGCTAGAACATCGTCTATTTGCATATTGGAGCCCGGCTTCGGATTTCCATCTTCAGTCCCAACAGTAACCAGCAAAGAATTATTATCATCACTCTTAACATGCGAGTCTTGAAGATCATCAAAGATTATTTGTCTCTGCCTCTTTTTTCTAATTCTGCGGATAGGTTTCCTCTTTTTTCCTCTACTCTTTTTTTGGCTTTTCCATTTTTTCTTTTTCCCCCTTCTCCTTAGTCTCTTGGGCAAAAATAGGAAACAACTCTTTAACAGAATTTAAATCAGCTACTTCGCCAGTTTCTTCTGCAACTTCAAGAACCAAGTCCGCAATACAATTGAATGCAGAAGATTTAGGGGCTGATAGTAGCTCGTTTCTAGTGGTAACAGCCAGGGTATTCTGGGCTAAATTATGAGGAGAGTCCAAGGGCTTAGTTTCTGGAGTGATATCACCACAGAATTTGGGCCCTAGCAAACCATCTTGAGGATCTAAACTGGGTAACTTTTCCAAAGAATTATTTAAAAGGACCTTCAATATCTAGGTAACTGTTTCCAGAACACAATCAGAACTACCCACAAATTTACCCAATAGCAGTAGTATAGATGACAGCAGATGTTCTAAAGCGATCAAGGACTCCGAGATAGGTTTATCAAGTCTCTCTGGACAGGGGAAAAAAGTTGGATGAATGCCTGATATATTCAGCTCAGGGCTTTTTGAGATGTTTGACTGGGAGGAAATATATAGGGATTCAACAGAAGGGGTACTACTATAAAGTTGGAGACCTGAAGGAATGGAGGCAAGCGGGGTCTTCATGGCCGCAGATAGCTTCAAAGATCCATCTACTAAGTACCGCCCACAGAGCTCCAAATCAATGTCTAGCATTTGAGAGTCCTCATTACCCACTTCCCTTTGGTGGGAACCACCTGCTAGTTCTTGAATCAAGTTGATCCCAGGCATTGAGGGAATATTATGCTGCTGCACACACTCAGCTCTGGGAACGGGCGACTTAGCATAAAGGGGAGCAGTAAGTTGTGTCGGATTAATTACATCACAAACCAGTGAGCTCTTGGCTAATTTATTTTCCATAGGCGGACCCTCCAGTGCCGGCTTAGGAGACCCCACAAGGGAACACACTACACCAATATCCGAAGTCTTGTTCTTATCTTTGGGCTTTTCCCATAAATGGAAAAGTTGACACTGTCCCTTTAGTTGCAGGTTTTGAACTTCCTTGTTCCGAAGCGGGTTGGATTTGGTTTTTGCACAAGACCTTCCTACCAAAAGTCTCCCTGAACGAAGCTTTTTAGCTGTCATGATTATATTTAAAATAGGGAGCAATCAAGTACAATCCTTGATACAAAGTAAATAATAAATAAAATAACTGAAAAAGAGTTGGGCAATGAAAACTGTATGGAGCTGATGCTGACCAACAAAGAGTCAATGACTATGCCAGACACGAGGAAGCAACCAAAATAATCAAACGAACAAATATTAAAAAATAAAAATAAAAATGGAAGGGCCCAGCCCAGCCTACTTCGGCCTCAAAGGGCCCGTCCTTTGCCCGGGGTTCGCCCGGCGCTGCCCGCACGCGTCCCGCGTCGCGGGATTAGAAAAGAGATTATAACACTACGGGCGGGGGGCGGGAACACCGAGAGAAGAGGCAGCAGCTGTGTGTGGGAGAGCCTGCTGGACCTCGCAGTCCCTCGGTGTTTGTAGTTCTTCAATTACTCCCCCTTGTAGGGTGCTCGTAAGGCAGCAAGCGTCAGTAGTCTCGGAGTGATCCCACGATGTCCTCTTGATTCAGGCACCAGGAATAGCAGCAGGGAAATCCAAATCACGCAGTGAGCGGCACCCGCGGAGCGGGGGCCGCGATAGGTATTTTAAAGGTCCGGGCGGGGGGCGGGAACATCGAGGGAAGAGGCAGCAGCTGTGTGTGGAAGAGCCTGCTGGACCTCGCAGCCCCTCGGTGTTTGTAGTTCTTCAATTACTCCCCCTTGTAAGGCGCTCGTAAGGCAGCAAGTAGTCTCAGGGTGATCCCACGATGTCCTCTTGATTCAGGCACCAGGAATAGCAGCAGGGAAATCCAAATCTCGCAGTGAGCGGCACCCTCCAGCCCTTCAGCTACTCCAGCCCTGACAGCTTCCACAGGACCACAACGTCTCCCCCCTCTCACTCTCTCCCCCCCAGCCAACAGCTACCAGCTCAGTCCACAGCTCACCGGTCACCGGTCATTAGTCAGCAGCTGACTCCTCCCGGAGCTCGTAGCTTGTAACTTGTTGCGACCTGGCGTCCTGACAGCCGCCTCGTACACCGCTGGTCCTGCCGAACGCCAAACTCAGCTGAAACTCCGCAGAACTCCAAACTAGTGAACACAAACACAATGACACCAGGTGAGGGTGGCCGGCCGGGGGCGTCAGTGGTCGTGCGGCGGAAAATGAAGGCAGTGGCGGCTCTCGCTGCAAATCCGGGAAACAGCTAACTCGCTGCTCTCAGCACTCAGCTCTCGCCGGCAGCTGTCCATAGCCTGTGATCCGTGCACCAGAATGCCACGGTCTAGAGTCTGCTCTCTCTATTTCGGCAATTCGTTCTTGTCATCTTCCTTCCTTATACAACACAAGATACACATTAATTACCTCAACTTATACATGTATTTGTGGTATATTTTGTGTGTATGTATTCTATAAACGCACCCAATGTTGTTATATATCCAAACATAAATGGGACCTTTCTTTGGCTACCAATATATCAATCATATCTTGACAGAGGTCCCTCCAAAGGTAATGTATAGCACTCTGCCACAGTATTATCCTGCACCCTTCGAAGTCTCTACTACAAAGTTATTTGATTCAAGTGGATTCCTTAACCCACTGAATGATGATTTATCCCAAGTTGATTAGTCTAAATACGGCAAGACGTAGTGCACCATACCACTGTCTTCTGCTTTGACCATATTCACAAGTTCCAATTAATCCTCTTATTTTCCAGTCTCCAAACACGGTAAAGTGTAGTTAACAGTCACTACTACTTTCCGTTTTGGCACTTATAATCCAAGCTCCAACTTATCCCTCCTCCTCTGTTCGTAATGGTAATGCGTGGAACGCCCACTGCATTCCGCTCTCACTCCTCACAGAAGAACACAAATGTAATAGTTCAGCAATGAGCGGCTTTAATGATGGGCATCACAATATAGTTCATACACGCAACCTAATTGCAACTCTGGCCCCCATCACGCCGTGCAACAAGAGTCCCTGACAGTCACAATCCGCTCAGGAGCAAACCGCGGGAAATCCGAAAAGTAATTGAAAGCGCCTGCCAGAACGGAGCGCTGAGAACTCAGTACCGTTATCAAGTAGGACGCCAACAGTCTACGAAGTCCGGTAGGAAGAAACGGGAAACCAACCACCGTCCTGGATGCGGGTGAAATGAATCTTCGGGAAACAACAAACAGAATCACGCACAACGTCTGCCAGCCCCGCGCTCACATAAATAGAGTGACGTCCGCCAAAGGCTCATGGGAAATGTAGTTTATTTAATAGCCAGGCAGGCGCGGCTGGCTAATTCCTGACCCAAAGCTTAACCAATTCTGGAACCAGAAAATGACATGAAGCAAGACCTTTGAGTTGAGGTTACGGTCAGACAAATATGCCTTGAAGTTGTGAAAAACATTAGAAGTTGTTTATTTTATTTTATTTTATTTTATATGCTTAAATAACATTGGTGTATTGATAACGAATTGTAAGCATGATTAAGGCCTTCAGGTTTTTTCCATATGTGCTGCCACACCCATTTTCCAGGTGCAGTACTCTGCCAGTTGATGATGAGTCATACACCCTGCATGAGTAACATGTGTCAAATAATTATTTTTAAGGATGACTAAGGCCTTCAGGTTTTCTCCACATGTGTTGCCCCACCCGTTTTCCATGTGCAGCACTCTGCCAGTTGATGACGAGTCATACACCCTGCATGAGCAAACCCCACCCATCCCAGAGCTATAAAAAGGAACGTCTCTTTAGCAGAAACATTTGGCCTTGTTATTTCTTCCACTTACCAGAATTCCAGTGCATTGATCTGGCTCCGGTTCCTGGGCTCATCTTCTCTGTCCGTACTTCCTGTTGGTCATTCACTCTTTGGCTCCAGTTGTCTTGGTAACTTTCCAGAGTCCAGCATCGCTTCCAGATTCCCGCAGCAGCTAATCAACAAGAAAAACAAAAGAAAAGTTCAAAACAAGGTATTTCCCAGTGTTCGCGTCTTACAAATTTGGTCACAAGATTTAACAGATACTCTTTATTTATATTTTACACAGAAGGACACAACGGCTAACCAAGGTTAAGCACTTTAAATCCGAATGGATCATTATAAGGATAAGTGCTACATCTCCCAGCACCCAGCGTGAAAAGGTGCCAATATTGCTAAGAGTTTCAAAGAAAAAGGAGGTGCACTCAATAATTATTCAGGAGAGCCAATAATGTCCAAAGGATCTTCTGTATTCAAAAAACAATATATATTTGTAGAGGCACAGCCTCCTTTGTCTTTGATACTCTTTATTTGTACTTTTACTCGCAAACTGCAATCGGAGAACATTTAATTCCAGGACAATCAAGAATTAAGTTCAGACTTATTGGTATACGACGATTGTTTGTTGCATTTTAAAGCAGGAGACTAATTTGAATAAGAACTCTATTATCATAAAGTAAGTTATTGACAATTACCCTTTGAATTATTATGAGAGACAGTTATACCAAGAATTAAGTTTGTGTAAACGTTGACATGCATTGTTTCTTTCCGAGCATAAGGTGTAATTAAGAAACACTACCAAAGAATGTCTTCACAAATGATTGGATGAACAGCAATGGTTTATAATAGTTACAACCTTTATTAAGAGGTGTAAATAATATAAGGCATTGAACGTATCTTGATATTATTCACTAGTTGATATATGAGTAATCTGAATCCAGTATTTAATACCTATCTCTTGTTCATTGTTTAAAGATAAAAGCAAGGTGCAACAAAATAGTGCCAAAAAGAGGCTGAAGGTAGAAGCTTGTCAGTGCAACAGAAGTACTATGAACCAGAGGTTGCAGTGTCTTTTCTTTTTTTTAAATGTTGTCCCATTCCCCTTTCCCCTGGGATTCTCCCTTGGCACAGAGTGTTTTAATCATTTTTACGGAGGCAGGGTCTTGGGGGTATTGGAATGCAGTATTGAGTCTCCTCAAAGGAACAACCTGGTTGTCAGGTGAGTGGTAACCTAACACTGAGTGGGTCTGTGAGTGGGGGTATCAGTATCTGAGTGGGCCTGTCAGTGGGTATGTGAGTACCAAAGCGTGTGAGTGGGTGTCCAAGTGTCTGTATAGGTATGTCAGTAGCTGTGTCAGTGACTGGGCCACAACGGAACCGAACCAGCCCCTTTATCTAAAACGAGTCCACAGTTTTGCACAAAATATCTACCCAAGTGGGGCTCTTTCTACTGGTTAATTGCTAAGTGCTATCTCCTTGGATGAATGCTCAGTACATATACAACTGTGTAATGGAGCACGAGGGACTGTCACCAGTGACCTTGCATGCATGTTTGCAATGTGATTGTTCCTCGTGCATCTTTTTAAAAAAAAATTGTGATAACATGAGTATACCTACAGAGAAGATGATGAGAGTACAAAGAGGTAAATCTCCCCTACCAAGTGTCCTTCCTCTTAGCTACATGAAGTAAGTGCTTCTTTGTTTGATGGAGATGTTCCTCAGCTCCAAGAACAAGTCACCAAAATTGGTAGGAAAATCACTGGGGGGCCTTTTTGTAAGCAGCCAGAATCCATGGAAAAGGTGAGAAGACCATTGCAAACTACTAAGGTGGACGGGACGGGCCAAGTGGGTGGAGCTTCATGTGATTTTGCACATTTGTATACTTGTTGTCATTTAAAGGGAGAACACTCGACTCTGTTCTCTCCAGGTAAAGAAAAGAAAGAACCCACTTGCCACAGTCACTGCACATTGCACTCCAATAGATCAACAATGCATTCACCTCCACAAATCATTTCAGATCATCTTTCAATGTGGCATTGCAGAGAAAAAACACTTGCTTTATCAAGCCCAGGAGGTCAGAATCATTTGTCCTTTACTGAAGTAAAGCTTCAATTCAGGCACCTGCTATGTTTCTATATGTGTTTCCCATAGAGGTTTTAATGTCTGTAAAAATTAAGCAGGTCCTCATGCCTACTCCACCTGAGACAGTTCTCCTGTCCAGCTTACCCACTGTCCACTACCCTCTGGTGCCTGTCTACCTGCTGCCCTCTGTTTGTGCCTCCTCTTCTGTTTCTTGCTGTTTTGCCCTTTCTGCTCATTTTTCTGCTCCGTTTTGCCTTTTCTACTTGCTTTTCAGCCCTCTGGTCTTCCTTTCCTACTCATTTTTCTTCCCTCGTTTTGCCTCTTCTGCTTGTTTTTCTGACTCTACTTTACCTTTTATCCTTTTTGCCCTCTATTTTTCCTTTTATCCAGTTTTTTTGCCCTCCGTTTTACATTTCCTGCTCGTTTTTCTGCCCTCTGTTTTGCCCTCTCCTGCTCTGTTGTGCCTCTTGAGCTCGTTTTTCTGTCCTCTGGTTTGCCTTTCTGCTTATTTTTCTGCCCTCTGTTATACCCTCTTCTGCACTGTTTTGCCTTTTGTGCTTATTTTCTTCCATCTGTTTTGCTTTTCCTGCACGTTTTTCGGTCCTCTGTTTTGCCATATCTGGCTATTTTTCTGCCCACTTTTTTGTCTTTTTCTGCTAGTTATTCTTCCCTCTCTTTTGCCTCTCCTGCCCTCTAATTTGCCCTTTCTACAAATTTTTCCGCCCTCCATTTTGCCTTTTTTCTACTTTTTCTGCCCTCTGTTTTGCCCTGTTCTCCTCTGTTTTGTGTTTTATGATTGTTTTTCTGCCCTTGCTTTACGTTTTTTGCCCATTTTCTGCTCTGTTTTGGCTTTTCTGCTTCTTTTTCTGCCCTCCATTTCACCATTTCTGCTTGTTTTTCTGCCCTCTGTTGTGCCCGCCTCTGCTCTGTTTTTCATTTTCTGCAAATTTTTCTGCCCTCTGTTTTGCCTTTTGCTGATCGTTTTTCTGACCTCTGTTTTGTCTTTGTTGCTAATTTTCTCTCTTCTGGTTTGCCTCTCCTGCTCATTTTTCTATCCTCTGTTTGCTATCCTCTGCTCAGTTTTGCCTTTTCTGCTCATTTTTCTTCCCTTTGTTTTGCCTTTTTCTCTACTCTGTTTTGCTGTTCCTGCTAGTTTTTCTGACCTCTGTTTTGCCTTATCTACACGTTTTACAGCCCCCTGCTTTGCCTTTTGCTGCTTGTTTGTCCTCTTCTACTTGCTTTAAAGTCCGCCGCTTTGCCTTTTCTGCTTGTTTTTCTATCCTCTGTTTGCCCTGTTCTACTCTGTTTTACCTTTTCTGCTCCTTTTAGTGCCCTCTGGTTTGCATTTTGTGCAGTGGGGAGAAGGGCCATGAGGCCCATTCCATAGGCTGATTATTGTCCCAAGGACCCCATCCCCCAGGGCCCAGCCAAAGTTCAATGGGGAGGGGAGCCATGCAGCCCCCCTCCCCAGGCCGATTTTGGCCATGGGAACCCCATTCCCCAAGGCCCGACCAATTGATATATCTGGCTGCCCTAGAATAGGTTGCCCCACCCCATCCTGAAGAAAACTCGCAGAAGAGGTCTAAATTACCCTCTATGCACGAGTCGAAATGTCGATGCTCCCCACCAACACCAGGCATGTACCGCTTCCCTGGCCAATTGTGTACACTTCAACCAGTGACTTTCACCCACACCTACCTACCACGAGCACGCCCAATTCCCCCCTTCTTTCTCCTTTATGCAACCTTATATCAAATACATACATTGTGATTCATTTCTAGTATATGGAATAAATAGACTTTACCTGGATTTTTTCTGGCGCTTTTTCTTGTTTTACATTCATTGCATGCTTTTCAAATTTAATCTTGGTGTCATGGAACGTAGTGGTCTCTCTACATGGTATTAAATACTAGTGTTGAATGTGAATGCAACACACATTAGATAGATTGGAATTCAGTTCTCCTTTAAGGAGTCACGGACCAATTTTTTTCATTCCCGTACTGTACCCAAGTCTGGTGACGATTTTTGGGTTACCCCATTATCTATAATGGGTTCCATTAGGGAGCAGCTCAAGGTTTTTTAGATCTGTTTTATATCACTACATCATGACTCTTGCATCGTATATACAGGATATGAATGATTTTTTTATTCAAAATTAATAACATCCCCTGATGTAGTAGCTACATAATGGTAACAATGGACGTTTGTTCGTTGTATACATCTATTTCCCACGATATGACATTGAGGCTTCCCGTTACTTTTCAGATATACTTGGCACTTGCACAACATACTATTATGCTCCTCATGATGCTGTATTTTTGTCTCACGCACAGCATCTTTCTCTTCAATAAAGAGTTATAGCTCCAAAAGCAAGGCACAGGCAGCATTTACCCTCACTTATGCCAACATCTATATGGGCTGGTGGGAAAAAGAAGTGGCATGGGCAGACTGTAATGTGCACCACACTTGTAATAGTGTAATGTGGGTGTGCTTCATAGATGATTTGTTTACCCTGTGGGATGGAGATGAGTCATCGTTGAGTGACTATGTTGCAAGTTTAAACACAAATCCCTACAATATACAGCTGACTAAAATGGAGCTCGCATGAAATCGAGTTATTGGATGTGAAATTGCAAGCAGAGGGTGATTCCATACAAACCACTGTTTTTCAAAAGAAAAATGCCTGCAATTCGATTTTGCATGGTCCACTTATGAATAATAGGTATTGCATTATTAGAATCTGTACTTGATGGACAGTATACTGGCAGATCCTTGATGAACTGAGATTAACATTAAATATATAGTGGATGTTATCCTCTATAATTTGATGTACTGCACAGCACTTGCACTTCATAGAATTTTAAGAGGGCCATGTATAGGTTGCTGTCACAGGATCTTGACAAAACGTACCCTGCATACCAGGTGGAGCGACAGTGCCAGGATATATACAGGAGGACATGTGATTGTTCTCAGGAATTAAACCGTATTGGAAAACTTGATGTGCAGTCACTACATGACTGTTGTAGAATATACGGCTGAACAACATTGCATGTAGATAGAAATAAGATTGTAGAGGTAACTGTTTACATACACCACTAGCAACTTAATTTGCACACAATAGATGTTTTTGGGAAACTGCCAATATTCATACATTTGCACTTTATATGTATATAATCCCCCCCCCCCGCTCTCTTAGACATCATTGTTCGCCTACATACACACAATTATGCACAGGTCAAGTGCGGGAGGATGGGTTGCCTCTCAAAAAGATTTCCCTTTGGCAGAGGGGTAAGGCAGGGCTGTGTTCTTGCACCGACCCTGTTTTGCCTCTTTGTCAACGGGGTAATCTAGTTTTTTAAACAATGTCACTAACACAGATGCACCTAGGCTCGGCGGCAGCAGGGTGCCCGCAAATATGTTTGCGGACGACACCCTGCTGCTGTCGAAATCCCCTATGGGGATTCAGCGTATCCTGGAGGGGTTTGAGGCAATCTGTGGAGAGCATGGTCTCGAAATAAATGCCCTGAAGACTAAGTACATGATCTTTAATCCCCCCCAAAAAACACGACCTAATCCATCTATAGGCCTGAATAGATTAGAAAGTCTTTACGTTTGAGTACCTGGGCGTGACTATGAATGATAAACTGGAATGGGGTGATCACCAGGCTAAGTCCCAGCTCAGATTGGCTCAATTAACAGGGGGAATAATTAGGCTAGTAAATTCCAATAGATCATCTGATAGGCCGCTAGCCCCCCCATTGGAGATTTATAGACTCCAGGCCAAAGGTGCGATCCTCTATGGTAGTGAACTTTGGGGATATGCCTGCAAAAAAGAGTTGGTCGTTGTAGAAAACAAGTTTCTTAGACAACTCCTAAAGTTACCGGCTAGTACACCACTTCTGCCCCTTAGGCTGGATCTGGGTCTGAAACCTTTGGACGAAGTGGTGGGTGTGAAGCCTTTAACTTTTTGGAGAAGATTATGGTCCACTCCTGAGTTAGCCAATTATAGGCAGGAATTGCAGGAAATTCTTGCTCTTCCTGCTATAGAGAACATTCCGTGGTTTAAATACATAAAAACTGAATCTGCCCGGCTGGGCTTTCCGTCCCTGTGGAGCGATCCTGAAGTGACATGTCAGGGTTTGTCCCGTAAACATCTGGTGGCAACCTTTTATGCATGCAACCTTGCATCCCATACACAGGGTACACGTCCAGACTCTTTGGCTAACTTCTTTCTCGGGTTGAAAGACTTTTATAAGTTTGAGTCAGTTTTTGATTACATCTTTCCGAATCTGGCCAGGAAATTATATCTCCAATGGCGGTACAGTACCCTCCCGCTAAGAGCATTTACCAGCAAATGGAAGCAGGAGTCCCTGGAAAACTGCCCTGGTTGCAATTGTAGGCTTGAAGATGAACTGCATCTAGTCTTCTTTTGTCCTGCCTACATTGCGGCCAGAAGGTTTTGGGTAATTCCTTTATGTAAAAATCTAGGGTTTCGCAAATGCTCTGAGGCCTTCAGAATTCTTAAAACTGACCTCTCAAAAGTAACTGTTTTCGCAATGGCCAAATTTCTAGAAGCAGCATGGCACAAGAGATTGCTCCTAATTCCTAGGGTACCTCATTCCTGAGCCCTTGTTTGTGGTATTTAGTGCTAAAATTCTGTGTTAGGTTATTATATGTAAGATTTTAGTCTTATTGTTAAAATTGTTTTTATTCGTTAATTTGTGATATTTTAGACCGTTTCAATCAACCAGTAGTGGCTTATTGGATTGTTATATAGAATAGGTGACGCATTCTCTCTTTGTACGTATGTGCTACCCCGTTATTGATGTAACACTGATGTCTGATTTTGTCTGTATCAATTTTATGCTTATCTTTTATGGCAAATCGCCGAAATAAAGATCAATGAAATGAAATGTATATAATCCGGAGTGAGGTGGCATGCATAATTGCCTATAAATAGCATTTGCACTTTAAGATCTTGAAAGAATGTTTACAAACATGTACGTGCACCTTAGGTGCATTCAGGCAGGAGTGAAAGTATAGAGATATATGTTTACAAATAGCATTTGCACTTTAACCCCTTCCATGTGCCCGTCGGCCAACGGTCATCGAGAGCACTTCCTTCGTAGTGTTGCCCACGTCCGTCGGCCGACACGGCCCGCCCACCTAATCAAACCACCGCACAGCGGCGGAATTGCTGCCGCGGTTAAGTGGTTGATTGAGACATATTTGATGCCCCTGAGAAATTGTTTACAAATATGCCTCTGCACTTTAGCTGGCAGACTTGAGAGCATGGAGATATAGGTTTACAAATAGCACTTGCACTTTAATTGGGGCATGGTTGATGCTCTCGATAAATTGTTCATGACTATGCACTTGCACTTTAGGTGGCTGGTGCAACATTAATAGGATACAATAACATAGAATGTCAGATATTGAGATGATCCCATGTAGAAACCAATATACACTGGGCAATCTACATATATATATATACATGTGGACAATCAGTTGTTGAAAAATAAGTGTAAGATATTGAAAATCATGTAAACTTTTGTGGCCTGAACGAGGTGTTTGATATATATGTATGTAACAGCGTGCTACATTCTAAAAAATGAGCTGTTTTATGAGATGTGCAATATATATAAGTTGCTAAGTTGTGTTAATGTGAAGGTACTGAAAAACATGCATTAGCATTTTATTGTGATTACTTGTCTGTAAAGTCTCATATTGAATTTTAATGTGAAGACACCAAAAAACAATCTTTGGAAATATGGTTTGAATCAGTATTATGTGGATTGCAATAGAATGTACTGCTATTATATATAGTAATTTGCGGTTATTTGTAACTCCAACATGGCTGCTGCCTTGAGAAATGATGAAGACGCAGGCAGTCTAGAGGCTTTTGACAGGAAATGAGATAGGAACATGTGACAGTAGTTGTGGGTCATGGGGATATTGTGTGCCACCAACATTGGATTTGTGGGGAGAGTGTGGCTGGATAGTCAAAAGTTCTGGTTGTTGTGGAATTATATATGATATATATCAGCAGTGATGCTTCACAATTCAAAGGAATACTCAGATATGCCTATGCACACCTATATTCAGACAGCCATAAATTTAATGTGCAGCTATACATAAAATGTCTGAATATCTGCATGCAGAAGTGTCTGAGTATTCCTTATGATTGTGGGGAATCATTGCTGGTGTTTCAGGGCTACTGTAGCCCAACTCATACCCCTTTCTACCTTTGAAGTAAGCACACATCAAAGGAAAGTGTTTTATTGCACAAGACCCTGCCTTTCCCTGACCTGGCTCCAGACACAAAAGGTGATGGAGATTGCTCTGTGTGAGGACAGGCACAGCCCTATTCAGGTGTCAGTGACAACTCCTCCCCCCACTCTAGCTCAGGAAGGCCAATCAGCCTGGTGATGGCCCATCAGGATATTCAAGGCACACCTCAGCTCCCTTTGTATGGCTGTCTAGAGTGAATGTACAAACAGCCCAACTGTCAGTCTAAACCAGGCGTGGAATCTACAGACAGAGAGAGACACAGAATCGTTAAGCAAGAAAATTGCCAATTTCTATAAATGGCATTTTCAAACATGCAATTTAAAAACAACTTCACCAAAAGATGTACTTTAAAATTGTGAGCTCATAGACCCCAAACTCCAAATCTCTATCTGCTCCTAAAGGGAAATTACACTTAAAAGTAATTTCAAAGTAATCCATATGTTACCCTATGGGAGCTTGCAATAGTGAAAAACTAAATTAGTAGTATTTCAATCAATCAATCAATCAATCAATCAAACAGGGGTTGGTGAAGCGGGCTACTCACCCATGAGGGTCTCAAGGCGCTGGGGGGGGGAAGGTAGGGGAAAGGTAGGGCAGCTCCGGTCAGTCAAAAAGTCAGGGCTTGAGACCCATCTGAAGGTGTGCAGGGTTGGTGAGCGTCTCGTTTCTACTGGGAGAGTGTTCCATGCTGTGGCTGCGGTGTAGGAACAGGCTCTCCCTCCAGATCTCCTTCGGCGGACGCTGGGGACCTCTGCCAGGGCAAGGTGGGCTGTACGGAGGTTTCTTTTGCGTGGAAGCTCATTCCGTTGTTGAGGTTTTTTTACTATTAGAACATGTTAAACACACTAGTATATGTCCTACCTTTTAAATACACTGCACGCTGCCCAAGGGACTGCCTTGGGCCGACCTTAGAGGTGACTTACATGTAGTAAAAGGGAAGGTTTGGACCTGGAAAGTGGGTGCACCTGCCAGGTTAAAATGGTAGTTTAAAACTGCACACACAGACACTGTATTGGCAGGTCTGTGACATTTTTGCAGGACTACTCATGTGGGTGGAACAATCAGTGGTGCCGGCCCACTAGTACCATTTGATTTGCAGGCCCTGCACACACCTGGTGCACTTTACTAGGGACTTACTAGTAAATCAATATGCCAATCAGGGATTAACCAATCACAATTACAATGTTCACAGCATATGCACTTTAGCACTGGTTAGCAGTGGTAAAGTGCCCAGAGTCCTTCAGCCAACAAAAACAAGTCAGAAAAATAAGGGGGAAGAAGGCAAAAAGTTTGGGGATAACCCTGAAAAAAGGGCCAGGTCCAACATGTATGTACAAAAAATGCCAAACACACAAACTGCTGCATGGCTAGCCCAGGGCAAAGGAGAGCGCCCCTCTGCCTGGGCGAAAGGTCTTCAGCACCTTGGAACCTTACCCTACACATGGAAAGGAATTGCACACTGAAAGAAAGTTTAAAAATATTTAAAACTAAAAAACATTGTTTAAACCACCATAAGTTACTAAAATAAAAAACACGAAAAGGTAATTAAATGCATTTTCTTTTCTAAAATTATTTCCAATACAGAACTAATTGTGAGAATTCTAAAAGCAAAATCCCAAAATTTTAAAACGACAGTGAAGTGATGGACAAATCAAGAGAATGTCAGAAATTAAAAAATGCAAATATAAAATGTCAAATATTGTTGATCACTAACTATTATCCTTGCAACCCTTTGAATTAATTCTCGAATATAGACCATTCACAGGTTACATGATATCTAATATAATTATATATGGTATTCCACTAAAAGGATTACCCCTATTAAACGCAATGGGTTCTAACTTGTACAAACATTAAAGAGAGCACTACTAATGAAAGAATCCAATGGAAGTGCAGTACATATTATTCTAATGGCTGTTATGGTCTAGCACCTACCTACATGGCACCATTGAGAATGTGAAAACAACACAATGATCCACCTAACAAAGCTCACTTTTGTAATATAGTGCAAGACTTGGAAGAAGTAAGCCCCAGTTTTTCAGTATCAACAGGAACATTTTTAAAAGGTGGCCAAATGTGCAAAGCATTTTTATGGCTGCAACCACTTTGAGTGTGTGACCGAGAAAATGCTTTTTATAATGTACCAATTCAGAGTGTAGATGTGTGGAGTTTCTGCCACTAGTATGGAATCTCAGTAGTAGTAAAATTATTATTAGAAAAATTAAATTTGTAGGTTTTTTTAAATTTATTTTTTAGAGTTTTATATAGCGCGAACTAGACCCAAACCGAATCAGGTATCAGAGCGCTTTACATAGCACCAGTTACGTTACATGAGGACACACTTTCATTTTAGGCACAGGGAGATTAAGTGATTTGCCCAGAATCACAGGAGGTTTTTGGCATTGTTACCGAGACTCGAACCCAGATCCCCAGGTCCGAGGTCGAGCGCCTTAGCCGTTAGGCCAACTCCTCTCCCCAGTATGTGAATACCCAAAAAATAGTAACCTTACACAAAAGTTTATGTTTATGTGTGTGAATCAGGCCTAATGCGTAGAACTGTGCGGTCCCTGTCTCATTGGGACTCAAACCACCAGACTGGCATCATTTCTAGCACATCAGCTTTTGGCTAGAAAAGGGCGGAAATCAGAAATCAAAACGTTCTGAGGATGACATCAGTGATAATATCACTTTTGTCTGCTTCCTTACTCAAAATGGAGAATGTAAGTATTTCTACCAAGAAGTATATAACCTTATATGAATATATTCTTAGGGTGTTTTCCTTTTCTCTGTTCTCAACATCATTGTGTTTGGCCACCTGTTGGTTTCTCTCCTTGCAGTGCTGGTCAAATTGAATGCACAATGAACTTTCACAATGTCCACTGCTGACTGAGTTGCAATTTCCTGATGCTCTCTTCTCCTTTATGCACTCATCTCTCCTCTTTGTTTCTGTTAGTTCAGTTGTTGTTGATCTCAGCTTGTTCAAAATGGCTAAAACGTTCCATGCTATTGTACCCCACTCCATACCTTCGTCTGCCACATCACCACTCTATAATATTGGACCCTGACAAAATATCACACTGTTTCATAGACATTACTTTGGGGCCGATTCCCATGCCATTAGGAAGGGCCCCGGATGGTATTCGGTATTGTCGAATCCGATTCGGAACCCTTGCTTCCTACTGACTCATACAGTTTTCCCAATGACCGATTACAATGCTCAGAAACCGGTCGAGCAGACCGAATCAGTTCCAAAAGCCATCCAGACAGCCCGAGTTTTCAGAGCCGACTCGTACAGCTCCATGGACACAATTTCCGGACGAGCAATTACGATGACAGATTCTGACAGCCATTCTGATTCAGTTCGCCTGAGACTAAATGGCTGCATTTGGGGGGCCGTTGTGGTCCCCCCTTAACCCAGAGTTGTCTGAATGTGACCCTTGGGGGTACCCAAGGGACCCCTCTTCCCAACCATGCACAATGGGGTAGGCACCATGGGGTGCCTGCCGCAGGGCTCAAAGTTTTCCCCAACCACACCTTTTTTCAATAGGAGCCTGTGTTCGCTTTCGGGGCACATGCTCCCATTAAAGTCAATAAGAGTCCGACCGAACAATGCTAAGAGGCATTGTAATCGGTCATCCGGACTCACAGAACCCAATTCATTTGGGAACTAGCCCGGAACCGATTTGTTTAGGACAGTTTCCTAACGACATCGGAATCGGGCCCTACGTCTTTGCACCTCTCATTTTAAATCACTTCCTTATTTAGATGTCAAAATACGGTTTAAGGGTTGTAATTATATTAAATCACATGCACGATAAATCTCTTCTGTTGGTTATTGTCAATTACTCTTTTTGTGTCTCGTTTGCCTTGTGCCATTCTTTAGAAGATATATTTGAAGGGCCTAGAGGTGGTGTGCTTATTTCCTGGTCCCTTGGGATGCAACGTACAGACCCTTAGGGAGTTCGTCCTTCGATTTGTCCAACTTTCACTGAGTGCTTGATTTTATTTTGTGATTTTTTCTTCAAGTTCCTTGCAGTATCCTGGACAAATCAACCCAGTGTTCTGAGCTCTCGATTCTTTTTTCTGTATTACATAAAATTGACAGACAGAGGTTTCGATGAAAGTAACTACCTTGCTCAACTCACCTTGAAAGTAACTACCTTGCTCAACTCACCACTTCCGACAACCTCAAGACATCTGCACCCTCACAAGCACACTAGCTACCTGTCCGAGGAGGATAACCTTGACCTCGCCCTCTCCTACAACCACTCCCTCACCCCTACTAACCCACCGATCTCACCGGAAAGGAAATCCAGGACCTCCTTCTGGACCTTAACACTGCCCCTATCTCTCCCTGTCTACCTGTTGTGAGTGACGTGAGTGCCACACACCCCATCCACACGGTATCCATCGACCCACACAGATCAGCCCCCCCCAGTAATAGAAGAATGCTCAGAAGCAACCTCATGTCAGTGCCCTTGTTTGTCCCGACCCTCGTCACCACTCCTCTCCCTGCACTGACGGGTCTCTTAATCATCATGCAGTGAAGCATGAGGCTGATGTCGCCGCACTCATTCTGAATACCAACACCGACATAGCCATTCTAACAGAATCATGGCTTAATGAATCCTCCTCCCCATGCCTCAACCTTTTAATCCCCCCTAACTTCAACATTGTCAGGCTCGACAGACCACACAACAAAAAAAGGAGGCGGAATTGCCTGCATCCATCGCGCTAACCTCCTTGTCACTGAGCTTTCCACGAATACTAATGACTCCTGTGAATATCTAGCCCTCTCAGTCTTCAGTAGCACCATCCACATATGTAACCTACACATCTTTTATTACCCCCCAGGCACAAACGAGCTTTTTCACTGACTACCTCATGGAAGTCATTACGGCTAAGAACTCCCCTAACTCCAAGGACATTTTCCTCGGCGACTTCAACCTGCACTGGAATGATCTTAAGGATCCCCATGTCAACGGCATTAAAGACCTCCTGGCCGATCTAGTCTTGACCCAAGCTTGCCCACTCCCAACCCACCTGAAAGGAGCCACTCTTGACTGGATCATCTCCAAGGAAACCACCGTCAAGCTCACCTCGATAGAGCCCTGCGACTGGTCTGACCACCATACCATCGCCTTTCTGTTGCCCAGCACACGCAAGACAAGGACACCACAACAGGTACTCCCAAAGCGCTGGGTCAGAGACACCAGAAACCTAGACATCAACAAGCTTGAGATCCGCTGCAAAACAGACCTACCATCCCCCCTCCCCCACATCACATCGGTCAGTGACCTCAATGACCATTACTCGGCTACTATGTCAAGCATCTTGGATGACCTAGCCCCTCTTAAACTAAAAAGAACTCAAGTCCGAGATAAAAACCCATGGTTCACTGGTTCTCTCAACGACGAGAGAAGATCCCTCCGACAGCATGAAAGAACCTGGAGACAGCACCCCTCAACAGACCCCCTAAAACTCCTTCGCCAGGCCAGAAATATCTATAACAAGAACATCGTCAACTCAAAAAAAGAATTCTTCACAGTGGAACTAGGAAACGCCCAAAACAGACCTCGCAAACTCTTTGAGATGGTTAAACTACAATCGAACAAACTGTCCAAAACTGTGAAAGAAAACCCCAAGTCTCTCATCAACTCTGAGGCTTTCTCCTCATTTTTCACAAACAAAATCAAAACCTTAGATACTGAACTCAAGGCCGCCTCCTTCCCCCCTCCGAACTTTGACCCTCTGCCTCCTCCTTCCTCGCCGCCACGATCCTTACTAAAGAACTTAGCTCACTGGTCTGAATTTGCATCCTATGACGAAGTCACTGTCGTGAAATTCCTGGCCTCCCTGAACCCCAACAACCACTTCAATGACCCGCTCCCCTCAAACTGTCTCGAGACCGTTACCAAATCCATCATTCCTAGCTGGACTGCAATCATTAATGCATCCCTACGACAGGGATCAATACCAAACTCGCTGAAAACAGGCCAAGTCCTACCCATTCTGAAAAAAACGTCGCTGGACCCAGCCTCCCCAGAAAGCTTTAGACCAATTTCCAACATTCCGCTCCTGGCGAAAGTGCTGGAAAAGTGTGTACAATTACAGCTAAGTCACCACATCAACAACTACCATCCACTCGACGACTGTCAATCAGGTTTCCAACCCGGACACAGCACCGAAACCACCATGCTCCACATCGTTGATGACGCTCTTCAAGCCCTTGACCAAGACAAAGCCTGTCTCCTGATCCTCCTTGATCTGTCATCGGCCTTCGACACGGTCAACCATGCGATGCTACTCGAACGCCTTAAACTCAGGATGGGATTAGAAGGCACAGTCCTCGACTGGTTCAGATCCTACCTCCAGAACCGATCTCAGAGATTTCTAGTCAATGGCGAACTGTCCGCTCCCTCCGCGGTCACGGTGGGAGTCCCTCAGGGATCAACACTGTCCCCTACCCTCTTCAATCTCTATCTGCAACCCCTTGCCGAAGTCCTGCGTAATGCAAATATCTCCTTTCATATGTACGCTGATGACACTCAGATCTACATAAAAATCTCATCTCTGGCAGAGATCCTCACCCTGAATGAAGCCCTGAAGCTGACCGCCAGATGGCTCTCCGCCAATCAACTAAAACTTAATGCCAAGAAAACTGAGTTCCTTCTAATCTCTCCACCCAAGAACAACCCCGGCATCCAGACATGGATTAAAGCCATCACAGCCTTAAACTGTTCCCCGACCGTTGTGAATTCAGCCAAATCTCTGGGAATCACCTTGGATTATAACCTAAATATGCGAGACCACATCAACACAATGGCAAAGTCGGCCAGATTCCACCTGAGCTACCTATGGAAATTGAAACCCTTTCTAGACGCTTCGGACCTCAAACTCGCGGTCCAATCATTAGTCATCTCTCGACTGGAATACGGTTGCTCCACCCTCTCTGGCTTACCTAAGATCTCGCTGGCACCCTTAAAAGCCTGCCTCAACGCAGCCACCAGACTACTTACAGGCTCAACAAAATTCAATCACATCACTCCTCACTTGAAAGCGTTAAACTGGCTCCCCCTCGAGGCTAGGATTCACTTCAAGCTGGCTTGCATCACGCACAAGGCCCTTCACTCTAACTCCCTTGCGTATCTTGCTCAGAAGCTTGTGTTATCTGGAGGAAACAGAAACTCAAGATCGACCAAGGCCCTCCTACTCCGGCCTGCATGCTTTAGGAAAAGAACAACCTACAATCGGGCTTTCACTGGAGCTGCACCAAGAATATGGAACTCCCTCCCTCCCTACCTTAGAAAAATCCCTTCCTTTGCTCGCTACAAAAAAGAGGCCAAGGCCATTCTCATGGTTAAATTCCTTGGCTAATCTCGTTCCCTCAACCACCTGAGAGACTGTGGCTCTATCCTGCGTCCTTGTACATCACCTTTCTTGTTCATTGTACTATATTTATCCTGCTGTATAGCCTATCCTATCCCCCAGGTACAGTACCTGTCTGCTACCCTGTCCCACCTTCATCCCCCTGATTCTCTGTAAGCTCTCCTATGTACTAAGTTTTTTATCGTTTTACCTGGTCTTTTTTGTGTGCTATGACCCTGTATTACTCTATTGTATCTGTAAAGCGCTCTGATACCCTCACGGGTCATGTTCGTGTTCTATAAAACCTTAAAATAAAATAAAATAATAAAATAAAACCTTACCTAACTGACCTATACATTACATTATGGTCCAACGTTCCTCTTCAACATTCTTCTCCCTGCACTTCCGCTGCCTATAACTTTGGAAGGCAGATGATGTCCATCTGTTACAGCTACTGAAATATTTCTCAATTGGAATAGGCATAATGTTTGCGCTTCTGTTAAGGTGCAGCCTCATTGTGTGTGCCCCTACAAAAAGGGAAGTGGCTGGTCGTGGCGAAATGTTCTCATTTGGGGGTGGCCTACCTATTGGGAAGCCGGGAAGAAAGTAAAGAGTGAACTAGAAATGGTCATCTGTCATGGTGGAGAATTCTGGTTGGTTCACCTGTGTGTGGGGAACGAGGTGACACTAGCCCTTGGATGGGGCACAGTCTCGAGAAGGAATACATTGTGGGGACTATGAACAGGATATTAGCGGGAAAGGAAAAATAGAATGAATGAGGAAATGGTGATTTTAAAAAGGGGCACAGAACAAACGTTCTGGTACCAATACTTAGTTTGCATTTTGAGATAAATCAATCATTGTGCCTGCTCTCTGTGAGCCACTAGTAAATAGATTTTTTTAGTACTTTATAAAACCACAAGACAACTGTGCTACACTTGCAGCTTTTGTACAAGACTGTCTAAAGTCTATAAAAACATAAATGGCGACTTCAAATGGGAAAACAATTCTGAGAGCTACCTGCACAGGGGAGGGGGGTGTATGTCATTACCACGCATGCTTTTACAACGCATGCCTTTACTACACAACTTTCACAATGCAAGTTGTTACAACGACTTGCGTTGGGGGGTGCTGGATAGTAAATAGTTTAATTTACTATTCCAACTCCAGTCCCCGTGGATAGTAGAGAAGGTTTTGGATAGTAAATGAACTATTCCCTATCCTAGAGCGCCCCCCAGCGCAAGTCGTTGTAACGACTTGCGTTGTAAAAGTTGTGTGGTAAAGGCACTGCGTTGTAAAAGTTGCGTTGTAAGCGCTGTTCCCCGGGGAGGGAGATCTGTTGTAAAACCTAAGGTGAGCAGAAAGTTAAAAAATAAGACATTTGGTACGTTTATCAAAATGAATTATGAGTGTAGGTGCCCGTGCAAAGTGGGCAGCTTTTTCACACGTCATGCCTACCTTAATCTTAAATGCGTTTAGTACCAGGTCAACAGAGGGATCGCTGACAGCTGTAAGAATGTAAACCATGAAGGCGCTGAACTTCAGGGAACCCTTTCTGAAATGGCTGTCCACTTCATTGCTCAGACTGGTAAAAGGCTGGGTGGCAAACGGATTTAAGACTCTGAGGAAAAGGGCTGTTAAGTCTGCCTTGGTAACTTAACTGAAACAGTATACGTGTAAATCCATTGCAAATCCCTGGCCTTTTACAACTTTGCTCCCACTGGAAGGCAGATCACACGACTGTTTACTAGAGGCTAGGATTCATTTGGATAAGAGTCATGACTGCATGCCTCGGCACCATTTGAAATGTGCGTAACCCAAGCTTAACAAAATATTCCGAGAGTCCCATAATGAGACAGAGGTAATGACTCGGCCTTAATGACTGCCGGTGTTTCATATCCACCCAGTGAGAGGGCGGGCACTCGAGGGGCTAAATGTGTGCCTTGCAGTATGTGAGATTTCTGCAGTTTGGTGAAATGTAAACAGGGCCTAATGTTTCAACCTGTGCACTAATGGTATATTTCCGGGATTTTTGCCTTCAGACAGCAACATGAAAAGTACTTAAATGGTCGTTTGAAGTCTTTTCTAGGTCACCAATGTTCCCATTAGAGTTGCTAGCATAAAAAGGGAGTTGGTGTTGTTTTTAAGTTATTGGTGATTATAAAGCAATTTGACGAATTTGAGACAATGTCGTAGCAAAGGTAGTATGGACCCTGACGCAAGCAAGAAAAAATACCCGTCCCGCCCTCCTGAGCTGTCGAAACATAAGTATGTTACAGGGGGCTCTCACATTGCTGGCCTGGGGGCCTCTGCATCTGCTGTGTTAATGATAGCTAAGCCCGATTTTACGTGCTGTAAATCGGAGCTTATTTTTCGTGTAAAGTTTTTCATCTTGTTAACAATTGATTTACGGAGTGACGTCTCTCGGTATCATTCTCAGATCAACTATATGTGCCTGACAGGATCGTTAAGACAATTGCGGTAGTGCTAAAATGACCACAGGGGGCACTAGACCTATTAGGAGCTTAAATCATATTGTGCTCACTTGTGGTTTGCCCAAACATTTACTACTGGCTGTAAGCTAATGGTAGTTACCAGGGTCGGACTGGGACAAAAAATAGGCCAGGGCACCAAAATAAAAGAGACCCTCATTAGCAAACCAGATAACCAAACAAGCATTGGTAAATACATTAGGTTCCTCCTATGTGATTAATACATCTTTTTTTCTTGTTTTTTGACATTTTAGCTTGGTGAGCACTTTAGCAATATAAGTTACTGAAACTTCGTAAAAGTGTTATGACTGGTTTACTGAGAAAGTCAATATGTGCGGCAACAGCAGTTTTCACACAATTATAGATTTGCTGCATTTGCCACATAATCCATCATCAAATGCATAATCTGCAGATTTAAAAAAAAAGTTTATAACCCAAATGGTTCAAAAGTTACTGAATGCGCAGTGAAGCACAGTGGTATGTCCTTTGTAAAGGCTGAATGCTCACTTTTCTGTTGCTTATTGTTATATATGGGTGTTGAACCTGTACTAATGAGCTGCGACCTATGCCTTGACAGTGTTAACAAGTGTAAAAAGTGGTGGAGGTCAGTGCAAGCTTAGAGACGGACACCACACCCAGCAGGCACATGCATCCTTGCTACACCTCTGCATGATGTGTTTAAAGAGCCCTCCATCAGACAGCTGAAGAAAACAAGGTTCGAAGTCACAGTGTAATGGCTCGGACATGGCCTAACGGCCAAAGCTGTAAACTTTGGAGTGGGGTAACCAGGTTCGAGTCTCGGCATAGGTTCAACATCTTGTGATTCTGAGAAGATGACTTAATCTCCCCATGCCTATAAAAAAATGTCATCATGTAATGTAACAGGTGTTCAAATAAAGTGCTAAATTACCTCTAAGTTCATCACGCTGTCTAAAAATCACAAGAGTACAACATTGCAGATAGGCAACCGTGCAACCTTTAGTAAATGTAAGGGCTAGCCTTGATTGTATATGTGATTTTGCTCCTTATAAATAATAACATTATAATGCATACTTCAAATGTATATTTTCAGAAAGCGAATAAATCAAACGTGTGGTTTCCTAACAAATTTATAAAGCTTGCCAGCATGCTTTAAACAACCCTATTTTATGGGGAAGGAGTCAGAGTACCAAAAGTGTATAAAAACATAATATTAGAAGCAGAGGTCTCAAAAAGGTGCACCAGCAAAGGGCACATGCCATATGTTTTTGGTTTTGTTGTATTTACATTTTTTATATATAGAGAGTAAACTCCACCTGAAGATACAGGAGCTCTTTTACATGAGCCTCAGTTACGTTACACAAACACACGAGCCTGAGGAGACTTTAACCTGGTTTCCGAGTTTTAACGTCATCAGCTTTGGACATGTAACCTGTTACATCTTGTTTATGTCTTGCATTTTCCTTGCTTAGATTTCCCCATTGCCTAGCCACTGTATCTGGTAGAATGTATGATGACACCTTAGAATGTTTGGTACCTGACTGCTCTGAGTAGAGGCAGTTGATGTCAGACAGGCTGAGCGAGAGAAGAACTGCTCCTGGTGGGGTTTTTATTATTACATCTATGGATCAATTTATTGTTAACTTAACTTGGATTTATCTACAATAAATCAAACCTACTTTTACTTACTAGATTCAAGAACTTTATATGTTACAAATTGGCGACGAGGTACAGAACAGAACCTATGCGTGGAAAGAAGACGGATTTAATGATTTACTACTGCAACTAAGGAACTACTTAAACCTGGAAAAGAAAAAGTAAATTAACTGAAACGCCCTGGTTAGCCCCACCAGTGTCCCCAGTCATCTGGACAGCCTGCTATCCCAGGGTGTTTGAGTTCTGACTGCGTGATTTAACCTGAGAATTTGGATCACTTCTCATATCAAGTTTAAAGGGTTTGAGCTGCGTGAGAATGGACATTTTTTTTTTGCTTTTGCCCCTCTAAGATAATGCTGGATTTTGTGTGCTAAGCTCAATGTGCTGTGTCTGCTGTGTTTTTCTATGCTGGCGGTTATAAGCAAGAGCACATTTCAAAGCAACTTTATTGATGTAAGGAGAAGTTTGAAAATATTTGGATATTCTGCTGAACTACCAAAAGCTAAAGTTCACTGCATACTACTTTGGATTCGTGGCGTTTTTGGCAAGAAGGCTGTGCTGAGAGGGTGTTGTCCGTTTACTAAAAAAACGAGTTTCCTGAGTTTTACTAAAAGTGATTCACATTATTTCATATACTTTGCTAAGTGTTTACCTTTGATTGCTGTTTCAACGGTTTCACCACACACGCGCACGAGGAATGAAGGGTGTCCATGTGACGGAGTTTCCATGCTACGGATTGGAGCGAAGGGTTGCCATGGTTATTGCTATCTCAATCTAACATTGCTGCACGCATACAACGTCACGTCACGTAACGTGAGAGCAGATATCGCGTTGTGAAGCACCAACTCTCCATTCTTTAACAACGTCTGTTATGTGGATGCGATTTTTCAAGGAAAGGACATCGCTGCTTCTGATTTCTTATCCCATGGCGGAACGGAGTCCTGGGGTGAGTTGTCTTATCATTGTACACTTCATGGAGGAACTCTGGCCCAATTTTTGAAGCCGCGTGAAACAGGCATGAATTTTCGTCAGTTTTGAAGCCCAATTAAATAGAGGTCATGGCTTTGTCTTCTTTGAGGGAACTTGCAAAATTGTGAAGAACCTACGTACATGATTTTGGCATTGGTGATGCTTATTAAGGCTTCAGTTGTGAACTTCCCGTCCCGGCAATTTACTGTCATAACATCTAAACTGTTTTCTAAGAAGAAATTTCAGCGTTTTCCTTGGAACTGCGAATTTTACTACTTATAAATGAAACCCATTCGGGTGAGAGATCGCTCACCGGAGTGTATGTTCATCTTTTTGTAGAAATTTAACATCTTTATAGTAACTTGTTTTCAGAGGGGGGTGGTGCTGCATCTTTCATTTATGTATTTCTGGGAAGACTGCACATCATTTTAAATTGCAATGTATTTCTTCTCATATTAGTTGCATGTGTGTACTTTGCATGTGTGTACTTTGTATGTGTGTACTTTGCATGATATATTTTGAATGTGGGAGCCATGTTTATGCTCAACGTATGTTGAGGTGCCCTATCAATTTTATTCAGATTTCTGGATTTAGTTATTTATGGAGTGAGCCATTATTATACTCAACTTTTGGTTGTGGTGCTCAATTTGTGTTAGTTTACTTTTATTGGATTGAGCCACGTCTGTGCTCAACTTTTGTTGGGGTGCTCAATTTGTTTATTTCTCGTGTTTATTTGCAGATATTTTTGATTCTGATATGCTGATTTGAACCACAAGTGTGCTCAATTTGTTTTTGAGGTTGAGATTTTTGTTGAAGATTAATTGTTCAGGTGTTTGGACTTATTAGAGTGTATTTTTGCTGGAGCCACTTCGGTGCTCATGTTTGAGGCGCTCCACTTTGGATATGTACTTTTGCGGAAGCCACTTTGGTGCTCATTTTTGAGGCGCTCCATCCTTTTCAATTGTTTAATGTTGTGAAGAGCCGTAGGTTGCTCAATTTTCTGGTTTTGGACTCTGAGGGGTTCAATTGTTTAATGCTGTGAAGAGCCGTAGTTGCTCAATTTTCTCGTTATGGACTCTGAGGGGTTCAATTGTTTGATGTTTAGAAGAGCCGTAGTTGCTCAATTTTCTTGTTATGGACTCTGAGGAGTTCCATTGTTCAATGTTGTGAAGAGCCGCAAGTTACTCTATTGGCTGATATGAACCACGCAAGTGCTCTAATGTTTAGAGGAGTTCATATTGTATTTATTTTGTTGTGAAGAGCCGCAAGTTACTCTTGGCTGATATGAACCACGCAAGTGCTCTAATGTTTAGAGGAGTTCATATAGTATTTATTAGGATATGGAGGTTGTCGAAGATTATATGAACATCTTTTTAATTTTCCCTAGGAAGGGGGATGGGGTCTCTATATTTGAGAATACAATTATATTTGAGAATGCAATTGTATATATATTTGCAAAAAATGCAATTGTTATTATATTTCAGAATGCAATTGTCTTATATTTAAGAATGCAATGTAATGTGCTCTTTTCATATTGCGTTGTGTTTTTCTGATTTGTATATATATTTTCTTAACTTCAGTTTGTTGTTTTCTAAGGAAGGGGGATGTGTTACATCTTGTTTATGTCTTGCATTTTCCTTGCTTAGATTTCCCCATTGCCTAGCCACTGTATCTGGTAGAATGTATGATGACACCTTAGAATGTTTGGTACCTGACTGCTCTGAGTAGAGGCAGTTGATGGCAGACAGGCTGAGCGAGAGAAGAACTGCTCCTGGTGGGGTTTTTATTATTACATCTATGGATCAATTTATTGTTAACTTAACTTGGATTTATCTACAATAAATCAAACCTACTTTTACTTACTAGATTCAAGAACTTTATATGTTACATAACCATACAACCCATATGTACTCTAGGTGGTAGCTTTTAGTATATGTGTGAGCCTGCTCTTCCGTTTGTAAAACGTTTGCATTTCCTCTTATTTAAAATGTTAACTGATAGGTTCACCTTTAAAACCGGTATGAATGCTCAAAGAATAAATACATTAATTAAGCATAAATTTGTCAACTCCACGAGCAAAAGTCATGCAAAGATGAATTTTAAAGATTGTGATGGAAAGAACACCAAAGATGAATTTTAAAGGCTACAATGCCACAAGCACGCAAAGATGAATTTTAAAGACTACGATACCAACATGCAAACAAATGTGTGTTGGCAGAGTAAGTGAATGAAAGGTCTCAATAAATGTGTGCCCACCCGAAAAGCAAATATGTAAATAATTGCTGTAGAAGTAAAAAAGAACACTTTAAAAGCATGCAGTGTGGGAAAGTTAACTAAATGCTGGACTAAGTTATAAAAGTGTAAGATAAATAACATGGGTAGCTAGTGAAATTTAAGTATTGATGTGTGACACGTTTGGGCTCTGTTGTGTAAAACTCATATTATATTGTATTGGTATTTCTGTGTGGGAATTGTAAAATGAAAGTATTTACTCTATCACTGTTTGTACCACACTGGTTATAACAAACTCATTTGAGTGCTTTTACATGAACCCTAATTCCGTTACACAAAGACAAATATTGTTTTTCGTAGATACGGGATGATTAATAAGTGAGTTACCCAAATTTAAAGGATGTAAAGCTGGCGCTTAATCATGAACTAGTTTCCCTAGTTTCCAAGTCGGCAGATGGAGATGGCACTAATGCACGACATGGTTTCATTAGAAAATTAGCACGCCAATGAGTACAAATGCAAGCATGCAGTGAAAGTTAAAAGTAAGTAATAACCATCTCGTAAAATGAAAGACATGTAGAGGGAAGTGATGTGCAACATGGTTTGAAGGCAAATAAGCAAGAAATGGAAGGTAAAATCCGAAATTTGGGGCCGATTATGATGGCGGACGGACCTGAGTCCGTCCGCCACCATAGAGTAGGAGGGACCGTCCGCAGGGGCTGCGGCGGTCCCTCCGTGCAGATTAGGATGTGACCGCCAGGGTGGCGGTCACATCCTCAATATTTAACATTGCGGCAGGTGCAGCTTCAAGCACCCGCCGCAATGTTAAAAATGCATACATTGCATTTGTATGCAGCAAGCGGCAGGCACCGCGCGGTGCCTGCCGATTACTGCATACAAATGCAGGGGGGTACCATAGGTACCCCCCATGTGCACCCCCATACCCCCTTCACCCAGGGGGCCCACAACGGGCCCCCGCAGTGAAGCTCCGTATGCTTTTCCACGGCGGAAAATCCGCCGTGGAAAAGCATTTCTTTTCGGGCTTTCTAATATGGCTGACGGTGTCTGAGAGACACCGTCACCATATTAGTGCTTTTCCGCGGCGGTTGTTAGCCAACCGCGGCGGAAAAGCTGCGGACTGAAACCAGGACCCACCAGCCATCCTAATGTGGCGGTGGGTCTTTGGTGAGTCCGCAGAGGATTTTCTGCATCCTCCGGGCCGGCGGTGGCTTCCGCCGGCCCAGAGGATGCGGAAAATCCTCCATCATAATCGGCCTCTAAGTATGAAACCTATCGGCAAATGGAGACTGTTACGTCGTGCGGAGTACATACGACACAAGGGAGGTGACTGTTTGGGGCACTGGGGCTAACACTTTCCGTTAGTTAAATGATGACACGGACACCATGGTGCTTGCTTTGCTCATCTTCCACGCCGTCGCCTAACTGGCGTACGTGCGTGCGTAGACGCTATTTATTTAGCTAAGGTCATGTCGGTGTGACGTGTTCAGCCGGTTACTCCACCGACTAGAACACCACATTCCTCCCCAACAAACATGAAAACAATCATTGAACAATGAAAAAGTCTCTCAGGATATCTATCATAGTCTGTTATGTGCAATTCTGCTCAGTTGGGACACCACAGATGTAGGTATATAAGAACAGTCTTACATTAGGTAGTCTCTCAGGCGACTGGATGGCACCGGATTCCGTTGCAGCCGGTATTGGGACATCCCTCTGCTCTGGGTCTCACCGACCCCGGACTCAGCTTCGAATGGGGCTTCCTCAGTCACTTGTTCCGGACCACGTTCACTGCTGTCGATGCCTTCACTCTCCACTCTGCCACTCTGGCTGGGCGTCCCATCAGGGGATTCCGGATTCTGAGTGGGAAAGGACATGTCCATTACATTCCGAGGGCTGGCACTTTCTCTGACCGGGGACTCCGAACCTTCTGTTGCCACAGGGGGGTTTGCGTTGACCCCACCAATTTGGAACTTTTTTGAAATGAGATACATTGCGAGTTATAGTTTCCCTGCCTCTGGTGGCAATGACCCTGGTGCCTTTGACTACTGACCAAGGGTCGGGCTCATAGGGGAGCCGGAACTTTCCACTGGTGACCCGGTTCTTCAGCAGCACTATGTCCCCTTGGGCGATCTGGGGCACTTGGGCCCGTCTCCGTTGGCTGACTTGTGCATGTGATCTCTGGCACCTGGATTCAACCTGACACCATTGGGAGATGCGGGCCGCCACTGCGGATGGTGAGGTATGGAATCCATGACCACACAGCCCATGAGAAGGTGTCCTGGAGCGACACCCGTGGTGGTATGGGGTGTCTGCCGATAGTTCCGTAGGAATGTAAATATGGCCAGTTCAATAGATTGACCCTTGTCATGGGCAATCCGAATTACTTTATTAAGGGTCCGCATAAATCTTTCCGCTTCGCCATTCGCTTGCGGCCGTCTTGGGGTAATTTGACGATGTCGGATACCTAGTGCACTTAGGTAATTGGCTAGCACTTGGCCTTGAAACGGAGGGCCGTTATCAGTCTTCAGTTCTTATATCAGCCCATGCGCCGCCATAATCTTCTCCAATTTCGGAATGACTTCAGTAGCACTGGTTGTGGAAATGATCTCCACCTTCGGATATTTAGAGTGATCGTCAATTGCCACCATTGTGGGACGGCCATCTGGAAGGCTGCCAAAATCAAGGCTGACGCACGCCCAGGGAGACTTGGGCCTGGGTTCCACCATGATCGGGGCTGGTCTGGGAAGTTCTCCGGACACTTGACTTGCTGCGCAGGACCGAACTGTGGCCTCAACTAGGTCGTCCATTAAAGGAAACCACACCTTGGTCCGAAGGCGAGATTTCGTCTTGACCATGCCTTGATGGCCTACATGAGCCAGTTGAACGACCTGATCCGTCAGGGAAGAGGGTATCACCAGCCGGTGTCCTCTTAGCAGGCATCCAGTGTTCTCCTCATTCAGCTCCTCTCGCACCACATGGTACAAGCTGTCCTTAATGCATTGCGCCCCCGGAGTCGGATGTATGTTCACACGTCGTAAACCATTACACCGCATGCTTTAACCACGCGGTCATTACATCGCGTGTTCCACAAGATCGCGTACCTTAACACCTTACGATGTTGCAACGCCAATGCGTTGATTTCTATGCGCATGTAGTTTACTTCGCACACCACTAAGTCGCACGTTTTTACAAAGCGATTTGTGGTGTCCTCCCTCAGTTTTTGCATTCTTTTTTTTTAATGCCTCATCCCGCCTCTATCCACTGCCTGGCCCCCACTGCCGTAGATCAAGGGAAGAGAGTACAACACATTGTGTGTATCGTTGTGAAAGTAGAAATGACAAGGTCGTAAACATTTTCTTCCGCAGGCTTTCAAAGAAATCAGGAAAGGTCCAGGCACAGTTGACTGATTGAATGCACTCGTTTTAAAGACCAATATTTCACCAACATGTTGTTAAGTAGAACTGCTGCACTGAAGCACGGGCCACACAAAGAACGAGGGCTAACACAAACACACAGCTGTTCTTTTTGCAAACTCCTAATGCGAAAAGGCACGTTTTACAAGAGTACACTGGAAAACAAACAAAAAACCTGCTACCTGGCGAATCAGTAATTATCACCCGCCACATCTGTTCTCTTCCCACATGTTTGGTTTGTCCTTTTTTGGTCTGCACTTCACGTGAGCCCCACAATGCATTTGAGGCATATATATTATTAAATGACTCCACTGCTACCTACTCAACACATGCTTCCCATCACTCTATAGCAGTTAACAAGTTAAACAGCTCGGTAAAACCATCATGTGCCATCGCAGAGTCAGATGGTGCCACCTACTTACCGGCATTAGGTGAGAAATGGCTGAAAAGTTTCCAGGAAATTCAAAAGGTGAGGAATCGGTTTTTGTTCAATAAAAGATGAGGCGTGTTATTATATTAATAAAATCAAAAGCCATCACTTTCAAAGCCTGGAGAATGTGACATGCGTACACTGATGTACCTTTTACTTGACCTGCAACACGAGTGCAAAGATGGTGTACTACAAAAAACTGTCTAGTTGCAACTATTGCGTCTAAAGATAGAGATCACATCACCCACCGGCATATTGGCGGCCCCAAACAGTTACATCGCGTAGCATGCCTGGCGTGCACAGAAAACCAACGATAAATACATCAATACCATGAAAGGGAAGCCAAATAACAATTAATCGTGGCAACAATTTTTTCGTTTGAAAGCGACACTTGTGAAAGTGTGCCGGTGTGTTGCAAACCACGCAAAAGGTGTGAAGGGCACAGTCATCTTAATCGAACGATGACACCCAGTACTTCTGCTGTAAATGAATGCTTCGAGGCGCTATATGAAACAATGGCAGGGGAGTGTGCACTGACATTTGACAGAAGTCTATTCGGGAAGTGTACGGCTGGACTGAAGAAAAGAATTACTGCAGAACAGTCCGTTCCAGGTTCCTCTCCAAAGTGTGTAAAAGTGGCAGAGATGTTGGTGCTCTCTATGCAAGATGACAGTATAACAGTGAAGCAGTCTACACGCATCCGGGAGCAATGGGCAAGCTACTCAGCACACTGACAAAGCCAATATTTCACACATTTGCACGAGACGGCACACTGACAAAGCCAATATTTCACACATTTGCACGAGACCTGTAAAGCTGCCATTAACATCGCATGCGTTGTAGTTGCATGCGATGTTAATGGCATCGCGCCGTTGTAGGATGCGTAGTAAAAGCATGCGATGTCAACGATCCTGCGATGTAAAAGTCGCGGTGCGATGGCACCGCGATGTATTGACGTCGATGTAATGGGTGTTTCCCCCGGAGTCAGGATCTTCCATTCCTCTTTGGCTTTGTGCCAGTTTCCCCTTTGTATGGCTGCTATGGCGCTTTGAAGGCAGTCATCCTTCCTGGTGGCTTCTGCGAGGTGTTCCATGGATATGGGCAACGGACAGGACCGGGCGGTAACGCACCTTACGTATTCTTCTGTGTCGGCCTCATCTTCCATCTCATCCGGTGTAGCTTCTCGCGGGTGTCGTGATAGATAATCTGCGGGGTTGCCAGACCCAGGTTGGTATTCCACCAGGCAATTATAGTTTTGGAGCTGCAGCATCCACTTCTCGATGCACGGCAGAGGCTTAGTGGAGGTTCCTGAGAATAACGCAACCAGCGGCTTGTGGTCAGTAGCAACAACAAAGGGTTTTCCATATACGTATAGGTGAAAGTGCTGGCACCCCCAGTGTATTACTATCGCCTCTTTCTCAATCTGGGAGTATCTCTGCTCCGTTTCCATAAGGGACCGGCTGGCGAAAGCCACTGGGGCCCAATCCTCTTCTACTCGCTGTCGCTGCATAAGCACCGCTCCTAGTCCCGCGGGACCAGCATCCACAGCCACCAGTGTCAGCTTCCTTGGATCGAAGAATGCCAGGGTGGTGGCTTCTGAGAGAGCCTCCTTGATGTCTTGAAATGCCTTGCTTGTTCCGGGCCCCATCTCCAAGGCATGGCATCTTTGGTGAGCTCCCTCAGTGGTAGCGTCAAGTTGAAGGTCGTGATAACAACAAACAACTGCTACGAAGAAAAAACGACTGGATGGTGAAGTTACAATCACAGAAACCGTTTGGACTGAATGAAAGAGTGGAATATGCCTGTTACCTATAGTACAAAGCACCAGTAGTTTTTGCTCAACTGAACTGTTCCTAGATGCTTGAAATCAGTTCTGATAACTGTTTTGCATTTCTATCATGCATTTTCATGATGCATATACCTTTAATTTTACCCTTTGTACAGCGTTTTGTATACGCTTAGTTATTTTCCACTTTACTCTCCAGAGATCGTGTTACACATCACACACTCCAATATGTCCGCCGTGTTTTCTCCTAGTATTAGTCCTTCATTTCTGTTTCCCCTACATGTCACGTGACACGTTACAACTTCATTAACAAATGAACACCTTCTCACAACACCGTCGGCACCGAACAGACTCCTCGTTAGAGAGTGCGAGATTCCCTTTTCAAGTAAGTTTACTATCATATATCTTGAAAGCCCTCCGCCTACTATGGGAGAGCGTTTTTTAACCTCGAGGTTGTTTTAACGCTTAGTGTTTCATTAACGCTTAGCGTATAAATGTTAAATTCCATGGAAACATTAACTTGAGACTGCTATGAGCAAACTTGGCCATCGGGTGACTTTTATCTATCCCGTTTTTGAATCCTTCTTTACAGAACTTTGACATCGAGATACAAGCCCTGTTTATATACTTGTGAGTACCAAACACACGTTCACAAACTTCACTAGTTTGCACCTAAGCATGTAACACGAGCATGACTCACTATAACACTTTATTTACCTCTGGCATTTATACCTTTTCGTTTGTTGACTTTTGGTTTTTTCTGCAATGTATTAGTAAGTCAGCGTATATTCTCTGTTATAGGAACTTCTCCCTGACGAAGAGCAATTTGTGCTCGAAATGCATTGGAGACAAAGTTAAAGATATCTTGAAAATGAAAAAATTAGTTGATTTTACTGCTTCAATCAAAATGAAAAATCCACATGAATGAATAAAATTCAACAAAGAACTTAATGCAAATTTTTGTATGAACATTTATTTCTGAAACACTAATTGAAAACTATAACCTTATTCATTTGAGGAGTGCCCCAAAGGGGGATGCGACCAGGCTGAATGGAAGCACAAATATACCATTAATTTCATCGATGTTTTAGGACGGAAACGTCACCCCAGGGTGCACCCATTTAACTTAAACACATTTTTGGGTTAACCATTCAAAAAAAAAATTGAATATTGAGAAACCCAGGCTGTGCGCTAAATCCATCTTCTTCAGATACGTAGCGTCAAGTTGGCCGGGTCTCGCATGAACCTTCCACAATAATTCACCATCCTGAGGAAACTTCGGACTTTCGTGACAGTGGTGGGGGGTGCAGCTTCTATGATGTCCTTCACCTTCTCTGGATCAGGGGTTCACCCCCTCGATGGAAAACATGTATCCAAAGAAGTGTATCTTCTGCTTCAGAAATTCACACTTTTGCCGATGCAGGTTGAGTCCCGCATCTTGCAGTCTCTGTAGTACTTGTGTCAGATGCCTGTTGTGCTCCGGTATGGTCCTCTCATGTATCATGATGTCATCACTGACATTGATCACCCCCGGGATATCTGCAATGAGCTCCTGTATTACATTTTGAAATACTTCCGCCGCACTGGAAATTCCAAAACTCAGGCGGGTGTATCTCCTGAGCCCTAGATGCGCCGAGAACGTGGTGATATTGTGGGAGGCCTCATCTAACACTAACTGGTGGTAGCCTGATCGCTAATCCAGCTTGGAGAACCAACTTGCACCTGCCATTTCACCTATAAGGTCATCGATGGTAGGAGTTATATGGCGTTCTCGCTTGATGGCGGCATTGGGGAGCCGCACGTCCCCACAGATCCGCACCGCACCAGGTTGCTTGGGTTTCCGCGTGACCACGATTTGCGAAACCCATGGGGTTGGACCTGTCACCTTCTCTATTATCCCCGCATTTTCGAGCGTCTTGAGCTGCTCTTCGACCAATGGTCGCAGGTGGAGTGCTATTCTGCGGTGTCTCAGGGTTACAGGTTGGACCGTGTTGTCGATGTGAAAGTGCACCTCTTTTCCTCGGAATTTTCCAATGCCCTTCAATACCTCGGCGAACTCCATCAGCAGCTGTTGGATTGATTTCTGATGAACTCCAAAAGCGAAGCACACCACTCCTAAGTCTTCAGCCCCCCTGCACCCTAGCAGCATGCCCTGTCCATCCTCTGGCACAAACACATTGGTGGTGATGGACCGGTCTCCGTGTGATATTGAGGTCTTAAATTTCCCTCTAATCTTTAAAGGGGTATCTTGTCCATATGCGAACACCATGATGGCTGACGGAATTAGCACTGGCGGTGGATCTAGAGTTTGATGCAGGACGGAGGCTTGATGGTCGCTCCGGTGTCCACGACTGCCATGATGTCTTGGGTGCCTACCCGGATGCCACACTGGGGTAGACGTCTGGCCTTTCGAGTGGTGGTGCCAATCATGTGCACCTTGTGCACCGTCCGCTCTTCCTCCTCATCATCATCCATGTCGCTTTGCTCGGGTCCCCTTCTGTCACTGCATTTAAAACCTGGCGTGGTTTCCGGTACTTCTTCGCTCGCAGACTTTTTCGAAGTGGTTGAAACGTCCGTAGCCCGAACACCGTTTTCCTTTTGCAGGACATTCTGCCGCTGGATGTGGTAGTCCCCCACAGTAGCCGCACGACTTTGATTGTCCCGTCGGGACTGTTCCAGCTCCCTTCTTGGCCCATTTCATCGGGGATTTGACTGTCACTTTGTTGACTGGTTCAGCTTTCACGGGTGCCTGGAGGGTGGCCTCCATGTGCGCAGCTCGGGCCTTCGATAGCTCCTTGGTGCGCCCCAAAGTTAGGATGTCCGCTAACGACTTGCCGGATTCTTCTAAGATTCGTTCCCTCAGCTTGACAGAGGAGCAGCCTTGAATGATCTGGCCACAGATCTCTTCCGTAATGTCAGAGAACCCACACGTGGACGCAAGGTTCTTTAGGTGCGCGTGATATGTGTCTAGCGACTATTCTGGCAGTTGTCTCGACTGCCTAAATATGAATCTTTCATAGTCCTGGTTAGCCATGGGCTCGAAGTGCGCGTTCAGGGCATTAATTAACGTGTGGTGGTTCTTCGGGGTAGCTTCCACTAGGGTTTTGTCTATATTGTGGACATCCTTTCCTCCTAAGTGAAGGACCATGGCCATTTTTTGGTCCTTATGAACTTTGGTGGCCTCGAAGAAAATTAACAAACGATCCACCCAGTCCTTCCACTTGGGGGCTAGCGAAGACGGGAGCCCTCGACCACAAATGGCTCAATGGGGGGTATTGTGGCCATGACGTGAACCAGGGCACGTGACTGGATGTACAGTGATTAGCGCTGTTCCTTCGCCTTAGCCCAATATGCTGCCCCGTGGGCGAGACACCCTCCTGATGGTGACCGTGGTTATTTGGCGTGGCCAATGCTTGTTGGGAAGATGGTAGGCTGAATGTAGACGTGTGGGTGATAGGGGAAATGTCCCTGTTTGTGACTCCTGTATGTGTTGCTGGTGGCACCTTCCGTGCTTTTCACCCCTGTGTCTGAGTCAATATTGGGGCCTCTTTCCTGCTGCTCACCCCTGTCTGTTGGCCTCATGGAGCTGGATGGCCTGGTACTGGGGTGGAGCTTGATGATAGTCCACTGGCAATTGAGGCACTGATGGAGCCTGGCAGACTGCTATTTCCCCTCACAACTGTGGAAAATAAGTCCCAACACGATGGGGGGTACTTGCGGCACCCAAAAGATAGGGCCGCCCCTCCCCCACTCGTGCACAGCCATGTGGCACTGGGCCGATTCCCGGCCGATGTAGTACCTCGTTTGTGAGGGCCGACGCGCCTCACCTGGGGCCTCGCGCTCTGCCGATGCAGCCACGGTAATTATGCATCCGCTCCGGTGCACGGAGCCAGCTGCACCTCGGGGATCACGCCGGGCATGAGCATCGCGAGCCAAAGGCAGAGCTCGTGCCGCCCCACGGCAGACGCGGCGACAGCACAGCGAGGGCACGCCCACCATCGTCGCCAGCTGTTATGTCGTGCGGAGTACACACGACACAAGGGAGGTGAATGTTAGGGGCACTGGGGCTAACACTTTCAGTTAGTTAAATGATGACACGGACACCATGGTGCTTGCTTTGCTCATCTTCCACGCCGTCGCCTAACTGGCGTACGTGCGTGCGTAGACGCAATTTATTTAGCTAAGGTCACGTGGGTGTGACCTGTTCAGCCGGTTACTCCACCGACTAGAACACCACAGGAGACAGCAGTGATGTGTGACACAGTTTCACTTGAAAATGAGCAAGCCGTGAAAGTTATAAGTTGAAAGAAGTTAAAAGCCTAAAAAAATACATGAAATGGATCAGAGAATCAAAGAAATGGAGACAGCAGTGCTGCCAGAAAAAGTGAACAAAATGTGTGATTCGGTTTAATGCAGTCAGGGAAAGTAATGCCCCAAAAAGTTCTGCACAATAGCGCATTAACACAGCACTTCTGCTACGGGAACTGATAAGAGCCCCTTTTAAGATCTATTGAATATAACAGATTTCACAAACACAGTGCTAGGAGAGTCCTAATGACTGGCCAGTTTTCATTTGTGATCTGTGTGAGCATTTTTCAAGATTTGGAAGACTGCATGCATTTCTGCTTGCTGCAGGCAATGTTTGTTTTAATATCAGAGAAATCAGCTGGCTTACCTGACCATAAAAGAGGCCCACACACTGCTAAAAACAATTCACCACTAATTTGTGAGACCAGCCCATTGGGCACTGCCTGCTTGCCCTATAGGGCAGTCCAACCCCGGTAGATACATGCACAAAATAGGGCATAAAGGCTAGAAAACACAGAAAACAAGGGCAAAATTAATTTGTGAAGGCTATTCTCACTTATTTATCCTGATGTATATTCTTTGCGCAAAACATGCAGATATCTGGAAAAATATTTTGCGCTGACAAAATTTATGTTTACCTGTCTCCCACGTGAAATTGCCTCTGCTTCAATATAAGTCAAAGGGGAAAATAGGTTTGCTTATTTTTTTCAAAATTTCTCTTCCAGTTTTAAAAATGTTGGGATTTATGCAGAAAGTGGCGTTCCTGTCACTTGGCTCCCATGATTCTGATCAAACTGCCTTTAATCATTTTTTAACTTGACACAGGTGCAGTTTTATACCCCATTAACCCGCTTCCTTTCCCTCTCAACTCTCTCTCACCCTCACCAACAGGCACCCACAACCTCATCTTCCCCACTAATAACTTGACACCAGCCTGATGGAGCTATGCTGTGAGTGGCTCAGGGTAGGTGGGGAAGGGGCCGAGATGTTGTATTCAGAGGCCTGTTACTACTTTGATGTAATCAGCCAAGGACTGACCTGTGAATTCAAACAGGGCCCTATGCTGCCTCATTTTAATCTCAAAATCAATGAGGGAAGGAAATATTTTAACGAGGTCCTACACCCAAGCTCCTCGCAGCGAACAGATCAACAAATATCAAGGTAGGTAGGTAGGGGTAGTTCCTACTTCGTTAGAATGGTCACCTAAAGTTGTCACAGGAAAACCTGAAGGTCAGATCTTGGTGCCCTCACACACCTGTTAGGGGTCATGCTTCATCATTGGGCGCTCCTTGTCAGGCCGCTGCTGCAATGCCTGACGGGCCTGGGGTCTCTTTGTGGGAGATATTTTGATCCAAAGATGCTATGTAGATGAGTGCAAGTAAAACTAGTGGTGTGAGTGAGTGGTGGATAAAATAGGCTCTGGTATCCTAAAAACCAATTTATATAGAAGAAGGGTACCAGGTCTAAATAAAAACAGTGATGCTATTGTGTGCTCTTTAAGTACCGGGATAGCTTCTAGTGAAGAGTGGTTAACATGTTTCGTGCCTCAGGAGCCCAAGAAATGAGCGGCACTTCATCAGGACCAAAAACAATAAAGTGTTCCCCAATCTGAGGCTTCAGGTCTCCCTTCTAATACGGGATGACCTACCAATGTTCACCGGCCGACCCCTGAATTTGTGCCGGCCTTTAGTTCCACTTAAAAGAAAAGGAAACATAAGGTGGAGAAATACATGCGACAGGTAATTAAAAAACAGTTCTCAGCCCACCGTGGTGGTACATAGGTGAACTCATCCATGTCTCTAGAGTAGGTGATGTGTGCCTGCTTTGTCACACAGTGCGGTGTCCAACGCTCACAGACCGAAACTCAACAAACATACAGTAAAAATATATCTAAGTAGCAACACGTAGAGGTACCATGTGGATAGTGGTATGATTACATACATCAAATGCACATACGTGATCTGTTGGGAAAAAGGCTTACACACGTGATGAGGGAGTATCTACGTTTTGGCATGAAGGTGACTTACCTCAAGAGAGGCAGGATAATGCTCCTTAGGAAAGATGGAGGATCCTGGTTAATTTGGGTGACGCCTTCATAGATGAGTTCACCTATGTACCACTACGGTGGACCAAGAACTGTTTTTTAATTACCTGCCGATACTGTGAGTGAAAGTTGTGTCTCTGCCAAATCGGGAAGCCCTAATCGACCCTGGATGCTGCAACTGTAAAACACCCTGGACCTCATGTACAAGAAGTGGCACATCGCTGCGTGAAAGCAGCGATGCGCCACTTCTCAGTGCACCCTCCTTGTGACACCAATGATGCATCATATTTACAATATGACGCATCATGTCGCAAGGAAGGACAGATACGTCAGTATAACTGACGTGTCAGTCAGGGCAGAAAGTGGTGCATTTCTGGATTTGTGTCGGAAGCCTGACGCAACTCCAGCAATGTTCCTTTCACAGGGGGCAAGCCCCATGTGAAAGGGTCTTCATCACCCTTACGCCTGCCATGAGGCACGCGTAAGGTTTTGACGGATTGGCGTCCTAGAAGTGGTGCAGCGAAATCTCATAGATTTCGCTGCGCCACTCCTATGACCCTTTCTTGTGGGGGTACACCCACCCTGCATAAATTATACCTGCCGCAGGTATAATGTAGAGCAGGGGTTTATGAAGTGATGCATCTCACATAGATGCGTCACTTCATAAATATGGCGCAACATGGCGCATGTTTTACGCCACTGGTGCGTCACAAAAAGTGACGCACCGGTGGCGCAAAAGTGATGCAAGGGCTCATATATGAGCCACCCAGTGAGGGATTCAACCTGGAGGCTGCAAATGCCATATTAGAACACACATTTGCAGCCAGCCTAGAGGGCCACAACCTCTGAAGGCATGTGCTGCCTTGGTAACCCACCACCCCACTCACCTCTATTAATTTTGTTCTGAGAGAGGTTGCCAGTGTGGTTGTCACATGAGACAAGTCACCACAAATGGGGTAGGATCCTTGACAGCATTTGCTGCACAGCCCAGTCTGCTCATATAACAAGCAGGTCAAACACAGGGCTTAGCCTGCACCAGCGACAAAACACTAAATGCATACAGATGAGTCTGATAGACATGCTAAGACATTTTGCTGAACAGGAAAACAGACATTGAACTGAGTTTTACTTTTGACCTGTGAGAATATTCAAGCCATCTGCGCCTGCACCCAGTTCTGCCTAAACCTGTGTTCTTTTGGGACTGTAGATACAGGATGTTAACCATAGGGGGGGAAGTGGGAAATCAGGGAAGATACTGGAATAATGGATGTAGCATCTTGATGTACGACCCAACTTGGGGCCAGATTTACAAACATTTTGTGCTGCGTTTGCATTGCAAAAGTGACGCAAACAAGTACACACTTTTTTTGTTATTTAATTTCCAGGGCAAAACTTGTTTGTGCTGGAGAGGTGCTGTTAGGCCTAGTATCCTTGGTGTGGTTCCCCAGTCTTTTTGCCTCTACCGCCTGTTTTTTTGACTGTATGCTGGATGCTTTACTGGTTTTTTAACTCTGTGAATTTTACCACTGCTGTTCAGTGCTAAAGTGCAAGTGCACCCTGTATAAATTGTGATTATGTTTTGTTATCTATGATTGGTATATTTGATTTACTTGTATGTACCTAGTAAAGCGCACTGTGAGTGCCCAGGGCCTGTAAATAAATGCTACAAGTGGGTCTGCAGCACCCAAATTAGTAGCCCTGTAAACTTGCCACTGCAGTGTCTGCAAGTGCAGTTGCAAACTGCCCTACTGACCTGGCAAGTGCACCCACTTGCTAGGCCCAAGCCTTCCCTTTTATTACATGTAAGGCACCATTAAGTTAGGCCCAAGGGAGTCCCATGAGCAGGGCTCAGTGTATGTGAAAGGAAGGACATGTACTGGTGTGGTTTATATGTCCTGATAGTGAAATACTGCTAATTTGGTTTTCACTATTGCAAGGACCATCTCTCCTATAGGCTATCATTAGAGTTGTCTTAAAACATCTTACAAATGTATCTTGCAATAGGGAAGGATAGACAATTTCAGTTTAGGTTCCCTGAAATCAGGTTTAAAAGATGCATCTTTCAGTGAGGGTGAATTTCAAATTGTACATTTGTAAATGCCACTTTTAGAATGTGGGAATTTTCTTGCTTTGTAATAATCAAAGGAGAGAGTAAGGGTTTGTCCACAAACAGTTATGGACCAGGATTACTCCTATTCCCCTGGGGCGAGTATTTTTGAAACAAAAAGAGGAGTATCCCCTGCAGATTATAAGATCAATAGTCTGGAGGGTAGACTAAATGGCAAAAAGGAAAAAAGTCTCCTTTTATTTAAAACCCCTCACTCACCAGCCTGGCGGTGACATGCTTCATCATCGGGGTCCACCCTGGTGGCCTAGCGTCACCAGGGTGTGCTTCGACACCTGAACTACAGTGGAGCGGGTTGTGACTGTAAGTGCAAAAAAGAAATTATGTTAAAAATTGTCCTGGTTTAACTCAAAAATGACTTTATTATGGAGTAACTGAACAATGTTAAAAATAATAGTGAGATGGTAGTAGGCAAGTTACGACCGACTCATCTCTATATGTGTTGGTGTGTATTGGTCGACATGTTTTACCAAAGGGCCAATGCCCGGTTTCTTCAGGACCAAAAAACAGGTGGACGGGAGGTGTGGGCCCCCTAAAAGGCTCACCCCAGTTTACCGGCGAAGCGATTAGCCAGAGACCTACTGCCATGGCTAATCGCTTCGCCGGTAAACTGTAAGTAATTGACCCTTACTCTCCCAAGCGGACGCGCTGAACCATCCGAGATTCCCACTCGGATTGGCTTCTCCCTGGCGCTTCTCTTTCCGCTACCCCGGCCAAACCAGGACAATTTTTAACATAATTTCTTTTTTGCACTTACAGTCACAACCCGCTCCACTGTAGTTCAGGTGTCGAAGCACACCCTGGTGGCGCTAGGCCACCAGGGTGGACCCCGATGATGAAGCATGTCACCGCCAGGCTGGTGAGTGAGGGGTTTTAAATAAAAGGAGACTTTTTTCCTTTTTGCCATTTAGTCTACCCTCCAGACTATTGATCTTATAATCTGCAGGGGATACTCCTCTTTTTGTTTCAAAAATTTTCTTGCTTTACCATCCTGTGCCTTTGCCTGCCTGTGGAATCCATGTCGGGTTTAGACTGACAGTTGGGCTGTTTGTGCATTCACTCTAGACAGTCGCACAAAGGGAGCTGAGGTGTGCCCTCCATATCCTGATTGCCCATCACAAGGCTTATGGGTCTTCCTGTGCTAGAGTGGTGGGAGGAGTTGTCACTGATACTAGAATATGGCTGTGGTTGTCCTTTCACACAGCTGTCTCCATCCCTCCCTAGTGTGTCTAGAACCAGGACAGGGCAAGGCAGGATCTGTGCACTAGAAAGACTACATTTTAAAGTATGCCTACTTCAAAGGCAAAATGGGTTATAAGTATTGGACCTGTAACCACACATTTTAGAAAACGTCTTGATCAAGAGAAGATTCTGCCAAAAGCAAGAGTTAGAGCAGCTGTAGGAAGAGACCTGCTACTCTGCTTATTGCTGTGTTGTGCTGGCCTGCTACTTGCTGCTTCTGTCTTGGGCGGAGGAAGGCCTGGACTGTACTTTCCTATCCTGCTTACCAAGGTTCTCCAAGGGCTTGTGTGTTCTTGCCTACAGTTGGAAGTCTCAGTGTCATAAAAGACTTAATGTGCAGCTCCCCTGAACTCCTCTGCTGGGAGTTTTGACCTGCTGAGTGGTTCCAACTTCAGTTTTGGGTCCTTGGAGGTGGTTATGCAGCTTCATGAGCTGAAAATCCATGCATCACCCTTCAGCATTATTTTTCCCGCCACAAGCTTGCCATGCAGTGGAAAAACCAACGCATTACCGTGGTGCAGCCAAAAAAAACAACGAAGCGCAAGTGCAGAGCACCACGTCACTGATATCCAAGACCCCCTCTCCAACTCTGACTCCGAAGCAGGCCCTGCTGTGCGGCTAAAGGAATCAAAGCATCACCTGCTCTCTACTGGAAGATTCGATGCAGCATCCTTTTTGCCGCCACTGCAATGACCCCAGCACGTCCTGATTTTCCATGCATTGCACTTGGGTTCCAAGTTTCCAGCACATCGCCCCACAGTAAAGAGCCGGTTTCAGAATTCGAGACATCGCTTCTCCTCGCAGTATGGAATCGACACAACACTTCTCCTCCATGCAGAAAAACTGACACCTCCATGCCCCTGGGATTCAAGAATCGACACATCGCTTGTATTTTCTGACGCTTCCCTCCTCTGCTTCTATTTTTCTACTTGGATTTTGATGCATCATAGGTACTTTGTGTTGAAATCAACAAATTCATAGAGTTCAGTGGCCTGAATTGCTTAAACATTTAAAAAGTAATATCTTTGCTTATGTATGATGGATTATTTTGGTCTTGTATGTTTAGATAAAGATTGGTTATTTTTCTAAACTAGTGTGGTGTCCATTTGTAGTGTTTTCACTGTATTACTGTGTGTGTCATGTACAAATGCTTGACACATTGCCACTGGAATATGTGCCAAGAGTTGCCAAACTACCAAGGGGTTAACCAGGAGTTATCTTTGGTGTGTAACTCCCTTACCCTGACTCGAAGGAAGGGTCCCTACTTGGACAAGGTTCACACCACTGTCATTTAGAGACCCTAAAATTAATGCAATGCAATGTGAAGCACTGCTTTGCATCGCATAGTGTCAATAGAGCATTACATTGATGGTATATGGGCATTCCCATGTAACCACCTATGTTTTTTGCTGCAAAATCCTATCTACCAAAAATCTGAGACATTGTGTTGCATCAAAAATTAACATGACTTGTAAGCAGCTGTTAAAAGGAGAAATGTTTGTACTTCTCCTTTCTTTTCCGACTTTGCATGTGTGCTGAACTGTACAGCACACCTATAAATTATGAAAAGTTTCAAAAGTTGTTTAGGCATAGTATTTTGTACTGGAAGGGAAACCTTCCAGTACAAAACCAATGCTAGACTTACGCACACACCATTTCACTATGGTGCAAAGGTGTGTGCGTGATGCTCAGCTGCAACATTTTGTGCCAGTGTAGGAAGAGGGGAGGAGAGAACCATATCTATGCAGATCTGAGGCGTTCCTGCTCTGGCCTTCTCACACAACACAGCACAACAGTTTTTGCTGCTGTGCTGGGTTGCATAACAAGTTTATAAATCTGCCACTTAGTATGTAACTTATATGCTGTTTCAATTGAACCTTGTATCATTTAGTTCAGCTGTATACTTAAAGAACATTCTTTTTACATAAAAAATAAGTAGAGGACTGGACATTATGGTATTGTGTCTGATGTTTAGTTGTTGAGTGCTGAGCTCTGGCACCCTACTCTACGACCCTGAGAAGCTTGAGTTAGGTGCAGAGATGTATTATTTTCCAAGTTTGGAGAGCTATAGTAGGAGAGGACCCTGGGACACCAGGGGCAAATGCTCAGTGACCACCTGTCTGCCCTATGGCCCCTAAAAGGGATCCAGCACTTGTGTACAACTCAATTATTCTTTTAGTTCTGAATTACTTGCACCCCACTAAAATATTCAATGTCCGTATTGTTGTCATATGATAAAAGAATTGCTGGGTTGGGTTGTATGTTGCAATATTGAAAGAAAACTATGATGCTGCACAAACATTAGAAATGTTATAGCTATAACAAATGTATAATGTACCTCTGTACACAGTCTTGTCACCTCACTCGCCTCACTACATTAACTATACTCGCCCCTTCTCCATACACTGGTTATACCCGTGCAAATTACATAACTTATAGCATGTGAAATAATAACATTATGGCATATGAAATGACATGATTTGTGAGATCATAGTGCATTTGTAGAGTGACAAGTTATATTTGATGTAGTGCGGGTAGTGAGATGACTGGACTGTGTACGGAGGTCACACATATACCAACATACATGCACACACACATAACCCTACTTATACAAAGAACCATACAATGCTGCACACACCTACATGAATCCACACTCACTCACACTCTCAAACAACACCAAATACATACCCGTACAACCCCTCACACACACCACCACCACTCACACGCCCTCATAGGCTACACACACATGCATACTCACCCACAGAACTCCACAATCACATACACTCACACAACCCCACATAGACACCCACACAACACCATACAGACACACGCACAAGCTTACCCTTACTCATACAAAGAACCACACAATGCTGCACACACCTACACGAATCCACACTCACTCACACTCTCAAACAACACCAAATACATACCCGTACAACCCCTCACACACACCACCACCACTCACACACCCACATAAGCTACACACACATGCATACTCACCCACAGAGCTCCACAATCACATACACTCACACAACCCCACATAGACACCCACACACCACCATACAGACACACGCACAAGCTCACCCTTACACACTCCCACGATCCCAGAGACACAGACACACAACCTCAAAGACACACACAGTCATACACTTATCCCCACACACAGACAGCATACTACATTTAACTTACACATACAACCCCACATACCCAGACTTACACACATACACTCTCAACCCCCCACACACAGTAACAGACATACTCCCACAGAACTCCCAAATACACACATATGCACATGCACAGACACCCACATAAACCTACATAGACACAGAACTTTAGGCGCACACACACACACACACACACACACAACATATATGCAGTCTTACATATACACACACAACCTCATAAACACACTACACACACAGAGGTTACTCCTACACACAATGACATACACACTCACTGAATACCACACATAAAGACACACAAACCCACTGTTGGACCTGTCAGCCTTAGGGTGGTCTTTCCCCAAATGTTTTGCCTTCACTCCTCCCATTTTTCTGAATATGTTTTTGTTTACCTTAAAGCTCTATACACTTTGCCACTGCTAACCAGTGCTAAAGTGCTTGTGCTGTCCCCCCTTAACATGGTGAAATTGACTTGCACCCAATTGGCACATTTAATTTACATGTAAGTCCATAGCAGAGTGATACTACAGGTAACCAGGGCCTGCAAATGAAATGCTACTAGTAGTCCTGCAGCACTGATTGTGCCACCCACGTAGATAGCCTTTTAAAACATGTCCCATACCTGCCATTGCAGTCTGTGCGTGCAGTTTTAAATTGAAATTTCAACCTGCCAAATAACCTCTTTACCAGGGCCAAGCCTTTCTTTGTAATACATATAAATTACCCCTAGAATAGGCCGTAACCAGTCCAGAGGGCAGAGTATTTTATTTAATAAGTTGGACACATGCTTCAAAGTTTTATATGTACTGGTAGTGAAAAACTCCTAAATTTGTTTCTCACTAGTGCAAGACTTACCTCTCCCATAGAATAACATTGGATTACCTTACTATATTACATATGTGATATCTTTTGATTGGGAACAGGTAGGAAAGTAATTTTTGGTGTCTGTGGAATTGCAGGTTAAAACCTTCTTTAATGGCAAAGTCATATTTTAAGTTCCAATTCTGAAGATGCCACTTTTTAGAAAGTTGGCATTTCTTCTCCTAACCATTTGGTGGTTTATATCCAGTCCCTGGGTCAATTATGTAGGTGTTAATGGCAGCTGGCCTTTGAATATTCCTCCCAGATAGCATCCCAATAGAGGGTCTGGTGTTGGCAGAATAGTCCACCTCTGGCAGGATGGGGCAGAGCTGTCATCTACCACGCTTGCACTTCAACTAGACTGCCTCAGCACACTCCAAAGAGTTTCACACATGCCTATAGACAATCTGGGACCAGGGCAGGGAGGCATACAATTACAGAAACTTTGTAGGGGAAATCTTTAGAGCCTTCTCCCACTTCAAAGGGGTCACCAGGTATAAAAATTGGATACTCAAACCCAGTCTTCATACACTCATGGACCAGTGGATACTGCAGAAGAAGCACAAAAAAAGAGGGAGGTCCCCTAGCTAATCCAATGTGGGACGAGGGGAAAATACACAGAAATGTAAGGAGTCCCAGTTAAAAAGGAACTAATATCCTCAAGCTAAACACATAGGAATTAAAATAGAGAGATGCTAGTGCCACAAAAATCAATACTCCACTGTGAATACAACATATTACATGAAAAGAGACAAAGAAAGATTATAACTATCGTATTAAAATCTATTCTTCATTTTATTCAATACAATATACATCAATTTTCATATCTCCCAAATGATCAAACACAATAAATAAAAATCACATGATAAAAACACATTTCTTGTGAAGTTACAACATTCGAGAAGTAGTTATCGATGCAGCGTTTCGGTTTTAGGAATAAAAACACCTTCCTCAGGACAAATTCTAAATGACAAGAAACATAAAATTACTAAACATTACATTAAAAATCATACATGTTGTCACAAATGGTCAAAAGGCACTCATCGCATTACAAAATCTCTCTTTTTTTATTAACACGTTTTATAAAATAGCATCTTATGCCTATCTCAATACCATAATATTTCGTACATAGTATGGAAAGGCGGAAAAACACAATAGCAGATAAATAGTGTCTCGGTCTTGCAATACCATAACCATTCTCGATAGAAACACTTTACAATTAATGTCAGATTCTATACACCAGCTATCGAAGCCATCTCTCAGTTATTATTTTCAAGAAAAATCAGCAACAAATCTTGGTTTAATAGTCGAGGCATTAGTACATCAGCACCCAACTAGAAGTATATGGGTACAGCACGACTCTGCTATGTCATAGTATACATGATCAAACAACTTTCCATTGATCAAATTCTCGTTTGCTGCAACAAAAATAGTCCCATTACATACCACAAACAAACAATTTTCAAGAGGTACCAGAGACGGATCTTGATTTAGGTTTCAAATATTTAGTTCATCAGAACCCAACTGAAAATATGTGGATACTGCTTCTCACGTCTAGTTGTTTATCCTTTTAAAGACACAGTAATGAATAATTTCAAAATTTTATTTAAAAAAATTATCGTGAGACTCAAATTGTATGGGTAAACGGAAATTACTTTGTACCTCAGATCGTGTGACTGTAGATTTCTTTCACGTACAGTGGAGCCACCGATATTTTAAAGGAGAGTCAAAGTTGACTCTAAAAAAATAATGTACGTAACTATGAATAAGGTTTCATATGCTGATATAACTCTAATTATTATTTTTTTTTTTTTTTTTTTTTTATCCTCATACTGCGAAATACTATGTGTTTGGAGTTTCAGGTTTCTACCTCTGCTTCTCTTTACCGAAACTGCCCCTTGGTCTCTCGTACTTGGGGAGTTTACCATCTTCTCGATGTTTTCAGAGGAGTACCCTTAAGCCATTACATAGTAACAAATCTGATTTGGAAATGCGGGGGAAGCCAGCCACCTTGGCTACTCGACGAGTATCATACTCGTCCACCAGAATGTTATTTCGCATTAATCATGGGACCGTGTGTGCCAACCCTATATTGGGATTTAGGTAATTTTCCAAGATTTCCCAATATTCAAACCTCTTGCAGGTATTACCCCTCCTGTCTAGTTTATTAATCCTTAAGACAGAGTTCATCCAATCTCCATGTGTTGGAGGGGATGTCCCCACCCAGTTGATGCAGATTTCCCTCCTTGCTAGTACAATTAACACAAAGAGTAGATTTTCTTGACATTTAGTTAATCCCCCTCCATCTCCTATGTCTTCAATCCCAAAAAGAGTAAGGGTTGTACTTACAGTTAGCTGTTTTTGCATGATCATGCTCATGGTCTTACCAACTTCTTTCCAGTATTCTTTTAATTGGGGGAAATTTCTGAACATGTGGACATCATCTGCCTTTTCTTCCCCACATTTCGGGCATTTTTTTACGCCTGCGTTTTTAAATTTGGACAGTTTTTTCGGAGTCCAGTATGCACGGTGTATTGTATATAAATGATTCCTTTTCAAAGCCGCTGACTTTAGTGTTGACCAGCATTTTCCTACAGATTTTTCCCATACTCTGTCCAGATCGGCTATTTGTAAATCTCTCCCCCAGATTTGATCCTCGATCTGTGTGTCTCCACCTCCTGCGGCTATAAAGGCCCAGTACCATTTTGCAACCTCTTTGTTAATGGGTGATTTTTTTACCATTTCCTTTTCCAGTTTTTCATTCTCTTGATTATTTGCAGGAATAGTTCTGGCCCAGCTTGTCATTTGGTAGTATTTAAATTTGGAGACTGTTTCGTTGGTGGTTCTTTGAAGTTCTTCCCATGTGATCAGAGTTGATCCTTTTAACACTTGTCCCCAGTAGTTGATATTAGCTAGTTTCAGAGGGTTTGCCATTGAGTCTTTTAGGCATTCTGGTGTTCCTGGTGACTCCCATATAGGGGCTCTTGCGCTGTAGTATTGAATGTTCAAGATTGCTCTGATTTGCGCCCACAACTTAGCTGCATCCCTTAGGATCTTCAATTTTATTTATTTTTAAATATTTTGGATGACCGAATTTGAATAAAAATGATCCACTGATTCTGTCGCTGCTTGTAAATATTTTGGATAGTATTGATGGCTTTTTAGCAGTGACCGCATGTTTTTAAACTGAAACGCGTTGTGATATTCCACCAGGTCTGGGCTTGATAGCCCTCCACCTTGTTTTCCCCTCCTGAGTTTTTTCCAAGATATCCTCGTTCCCTTCGAGGCCCATATAAAACGGGTGATTTCTCCCTGTAGTTTTTTTAAAAGGGCTTTTCCAAATTCCAAAGGAATGGTATTAAAAAGGTATGTGTACTTGGGCAGAATTGACATTTTGACAATATTTGATCTTCCTATAAAGCTTAGGGGTAGACTGGACCACACTTTAAGTAGCCTACTCACCTCTCCTGCCACTTTATTGAGATTACGCTGTGGAATCTTCTCTAGTTCATGATTTACTAGAATACCTAGGTATTTTATTTCCTTCTTGATGTTCGAACTTTTAAACTGTGTGTTCCAGGTCATAATTTCGGTTTTAGTATGGTTTACCAGGTAGCCTGAGACTTTCCCAAACATACTTATGATCTCTTCTATGGCTGGTTTGGAGCTGACATAATTGTCTGTAAAAATCATCAAGTCGTCTGCGTACAGTGCGATCTTTTTTCCCATGCTTGATACCTGAACGGGGTTATTTCTTTAGAGTTTCTTAATTTGTTTGCCAGCGGCTCAATATATAGGTTAAAAAGCAGAGGCGAGAGAGGGCATCCCTGCCTAGTTCCTCTTTCTATGTTCACATCCTCTGTAAGGTTGCCATTAACTAGAATTTTAGACCTCGGTGTCTTGTATATTTCTCTCACGACATGCAAGAAAGGTTGACCTATGTTGTTTTTGGTCATGATTTTCTCGAGGAAGGACCAATTGACTCTGTCGAAAGCCTTTGCGGCATCAACGGTAAGTATAGTGAGGGGAGTTTTCTTTTGCGTGGCTATGTCTATGGTGCTCAGAAGTTCGTGTGTGATTTCATGCAATTGTCTCCCCTTAACAAATCCTTTTTGATCCGGGTTTATAAGTTGGGGCATTACTCTTCCTAAACGGGCAGCCATGATTTTTGTGAATATTTTGTAATCTGCATTGAGCAGAGATATAGGTCGATATGACTCACATCTAGAAGGATCCTTGCCAGGTTTTAAAATGATGGTAATTATTGCGTCGTTCCAGGAATCGGGTATTTTGCTTTGTTGTTTAAGGATCAAGTTTGCCATCTCCGTGATGTGTGGTGACAGAATGTCTCTCAATGCCATATATAGCTCATTCGGTAGGGCGTATGGGCCTGCTGCCTTACCTTTTTTTAAGCTTCTGATTACCTCATTAACCTCGCTTATTAGGATCTCTTTATTTAGTTCTTCCTTATCCTCCTCTGTTAGAGCTATGGATGGGATGCCATCTAGATATGTGTCTATCTGGCCTTCTTGAGGGTTGGTATCTTCCGTATATAACTCAGCAAAATATTTCATGAACTCTTGTCTGATTATATTTTCGTCCGTACTTTGGTTCGCCTGACCGTCTTGGTGTATACTCCTTACTTTATTCCTGGCTTGATCCGTTTTTAGTTTCCATGCAAGCCACTTTCCGCTGCCTTCCCCATATTCATGGTTTGCTAATATGCTTGATTCCCACTTTGTACGCACTCTATCTTCTAGGATATCTTCTAGTTTTTCTTTCTGGTTTTGTCTATCAATTCCTAGTTTCTTTTTCCTGCTTATATCTTGTTCCGTTATTATTTGGGCGTCAAAAGAATTAATGCTTTTTTCCAGGTCTGTTATCTCTTGCCTCATTTTTTTATTTTATATGCTCCCAGACTTAGTAGTTTTCCTCTTATCACCGCCTTGTATGTGTCCCAGGTGATCTGTTTTGTCGTACCGGTTTTATTGTTTTCGAAGAAGTTTTCTGTTTCTAGTTCAAGTTCCTTCACAATTTGCTGATCTAGTAATATGGCCCTCTCTACCGTAAATCTTCTTTGCATTTTGGTTGACCTTACCTGGAGTGTTAGTTGGACAGCGGAGTGGTCTGATAAGTGGGCCGGGAGGTGGGCTAAGTTTTTTATGCTTACTAATAGAACTCGGTCAATCAGGAAATAATCAATTCTTGACCTATGCCCCAGTTTTTTGTTGTGTAGCGTGAAGGGCTGTTTTTTTTCTCCTTTTTCTCTCCAAATGTCTATCAGCTCTAAGTCTCTTTTATAAATGTTGATCCACTCCCTCATTTTCGGTAAGTTCGCCTGTCTCCCCGGGGGGACCTATCAATGTTGGGATCCATTATAAGGTTAAAGTCACCCCCCAAAATTATTGGGGTGGTAGCTAGTATTAGGTGTGAGTATAGTTTCCGTAAAGGGTCTGCGTCATCTAGATTAGGTCCATAATATCCTGCTATTGTAAGTGGGTTATTTTCTATCTTTACTCTACCTATTGCCCATCTTCCCTTACAGTCTACTTCTTCTGATTCCAGAGTTGCTTTGAGTGACTTTTTGATTATTATCGCTATCCCTTTAATGTTGCATTCTTGTGTAGTACATATGTACGTATCTACCCATCTTAGGTTCTTTATTATTTGGGCCCATTCTTCTTTTAATAAGTGTGTCTCTTGTAATATGATTATTTCACTTTCTGATGTTCTGAGATTCTCAAGGATTTTGTTCCTCCTGCTTTTTGTCCTCATACTGTTTACATTCCAGGAGAGTATTTTAAAGTCTTTATTCGTACTCCCCATCTGCCCTGTTTCCCCCTAACGCGTCCCACTCCGATGTACTGTTTGTTTTGCTATTTTTTTTTATAAGAAAGTTCTTTTCGTATTTGCATCTTCTCAGACTTTTGAGGATTTTTTACTGGTTTTTTCCCTATTTTGCTCCCCACCCTTTTTCTGTTTCGTGCATTTTTTGTGTTTTCTTTTTCGTGCTTTATCGTTACCCTCCCTGGGAAAGACTCCTTCTTCTTTTCTTAGGGTTATCTTTTTAACCCTTAGTAGCTCCTTGACTCTTGACTCTTGACCTACGTGTGTTAAAAATTATTATTGCAACCCCTTACATCATTATCCTACCATTATTCTCCCGCTACTGAAGCTCTAAAGAGATTTCTTCGTTAACTTATTGGAAATTAAATCTCTAATAGATCTAATGCGAGAAAAAGCCCTGTCGGAAGAACCAATAAGATATAACTCTAATTATGCCCAAAGGTCACTTATAAAAACTTACCATGTTAAAATCCAACACTGAAGTCTATAGCCGCAGCCTCAATTTGGACTCTGCTTATATGGATGGCATATGGTGTACATGGGTTGTCCTCCCGTATTCTTATAAAGAAAATTTATTCAATCTATGGAAGGAAATTGTAATATATTCTTGGTGAATTTGAGCAATCTCCCGTTTTCATTAATTGCATTGTTTTTAGTAAAATTAGGCTCACTGGCTCTTGATGTATTACCCGTTATTAGGGTTTTCGGTCTACCTAGATCTCATCTGTCAAATGTGAGTGACATAGAACAACACTTTATTTTGTGTATGTCGCACAAACCTTATTGCGGCCATCATGTATTTTAATAACAGGCCATTTGTACTCAATATTATATTAGAGCTCATACTGTGTCCGTAAATGGACCACTAATTACTTACAAAATTATATGAGCGGAAAAAGGAACTTCCATAGTCTCGAAGAGCCCCGCTTATTGTTATATTTCCGCAGGGAGACTATGGCGTGTCATTTTATAAAGTCCGTTTTGACTTTTAAATGGAGCTACGCTATCGGACTGTTTAATAAAAAACACCCGCATGGGTCACCGAATCGGATTACGGAAAGACTACAAGTTGCTTGGATATATGCGTGAGCAACACGAAAAACAGTCTAACATCCCCGCTTACCATTAATAAGGAATCCGGCCTCCCTGCTCCATCTGTCGTCAACCGTGTCTTGGAATCTTTTGAAAAAAGAGTAAACCGAGCCCGGGAACTTAAATAGTACCCAATCGCCTATTGGAGTATCTCTTGTGTCACGTGACCGGTAATACGTCCGTGCACGAAGTCCCCAGATGTTTTTTTTCTTAAAAAGGAATTTTATTGTTCTGTGTTTACATGTACAGAGAGTGTGCCAGAATGATTTTTACCCAGTATTGGCGACAAAATTACAATCATAAAGGTCATAGAGTCTGCGCTATGGTTGAGATTAGAGTCAGTCCATGCTTTAAATCAACCTATGAAAAATAGTAAAGTCGCACAATTACGTTATTAATGAGGGCAATATATATGCCTATAGACCCGTAACTCCATAATACCAGAAGCGGGGGAAACCTTATAATCGCAAAAACACAATGTTGCAATATAAATGCGAACCAACCAGATACATGGGTCGGGCGGCACGATATATAGCAGATATAACGCTGAATTGCTCCAAAGAAATCTATCTAGGTTAATGCCGGCCAATGAAGGTCGAATCATAGGGCCGGGTTCTACACAATCCGTTCCCAATCTTCTTTGCTGTTGATGCCACATCTTACTCTATTGAGGCGGGACATGTAGTACTGTTCTCATTTTTTTCTTTTGCTATTCATATTACCGCCTCAGGTGTTCATTTCTACCACCTCTAGCCCGCACCATGAGACATCATCACTCGTGTGTCCTGCCTCTTTCCAGTGTTCGGTAAGGGGGGAACTTTTTTTCTGAGTTCTAATAGCAGATATGTGTTCATTCATCCTAATGCAAACTTCTCTAGATGTCTCGCCTATTTAGGCAAGATTACAGGGGCATTGTATTAAATAGATCAGATTTTTAGTGCGGCTATTCATGAAACTCCTAATGTTGATGGACACACTATTGTGTGTGATGCAATTGCCCTTCATAATATTATCACAATTACCACATCCCCTACATGGGAATGTGCCTGTAGGCAATGGTGTATTATTTATACTTGGTTGTGTATTTATTCTCACTTCACTGTATGTTTGTACCAAGCTGTTTCTTATTGTACGATTTCTTCTAAAAGAAATCATAGGTTTAGGGAGTTTCTCTTTCTTATTGTTGGCCACCAAATGCCAGTTTCTCTTTATTATATTTTTGATTTTATTGCTAATCGGGTTGAAATTAGTGACAGAAATAATTTGTTGTTGCTCCATTTTACTGTTTTCCTTTTCCACAAAGAGGTTCTCTCTATTAAAATACTTGGCTCTTTTATAGGGATGACGAATCATGCGTTTAGGGTACCCTCTCCTCAGAAATTTCTTCTTTAACTCATCAGCATATTTGTCGAAATCTGTCAGAGTAGTACAGTTTCTTTTTAGTCGTAAAAATTGGCCAAAAGGAATGTTATCCTTTTGGCAAAGCGGATGGTTACTTTTGCCTTTGCTGCACTTCTACAATTGAAGGAACTTTGTTCCAACATGAAGGAATATCGTGGAAACACGATCAGTTCACGAATTGTAAAACGCAAAATTTAGTCTATGGTATCTTATGTCCGTGTAACAAACTTTATATCAGGAAAACCAATCAGGCGGCCCGACAACGAATTTCACAACACAAATCCAGGATCAAGAAAAAAGTTCTTACAGCCCCCCTAGTCCATCATTGGATTGAGGAAGCCCACGTCTAAAGTGACTTACGATGGACAGTAATCTCTAAGGTTGAACCTGATCCGAGTGGTGGAGATTTAGAGGCCAAATTACGACAGAGAGAAGCAATGTTTATTCTAAAATTCAATACTGCAACAAGGGGCCTTACATGGATGCTGCAAATATTTCTCTGCTGTTCTGCAGATCCTGCTTTCCCATTGTTCATGACGAGCTCAGCTCGTCATGAGTGTACAAGAGGTGTACTGCATGACGAGCTGAGCTCGTCATGAGCATGGAAGGGGTTAATGAGATGTCGGAACTCTATAACTTATAAACATGTGGGATTGACATGTGCATCACATTTTACTGCAATAAGTATTGGTTATTATCATGAAAATAAATTATGCATGAAATATTGTATTGGGAATAGGTCAAGACGACGATTATTCAGCAAATAAGTTCACTTTGATTATTGAAATGAAATCAACTGAACTTGCTCCTCCATGACACAACGAGGGCTGATCTATCACATTTGTCCAGCTGTTTTTTAAACCAGTTAATTATTTGAAGGATACATTTCTATCTTTTGTCTTTATAAAGATATTCAATTTGTTCAAAATTCGTATGAACTCTGCGCGAAGACCTACATGTGTTAAATAATTACAAAAAAATTACATTACCTAGCAAACCTTGAGATCGGAACACAGCTCTTTAATTAACTTTAAAAAAAAACTTTATTAAGACATCCAATTTGTCCTAAAGTTATATTAACGCTGCGCGAAGAACTACATCTTCCGTTTAAAATAAACACAATTCCCAGCAAACCTTGAGAACGGAACACTGTTCTTTATTAAAACGTAGACCCGGCAGACCTTCAAGGGGTCTTTTGGATTGAGGCAATGCCACAGGGAGACTCCATGTCCTGAATTAAAGGTATTCCATCGCGCTCTCAGTTAAGCGATGCTAGGCGGCTTGCAATAGTTTAAAAACGTTGCACAGAGCGATTGTTTGTGATTGACATTATAACGATGCCCTAAAATAAGGACTTGGTTTTGCGAGACGACAGGGGCTATTTAGTACTACTTTTGATCTCCTCCGTTTCAACCTTCCAAAATAAAACATGGTCTCCTTTTCATAAATTTCAGAGATGACAATAAAGGTTCTAATAACTCAAGGAAAGTGCATCGCACAATCAAGTTACAATTGCCCGTGGAGGCTAATCAAGAAGTGATCTTACAGATTCAGTGAGTACCAGCTCCTTCCATTGTTTAAAATTATTTTTTCAACATCACATGACGTTGACAGCCCATTGTCCTTTCCCCACAGTTCCCTTCTATACAAGACATCAGAAGCCGTCCAGGTACGATCCGAGTGTGAGTTGGACTGAATGTTAAATTGAGTGTTGCCCGAGTATATGATTGATTGAATGGTGTTTTTATTTATGTTTTTCTGATTTTTTTCTCACACGGTCCTAAGGAGAATCCCACCATTCTTGGGGATTCGAAACGGGTCGACCCTTCTTTCCATTTAAGCCAATCATTTGCAATATTGGGCAAATTAAAAAAAAAATTCTGATGGCTTAATAGTTGATTGTACCAAAAAAAGATACTTTTGATTTTTGTTGTTGTGGTTATCACCTGCCTGAATTAACTAGGATCAGTGCAGGGTCCCCATTTCCACACATTACACTTCTTTCTTCTTTTTTCTTAGTCCTTTCACTCACGTATGATTGAATGCAATTCTGTATGAAGTTGATTTTGAGTAGAATACTACGTTCACTTGTTCTTTATCTATTGTTTTTCTTCACTCTTACAACACGCACTTGTAAATATCCATATATAGATTTTAGTGTTAGGAGTCTTGACGACGTGTTCTTCATTTGGACAGTTACATCAGAAATTTTAACTGAATTTATTGATTGGCTGAATATGGAGGACACCAATTTGAAGTTTACGTCACACAGAGATAATGAGAAGTGTGAATTTCTAGATGTAGTCATTAAACATGTAGACGGCAGCCTCAATGTGGAATTATATACAAAACCAACAGACAGAAACACGATGCTCCGTTTTAAAAGTAACCATCCGCCTTGCCAAAAGAATAACATTCCTTTTGGCCAATTTTTATGACTAAAAAGAAACTGTACTACTCTGACAGATTTTGACAAACATGCTGATGAGTTAATGAAGAAATTTCTGGAGAGAGGGTACCCTAAACACATGATTCGTCATGCCTATAAAATACCCAAGTATTTTAATAGAGATAACCTCTTTGTGGAAAAGGAAAGCAGTAAAATGGAGCAACAACAAATGATTTGTGTCACTAATTTCAACCCGATCAGCAATAAAATCAAAAATATAATAAATAGAAACTGCCATTTGGTGACCAACAATAAGAAAGAGAAACTCCCTAAACCTATGTTTTCTTTTAGGAGAAATCGTACAATAAGAAACAGCTTGGTACACACATACAGGGAAGTGAGAATAAATACACAACCAAGTATACATAATGCACCTTTGCCTACAGGCACATTCCCATGTAGGGGATGTGGTAATTGTGATAATATTATGAAGGGCAATTGCTTCACACACAATAGTGTGTCCATCAACATTAGGAGTTTCACCAATTGCTGCACTAAAAATCTGATCTATTTAATAAAATGCCCCTTTAATCTTGCCTATATAGGCGAGACATCTAGAGAAGTTTGCATTAGGATGAATGAACACAGATCTGCTATTAGAACTCAGAAAAAAGGTGCCCCCCCATACCGAACACTGGAAAGAGGCAGGACACAAGAGTGATGATGTCTTATGGTGCGGACTAGAGTTGGTAGAAATGAACAGCTGTGGCGGTAATATGAATAGCAACAGAAAAAAACGAGAACAGTGCTACATGTCCCGCCTTAATACAGTAAGATGTGGCATCAACAGCAAAGAAGATTGGGAACGGATTGTGTAGAACCCGGCCCTATGATTCGACCTTAATTGTCCGGCATTAACCTAGATAGATTTATTTGGAGCAATTCAGCCTTATATCTGCTACATTGCGTGCCACTCGACCCATGTATCTGGTTGGTTCACATTTATATTGCAACATTGTGTTTTTGCGATAATAAGGTTTCCCCCTCTTCTGGTATTATGGAGTTACGGGTCTATAGGCATATATATTGCCCTCATTAATATCGTAATTGTGCGACTTTACTATTTTTAATAGGTTGATTTAAAGCATGGACAGACTCTAATCTCAACCATAGCGCAGACTCTATGGCCTTTATGATTGTAATTTTGTCGCCAATACTGGGTAAAAATCATTCTGGCACACTCTCTGTACATGTAAACGCTGAATAATAAAGTTCACTTTTAAGAAAAAAACATCTGGGGAATTCGCGCATGTACGTATTACCGGTCACGTGACATAAGAGATACTCCAATAGGCGATCGGGTACTATTTAAGTTTCCGGGCTCGGTTTACTCTTTTTTCAAAAGATCCCGAGAAACGGTTGACGACAGATGGAGCAGGGAGGCCGTATTTCTTATTAATGGTAAGCGGGGATGTTAAACTGCTTTTCGTGTTGCTCACGCATATACCCAAGCAACTTGTAGTCTTTCCACAATCCGATTCGGTGACCCATGCGGGTGTTTTTTATTAAACACTCCGATAGCATAGCTCTATTTAAAAGTCAGAATGGACTTTAAAAAATGACACGCCATAGTCTCCTTGCGGAAATATAACGATAAGCGGGGCTCTTCGAAACTATGGAAGTTCCTTTTTCCGCTTGTATAATTATGTAAGTAAGTAGTGGTCCATTTACGGACACGGTATGAGCTCTAATATAATATTGTGTACAAATGGCCTGTTATTAAAATACATGATGGCCGCAATAAGGAGTGTGCGACATACACAAAATAAAGTGCTGTTCTATGTCACTCACATTTGACAGATGAGATCTAGATAGACCGGAAACCCTAATAACGGGTAATAAATCAAGAGCCAGTGAGCTTAATTTTACTAAATACAATGCAATTTATGAAAACGGGAGATTGCTCAAATTCACCAAGAATATGTTACTATTTCCTTCCATAGATTGAATAAATTTTCTTTATAAGAATACGGGAGGACAACCCATGTACACTATATGCCGTCCATATAAGCAGAGTCCAAATTGAGGCTGCGGTTATAGACTTCAGTGTTTGATTTTAACATGGTAAGTTTCTATAAGTGACCTTTGGGCATAATTAGAGTTATATCAGCATATGAAGCCTTTATCATAGTTACGTACATTATTTTTTTAGAGTCAACTTTGACGCTCTTATAAAATATCGGTGGCTCCACTCTACATGAAAGAAATCGACAGTCACGATCTGAGGTACAAATTAATTTCCGTTTACCCATACAATTTGAGTCTTACGATAAAAAATTTTTATATAATTTTGAGATTATTTATTACTGTGTCTCTAAAAGGATAAACAACTATACGTGAGAAGCAGTATCCACATATTTCCAGTTGGGTTCTGATGAACTAAATATTTGAAACCTAAATAAAGATCCGTCTCTGGTACCTCGTGAAAATTGTTTGTTTGAGGTATGTAATGGGACTATTTTTGTTGGAGCAAACGAGAATTTGATCAATGGAAAGTAGTTTGATCATGTATACTATGACATAGTAGAGTTGTGCTGTACCCATATACTTCTAGTTGGGTGCTGATGTACTAATGCCTCGACTATCAAACCAAGATTTGTTGCTGATTTTTCTTGAAAATAATAACTGAGAGATGGCTTTGATAGCTGGTGTATAGAATCTGACATTAATTGTAAAGTGTTTCTATCTAGAATGGTTATGGTATTGCAAGACCGAGAAACTATTTATCTGCTATTGTGTTTTTCCACCTTTCCATACTATGTACGAAATATTATGGTATTGAGATAGGCATAAGATGCTGTGTTATAAAACGTGTTAATAAAAAAAGAGAGATTTTGTAATGCGATGAGTGCCTTTTGACCACTTGTGACAACATGTATGATTTTTAATGTAATGTTTAGTAATTTTATGTTTCTTGTCATTTAGAATTTGTCCTGAGGAAGGTGTTTTTATTCCTAAAACCGAAACGCTGCGTCGACAACTACTTCTCGAATGTTGTAACTTCAAAAGAAATGTGTTTTTATCATGTGATTTTTATTTATTGTGTTTGATCATTTGGGAGATATGAAAATTGATGTATATTGTATTGAATAAAATGAAGAATATATTTTAATACAATGTTTTAATCTTTCTTTGTCACTTTTCATGTAATATGTTGTATTCACAGTGGGGTATTGATTTTTGTGGCACTAGCATCTCTCTATTTTAATTCCTATGTTTGTGTTTAGCTTGAGGATATGAGTTCCTTTTTAACTGCGACTCCTTACATTTCTGTGTACTGCAGAAGAAGGACGCCCTGCTGCTCTGTTGCTTGAGACTGCCCTCCTGTCTGAAAAGGAACACTGGACCTGCATCCTTCATCCCAGGCTGAAGTGACCAAAAGGGTCAGCTGACTGACCTGTACTAATTTACAGGAATGCAACAAGCTGCAGAGGTCTTCCTGCAACTACCCAGCTGGCCTGCTGCACTGGATATGTCTGTACCTGCAACTAGAGCTGCTGAGCCCTGCTGGCCTCTGCTGGAGTGAGTTCGTGATCCACAGAAGATACCTGCCTGGTCCTGGATGCTTGCATCTGTTGAGCTCCTTCTTGAAAAAAGGAGAAATCCTGAAGTTTTGGGGTCTTCACAAATGTGAAAGGACTCGTTCGCACCTGTATATTGCCGCCAGTGCCGACCACCAATGAGAAGCTCCAGTGAAACCAGCTCTGCACGCTACATCGATCACAAGCACCGACCATCAACACAAAATCTGTACTTTTGACTGCATCACTGGCAGCTTGTGGTGACTGCCAACACGAAGCTCCAGCAATGACCGTCTGCAATGCCTGACAGGATATTCACACTACAATGAGGGCTGTCCATGACACCCAACCTGACCATCATGCTACAGCGATGATCAAAAACGCTCTCACTATTCTTCAAAGCCTCCTCCACTGCAAACTGGACTCTGTGGTGGACTTTAAAAGGTAACTTTTTCAATGGGATTAACCTCATCTCTGTATATGGCCCACACTCCATTGCAGTTGGCCTGAACTTGTGACTTTTACCCAGTCTTGCATGACCAGATAACTGCGAGTGGCACTTTGTGCTCTTAGGTGCGTACTTACCTGAAATCTTTGAAACTGCATATCTTCTGTTCAACTGCTTCAATTGGTGTTTTGGTGCCAAATAATTTACTAAATTTTACTTTATTTTTCTAACATATTGTGGGAGTTTTCTTGTGCTGTGTTTCAACTCTGTTACTGTTTGAGTGCTGTATAAATACTTTACACATTGCCTCTAAAATAAGCCAAACTGATTTTGTGGAAGCAACCAGAGGGTTAAGCACAGGTTAATTTATTTATGTATTTGAGAGATTTATCTAGTGCTAGCTAGACCCAAAGGAATCAAAGTGTTTTACAAAAGTAATGGTTCACAACAAAGATAACAAGTATATACAGAGCATCTGAGTCAGAGCACTTTTCAATATTGCATAGGTTTCATGCCAATATTGAGTAGTGGGAGACAAAGGAGATTTCTGACATAGCCTTCTAGTTTCACTGCTATGGAGGAAGCAACCATTCTGATGTGCTGGCTGTAATTTTAATATCACTGAGGGCCATACCAGTGATCCCACCCCATGTTACAAAACATTTTGGTTGACCTAGACAGAGGGAGGAGCATAGGTTTCTCTACATCTGAATTTTTTTGGTTTCCCTTAAGAACATTCTACAAGTGTCTATAAGAAAAATACAGTTTTCCTTTACAAAGAAGCACTAGCATCTCATACTACCAAGTGCTGCAGCTGCCTTTAGCTGAGTCGTTATAAATTAAGCTTCCAGTCCTTCTTTTTAAATAAGTTTATTTTGTAGCAATGGTGCAGGCCCTGAACTGTGCAGGCCAAGAACAAAGAGCCCCCTCCTCTTCTCCCTGTGATGCCCTGCATTTTTGCCTGAAGACAGAAATTGCAGTTTAAATTCATGTATCTAGTGAAAAATCTTACTGTATATAAGGTGTTTGATTCGACAAACTGTTAGAGCTGATGAGTGACCTCACTTTCAAAAAATGTGATAATCAACAAGAAGTGTGAGATGAGTCTATAAACAGGTAGCTAAAGAGGGTCGATATTTGTCTCCTTTAGCTCCAGAGTGACCACACCCAGGGTTTAATGCTTTTGCAAGAGTGGTTATAGCATGATGCCATGCATTGCGAACTGAGCCTAGGTGAAGAAAACACATTTATGACTCCTGTCCCAAAGGATGGCCTGATTCAGCATCAGTTTTGAATCAATTTATTACGTGTTGGTATTCACAAACTGCAATTGTGTAGTAACTTACACTTTTGGTAACTTACACTTTTGTAGTAAAACCCACGCTGCACATGGCCAACAACTGGTACTGCAACACCAACATCATAGAGGGTAGGTGCTTATTTTTAACATGATTCCTTATTTTCCTCAATAGACCTATTTCCATAATGCAAACTACCAATTGTCACCCATTTTTTCAAATCATGTGCCGAAATAACACATCATAAGCAGTTACAGATAACTTTTCTTTCATTACTTTATAAAGAAACTCCTTCAAAACTGCTTTTACCACAGCTCTATCACATACAGAATTGATGGACACGGCAGCAGAGATGCTGACCGTGGCAGCCAGTTAATCTGTCATCTATAATTGTGAATGGTTGTGAAAATTGTAATTAAATATCACTCGTGCATGGGTTTCAGATGTAAGAAATTTATTTGAACATAAGCCTAAATATCTACAAAATCTTTCACAAATAATCGAAACATGCCTGTTCAAACTTTTTTTACATAAGTAATAATCATCATTAAGGTGAAATGTGACTATTGGCCTCAGGAGGTGGGCATGCTGAGATATGTTTCTGATCTTCATGAAATCCTGTTGTTTTCCTGCACTAGATCTATAATCACTCAGGGATTTCGATCCACTAATATTTTGGAGTAGAACTCGGAGATGTGTCTATTAAAACAGCAAACAGGTTTCATTCTTTCCTTTCTTGTAGAATGATGAATTGCTTTACCAAAGTTTTAAAAAAAATGTTGAGCATAAACCATAGTGGGCCCAAACACGCCCCATTTTTTAATATGGATATTTCGTGCTTAATTTCGGCTTCATTGATATTTACCTCTTTTCTTGAGAGAAATTCAGGCACTTCTATATCTTTCATTTTTTTTTATTTTGTACGTCTTCTTGTGTTTTAATGGGGGGTTTTAACATCTAAGAATGAGTTTTAAACTTTCAGTTAGTTCATTTTTCTCTGCATGTTTTCCCTTAATTGACTTAATTAAGGAACCACTCCTCGTTTGCCTAAATTGCAGACTGAAATGCCTTGCTATTTCAATGTTTTACTCTATGTATTTAGATTGTGATTTCTGTACTCCTACTGTGACATTTCAATTGAACAGTTCTGAGGGCAGTGCAAACCTATAATCACTCCAGCATTACATTTTGGTACATAGTCACCCTTCAGAATATACTGAATGTTTTTATTTTAAAGCTCGGTATTTATTCTGATGACATCGGTAAATCCCTGTATCTCTTGTTTCTACTTAAATATCAAAATATAGCATATCTTTCCCAGCCAGGCTGCCATTCTGTTTTTGAGTGCCAATGACCACATAAACTCAGCCCTTAATGCTCTTCATTGGCTCTCGCTGGATTCAGGAAATAAGTTTAAAGATGTTAGCACTATTCAGAAATCCTATCCGCGTAGCTTTCCTGCAGACCTACAACAACTCTTTCCCATGAATATAGCTAACAGGACCCTTTGCTCACTCATAAAACATTTATTTGGATCAAACATGCAGACTGGACCTTAGGGCCCAGGGTCCCAGACTATGGAACTTTTCAATCCAAACTTAATGGCAGTGCCTATCTACATACACTTTAGGCAGAACTGTTCAGGCTCTGCTAAAAAATTATCTTACATAAATGGTAGACAGTGAAAAAGAACAAAAGGCTAGAGCTAGAACTAACTTTCCTAATGCATAGTGTCTTTGTGTATGGTGCTCTGAAATAATCCAAAGGCAAAATGAAACAATCCATAAAACCTCTAAATAAATATATTAACAAATAGATGTAATTGGCAGAAATCCATTAATTTAGAGATATTTCTACTTCTCCCTACACCTGGAGACTAGGTTGGCACTGTCAAACACACTACACGGAATAAAGGCAGTAGTTCCACATCTCCCTTTCAGAACGACATATCAAAACCATGTATTCAATCAGGCCTCCTCATGTGCCACATGTATGGCCGGCTCTATGGTGGTGCAATCAGTGCCACCGCACCAGGCGCTGACTTGGGGTCGGTGAGTAATTTTTGCAAGTATATTCTCATTTTAAAAGCACCTGCTGCTGCGTTTCTGGCCTCTAGCAATTTTCAGGCATCAATTAAAATGTCAAGATAACTCCTGTGATTAATCATCTTCCTGGAAAGCCACCGGAGGTCTGTCTAGTGGATGTTTTGACTCCTCCTAAGGTATTGCAGAAAGTTAAAATGTCTGCTGCTAAGAAGGTGTACCATGCAGATAACAAAGTATATATAATGTACATGCATCAGTGGGTTACTGTTCTGTACGAGATCTCCTTTTGTTACTTGTCTTTAATAAGTCAAAATCCTAATATAGAACATTGAGCTATTAACTGTCATCAAAGAGCTACATGCAAACTGCAAGGTATAAGAGAGCATATATTTTTTGCCCAGTTTTTCATTATCCTAATCCTGCCAAAAGGGTTCATTTGAGCAAAAAACATTTCTTCTTATTAAAGAGAACCTCTAATAATGCTGTTACATTTCAAATTCTGAATTTGTGCTTTTCCAGAATAGGGACACAAACGGTATTGCCTATAAGTATTGCTGATATGTCACTCCTACACTACTATACCTTGTAGTCCTGTCTGAGGTAACATTTCCTATACTCTGATTACACACATATGATTGTCTCTTTTGCAATTTCTGTGTGCTGTAAAGCGCTCTCAAACCTCACACTGGTATAAGTGGTGCTATAAAAACGAAATTAATCTCAGACACAGTGGTTATGGAGACCCGAGGGGCACTGTTAAAGGGTGCTAGTGAGGGAATCTGCAGAAGAGGTGGCCATTGGGGGGAGGGGCGCCGACAAACATTGTCACACAGGGCACCACCAGTGTTAAAGCTGACCCTGGCCGCAAGTCACAAAAGGGGATGTGATAACAGCCAGAGCTTCTGACTTTTGATCTGTGGAACCAGGTTCGAGTGTTGGCGTCGGTCCAAAATCATGCGATTCTGGGCAAATCACTTAATCTCCCAATGTCTGCCAAAAATGAATGTGACTTTGTAAAATGTATTAGTTCTCCTGTAAAGCGCTCCAAAACCTTCTGGTCAGTTCCTGCTATATAAAAAAAAGGCTTATAGTTGGATAATGGCTGCCACACTTCAAGAGTTTATCTGCATCCTCTCACCAACCAACATATCAAAAATTTTCAAAACGTTATCACAAATGAACCACACAATTTGAGAGTCTGTGCCACCCTGCCTATCTATATTTCTAAAAATCCTCAAGTATTTTTATCCTAAGTGAGCTTGAATACTGTACAAGCCCTCCAAGGGTTTTCACTGAGGCACCCATAGTGCACCCCTCTTTACAAGGTCATTACTATTCCCTGAACCCAGGCTACAAGGGACTGACAATGGTGACTGTTGATTCTACAGCTAGGGTTGTGGGCTTTTGTAGGTCTCGCCTGAGCCAGCGCAACTGCTGCTCTGGTGAGACATTTAGTGAGTTGGCTTTAAAAAGCCGACCACAGCTTTTTGTGTGGCCTAGAGCATGCGGTTACGCGCACAGTTAGGAGCAGAGGTGCCATCTGGCTTTCCTCTCTCATGGCTCATTAAGTGCATCACTCGCGGGCACCCTTATAGCCCGCGATCGCGATCAGCTTCACTTTGACGGCTGCGCGGCCGAGTCATTTTCACGGCTGCGCAGCCAATTCTTGTTATTTATCGACTTTACTCTGCTCTGATGGTCATCTGGTCTGTCAGGAGCTTGGCTTTTAATGCCAGTCACCACTGATAAGCCTGAAATTGAGCCAGCGGCAATTCCATTCGTTCTCCTATGCAGTTTGACTTGCACAATATAACCTTTCCCTTGTGCTCAAATTCCAAAGGAGGTGGCGTGGACAGTGAGCCTGCAATACGAGGTCCTCGGGGTTTCATAAGTTTTGCTCTTCGATCGCCATTATACTGCAAATCACCCATGAAATAATTTTTGGGGGCCCTTATACACATGCAAAGAAAGGTTCAAGCTTTCAAGGTGACACTTTTCCTAAGGTTAATTATTTTGCCTTGCCAGGCTTGGTTAATCACCCACCCAGTAACGTGTCACCACTACTTTTAAAGGGGCACCTTTGCTTGACATGCAAAAGTTGGCTAACTTTGTTTGAAGTGTATAACCTTGGGCTGGTTTGCAAGGTTGGCGTTTAAATTGGAGATGTATCACCAAGATAATGTGACTAGATGTTGAACCTACAAAAACATTGACCTTTCACAAACATAAAAATAGGACTATAATTACCCACCTACCAAACACCCCGGATGTACTTAAAAGACAGGGCTCAGCAGCATAGAAAACTCAGACAAGGCACTAACGTTAAAAAAACATAAATGCAACTGTTACACAGAATGCCACGTGTCTTAATTAAATTGATTTATGAAACAGCTGCTAACTAATCCTGCAGTGTAACACAGAAAAGATCTCCTTCCAGTGTGCAATTGGGCATGTTCTGACTTAATTTGCCAGGACAGATGATGACAACAGAGGACATTTCCCATAAAACCGTGACGCCTGATCACTCTTTAACAAGAGCTACTTAGTATTATTCTTTTGAACACAAACATTTGTTCTATATGGTGTGGAATTTCATACAGTTGACAACGTTCTCAAATAACATATTTCCGTCTATGGGTTTATTCGTGCTTCTGGATGTTGAGTAGTGAACCCTTACTTTTTTAGAATGTTTTACCACTCCTTACTATGAAATTCGGGAGATAGGAGGAGCAGCTGGGTTCAAAATGGAACCACCTGGCATCATGTAGAGGCTGCTTAATCAACTGGGGTAGCTGTGGCATCTTCATTTGCATTTAATTTGATCATTATCTATTGCTTGGTTTTCATATTGGCAAACTGCAAGTGTCATGGCACAATCGGGGCACTTGATTTATTTATTAGTTATCTTGAAGCCTTTTATGCAGTTTTGATTTGCTTTCAAGAATATCAGTGCACTATTTTTACACAAACATGCTTTAGACATTATGCAATGAATGGAGCCAGGTGAAATATGAATATTAAATATACGATCTATTGTTTATGCACTACATATGCTGGGAAACGTGCCTTATGATGAACAAAACACTGATCTATGTTAAATGTGTGACATGTTGATTTGTTAACTTCTGTTATAAAATCTCATGTCTCGGTGTGTAATAACAATACATTATTTAGATTTTTCAGTTCGCGAAATGGCTTCCACAAGAATGTAAATGAGGCGCATGGCAGACAATAAGGAATAATAAATAAAAGCGTTATGACGCGGCCAGTTCTGCCTGCTCCATAGCGCTTTTTTCCTCACACCTTCCATTGTCAGTATTGTCCCCCGATATGTACTCCATCTCACCCACAACATCAATACAAACAAGCATTGGCATAGCCATTAGGTCTCGCCTTTGGGACCATATAAGTAGTTAGCCATGTAACAGTTGATGTTGTTGCACCAAGGATATTGTGTTGGATAACTAAACACTTATAAGGTCCCAAAGGCGAGACCTATTGGCTATGCCAATGCTTGTTACCTTTACAACTAGAGAGAGACCACCTCTCAACTTCATAGGTGTTAAGTTGATCAGTCTGCTCTAGCTGGGGTCCTTTGATGTCTAAGACTTCAAACTCATCACAGGCATCCCAGCAATAGCAGCCCGTGGTGGGAGTGCTGCCGGGCAGTGACATGGGGCGGGGGTAGTAAACTGCGGAATACGGCCACACAGAGGTAAGTACACAAACAAATAAGTAAAACAAATTTTGTTGCGTGTGCTGCATCGCCAAATGCGATGCAGCGCATGCAATGAAATTCGTTTTTTTCATTTGTTTGATTACTGACCTCTGTGTGGCCTTATTCCACTGTTTACTAACCCCCACCCTGCAACTCCCCCATCCAACGTCAGCACCCGCCAGCACTCCCACCGCGGGCCGCTACAGCATCCCAGTGTCATTTATGGGTATTTCCAGTTTTAACAGATGCACATCCTCCAGAAACTCATGCCACTGACTGGCTGGATCTCAGATTCAGCCTACCTCCCTTTATACTACCTAAAGGAAGTCTAAAGTCCACTCGCTCCCTACCAGCCAATATACCCACCAACTCAGCAAAGTAACAAATTGAGTCACATAATCCAGTGACTGTACCCAAGCTCCTGCATAGGTGACTGAACACTGAATTACTCCTTTACAGTCAGCAGCAGGGCACCAAAAGCAAACCAGTTTGTTACCCAAGCATAATGGTAGGCACTTCATTAAATGTGCTAAGTTTTTCACTGGCCACATATTTGAAGATTGCAGCAGGTGCACTGGAACATTCCTGAGCGCTTACCGGACCATCACTGACTCGAAATCTCTGCACCTGCGAATTGATACTTTTCAACCTCTCGTTATAAGTAACTCCATTAGGTGCAAAAGGTAACGTGATGTCTAATGTGTAGCTTGGGCTACACATTAGACATGTCCTGCACATCTAACCTGGGCTTCTATTGGAATTCTATAACGCATATTAGCAAGCCCATTATTGCCGTTTTAGCGGCAGTTTCCTGCCGTTAAAACAGCGATAATTTTAACGAGGTTCTTGCTAATATGCCCCAAAGTCTTGATAAACTATTTACTTTCCAACATAAAAATTGATGTATGCTGGAAAATCGCATAAAGTGAATGCAAAGTGGAGCTGTGGATGCCAAAAATGTACGACTCTTAGAGGCAGGCATAACATTTGAGAACAGTTTTCTTTTCTCAAAACATTTCTAACTTTGCATGCATGTTGTAATGTACAGTACGCATATAAAGTCTAATCACAGTGTTTTGTACAGGAAGGGTACACTTCTTGAACAAAACCTGAGCTGCACTTCATGCATACACACTTTCACTATGGGTGTGTGTGTGTGTGGCATATGGCAGCCTAAGAGGCCCAAGTGCAAGGGACATGGGGGAGACAATGCCATAACTTATGGTGCTACCTCTTCTCCCCATCACAGGCAACACAGTATACCAACTTTGGTTGCTGTGCTGCATTCTGTAAGTCCTTCAATTTTATTTTATTATGTTTTGGCTCTCGACGAGGGCCACATAAAATTCACAATACAAATTACATACCGAAGGAAAAATTCAATCAACACACACGAAACTAATTGCATCCATTGACAAATAGACAAGAGAAAGCAATGTCATACCTCTCCTAAACACCTTAATAAATAGCTAAAAAACCTTTAAAAAAATTAAAAATGTGAAAGCAAAACATTTCATTTGGAGGACAGTATAGAAATTGTAGAAAAATATTCACATTAGAAATACCTAGTCGGAGACATATTGGTTTTAACCATTTAAGCCGCAATAGGCGGAGTGCAGGGCAAATCAACAAGACATGCATACGATCCTGAATACTCAAGTTACAAAAATTGCACATAGGAGAGGTTCCATACCATTTGGCTATAAGTAGATTTAGGGGCAGTAAATCATATCGTAAAAGAAACCATAATCTGCGAACACCATGTGGCATATTCCATGTGGCATAGGGTTGGGCCAACTTCATAGAATAAGAATTAAGGAGGAGGTCACAACCCCCTTTTTCTTGTATTGTATTCTTATCTGTTTGAAAACATAGTTCCCACGATGCCTGTTTTAGCAGGAGTTTTAGCTGTGTCGGTGAGTGAAGGAACAAAACACTTTCATCTAACTTTAAAAGTAACACAGCTCTTCTAAAGTTCCTTACTATTCGTGAGAACTCTTTAAAGTTGCCCAACAATTCATTTTTAAGGAGGGCTCTCATCGACCCCGATTCGGCTCTAGCCAAGCAAACCACCCATCTTACCAGGGCACATAGTCCCTGAACCCAGCTGCTCCTAAGACCGAAATCGAGCCTACATGCGGCCAAAGAACACGCGGTGTTGAGGGTAGATAGGGATCTTAAGAGTTTCCCTTCAATTTTGTGACAAAAATCCCAGTGCTTCAGCTCTATGAGTTCTATGCCATATAATATCGTAGCAGGAATCTTTGCCCTATACACCTCAAGTAAACGGGCGAAGTGTCTTTTTCCAGTGGCAAGATAGAGGGAATTTAAACCTTTGCCATGAGCGAGGGCTTTACGTGAACTATGCTCGATATGGGGCCTCTCACTCAAATTGGCCGCAATTATTTTACCCAAAAAGGTATAGGATTTAACAACCTCTAATTTCTGGCCACCAATAAACCATCCAAAGTTTTCAGAACGGCACTTCTTTTTCCCGGCAATACACATAATTTTACTTTTAGATGTATTAATCTTCATAAAATGGGAATCAGCAAAAGCATGTAGAGCTTGCAGCCGATTAGCGAGACCTTTGGGAGTTAAATCTAAAACAAGAATATCATCGGCATACATCAAACAAGAAATAGGGGTCCCCCCTACCACCGGAGCTATACCCACACAAGCTGCCACGGAAGCAGGAAGGTCTACAGTATATAAGGAAAACAATAATGGAGCTAAAAGACAGCCTTGTTTAAGGCCGTTCAAAGATGGGATTCTGTGCGAAAGTCCCCTTTCGCCCCCTTGGAGAACACTACACCAAGTTTCCGTATGGAGAGCACGTAGAAGATCCAATAAATAAGGTGGTAAACCAAGGGCTGCTAACTTTCTCCACAGCGTTCGACGATCAACTTTATCGAACGCCGTGGAGAAATCGATGAAAGCAGCGAACACCACCCCCCCTCTCACATGTGTATATTTATCAGAAATCACATGTAGGGTGGTGAGATTGTCTAATGTACCGTGCCCCCTACGGAATCCAGTTTGTTCAAATGGTAAAATATTATTCTCCTCGATCCAATTGTCAAGTAAAATTAGGATACATTTAGCGAAGACCTTTCCGATTGAGTCGAGGAGAGCAATCAGACGGTAGTTCATGGGGCTATCCCTAGCTCCCTTCTTAAAAATAGGGACCAATATACTTCCCCTCCAAGAGGCAGGGACCATTTTAGTATCAAAGCAGGATTTAAACAATGGGTAAAGAATCTTACTCCATAGTGAGGGTTCCTGCTTCAGAACCGTCATAGGGAGTTCGTCAGGTCCCATTGCGCCGGAGGAGCTCATGTTCTTTATGGCCATTTCTATTGTTTTCTCTGTAGGATAATTAATCGGACCCTCAGATGTTAGGTCAGGGTCACTATCTGCTGCCGATGTATCGTTCCCTGCATACAGCTTCCGGATGTAAGAGGACCATACTTCTTCAGAAATAGGGATGGGGAGAGGGCTCGTTCTAGTACCACATCCCTTCCCAACTATGGACCAAAATTCTCTGGCTTTGCCATGCGCAACTGCTTCCCGCAAGTTTATCCATACTGAGTCTTCCTTCTCCTTTTTTAGTTTCGCTTTTAATCTAGTTCTCCTTCTTTTTAACCTCGATATTTCTTTAGCTAGTTCACCTGATCTACCTAAAAATTGCTCTCGCACTAATTTATTTATTTCCTTATTCAGGATGCGCAATGCACTAGGAAAAATTACCTTTTTCCTAGAACAACTAACCTTTTTTACATCTAAAGTGATCTTCCTCATAAATTTTTCAAAGTTAACAATTTCGGAACCATGCCAGTCGTTTAATTCTAATATAGTTTTGCATAGAGTATCATGCACACCTATAATGGCAGTTGGGTTCCAAAAACATCTACCCGAAGATCCATGGAAAGTAACATCATTGTTATTGAAGGACCAAGACTCAGTGGGCGGAGGTTTTACGGAAAGAGTTATAATGATTATGCTGTGATCACTCAAGGATGTAGGGGCTATCGTGAGATCCTGGATACATGGGAAAATGTCATAATCTGAGATCACATTGTCGAGAATTGAGGCACTAAAAGTGGACCTATGAGTGAATTTTGCGGGCACATCAGAGGGAAATCTCCCATTTAAAATGAGCCCCTCAACTGCCGATAATTCTTCCAGCAGAATCTTCCCTCTTTTATTAGTTATTATTTTGTCTGGAAAGAGGGATTGTGGAATAAAATAAGCCTCTTCTTTAGGTTTATTTCTAAATAGATTTAAACTAGCGTTAGAAATTTTACAGTTCAAATCTCCAACTAGGATAACTTCGGGTGGAGAATAAACATTTTTGATCTGTCCGATATACTGAAATACGTGCTTCAATAAAATATTAAAACGCTCTTCGGGAGGAATGTACACATTAATGATTACGACAGCAGACTTATTTAGAGAGCTAGGGAGATTTGCTATTGTTATGGCTTGAAAGAGATTACTTGGGTCAATATAATGCGAGAATCTCCAGTGCAGTTTGTTAGATAACAAGCAAGCGATTCCCCCTTTGGCATGACCTTTCTTGGATGGGGCAGCCGGCGCTTCCAACACATAGTAATCCTTCCCTACATAGATATTATCAGTACACCATGTTTCTTGGATGCAAATCACATTTGCTCCCAGCGAGAATAAAAACTCAAGTTTCTCTGGACTACTATGTATCCCAGCTGCATTCCAAGAAATAATTTTCAATTGATTGTTAAAGATGATGGAATAATTTGGAATTTTCTGTGCTCTTAGTTGATAGGGCACTATGCAGCCAATTCCACCAATGAATATCCTCTGATGGCAAAAAGTTCTGGATTAGTGGAGGAGGCAATGCCTGGGAGACCGAGCGTTTCCCCTTAGAGACCCAAATCTTTAGATCTTTAAAAGGAGAAAAAACCCCATCTTGCTTATCACCCTTTTGGGTCATCCTATGGGGTGAAGTGGTATTACCAAGACTAAAAATAGGCAGAACATCAATACCTCTACATTGGAAATTCTCCGCTTGCTGTAATATCAGATTTACAATAATTTTAGAGTAAGTCCTTAGTAAATGTACTCCTGGGTATCAAACTTCAATATCACCACCTTGATTAAGCCGTGGCCGCTTGACCATTTAACCCTGTCAGAGTCAAGTGCTGGAGGAGAATGGTACGTCATCAGTCGGTGTCCATCAGTTTGACAGACCCAAAATACCAGAGGAGAACACCTCATATGTTTCGAGTTCAGCCTCAGTAGCCCTTGATTGCCCCAGGACACCAAGAATAGCGAATCAAAAGTATAAAATAAATATGAAATATGTGCGATGTCAAAGCTTCATGCTTGTAGGAGTTTGAAGGTATTGTTGAAAATATATAGGTCGCAACAGCAAGCATATTGAACTGTATTTTCTCTCTTATTGGAGAAAGATCCCTACAAATCACGATAGATTATTTGGCATACATATTATCTGATACTGATGGTGGTACCCAGGGTGTAAGACATTAGCTTTTACTGAAAATTAAGGAAAATAGCAGAATATATTTTCTGGATCAAAGCATGCACTGTTTTAACATTGAACACTTGGTACTACCCTGTATGTATACAATTGGCAAGGTAGCATTTATTTCAACGCCGGTTTCTAGCGTATTTTATTTACTAAAATGTGAGACGTTCAACGTTTGAATGTCTCATGTGCAATTCTAAAAGAAATTTGAAATTCAGAATAACATAAGCAAAAGAACTTAAAAGTTGAAAATGTATAGCATTTGTAAAATAGTTAATACAAATGGAAGGGTGGGCTGATATTTGTATTCCTTTTTAGGTCTCGCCTACAGCATTGCTTTAGCAATGCTTGTTTGGTGAGATTATTGTAAGGCTTTCAGAAGTGTACCCAAACTAGGGATTAGGTACAGTGCATGTGAGCCAGGTGCATGCACATGGCCAGCCACATCGCACATCGCACAGCATTTGTCTGAGCCTCGGCATCAGACTTCAAAGGAATCCGCTCCCCCGCCTCCGTCACCCAATGCCAAGAGCTTGTTTAACTTTCCGGCAGTTCACGCTTTGTTTACACTGCGCGCTCTTCTCCCGACCGTTTGTTGACTCCTCAGGTTTACATAAATTTACTTCGGTGAAACCAACTCCTTGAGCCTGACGTACCTTGCTTAATACTATTCTCTGAAGAACGGTCAAGCCTACAGTGTCTTCTACCTCCCTGCCCCGACTCTGCCCATGTAATGCCTCAGCAAGAGATTAGCCGTCCCGAACACTGGTACTTCCACACAAGCACCTACACCCCTCGTTAACAGCAGCACCCCCATCCCCCCAAATTAAGAAAGTCAGCAGATATTGATGAACAATGTCTAAGCTAAGGCATCTATTAAAACTTTTAAACATTTAAAGTTGCAACAGAACCTGCACAGAGATTCATTTTTGTTTTGGCCCAACCTGCACAAAGTTTCAAGTTTGGCTAATCACTCCCAGACCTCAGTGCTTCATTTGAAACAAAAAACAAGCACGGGCAAAGCCCAAAATATCTGGCTCTAATGTTCCAACATAAGTAATATACACTGGCATATTCAAAAGTTGCTTACTTGCATCAAAGTAAGCCGCACCCTCAACCCCGCCACCCAATGCCGCTCCCCCGCCCCCACCCCCACCACGCAATGCCGAGAGCTTGTTTCTTCTGCTCACACCATTTGGCAGCCTGTAGTCACTCGCACTCATGTTATTTTTTTGCTTTTCCAATTGAGGAAACGGAAATTCCCCCAATACTGCAGTTTGATTTTTTAAGGGCAACCAGAGTCGGTCAACTTTTCTACAGTGCATTACAAATAATGTTAGTACCTGTCTTCCACAGTGTACGATTACACAGGAGTGTGCGAGTTCAGATCCAGCGTTTGTATCTTTTATTTTAATTTTTTATTTTGAAAGTTTTATATAGCGCGAACAAGATCTTTGCAGATAACAGAGCGCTTTACAAAAGCAAGGGGTAAGTGAGTGGTAGGGTGGGTACACGAGGGAGCATAGTTAGGAAGGTAGGTCATCAATGCAAGTAGTACAAATAAGGGGGAGCATGAACAATCAGGTAGGTCAATAATACAAGTAATACACATGTGTAAAGGGATCAAACAAGTAGTACAGATCGACGCAGAGTCTTAAAAGATCAAAAGTAGTAGTTCAAGTGTATTTAGCCATGAGGATAGCTTTTACTTCTTTCTTAAAACGAAGAGTGGAGGAGATGAGCCTGGTTTCAGGAGGGAGTGAGTTCCAGATCCTAGGCGCCATTCCTGAGAAGGAGCGTTTGTAAGTTTTTTCCTTCCGGAATCTTCGAGGCTTCAGCAGAAGATTGTTTGTGCTTCTGGTGGTTCTGGAGCCGCCTGAAATAGTCAACTTCTGAGTGAGGTAGCCAGGTGAGTTCAGGTGTATAGCCTTGTGTGTCATGCAGGCAATTTTCAGATGTATTCTGGCTTCAAAAGGCAGCCAGTTCAGGGATTTAAAGTCAGGGGAGATATATGAGTGTTTTTTAGAACCAGTGATGAGTCTCGCTGCCGCGTTTAGTGAAGCTCTTAGGGGTGCAGTTGTAGTTAGGGGGAGACCGCAGAGGGCGATGCTGCCGTAATCTATGCGAGGGATGACTAGTGCTTGTACTGCAGTTTGGAAGTCTTTGTCTGGGAGGAAGGGTTTAAGTTTCCTCAAGGTATTTATTTGGAAGTTCGCTCCCTTAGTTGCCTTGCTGATATGCTGCTGCATGTTGAGATTGGCGTCAAGTGTTATGCCTAAAGATTTTGCTGAATCCACGATGGTCGGTTGGACATTGAGTGCAGTTAGGTGTTTAAGCCAGGTTTGAGTGGTAGAGATTTTCGCGGGAGGTGAGATCAGAAGTTACTCAGTTTTCATAGCATTGAGTTTGAGGTGGTTATCGGCAAGCCAGGATTGGGTGCTTCTGATCGTTGAGTTCAGACGCATAATGTCTTTGGGGGATTGTAGTTTGAGATATAGTTGGGTGTCATCGGCGTACATGTGAAAGTGTACATTGGATGCTTGTAGCAAGGTGGTGAGAGGTTCCATAACTAGGTTAAACAAAGTTGGGGATAGGCAGGATCCTTGGGGGACACCTAACGAAACAGGTACTGGAGAGGACATCAGGTTGTTGCTCTTGAATTTCTGAGACCTGTTGTGTAGAAAGGAAGTGAACCACTGAAGAACAGTCCCAGAAAGACCCATTCTTGTGTTTAAGAGTTCGAGTAAGTTCTCATGTTTCACAGTGTCGAATGCTGAAGAGAGATCAAGAAGGATGAGGAGGCAGGTATCATTTTGATCTAAAATTTGGAGGGCGTCGTCAATTATGTGAGTCATTGCAGTTTCGGTACTGTGCCCTGCTCGGAAGCCTGATTGATGAGCGTTGAGGAGATCAAACTGTTCTATGTGCTTTGTCAATTGAAGTTGAACGCATTTTTCCAACAGTTTGGCGAGAGTGGGAATGTTGGTAATAGGACGGTAGTTGTTTAGATCAGTGGGGTCGGCTGTTGGTTTCTTTAGTAAAGGTGTAACTTGTCCAACTTTGAGGGAGTCAGGGATGGTTCCTTGTTGAAGTGAGCTATTGATAATTTTAGTCCAGAGTGGGAGGAGCAAAGGGGTGAAGTATTTTACAGCATTAGCAGGAAGAGGGTCAGTGAGGTGATTGGATAGTTTCAGGGTGCTGAGTAGTCTGTCAATTTCTTCTTCAGAGTAAGTGCCAAAGGATGACCATGTCGCATTGTTTTTTGGTTCATTGGGTGTTATGCAGTGGGGTTTGGAGTAAAGGCTTGCGTCAATGAGGAGATCGCTCCTTATATTGTCAGTTTTTTGGTTAAAGAAAGCAGAGAAATCTTCACAGGAAGGTGCATTGCCCAGAGTGTTGACTGCTTGGGGTTGTTCCTTGGATTGTGATCGGATTAGCTCAAACAGTTTTCTTGGATGGTTTTTTGCTTGGTCGAGCTGGAGTCTGAAGAAATCTGATTTTGAGCGTTTTATTTTCCTGAAGTATGCGTTTCTCTTTTTCTTCAGAATTTTTAGGTGCAGTGCCGAGGGAACAGATCTCCAGGTGCACTCTGCCATTCGCATGGCCCGTCTGTCTTCATTGAGACACCCGTCGTACCAAGGGTTGGAGATCTTGGTGGAGACTCTTTTCAGTTGCATCGGTGCAGCCTCATTGATTATTGAGGTCATAGCGTTGAGATAGTGGTCAGTTAAGTATTGAACGTCAGTAACGTGGGTAGGGGGGAGTAGGAGATTGCAGCTGTTAGGGGGTAAAGAGTTTGGATTGAGTTTCTTCCAGTCTTTTTTCCAAACTTTGGGCTTGGAGGATTGGACCGGGTTAAGTTTAACTTTTTCATTGATGAAGAATGTGACAATATGGTGTTCTGACCAGTCACAGGGTTGGATAGAATCAAGTTGAATAGTGCCTTCTTTGGAGATGATAAGGTCGAGGATAGAGCCTTTGTCATGGGTCGGGCTGTTGCAAATTTGGGGGAGGTCAGAAGCGTTAACGAAATTTTTGAGGCTATTTACCACTGTGTCATTGCAATCATTCCAGTGAAGATTGTAATCGCCAAGGTAAATTTGTGTGTTTTGCCATCCTGAGTTGATTGAGATTGTGTCCATGAGTTGTTGGGAGAAGGTGAGGTTGTCCCCAGGTGGGTGGTAGATGATGTGTAGTGAACATACAGGTTTGTTTTCACTGATAACATCAAGGCAGATGTATTCACAGGAGGTAAGAGAGGGGGCGGTGACTTTATTAATTGAAAGGTTGCTCCTGTAAATGCATGCGATTCCACCGCCTGTCTTGCTGGACCTGTCAAGTCTAATGATGCAGTAGTTGGGGGGGACTAGGATATCCATGATAGGAGTAGAAGATTCAGTTAACCATGTTTCAGTTAGGATGGCTAGGTCAAGGTTCAAAGAAATGATGAGAACAGCGACCTCCGAGGAGTGTCTTTGGGCTGATCTACAGTTGAGAAGTGTGCATTTGAGTCTGGGGGTGCAGAGGGAGGAGGAGGGATCTAGAGTGAGGGGGACTTTTGTGAGGTTGTTGGGGACGGAGCCTCTGTTGCTATGAGTGGGGTGTCTGAGAGGGTTGGAGAGAATCGTAGGAATAGACAGGTGTGAGGTGGCTAAGAGGTTTTGGCGAACCGGGACATATGTGCGGAGTAGGGTGTGTATGTCGAGGTCCGAAAGAGTCTTGATAGTGCGTCGGGGGCAGTTGGAGGTATTGCGAGAGGGGATAGAGGTCCAATGTAGGGGGTGAGTAGGATGTGAGGGGGATATGTTGTTAGGTTGAGAAGTGGTGTTGGGAGGGGGGTGTCTGGGGTGTGTGAGAAGTAACTCTTTGAGGGGGTGGAGTTCTTCTCTCACTTGGAGGAGGGTGGACATAATCATGTCCAGCGTGGGGTTGGGTAAGGAGTTGGGGGTGGGCACTGAAGGGGAGCAAGTGTCTAGATTACTGGAGTAGGGGGGGAGAGGGGTGGGAGTGTTAGTAAAGTGGTTGGAGTTGGAGTTGGAGGTGTTAGTGAGTGTGTTGATGTGCGGGTAGGTAGGGAGGTTGTTATTGGACAGGGAATCAATGATAGGAGGGATGAGGCGATTGCGGGAAGTGTGGAGGCTGGGCGTTGCGGGGGTGACAATGTGGTAGAAGGGAGTGAGAGTGGGGGGAGAGGTTGAGGGAGGAGTGAGGGCTAGGAGTGGCGGGAGTGCAAAGAGTGGGGGGGAGATGGGTTGGGAGAGAGTCATGTTGTGTGGGGAGCAGTCCGGTGAGGTGGGTTGTTCTGAGAAGCTAGTCGGAAGTGTGGGGTTCTGGTTATGTGGGAGTGGGGTAGAGGGGGTGGGGGTGGGGGTGTTGGTGGCGGAGGGGAGATCTGCGTCTTGGATTGAGGAGTGTGAAGTGTATGTAGCCGGGGGTAATAGGATAGAGTACTGGCTGGAGGGAGGAGGTGCGTGTTAGTGGTAGGTGGTGCTGTGAGGTCGAGGATGTTGGGATTGGAGGCCGGATGGTGTGGGATCTGAGCGTTGGAGATGTATTCTTTGAAAGTGGGGAACAGGTTGTCAAATAGGTCAAGGTTTCTGTCTGTGGATTGAATTAAGATAGTACCGTTATTGTAGATAGTGATGGATGCTCTAGCAGGGTAGAGTTGGGATGGTGTGGTGGAGAGTGTTATGCCATGGGCAGTTTTCTTGGTGGTCGAGATGGTGAGTAGGGTGAGGAATGCTTTTCTCCATTGTGCTCTGCGTATAGTGTAAAGAATGATATCGGTGCTCTTAGCTCCATTGATGAGGGAGAAGTAGGTGTCTAAAAAGGGGGTTTCAGGGTGGGACTTTAAGAAGTTGTGTTTAAAACATTTTGCGTTTTTTTTGGAGAGCTCTGGGGGGTAATTAA